>NC_072433.2:139479107-140099285 GCF_028878055.3 Symphalangus syndactylus | reverse complement strand
AGTTTCACAGAATGCTTCTGTGTAGTTTATATTTGAATATATTCCTTTTTCCACTACTACGCTCTTAGCGCTCCAAATGTCCAGTTGCATTTTCTACAGAAAGAGTGTTCAGATCTGCTCAATCAAAAGTATGGTTTAACTCTGTTAGCTGAATGCACAGATCAGAAACAAGTTTCACAGAATGATTCTGTGTAGTTTATATTTGGAGACATTCCTTTTTCCACTATTACCCTCTTAGCGCTCCGAATCTCCACTTGCATTTTCTACAGAAAGAGTGTTTCAGAACGGCTCAATCAAAACTAAGGTTCAACTCTTTTAGTTGAACAAACAGAACAGAAAGAAGTTTCATACAATTCTTCTGTGTAGTTTTTATTTGTAGACATTCATTTTCCCAATATAGGCCTCTTAGCGCTCAGAATGTCCAATTGCAGTTTCTACAGAAAGAGTGTTTCAGAACGGCTCAATCAAAAGTAAGGTTCAACTCTGTTAGTTGAATGCACAGAACAGAAAGAAGTTTCATACAATGCTTCTGTGTAGTTTATATTTGAACATATTCTTTTTTCCACTATTACCCACTTAGCCCTACGAATGTCCAGTTGCATTTTCTACAGACAGAGTGTTTCAAAACTGCTCAATCAAAAGTATGGTTTAACTCTGTTAGCTCAATGTTCAGAACAGAAAGAAGTTTCACAGAATGCTTCTGTGTAGTTTATATTTGAATATATTCCTTTTTCCACTACTACGCTCTTAGCGCTCCAAATGTCCAGTTGCCTTTTCTACAGAAAGAGTGTTCAGATCTGCTCAATCAAAAGTATGGTTTAACTCTGTTAGCTGAATGCACAGATCAGAAAGAAGTTTCACCGAATGATTCTGTGTAGTTTATATTTGAAGACATTCCTTTTTCCACTATTACCCTCTTAGCGCTCCGAATCTCCACTTGCATTTTCTACAAAAAGAGTGTTTCATAACTGCTCAATCAAAAATATGTTTTATCTCTGTTAACTGAATTTACAGATCAGAAATCAGTTTCACAGAATGCATCTGTGTAGTTTTTATTTGAAGAGATTCTTTTTCCCAATGTAGGCCTCTTAGCGCTTAGCATGTCCAATTGCAGTTTCTACAGAAAGAGTGTTTCAGAACGGCTCAATCAAAAGTAAGGTTCAACTCTGTTAGTTGAATGCACAGAACAGAAAGAATTTTCCCAGAATGCTACTGTGTAGTTTATATTTGAATATATTCCTTTTCCACTATTACCCTCTTAGCGCTCCGAATGTCCACTTGCATTTTCTACAGAAAGAGTGTTCAGAACTGCGCAATCAAAAGTATGGTTTAACTCTGTTAGCTTAATGAACATATCAGAAATAAGTTTCACACAATGCTTCTGTGTAGTTTTTATTTGAAGATATTATTTTTCCCAATAGAGGCCTCTTTGCGCTCAGAATGTCCAATTGCAGTTTCTACAGAAAGAGTGTTTCAGAAAGTCTCAATCAAAAGTAAGGTTCAACTCTGTTAGTTGAATGCACAGAACAGAAAGAAGTTTCATACAATGCTTCTGTATAGTTTATATTTGAACATATTCTTTTTTCCACTATTACCCACTTAGCGCTACGAATGTCCAGTTGCATTTTCTACAGACAGAGTGTTTCAAAACTGCTCAATCAAAAGTATGGTTTAACTCTGTTAGCTGAATGCTCAGATCAGAAAGAAGTTTCACAGAATGCTTCTGTGTAGTTTATATTTGAATATATTCCTTTTTCCACTACTACGCTCTTAGCGCTCCAAATGTCCAGTTGCATTTTCTACAGAAAGAGTGTTCAGATCTGCTCAATCAAAAGTATGGTTTAACTCTGTTAGCTGAATGCACAGATCAGAAAGAAGTTTCACCGAATGATTCTGTGTAGTTTATATTTGAAGACATTCCTTTTTCCACTATTACCCTCTTAGCGTGCGGAATCTCGACTTGCCTTTTCTACAAAAAGAGTGTTTCATAACTGCTCAATCAAAAATATGTTTTATCTCTGTTAACTGAATTTACAGATCAGCGATAAGTTTCACAGAATGCATCTGTGTAGTTTTTATTTGAAGAGATTCTTTTTCCCAATGAAGGCCTCTTAGCGCTTAGCATGTCCAATTGCAGTTTCTACAGAAAGAGTGTTTCAGAACGGCTCAATCAAAAGTAAGGTTCAACTCTGTTAGTTGAATGCACAGAACAGAAAGAATTTTCACAGAATGCTACTGTGTAGTTTATATTTGAATATATTCCTTTTTCCACTATTACCCTCTTAGCGCTCCGAATGTCCACTTGCATTTTCTACAGAAAGAGGGTTCCGCACTGCGCAATCAAAAGTATGGTTTAACTCTGTTAGCTTAATGAACATATCAGAAATAAGTTTCACACAATGCTTCTGTGTAGTTTTTATTTGAAGATATTATTTTTCCCTATAGAGGCCTCTTAGCGCTCAGAATGTCCAATTGCAGTTTCTACTGAAAGAGTGTTTCAGAAAGGCTCAATCAAAAGTAAGGTTCAACTCTGTTAGTTGAATGCACAGAACAGAAAGAAGTTTCATACAATGCTTCTGTGCAGTTTATATTTGAATATATTCTTTTTTCCACTATTACCCACTTAGCCCTACGAATGTCCAGTTGCATTTTCTACAGACAGAGTGTTTCAAAACTGCTCAATCAAAAGTATGGTTTAACTCTGTTAGCTGAATGCTCAGATCAGAAAGAAGTTTCACAGAATGCTTCTGTGTAGTTTATATTTGAATATATTCCTTTTTCCACTACTACTCTCTTAGCGCTCCAAATGTCCAGTTGCATTTTCTACAGAAAGAGTGTTCAGATCTGCTCAATCAAAAGTATGGTTTAACTCTGTTAGCTGAATGCACAGATCAGAAAGAAGTTTCACAGAATGATTCCGTGTAGTTTATATTTGGAGACATTCCTTTTTCCACTATTACCCTCTTAGCGCTCCGAATCTCCACTTGCATTTTCTACAGAAAGAGTGTTTCAGAACGGCTCAATCAAAACTAAGGTTCAACACTTTTAGTTGAACAAACAGAACAGAAAGAAGTTTCACACAATTCTTCTGTGTAGTTTTTATTTGTAGACATTCTTTTTCCCAATATAGGCCTCTTAGCGCTCAGAATGTCCAATTGCAGTTTCTACAGAAAGAGTGTTTCAGAACGGCTCAATCAAAAGTGAGGTTCAACTCTGTTAGTTGAATGCACAGAACAGAAAGAAATTTCATACAATGCTTCTGTGTAGTTTATATTTGAATATATTCTTTTTTCCACTATTACCCACTTAGCGCTACGAATGTCCAGTTGCATTTTCTACAGACAGAGTGTTTCAAAACTGCTCAATCAAAAGTATGGTTTAACTCTGTTAGCTGAATGCTCAGATCAGAAAGAAGTTTCACAGAATGCTTCTGTGTAGTTTATATTTGAATATATTCCTTTTTCCACTACTACGCTCTTAGCGCTCCAAATGTCCAGTTGCATTTTCTACAGAAAGAGTGTTCAGATCTGCTCAATCAAAAGTATGGTTTAACTCTGTTAGCTGAATGCACAGATCAGAAAGAAGTTTCACCGAATGATTCTGTGTAGTTTATATTTGAAGACATTCCTTTTTCCACTATTACCCACTTAGCGCTCCGAATCTCCACTTGCATTTTCTACAAAATAGTGTTTCATAACTGCTCAATCAAAAATATGTTTTATCTCTGTTAACTGAATTTACAGATCAGAAATAAGTTTCACAGAATGCATCTGTGTAGTTTTTATTTGAAGATATTCTTTTTCCCAATGTAGGCCTCTTAGCGCTTAGCATGTCCAATTTCAGTTTCTACAGAAAGAGTGTTTCAGAACGGCTCAATCAAAAGTAAGGTTCAAATCTGTTAGTTGAATGCACAGAACAGAAAGAATTTTCACAGAATGCTACTGTGTAGTTTATATTTGAATATATTCCTTTTTCCACTATTATCCTCTTAGCGCTCCGAATGTCCACTTGCATTTTCTACAGAAAGAGTGTTCAGAACTGCGCAATCAAAAGTACGGTTTAACTCTGTTAGCTTAATGAACATATCAGAAATAAGTTTCACACAATGCTTCTGTGTAGTTTTTATTTGAAGATATTATTTTTCCCAATATAGGCCTCTTAGTGCTCAGAAGGTCCAATTGCAGTTTCTACAGAAAGAGTGTTTAAGAACGGCTCAATCAAAATTAAGGTTCAACTCTGTTAGTTGAATGCACAGAACAGAAAGAAGTTTCATACAATGCTTCTGTGTAGTTTATATTTGAACATATTCTTTTTTCCACTATTACCCACTTAGCGCTACGAATGTCCAGTTGCATTTTCTACAGACAGAGTGTTTCAAAACTGCTCAATCAAAAGTATGGTTTAACTCTGTTAGCTGAATGCTCAGATCAGAAAGAAGTTTCACAGAATGCTTCTGTGTAGTTTATATTTGAATATATTCCTTTTTCCACTACTACGCTCTTAGCGCTCCAAATGTCCAGTTGCATTTTCTACAGAAAGAGTGTTCAGATCTGCTCAATCAGAAGTATGGTTTAACTCTGTTAGCTGAATGCACAGAACAGAAAGAAGTTTCACCGAATGATTCTGTGTAGTTTATATTTGAAGACATTCCTTTTTCCACTATGACCCTCTTAGCGCTCCGAATCTCCACTTGCATTTTCTACAAAAAGAGTGTTTCATAACTGCTCAATCAAAAATATGTTTTATCTCTGTTAACTGAATTTACAGATCAGAAATAAGTTTCACAGAATGCATCTGTGTAGTTTTTATTTGAAGATATTCTTTTTCCCAATGTAGGCCTCTTAGCGCTTAGCATGTCCAATTGCAGTTTCTACAGAAAGAGTGTTTCAGAACGGCTCAATCAAAAGTAAGGCTCAACTCTGTTAGTTGAATGCACAGAACAGAAAGAATTTTCACAGAATGCTGCTGTGTAGTTTATATTTGAATATATTCCTTTTTCCACTATTACCCTCTTAGCGCTCCGAATGTCCACTTGCATTTTCTACAGAAAGAGAGTTCAGAACTGCGCAATCAAATGTATGGTTTAACTCTGTTAGCTTAATGAACATATCAGAAATAAGTTTCACACAATGCTTCTGTGTAGTTTTTATTTGAAGATATTATTTTTCCCAATATAGGCCTCTTAGCGCTCAGAATGTCCAATTGCAGTTTCTACAGAAAGAGATTTTCAGAAAGGCTCAATCAAAAGTAAGGTTCAACTCTGTTAGTTGAATGCACAGAACAGAAAGAAGTTTCATACAATGCTTCTGTGTAGTTTATATTTGAACATATTCTTTTTTCCACTATTACCCACTTAGCGCTACGAATGTCCAGTTGCATTTTCTACAGACAGAGTGTTTCAAAACTGCTCAATCAAAAGTATGGTTTAACTCTGTTAGCTGAATGGTCAGATCAGAAAGAAGTTTCACAGAATGCTTCTGTGTAGTTTATATTTGAATATATTCCTTTTTCCACTACTACTCTCTTAGCGCTCCAAAAGTCCAGTTGCATTTTCTACAGAAAGAGTGTTCAGATCTGCTCAATCAAAAGTATGGTTTAACTCTGTTAGCTGAATTCACAGATCAGAAAGAAATTTCACAGAATGATTCTGTGTAGTTTATATTTGGAGATATTCCTTTCTCCACTATTACCCTCTTAGCGCTCCGAATCTCCACTTGCATTTTCTACAAAAAGAGTGTTTCATAACTGCTCAATCAAAAATATGTTTTATCTATGTTAACTGAATTTACAGATCAGAAATCAGTTTCACAGAATGCATCTGTGTAGTTTTTATTTGAAGAGATTCTTTTTCCCAATGTAGGCCTCTTAGCGCTTAGCATGTCCAATTGCAGTTTCTACAGAAAGAGTGTTTCAGAACGGCTCAATCAAAAGTAAGGTTCAACTCTGTTAGTTGAATGCACAGAACAGAAAGAAGTTTCATACAATGCTTCTGTATAGTTTATATTTGAACATATTCTTTTTTCCACTATTACCCACTTAGCGCTACGAATGTCCAGTTGCATTTTCTACAGACAGAGTGTTTCAAAACTGCTCAATCAAAAGTATGGTTTAACTCTGTTAGCTGAATGCTCAGATCAGAAAGAAGTTTCACAGAATGCTTCTGTGTAGTTTATATTTGAATATATTCCTTTTTCCACTACTACGCTCTTAGCGCTCCAAATGTCCAGTTGCATTTTCTACAGAAAGAGTGTTCAGATCTGCTCAATCAAAAGTATGATTTAACTCTGTTAGCTGAATGCACAGATCAGAAAGAAGTTTCACCGAATGATTCTGTGTAGTTTATATTTGAAGACATTCCTTTTTCCACTATTACCCTCTTAGCGTGCGGAATCTCGACTTGCCTTTTCTACAAAAAGAGTGTTTCATAACTGCTCAATCAAAAATATGTTTTATCTCTGTTAACTGAATTTACAGATCAGCGATAAGTTTCACAGAATGCATCTGTGTAGTTTTTATTTGAAGAGATTCTTTTTCCCAATGTAGGCCTCTTAGCGCTTAGCATGTCCAATTGCAGTTTCTACAGAAAGAGTGTTTCAGAACGGCTCAATCAAAAGTAAGGTTCAACTCTGTTAGTTGAATGCACAGAACAGAAAGAATTTTCACAGAATGCTACTGTGTAGTTTATATTTGAATATATTCCTTTTTCCACTATTACCCTCTTAGCGCTCCGAATGTCCACTTGCATTTTCTACAGAAAGAGGGTTCCGCACTGCGCAATCAAAAGTATGGTTTAACTCTGTTAGCTTAATGAACATATCAGAAATAAGTTTCACACAATGCTTCTGTGTAGTTTTTATTTGAAGATATTATTTTTCCCTATAGAGGCCTCTTAGCGCTCAGAATGTCCAATTGCAGTTTCTACTGAAAGAGTGTTTCAGAAAGGCTCAATCAAAAGTAAGGTTCAACTCTGTTAGTTGAATGCACAGAACAGAAAGAAGTTTCATACAATGCTTCTGTGCAGTTTATATTTGAATATATTCTTTTTTCCACTATTACCCACTTAGCCCTACGAATGTCCAGTTGCATTTTCTACAGACAGAGTGTTTAAAAACTGCTCAATCAAAAGTATGGTTTAACTCTGTTAGCTGAATGCTCAGATCAGAAAGAAGTTTCACAGAATGCTTCTGTGTAGTTTATATTTCAATATATTCCTTTTTCCACTACTACTCTCTTAGCGCTCCAAATGTCCAGTTGCATTTTCTACAGAAAGAGTGTTCAGATCTGCTCAATCAAAAGTATGGTTTAACTCTGTTAGCTGAATGCACAGATCAGAAAGAAGTTTCACAGAATGATTCTGTGTAGTTTATATTTGGAGACATTCCTTTTTCCACTATTACCCTCTTAGCGCTCCGAATCTCCACTTGCATTTTCTACAGAAAGAGTGTTTCAGAACGGCTCAATCAAAACTAAGGTTCAACACTTTTAGTTGAACAAACAGAACAGAAAGAAGTTTCACACAATTCTTCTGTGTAGTTTTTATTTGTAGACATTCTTTTTCCCAATATAGGCCTCTTAGCGCTCAGAATGTCCAATTGCAGTTTCTACAGAAAGAGTGTTTCAGAACGGCTCAATCAAAAGTAAGGTTCAACTCTGTTAGTTGAATGCACAGAACAGAAAGAAATTTCATACAATGCTTCTGTGTAGTTTATATTTGAATATATTCTTTTTTCCACTATTACCCACTTAGCGCTACGAATGTCCAGTTGCATTTTCTACAGACAGAGTGTTTCAAAACTGCTCAATCAAAAGTATGGTTTAACTCTGTTAGCTGAATGCTCAGATCAGAAAGAAGTTTCACAGAATGCTTCTGTGTAGTTTATATTTGAATATATTCCTTTTTCCACTACTACGCTCTTAGCGCTCCAAATGTCCAGTTGCATTTTCTACAGAAAGAGTGTTCAGATCTGCTCAATCAAAAGTATGGTTTAACTGTGTTAGCTGAATGCACAGATCAGAAAGAAGTTTCACCGAATGATTCTGTGTAGTTTATATTTGAAGACATTCCTTTTTCCACTATTACCCACTTAGCGCTCCGAATCTCCACTTGCATTTTCTACAAAATAGTGTTTCATAACTGCTCAATCAAAAATATGTTTTATCTCTGTTAACTGAATTTACAGATCAGAAATAAGTTTCACAGAATGCATCTGTGTAGTTTTTATTTGAAGATATTCTTTTTCCCAATGTAGGCCTCTTAGCGCTTAGCATGTCCAATTGCAGTTTCTACAGAAAGAGTGTTTCAGAACGGCTCAATCAAAAGTAAGGTTCAAATCTGTTAGTTGAATGCACAGAACAGAAAGAATTTTCACAGAATGCTACTGTGTAGTTTATATTTGAATATATTCCTTTTTCCACTATTATCCTCTTAGCGCTCCGAATGTCCACTTGCATTTTCTACAGAAAGAGTGTTCAGAACTGCGCAATCAAAAGTACGGTTTAACTCTGTTAGCTTAATGAACATATCAGAAATAAGTTTCACACAATGCTTCTGTGTAGTTTTTATTTGAAGATATTATTTTTCCCAATATAGGCCTCTTAGTGCTCAGAAGGTCCAATTGCAGTTTCTACAGAAAGAGTGTTTAAGAACGGCTCAATCAAAATTAAGGTTCAACTCTGTTAGTTGAATGCACAGAACAGAAAGAAGTTTCATACAATGCTTCTGTGTAGTTTATATTTGAACATATTCTTTTTTCCACTATTACCCACTTAGCGCTACGAATGTCCAGTTGCATTTTCTACAGACAGAGTGTTTCAAAACTGCTCAATCAAAAGTATGGTTTAACTCTGTTAGCTGAATGCTCAGATCAGAAAGAAGTTTCACAGAATGCTTCTGTGTAGTTTATATTTGAATATATTCCTTTTTCCACTACTACGCTCTTAGCGCACCAAATGTCCAGTTGCATTTTCTACAGAAAGAGTGTTCAGATCTGCTCAATCAGAAGTATGGTTTAACTCTGTTAGCTGAATGCACAGATCAGAAAGAAGTTTCACCGAATGATTCTGTGTAGTTTATATTTGAAGACATTCCTTTTTCCACTATTACCCTCTTAGCGCTCCGAATCTCCACTTGCATTTTCTACAAAAAGAGTGTTTCATAACTGCTCAATCAAAAATATGTTTTATCTCTGTTAACTGAATTTACAGATCAGAAATAAGTTTCACAGAATGCATCTGTGTAGTTTTTATTTGAAGATATTCTTTTTCCCAATGTAGGCCTCTTAGCGCTTAGCATGTCCAATTGCAGTTTCTACAGAAAGAGTGTTTCAGAACGGCTCAATCAAAAGTAAGGCTCAACTCTGTTAGTTGAATGCACAGAACAGAAAGAATTTTCACAGAATGCTACTGTGTAGTTTATATTTGAATATATTCCTTTTTCCACTATTACCCTCTTAGCGCTCCGAATGTCCACTTGCATTTTCTACAGAAAGAGAGTTCAGAACTGCGCAATCAAATGTATGGTTTAACTCTGTTAGCTTAATGAACATATCAGAAATAAGTTTCACACAATGCTTCTGTGTAGTTTTTATTTGAAGATATTATTTTTCCCAATATAGGCCTCTTAGCGCTCAGAATGTCCAATTGCAGTTTCTACAGAAAGAGATTTTCAGAAAGGCTCAATCAAAAGTAAGGTTCAACTCTGTTAGTTGAATGCACAGAACAGAAAGAAGTTTCATACAATGCTTCTGTGTAGTTTATATTTGAACATATTCTTTTTTCCACTATTACCCACTTAGCGCTACGAATGTCCAGTTGCATTTTCTACAGACAGAGTGTTTCAAAACTGCTCAATCAAAAGTATGGTTTAACTCTGTTAGCTGAATGGTCAGATCAGAAAGAAGTTTCACAGAATGCTTCTGTGTAGTTTATATTTGAATATATTCCTTTTTCCACTACTACTCTCTTAGCGCTCCAAAAGTCCAGTTGCATTTTCTACAGAAAGAGTGTTCAGATCTGCTCAATCAAAAGTATGGTTTAACTCTGTTAGCTGAATGCACAGATCAGAAAGAAATTTCACAGAATGATTCTGTGTAGTTTATATTTGGAGATATTCCTTTCTCCACTATTACCCTCTTAGCGCTCCGAATCTCCACTTGCATTTTCTACAGAAAGAGTGTTTCAGAACGGCTCAATCAAAACTAAGGTTCAACTCTTTTAGTTGAACAAACAGAACAGAAAGAAGTTTCACACAATTCTTCTGTGTAGTTTTTATTTGTAGACATTCTTTTTCCCAATATAGGCCTCTTAGCGCTCAGAATGTCCAATTGCAGTTTCTACAGAAAGAGTGTTTCAGAACGGTTCAATCAAAAGTAAGGTTCAACTCTGTTAGTTGAATGCACAGAACAGAAAGAAATTTCATACAATGCTTCTGTGTAGTTTATATTTGAACATATTCTTTTTTCCACTTTTACCCACTTAGCGCTACGAATGTCCAGTTGCATTTTCTACAGACAGAGTGTTTCAAAACTGCTCAATCAAAAGTATGGTTTAACTCTGTTAGCTGAATGCTCAGATCAGAAAAAGTTTCACAGAATGCTTCTGTGTAGTTTATATTTGAATATATTCCTTTTTCCACTACTACGCTCTTAGCGCTCCAAATGTCCAGTTGCATTTTCTACAGAAAGAGTGTTCAGATCTGCTCAATCAAAAGTATGGTTTAACTCTGTTAGCTGAATGCACAGATCAGAAAGAAGTTTCACCGAATGATTCTGTGTAGTTTCTATTTGAAGACATTCCTTTTTCCACTATTACCCTCTTAGCGCTCCGAATCTCCACTTGCATTTTCTACAAAAAGAGTGTTTCATAACTGCTCAATCAAAAATAGGTTTTATCTCTGTTAACTGAATTTACAGATCAGAAATATGTTTCACAGAATGCATCTGTGTAGTTTTTATTTGAAGATATTCTTTTTCCCAATGTAGGCCTCTTAGCGCTTAGCATGTCCAATTGCAGTTTCTACAGAAAGAGTGTTTCAGAACGGCTCAATCAAAAGTAAGGTTCAACTCTGTTAGTTGAATGCACAGAACAGAAAGAATTTTCACAGAATGCTACTGTGTAGTTTATATTTGAATATATTCCTTTTTCCACTATTACCCTCTTAGCGCTCCGAATGTCCACTTGCATTTTCTACAGAAAGAGGGTTCAGAACTGCGCAATCAAAAGTATGGTTTAACTCTGTTAGCTTAATGAACATATCAGAAATAAGTTTCACACAATGCTTCTGTGTAGTTTTTATTTGAAGATATTATTTTTCCCAATATAGGCCTCTTAGTGCTCAGAATGTCCAATTGCAGTTTCTACAGAAAGAGTGTTTCAGAACGGCTCAATCAAAAGTAAGGTTCAACTCTGTTATTTGAATGCACAGAACAGAAAGAAGTTTCATACAATGCTTCTGTGTAGTTTATATTTGAACATATTCTTTTTTCCACTATTACCCGCTTAGCGCTACGAATGTCCAGTTGCATTTTCTACAGACAGAGTGTTTCAAAACTGCTCAATCAAAAGTATGGTTTAACTCTGTTAGCTGAATGCTCAGATCAGAAAGAAGTTTCACAGAATGCTTCTGTGTAGTTTATATTTGAATATATTCCTTTTTCCACTACTACTCTCTTAGCGCTCCAAATGTACAGTTGCATTTTCTACAGAAAGAGTGTTCAGATCTGCTCAATCAAAAGTATGGTTTAACTCTGTTAGCTGAATGCACAGATCAGAAACAAGTTTCACAGAATGATTCTGTGTAGTTTATATTTGGAGACATTCCTTTTTCCACTATTACCCTCTTAGCGCTCCGAATCTCCACTTGCATTTTCTACAGAAAGAGTGTTTCAGAACGGCTCAATCAAAACTAAGGTTCAACTCTTTTAGTTGAACAAACAGAACAGAAAGAAGTTTCACACAATTCTTCTGTGTAGTTTTTATTTGTAGACATTCTTTTTCCCAATATAGGCCTCTTAGCGCTCAGAATGTCCAATTGCAGTTTCTACAGAAAGAGTGTTTCAGAACGGCTCAATCAAAAGTAAGGTTCAACTCTGTTAGTTGAATGCACAGAACAGAAAGAAATTTCATACAATGCTTCTGTGTAGTTTATATTTGAATATATTCTTTTTTCCACTATTACCCACTTAGCGCTACGAATGTCCAGTTGCATTTTCTACAGACAGAGTGTTTCAAAACTGCTCAATCAAAAGTATGGTTTAACTCTGTTAGCTGAATGCTCAGATCAGAAAGAAGTTTCACAGAATGCTTCTGTGTAGTTTATATTTGAATATATTCCTTTTTCCACTACTACTCTCTTAGCGCTCCAAATGTCCAGTTGCATTTTCTACAGAAAGAGTGTTCAGATCTGCTCAATCAAAAGTATGGTTTAACTCTGTTAGCTGAATGCACAGATCAGAAAGAAGTTTCACCGAATGATTCTGTGTAGTTTATATTTGAAGACATTCCTTTTTCCACTATTACCCTCTTAGCGCTCCGAATCTCCACTTGCATTTTCTACAAAAAGAGTGTTTCATAACTGCTCAATCAAAAATATGTTTTATCTCTGTTAACTGAATTTACAGATCAGAAATAAGTTTCACAGAATGCATCTGTGTAGTTTTTATTTGAAGATATTCTTTTTCCCAATGTAGGCCTCTTAGCGCTTAGCATGTCCAATTGCAGTTTCTACAGAAAGAGTGTTTCAGAACGGCTCAATCAAAAGTAAGGTTCAAATCTGTTAGTTGAATGCACAGAACAGAAAGAATTTTCACAGAATGCTACTGTGTAGTTTATATTTGGATATATTCCTATTTCCACTATTACCCTCTTAGCGCTCCGAATGTCCACTTGCATTTTCTACAGAAAGAGTGTTCAGAACTGCGCAATCAAAAGTACGGTTTAACTCTGTTAGCTTAATGAACATATCAGAAATAAGTTTCACACAATGCTTCTGTGTAGTTTTTATTTGAAGATATTATTTTTCCCAATATAGGCCTCTTAGTGCTCAGAAGGTCCAATTGCAGTTTCTACAGAAAGAGTGTTTCAGAACGGCTCAATCTAAATTAAGGTTCAACTCTGTTAGTTGAATGCACAGAACAGAAAGAAGTTTCATAGAATGCTTCTGTGTAGTTTATATTTGAACATATTCTTTTTTCCACTATTACCCACTTAGCGCTATGAATGTCCAGTTGCATTTTCTACAGACAGAGTGTTTCAAAACTGCTCAATCAAAAGTATGGTTTAACTCTGTTAGCTGAATGCTCAGATCAGAAAGAAGTTTCACAGAATGCTTCTGTGTAGTTTATATTTGAATATATTACTTTTTCCACTACTACGCTCTTAGCGCTCCAAATGTCCAGTTGCATTTTCTACAGAAAGAGTGTTCAGATCTGCTCAATCAGAAGTATGGTTTAACTCTGTTAGCTGAATGCACAGATCAGAAAGAAGTTTCACCGAATGATTCTGTGTAGTTTATATTTGAAGACATTCCTTTTTCCACTATTACCTTCTTAGCGCTCCGAATCTCCACTTGCATTTTCTACAAAAAGAGTGTTTCATAACTGCTCAATCAAAAATATGTTTTATCTCTGTTAACTGAATTTACAGATCAGAAATAAGTTTCACAGAATGCATCTGTAGTTTTTATTTGAAGATATTCTTTTTCCCAATGTAGGCCTCTTAGCGCTTAGCATGTCCAATTGCAGTTTCTACAGAAAGAGTGTTTCAGAACGGCTCAATCAAAAGTAAGGCTCAACTCTGTTAGTTGAATGCACAGAACAGAAAGAATTTTCACAGAATGCTACTGTGTAGTTTATATTTGAATATATTCCTTTTTCCACTATTACCCTCTTAGCGCTCCGAATGTCCACTTGCATTTTCTACAGAAAGAGTGTTCAGAACTGCGCAATCAAATGTATGGTTTAACTCTGTTAGCTTAATGAACATATCAGAAATAAGTTTCACACAATGCTTCTGTGTAGTTTTTATTTGAAGATATTATTTTTCCCAATATAGGCCTCTTAGCGCTCAGAATGTCCAATTGCAGTTTCTACAGAAAGAGATTTTCAGAAAGGCTCAATCAAAAGTAAGGTTCAACTCTGTTAGTTGAATGCACAGAACAGAAAGAAGTTTCATACAATGCTTCTGTGTAGTTTATATTTGAACATATTCTTTTTTCCACTATTACCCACTTAGCGCTACGAATGTCCAGTTGCATTTTCTACAGACAGAGTGTTTCAAAACTGCTCAATCAAAAGTATGGTTTAACTCTGTTAGCTGAATGGTCAGATCAGAAAGAAGTTTCACAGAATGCTTCTGTGTAGTTTATATTTGAATATATTCCTTTTTCCACTAGTACTCTCTTAGCGCTCCAAAAGTCCAGTTGCATTTTCTACAGAAAGAGTGTTCAGATCTGCTCAATCAAAAGTATGGTTTAACTCTGTTAGCTGAATACACAGATCAGAAAGAAATTTCACAGAATGATTCTGTGTAGTTTATATTTGGAGATATTCCTTTCTCCACTATTACCCTCTTAGCGCTCCGAATCTCCACTTGCATTTTCTACAGAAAGAGTGTTTCAGAACGGCTCAATCAAAACTAAGGTTCAACTCTTTTAGTTGAACAAACAGAACAGAAAGAAGTTTCACACAATTCTTCTGTGTAGTTTTTATTTGTAGACATTCTTTTTCCCAATATAGGCCTCTTAGCGCTCAGAATGTCCAATTGCAGTTTCTACAGAAAGAGTGTTTCAGAACGGTTCAATCAAAAGTAAGGTTCAACTCTGTTAGTTGAATGCACAGAACAGAAAGAAATTTCATACAATGCTTCTGTGTAGTTTATATTTGAACATATTCTTTTTTCCACTATTACCCACTTAGCGCTACGAATGTCCACTTGCATTTTCTACAGAAAGAGGGTTCAGAACTGCGCAATCAAAAGTATGGTTTAACTCTGTTAGCTTAATGAACATATCAGAAATAAGTTTCACACAATGCTTCTGGGTAGTTTTTATTTGAAGATATTATTTTTCCCAATAT
Source organism: Symphalangus syndactylus (assembly GCF_028878055.3). Lineage (NCBI taxonomy): Eukaryota > Metazoa > Chordata > Mammalia > Primates > Hylobatidae > Symphalangus > Symphalangus syndactylus. Next base: position 140,084,214 of record NC_072433.2, on the reverse strand, counting down.
AGGCCTCTTAGTGCTCAGAATGTCCAATTGCAGTTTCTACAGAAAGAGTGTTTCAGAACGGCTCAATCAAAAGTAAGGTTCAACTCTGTTAGTTGAATGCACAGAACAGAAAGAAATTTCATACAATGCTTCTGTGTAGTTTATATTTGAATATATTCTTTTTTCCACTATTACCCACTTAGCGCTACGAATGTCCAGTTGCATTTTCTACAGACAGAGTGTTTCAAAACTGCTCAATCAAAAGTATGGTTTAACTCTGTTAGCTGAATGCTCAGATCAGAAAGAAGTTTCACAGAATGCTTCTGTGTAGTTTATATTTGAATATATTCCTTTTTCCACTACTACGCTCTTAGCGCTCCAAATGTCCAGTTGCATTTTCTACAGAAAGAGTGTTCAGATCTGCTCAATCAAAAGTATGGTTTAACTCTGTTAGCTGAATGCACAGATCAGAAAGAAGTTTCACCGAATGATTCTGTGTAGTTTATATTTGAAGACATTCCTTTTTCCACTATTACCCTCTTAGCGCTCCGAATCTCCACTTGCATTTTCTACAAAAAGAGTGTTTCATAACTGCTCAATCAAAAATATGTTTTATCTCTGTTAACTGAATTTACAGATCAGAAATAAGTTTCACAGAATGCATCTGTGTAGTTTTTATTTGAAGATATTCTTTTTCCCAATGTAGGCCTCTTAGCGCTTAGCATGTCCAATTGCAGTTTCTACAGAAAGAGTGTTTCAGAACGGCTCAATCAAAAGTAAGGTTCAAATCTGTTAGTTGAATGCACAGAACAGAAAGAATTTTCACAGAATGCTACTGTGTAGTTTATATTTGAATATATTCCTATTTCCACTATTACCCTCTTAGCGCTCCGAATGTCCACTTGCATTTTCTACAGAAAGAGTGTTCAGAACTGCGCAATCAAAAGTACGGTTTAACTCTGTTAGCTTAATGAACATATCAGAAATAAGTTTCACACAATGCTTCTGTGTAGTTTTTATTTGAAGATATTATTTTTCCCAATATAGGCCTCTTAGTGCTCAGAAGGTCCAATTGCAGTTTCTACAGAAAGAGTGTTTCAGAACGGCTCAATCAAAATTAAGGTTCAACTCTGTTAGTTGAATGCACAGAACAGAAAGAAGTTTCATAGAATGCTTCTGTGTAGTTTATATTTGAACATATTATTTTTTCCACTTTTACCCACTTAGCGCTACGAATGTCCAGTTGCATTTTCTACAGACAGAGTGTTTCAAAACTGCTCAATCAAAAGTATGGTTTAACTCTGTTAGCTGAATGCTCAGATCAGAAAGAAGTTTCACAGAATGCTTCTGTGTAGTTTATATTTGAATATATTCCTTTTTCCACTACTACGCTCTTAGCGCTCCAAATGTCCAGTTGCATTTTCTACAGAAAGAGTGTTCAGATCTGCTCAATCAAAAGTATGGTTTAACTCTGTTAGCTGAATGCACAGATCAGAAAGAAGTTTCACCGAATGATTCTGTGTAGTTTCTATTTGAAGACATTCCTTTTTCCACTATTACCCTCTTAGCGCTCCGAATCTCCACTTGCATTTTCTACAAAAAGAGTGTTTCATAACTGCTCAATCAAAAATAGGTTTTATCTCTGTTAACTGAATTTACAGATCAAAAATATGTTTCACAGAATGCATCTGTGTAGTTTTTATTTGAAGATATTCTTTTTCCCAATGTAGGCCTCTTAGCGCTTAGCATGTCCAATTGCAGTTTCTACAGAAAGAGTGTTTCAGAACGGCTCAATCAAAAGTAAGGTTCAACTCTGTTAGTTGAATGCACAGAACAGAAAGAATTTTCACAGAATGCTACTGTGTAGTTTATATTTGAATATATTCCTTTTTCCACTATTACCCTCTTAGCGCTCCGAATGTCCACTTGCATTTTCTACAGAAAGAGGGTTCAGAACTGCGCAATCAAAAGTATGGTTTAACTCTGTTAGCTTAATGAACATATCAGAAATAAGTTTCACACAATGCTTCTGTGTAGTTTTTATTTGAAGATATTATTTTTCCCAATATAGGCCTCTTAGTGCTCAGAATGTCCAATTGCAGTTTCTACAGAAAGAGTGTTTCAGAACGGCTCAATCAAAAGTAAGGTTCAACTCTGTTATTTGAATGCACAGAACAGAAAGAAGTTTCATACAATGCTTCTGTGTAGTTTATATTTGAACATATTCTTTTTTCCACTATTACCCACTTAGCGCTACGAATGTCCAGTTGCATTTTCTACAGACAGAGTGTTTCAAAACTGCTCAATCAAAAGTATGGTTTAACTCTGTTAGCTGAATGCTCAGATCAGAAAGAAGTTTCACAGAATGCTTCTGTGTAGTTTATATTTGAATATATTCCTTTTTCCACTACTACTCTCTTAGCGCTCCAAATGTACAGTTGCATTTTCTACAGAAAGAGTGTTCAGATCTGCTCAATCAAAAGTATGGTTTAACTCTGTTAGCTGAATGCACAGATCAGAAACAAGTTTCACAGAATGATTCTGTGTAGTTTATATTTGGAGACATTCCTTTTTCCACTATTACCCTCTTAGCGCTCCGAATCTCCACTTGCATTTTCTACAGAAAGAGTGTTTCAGAACGGCTCAATCAAAACTAAGGTTCAACTCTTTTAGTTGAACAAACAGAACAGAAAGAAGTTTCACACAATTCTTCTGTGTAGTTTTTATTTGTAGACATTCTTTTTCCCAATATAGGCCTCTTAGCACTCAGAATGTCCAATTGCAGTTTCTACAGAAAGAGTGTTTCAGAACGGCTCAATCAAAAGTAAGGTTCAACTCTGTTAGTTGAATGCACAGAACAGAAAGAAGTTTCATACAATGCTTCTGTGTAGTTTATATTTGAACATATTCTTTTTTCCACTATTACCCACTTAGCGCTACGAATGTCCAGTTGCATTTTCTACAGACAGAGTGTTTCAAAACTGCTCAATCAAAAGTATGGTTTAACTCTGTTAGCTGAATGCTCAGATCAGAAAGAAGTTTCACAGAATGCTTCTGTGTAGTTTATATTTGAATATATTCCTTTTTCCACTACTACTCTCTTAGCGCTCCAAATGTACAGTTGCATTTTCTACAGAAAGAGTGTTCAGATCTGCTCAATCAAAAGTATGGTTTAACTCTGTTAGCTGAATGCACAGATCAGAAACAAGTTTCACAGAATGATTCTGTGTAGTTTATATTTGGAGACATTCCTTTTTCCACTATTACCCTCTTAGCGCTCCGAATCTCCACTTGCATTTTCTACAGAAAGAGTGTTTCAGAACGGCTCAATCAAAACTAAGGTTCAACTCTTTTAGTTGAACAAACAGAACAGAAAGAAGTTTCACACAATTCTTCTGTGTAGTTTTTATTTGTAGACATTCTTTTTCCCAATATAGGCCTCTTAGCGCTCAGAATGTCCAATTGCAGTTTCTACAGAAAGAGTGTTTCAGAACGGCTCAATCAAAAGTAAGGTTCAACTCTGTTAGTTGAATGCACAGAACAGAAAGAAGTTTCATACAATGCTTCTGTGTAGTTTATATTTGAACATATTCTTTTTTCCACTATTACCCACTTAGCGCTACGAATGTCCAGTTGCATTTTCTACAGACAGAGTGTTTCAAAACTGCTCAATCAAAAGTATGGTTAAACTCTGTTAGCTGAATGCTCAGATCAGAAAGAAGTTTCACAGAATGCTTCTGTGTAGTTTATATTTGAATATATTACTTTTTCCACTACTACTCTCTTAGCGCTCCAAATGTCCAGTTGCATTTTCTACAGAAAGAGTGTTCAGATCTGCTCAATCAAAAGTATGGTTTAACTCTGTTAGCTGAATGCACAGATCAGAAATAAGTTTCACCGAATGATTCTGTGTAGTATATATTTGAAGACATTCCTTTTTCCACTATTACCCTCTTAGCGCTCCGAATCTCCACTTGCATTTTCTACAGAAAGAGTGTTTCAGAACGGCTCAATCAAAACTAAGGTTCAACACTTTTAGTTGAACAAACAGAACAGAAAGAAGTTTCACACAATTATTCTGTTTAGTTTTTATTTGTAGACATTCTTTTTCCCAATATAGGCCTCTTAGCGCTCAGAATGTCCAATTGCAGTTTCTACAGAAAGAGTGTTTCAGAACGGTTCAATCAAAAGTAAGGTTCAACTCTGTTAGTTGAATGCACAGAACAGAAAGAAATTTCATACAATGCTTCTGTGTAGTTTATATTTGAACATATTCTTTTTTCCACTATTACCCACTTAGCGCTACGAATGTCCACTTGCATTTTCTACAGAAAGAGGGTTCAGAACTGCGCAATCAAAAGTGTGGTTTAACTCTGTTAGCTTAATGAACATATCAGAAATAAGTTTCACACAATGCTTCTGTGTAGTTTTTATTTGAAGATATTATTTTTCCCAATATAGGCCTCTTAGTGCTCAGAATGTCCAATTGCAGTTTCTACAGAAAGAGTGTTTCAGAACGGCTCAATCAAAAGTAAGGTTCAACTCTGTTAGTTGAATGCACAGAACAGAAAGAAATTTCATACAATGCTTCTGTGTAGTTTATATTTGAATATATTCTTTTTTCCACTATTACCCACTTAGCGCTACGAATGTCCAGTTGCATTTTCTACAGACAGAGTGTTTCAAAACTGCTCAATCAAAAGTATGGTTTAACTCTGTTAGCTGAATGCTCAGATCAGAAAGAAGTTTCACAGAATGCTTCTGTGTAGTTTATATTTGAATATATTCCTTTTTCCACTACTACGCTCTTAGCGCTCCAAATGTCCAGTTGCATTTTCTACAGAAAGAGTGTTCAGATCTGCTCAATCAAAAGTATGGTTTAACTCTGTTAGCTGAATGCACAGATCAGAAAGAAGTTTCACCGAATGATTCTGTGTAGTTTATATTTGAAGACATTCCTTTTTCCACTATTACCCTCTTAGCGCTCCGAATCTCCACTTGCATTTTCTACAAAAAGAGTGTTTCATAACTGCTCAATCAAAAATATGTTTTATCTCTGTTAACTGAATTTACAGATCAGAAATAAGTTTCACAGAATGCATCTGTGTAGTTTTTATTTGAAGATATTCTTTTTCCCAATGTAGGCCTCTTAGCGCTTAGCATGTCCAATTGCAGTTTCTACAGAAAGAGTGTTTCAGGACGGCTCAATCAAAAGTAAGGTTCAAATCTGTTAGTTGAATGCACAGAACAGAAAGAATTTTCACAGAATGCTACTGTGTAGTTTATATTTGAATATATTCCTATTTCCACTATTACCCTCTTAGCGCTCCGAATGTCCACTTGCATTTTCTACAGAAAGAGTGTTCAGAACTGCGCAATCAAAAGTACGGTTTAACTCTGTTAGCTTAATGAACATATCAGAAATAAGTTTCACACAATGCTTCTGTGTAGTTTTTATTTGAAGATATTATTTTTCCCAATATAGGCCTCTTAGTGCTCAGAAGGTCCAATTGCAGTTTCTACAGAAAGAGTGTTTCAGAACGGCTCAATCAAAATTAAGGTTCAACTCTGTTAGTTGAATGCACAGAACAGAAAGAAGTTTCATAGAATGCTTCTGTGTAGTTTATATTTGAACATATTATTTTTTCCACTTTTACCCACTTAGCGCTACGAATGTCCAGTTGCATTTTCTACAGACAGAGTGTTTCAAAACTGCTCAATCAAAAGTATGGTTTAACTCTGTTAGCTGAATGCTCAGATCAGAAAGAAGTTTCACAGAATGCTTCTGTGTAGTTTATATTTGAATATATTCCTTTTTCCACTACTACGCTCTTAGCGCTCCAAATGTCCAGTTGCATTTTCTACAGAAAGAGTGTTCAGATCTGCTCAATCAAAAGTATGGTTTAACTCTGTGAGCTGAATGCACAGATCAGAAAGAAGTTTCACCGAATGATTCTGTGTAGTTTATATTTGAAGACATTCCTTTTTCCACTATTACCCTCTTAGCGCTCCGAATCTCCACTTGCATTTTCTACAAAAAGAGTGTTTCATAACTGCTCAATCAAAAATAGGTTTTATCTCTGTTAACTGAATTTACAGATCAGAAATATGTTTCACAGAATGCATCTGTGTAGTTTTTATTTGAAGATATTCTTTTTCCCAATGTAGGCCTCTTAGCGCTTAGCATGTCCAATTGCAGTTTCTACAGAAAGAGTGTTTCAGAACGGCTCAATCAAAAGTAAGGTTCAACTCTGTTAGTTGAATGCACAGAACAGAAAGAATTTTCACAGAATGCTACTGTGTAGTTTATATTTGAATATATTCCTTTTTCCACTATTACCCTCTTAGCGCTCCGAATGTCCACTTGCATTTTCTACAGAAAGAGGGTTCAGAACTGCGCAATCAAAAGTATGGTTTAACTCTGTTAGCTTAATGAACATATCAGAAATAAGTTTCACACAATGCTTCTGTGTAGTTTTTATTTGAAGATATTATTTTTCCCAATATAGGCCTCTTAGTGCTCAGAATGTCCAATTGCAGTTTCTACAGAAAGAGTGTTTCAGAACGGCTCAGTCAAAAGTAAGGTTCAACTCTGTTATTTGAATGCACAGAACAGAAAGAAGTTTCATACAATGCTTCTGTGTAGTTTATATTTGAACATATTCTTTTTTCCACTATTACCCACTTAGCGCTACGAATGTCCAGTTGCATTTTCTACAGACAGAGTGTTTCAAAACTGCTCAATCAAAAGTATGGTTTAACTCTGTTAGCTGAATGCTCAGATCAGAAAGAAGTTTCACAGAATGCTTCTGTGTAGTTTATATTTGAATATATTCCTTTTTCCACTACTACTCTCTTAGCGCTCCAAATGTACAGTTGCATTTTCTACAGAAAGTGCGTTCAGATCTGCTCAATCAAAAGTATGGTTTAACTCTGTTAGCTGAATGCACAGATCAGAAACAAGTTTCACAGAATGATTCTGTGTAGTTTATATTTGGAGACATTCCTTTTTCCACTATTACCCTCTTAGCGCTCCGAATCTCCACTTGCATTTTCTACAGAAAGAGTGTTTCAGAACGGCTCAATCCAAACTAAGGTTCAACTCTTTTAGTTGAACAAACAGAACAGAAAGAAGTTTCACACAATTCTTCTGTGTAGTTTTTATTTGTAGAAATTCTTTTTCCCAATATAGGCCTCTTAGCGCTCAGAATGTCCAATTGCAGTTTCTACAGAAAGAGTGTTTCAGAACGGCTCAATCAAAAGTAAGGTTCAACTCTGTTAGTTGAATGCACAGAACAGAAAAAAGTTTCATACAATGCTTCTGTGTAGTTTATATTTGAACATATTCTTTTTTCCACTATTACCCACTTAGCGCTACGAATGTCCAGTTGCATTTTCTACAGACAGAGTGTTTCAAAACTGCTCAATCAAAAGTATGGTTTAACTCTGTTAGCTGAATGCTCAGATCAGAAAGAAGTTTCACAGAATGCTTCTGTGTAGTTTATATTTGAATATATTACTTTTTCCACTACTACTCTCTTAGCGCTCCAAATGTCCAGTTGCATTTTCTACAGAAAGAGTGTTCAGATCTGCTCAATCAAAAGTATGTTTTAACTCTGTTAGCTGAATGCACAGATCAGAAACAAGTTTCACAGAATGATTCTGTGTAGTTTATATTTGGAGACATTCCTTTTTCCACTATTACCCTCTTAGCGCTCCGAATCTCCACTTGCATTTTCTACAGAAAGAGTGTTTCAGAACGGCTCAATCAAAACTAAGGTTCAACTCTTTTAGTTGAACAAACAGAACAGAAAGAAGTTTCACACAATTCTTCTGTGTAGTTTTTATTTGTAGACATTCTTTTTCCCAATATAGGCCTCTTAGCGCTCAGAATGTCCAATTGCAGTTTCTACAGAAAGAGTGTTTCAGAACGGCTCAATCAAAAGTAAGGTTCAACTCTGTTAGTTGAATGCACAGAACAGAAAGAAGTTTCATACAATGCTTCTGTGTAGTTTATATTTGAACATATTCTTTTTTCCACTATTACCCACTTAGCGCTACGAATGTCCAGTTGCATTTTCTACAGACAGAGTGTTTCAAAACTGCTCAATCAAAAGTATGGTTTAACTCTGTTAGCTGAATGGTCAGATCAGAAAGAAGTTTCACAGAATGCTTCTGTGTAGTTTATATTTGAATATATTCCTTTTTCCACTACTACTCTCTTAGCGCTCCAAAAGTCCAGTTGCATTTTCTACAGAAAGAGTGTTCAGATCTGCTCAATCAAAAGTATGGTTTAACTCTGTTAGCTGAATGCACAGATCAGAAAGATGTTTCACCGAATGATTCTGTGTAGTATATATTTGAAGACATTCCTTTTTCCACTATTACCCTCTTAGCGCTCGGAATCTCCACTTGCATTTTCTACAAAAAGAGTGTTTTATAACTGCTCAATCAAAAATATATTTTATCTCTGTTAACTGAATTTACAGATCAGAAATAAGTTTCACAGAATGCATCTGTGTAATTTTTATTTGAAGAGATTCTTTTTCCCAATGTAGGCCTCTTAGCGCTTGGCATGTCCAATTGCAGTTTCTACAGAAAGAGTGTTTCAGAACGGCTCAATCAAAAGTAAGGTTCAACTCTGTTAGTTGAATGCACAGAAAAGAAAGAATTTTCACAGAATGCTACTGTGTAGTTTATATTTGAATATATTCCTTTTTCCACTATTACCCTCTTAGCGCTCCGAATGTCCACTTGCATTTTCTACAGAAAGAGTGTTCAGAACTGCGCAATCAAAAGTATGGTTTAACTCTGTTAGCTTAATGAACATATCAGAAATAAGATTCACACAATTCTTCTGTGTAGTTTTTATTTGAAGATATTATTTTTCCCCATATAGGCCTCTTAGCGCTCAGAATGTCCAATTGCAGTTTCTACAGAAAGAGTGTTTCAGAAAGGCTCAATCAAAAGTAAGGTTCAACTCTGTTAGTTGAATGCACAGAACAGAAAGAAGTTTCATACAATGCTTCTGTGTAGTTTATATTTGAACATATTCTTTTTTCCACTATTACCCACTTAGCGCTACGAATGTCCAGTTGCATTTTCTACAGACAGAGTGTTTCAAAACTGCTCAATCAAAAGTATGGTTTAACTCTGTTAGCTGAATGCTCAGATCAGAAAGAAGTTTCACAGAATGCTTCTGTGTAGTTTATATTTGAATATATTCCTTTTTCCACTACTACTCTCTTAGTGCTCCAAATGTCCAGTTGCATTTTCTACAGAAAGAGTGTTCAGATCTGCTCAATCAAAAGTATGGTTTAACTCTGTTAGCTGAATGCACAGATCAGAAAGAAGTTTCACAGAATGATTCTGTGTAGTTTATATTTGGAGACATTCCTTTTTCCACTATTACCCGCTTAGCGCTCCGAATCTCCACTTGCATTTTCTACAGAAAGAGTGTTTCAGAACGGCTCAATCAAAACTAAGGTTCAACACTTTTAGTTGAACAAACAGAACAGAAAGAAGTTTCACACAATTATTCTGTGTAGTTTTTATTTGTAGACATTCATTTTCCCAATATAGGCCTCTTAGCGCTCAGAATGTCCAATTGCAGTTTCTACAGAAAGAGTGTTTCAGAACGGCTCAATCAAAAGTAAGGTTCAACTCTGTTAGTTGAATGCACAGAACAGAAAGAAATTTCATACAATGCTTCTGTGTAGTTTATATTTGAATATATTCTTTTTTCCACTATTACCCACTTAGCCCTACGAATGTCCAGTTGCATTTTCTACAGACAGAGTGTTTCAAAACTGCTCAATCAAAAGTATGGTTTAACTCTGTTAGCTGAATGCTCAGATCAGAAAGAAGTTTCACAGAATGCTTCTGTGTAGTTTATATTTGAATATATTCCTTTTTCCACTACTACGCTCTTAGCGCTCCAAATGTCCAGTTGCATTTTCTACAGAAAGAGTGTTCAGATCTGCTCAATCAAAAGTATGGTTTAACTCTGTTAGCTGAATGCACAGATCAGAAAGAAGTTTCACCGAATGATTCTGTGTAGTTTATATTTGAAGACATTCCTTTTTCCACTATTACCCTCTTAGCGCTCCGAATCTCCACTTGCATTTTCTACAAAAAGAGTGTTTCATAACTGCTCAATCAAAAATATGTTTTATCTCTGTTAACTGAATTTACAGATCAGAAATAAGTTTCACAGAATGCATCTGTGTATTTTTTATTTGAAGATATTCTTTTTCCCAATGTAGGCCTCTTAGCGCTTAGCATGTCCAATTGCAGTTTCTACAGAAAGAGAGTTTCAGAACGGCTCAATCAAAAGTAAGGTTCAAATCTGTTAGTTGAATGCACAGAACAGAAAGAATTTTCACAGAATGCTACTGTGTAGTTTATATTTGAATATATTCCTATTTCCACTATTACCCTCTTAGCGCTCCGAATGTCCACTTGCATTTTCTACAGAAAGAGTGTTCAGAACTGCGCAATCAAAAGTACGGTTTAACTCTGTTAGCTTAATGAACATATCAGAAATAAGTTTCACACAATGCTTCTGTGTAGTTTTTATTTGAAGATATTATTTTTCCCAATATAGGCCTCTTAGTGCTCAGAAAGTCCAATTGCAGTTTCTACAGAAAGAGTGTTTCAGAACGGCTCAATCTAAATTAAGGTTCAACTCTGTTAGTTGAATGCACAGAACAGAAAGAAGTTTCATAGAATGCTTCTGTGTAGTTTATATTTGAACATATTCTTTTTTCCACTATTACCCACTTAGCGCTACGAATGTCCAGTTGCATTTTCTACAGACAGAGTGTTTCAAAACTGCTCAATCAAAAGTATGGTTTAACTCTGTTAGCTGAATGCTCAGATCAGAAAGAAGTTTCACAGAATGCTTCTGTGTAGTTTATATTTGAATATATTACTTTTTCCACTACTACGCTCTTAGCGCTCCAAATGTCCAGTTGCATTTTCTACAGAAAGAGTGTTCAGATCTGCTCAATCAGAAGTATGGTTTAACTCTGTAAGCTGAATGCACAGATCAGAAAGAAGTTTCACCGAATGATTCTGTGTAGTTTATATTTGAAGACATTCCTTTTTCCACTATTACCCTCTTAGCGCTCCGAATCTCCACTTGCATTTTCTACAAAAAGAGTGTTTCATAACTGCTCAATCAAAAATATGTTTTATCTCTGTTAACTGAATTTACAGATCAGAAATAAGTTTCACAGAATGCATCTGTGTAGTTTTTATTTGAAGATATTCTTTTTCCCAATGTAGGCCTCTTAGCGCTTAGCATGTCCAATTGCAGTTTCTACAGAAAGAGTGTTTCAGAACGGCTCAATCAAAAGTAAGGCTCAACTCTGTTAGTTGAATGCACAGAACAGAAAGAATTTTCACAGAATGCTACTGTGTAGTTTATATTTGAATATATTCCTTTTTCCACTATTACCCTCTTAGCGCTCCGAATGTCCACTTGCATTTTCTACAGAAAGAGTGTTCAGAACTGCGCAATCAAATGTATGGTTTAACTCTGTTAGCTTAATGAACATATCAGAAATAAGTTTCACACAATGCTTCTGTGTAGTTTTTATTTGAAGATATTATTTTTCCCAATATAGGCCTCTTAGCGCTCAGAATGTCCAATTGCAGTTTCTACAGAAAGAGATTTTCAGAAAGGCTCAATCAAAAGTAAGGTTCAACTCTGTTAGTTGAATGCACAGAACAGAAAGAAGTTTCATACAATGCTTCTGTGTAGTTTATATTTGAACATATTCTTTTTTCCACTATTACCCACTTAGCGCTACGAATGTCCAGTTGCATTTTCTACAGACAGAGTGTTTCAAAACTGCTCAATCAAAAGTATGGTTTAACTCTGTTAGCTGAATGGTCAGATCAGAAAGAAGTTTCACAGAATGCTTCTGTGTAGTTTATATTTGAATATATTCCTTTTTCCACTACTACTCTCTTAGCGCTCCAAAAGTCCAGTTGCATTTTCTACAGAAAGAGTGTTCAGATCTGCTCAATCAAAAGTATGGTTTAACTCTGTTAGCTGAATACACAGATCAGAAAGAAATTTCACAGAATGATTCTGTGTAGTTTATATTTGGAGATATTCCTTTCTCCACTATTACCCTCTTAGCGCTCCGAATCTCCACTTGCATTTTCTACAGAAAGAGTGTTTCAGAACGGCTCAATCAAAACTAAGTTTCAACTCTTTTAGTTGAACAAACAGAACAGAAAGAAGTTTCACACAATTCTTCTGTGTAGTTTTTATTTGTAGACATTCTTTTTCCCAATATAGGCCTCTTAGCGCTCAGAATGTCCAATTGCAGTTTCTACAGAAAGAGTGTTTCAGAACGGTTCAATCAAAAGTAAGGTTCAACTCTGTTAGTTGAATGCACAGAACAGAAAGAAATTTCATACAATGCTTCTGTGTAGTTTATATTTGAACATATTCTTTTTTCCACTATTACCCACTTAGCGCTACGAATGTCCAGTTGCATTTTCTACAGACAGAGTGTTTCAAAACTGTTCAATCAAAAGTATGGTTTAACTCTGTTAGCTGAATGCTCAGATCAGAAAGAAGTTTCACAGAATGATTCTGTGTAGTTTATATTTGAAGACATTCCTTTTTCCACTATTACCCTCTTAGCGCTCCGAATCTCCACTTGCATTTTCAACAAAAAGAGTGTTTCATAACTGCTCAATCAAAAATAGGTTTTATCTCTGTTAACTGAATTTACAGATCAGAAATATGTTTCACAGAATGCATCTGTGTAGTTTTTATTTGAAGATATTCTTTTTCCCAATGTAGGCCTCTTAGCGCTTAGCATGTCCAATTGCAGTTTCTACAGAAAGAGTGTTTCAGAACGGCTCAATCAAAAGTAAGGTTCAACTCTGTTAGTTGAATGCACAGAACAGAAAGAATTTTCACAGAATGCTACTGTGTAGTTTATATTTGAATATATTCCTTTTTCCACTATTACCCTCTTAGCGCTCCGAATGTCCACTTGCATTTTCTACAGAAAGAGTGTTCAGAACTGCGCAATCAAAAGTATGGTTTAATTCTGTTAGCGTAATGAACATATCAGAAATAAGTTTCACACAATGCTTCTGTGTAGTTTTTATTTGAAGATATTATTTTTCCCAATACAGGCCTCTTAGTACTCAGAATGTCCAATTGCAGTTTCTACAGAAAGAGTGTTTCAGAACGGCTCAATCAAAAGTAAGGTTCAACTCTGTTAGTTGAATGCACAGAACAGAAAGAAGTTTCATACAATGCTTCTGTGTAGTTTATATTTGAACATATTCTTTTTTCCACTATTACCCACTTAGCGCTACGAATGTCCAGTTGCATTTTCTGCAGACAGATTGTTTCAAAACTGCTCAATCAAAAGTATGGTTTAACTCTGTTAGCTGAATGCTCAGATCAGAAAGAAGTTTCACAGAATGCTTCTGTGTAGTTTATATTTGAATATATTCCTTTTTCCACTACTACTCTCTAAGCGCTCAAAATGTCCAGTTGCATTTTCTACAGAAAGAGTGTTCAGATCTGCTCAATCAGAAGTATGGTTTAACTCTGTTGGCTGAATGCACAGATCAGAAAGAAGTTTCACCGAATGATTCTGTGTAGTTTATATTTGAAGACATTCCTTTTTCCACTATTACCCACTTAGCGCTCCGAATCTCCACTTGCATTTTCTACAAAAAGAGTGTTTCATAACTGCTCAATAAAAATATGTTTTATCTCTGTTAACTGAATTTACAGATCAGAAATAAGTTTCACAGAATGCATCTGTGTAGTTTTTATTTGAAGATATTCTTTTTCCCAATGTAGGCCTCTTAGCGCTTAGCATGTCCAATTGCAGTTTCTACAGAAAGAGTGTTTCAGAACGGCTCAATCAAAAGTAAGGTTCAACTCTGTTAGTTGAATGCACAGAACAGAAAGAATTTTCACAGAATGCTACTGTGTAGTTTATATTTGAATATATTCCTTTTTCCACTATTACCCTCTTAGCGCTACGAATGTCCACTTGCATTTTCTACAGAAAGAGTGTTCAGAACTGCGCAATCAAAAGTATGGTTTAACTCTGTTAGCTTAATGAACATATCAGAAATAAGTTTCACACAATGCTTCTGTGTAGTTTTTATTTGAAGATATTATTTTTCCCAATAGAGGCCTCTTAGCGCTCAGAATGTCCAATTGCAGTTTCTACAGAAAGAGTGTTTCAGAAAGGCTCAATCAAAAGTAAGGTTCAACTCTGTTAGTTGAATGCACAGAACAGAAAGAAGTTTCATACAATGCTTCTGTGTAGTTTATATTTGAACATATTCTTTTTTCCACTATTACCCACTTAGCGCTACGAATGTCCAGTTGCATTTTCTACAGACAGAGTGTTTCAAAACTGCTCAATCAAAAGTATGGTTTAACTCTGTTAGCTGAATGCTCAGATCAGAAAGAAGTTTCACAGAATGCTTCTGTGTAGTTTATATTTGAATATATTCCTTTTTCCACTACTACTCTCTTAGCGCTCCAAAAGTCCAGTTGCATTTTCTACAGAAAGAGTGTTCAGATCTGCTCAATCAAAAGTATTGTTTAACTCTGTTAGCTGAATGCACAGATCAGAAAGAAGTTTCACAAAATGATTCTGTGTAGTTTATATTTGGAGACATTCCTTTCTCCACTATTACCCTCTTAGCGCTCCGAATCTCCACTTGCATTTTCTACAGAAAGAGTGTTTCAGAACGGCTCAATCAAAACTAAGGTTCAACTCTTTTAGTTGAACAAACAGAACAGAAAGAAGTTTCACACAATCCTTCTGTGTAGTTTTTATTTGTAGACATTCTTTTTCCCAATATAGGCCTCTTAGCGCTCAGAATGTCCAATTGCAGTTTCTATAGAAAGAGTGTTTCAGAACGGCTCAATCAAAAGTAAGGTTCAACTCTGTTAGTTGAATGCACAGAACAGAAAGAAGTTTCATACAATGCTTCTGTGTAGTTTATATTTGAACATATTCTTTTTTCCACTATTACCCACTTAGCGCTACGAATGTCCAGTTGCATTTTCTACAGACAGAGTGTTTCAAAACTGCTCAACCAAAAGTATGGTTTAACTCTGTTAGCTGAATGCTCAGATCAGAAAGAAGTTTCACAGAATGCTTCTGTGTAGTTTATATTTGAATATATTCCTTTTTCCAATACTACGCTCTTAGCGCTCCAAAAGTCCAGTTGCATTTTCTACAGAAAGAGTGTTCAGATCTGCTCAATCAAAAGTATGGTTTAACTCTGTTAGCTGAATGTACAGATCAGAAAGAAGTTTCACCGAATGATTCTGTGTAGTTTATATTTGAAGACATTCTTTTTCCACTCTTACCCACTTAGCGCTCCGAATCTCCACTTGCATTTTCTACAAAAAGAGTGTTTCATAACTGCTCAATCAAAAATATGTTTTATCTCTGTTAACAGAATTTACAGATCAGAAATAAGTTTCACAGAATGCATCTGTGTAGTTTTTATTTGAAGATATTTTTTTCCCAATGTAGGCCTCTTAGCGCATAGCATGTCCAATTGCAGTTTCTACAGAAAGAGTGTTTCAGAACGGCTCAATCAAAAGTAAGGTTCAACTCTGTTAGTTGAATGCACAGAACAGAAAGAATTTTCACAGAATGCTACTGTGTAGTTTATATTTGAATATATTCCTTTTTCCACTATTACCCTCTTAGCGCTCCGAATGTCCACTTGCATTTTCTACAGAAAGAGTGTTCAGAACTGCGCAATCAAAAGTACGGTTTAACTCTGTTAGCTTAATGAACATATCAGAAATAAGTTTCACACAATGCTTCTGTGTAGTTTTTATTTGAAGATATTATTTTTCCCAATATAGGCCTCTTAGTGCTCAGAAAGTCCAATTGCAGTTTCTACAGAAAGAGTGTTTCAGAACGGCTCAATCTAAATTAAGGTTCAACTCTGTTAGTTGAATGCACAGAACAGAAAGAAGTTTCATAGAATGCTTCTGTGTAGTTTATATTTGAACATATTCTTTTTTCCACTATTACCCACTTAGCGCTACGAATGTCCAGTTGCATTTTCTACAGACAGAGTGTTTCAAAACTGCTCAATCAAAAGTATGGTTTAACTCTGTTAGCTGAATGCTCAGATCAGAAAGAAGTTTCACAGAATGCTTCTGTGTAGTTTATATTTGAATATATTACTTTTTCCACTACTACGCTCTTAGCGCTCCAAATGTCCAGTTGCATTTTCTACAGAAAGAGTGTTCAGATCTGCTCAATCAGAAGTATGGTTTAACTCTGTTAGCTGAATGCACAGATCAGAAAGAAGTTTCACCGAATGATTCTGTGTAGTTTATATTTGAAGACATTCCTTTTTCCACTATTACCCTCTTAGCGCTCCGAATCTCCACTTGCATTTTCTACAAAAAGAGTGTTTCATAACTGCTCAATCAAAAATATGTTTTATCTCTGTTAACTGAATTTACAGATCAGAAATAAGTTTCACAGAATGCATCTGTGTAGTTTTTATTTGAAGATATTCTTTTTCCCAATGTAGGCCTCTTAGCGCTTAGCATGTCCAATTGCAGTTTCTACAGAAAGAGTGTTTCAGAACGGCTCAATCAAAAGTAAGGCTCAACTCTGTTAGTTGAATGCACAGAACAGAAAGAATTTTCACAGAATGCTACTGTGTAGTTTATATTTGAATATATTCCTTTTTCCACTATTACCCTCTTAGCGCTCCGAATGTCCACTTGCATTTTCTACAGAAAGAGTGTTCAGAACTGCGCAATCAAATGTATGGTTTAACTCTGTTAGCTTAATGAACATATCAGAAATAAGTTTCACACAATGCTTCTGTGTAGTTTTTATTTGAAGATATTATTTTTCCCAATATAGGCCTCTTAGCGCTCAGAATGTCCAATTGCAGTTTCTACAGAAAGAGATTTTCAGAAAGGCTCAATCAAAAGTAAGGTTCAACTCTGTTAGTTGAATGCACAGAACAGAAAGAAGTTTCATACAATGCTTCTGTGTAGTTTATATTTGAACATATTCTTTTTTCCACTATTACCCACTTAGCGCTACGAATGTCCAGTTGCATTTTCTACAGACAGAGTGTTTCAAAACTGCTCAATCAAAAGTATGGTTTAACTCTGTTAGCTGAATGGTCAGATCAGAAAGAAGTTTCACAGAATGCTTCTGTGTTGTTTATATTTGAATATATTCCTTTTTCCACTACTACTCTCTTAGCGCTCCAAAAGTCCAGTTGCATTTTCTACAGAAAGAGTGTTCAGATCTGCTCAATCAAAAGTATGGTTTAACTCTGTTAGCTGAATACACAGATCAGAAAGAAATTTCACAGAATGATTCTGTGTAGTTTATATTTGGAGATATTCCTTTCTCCACTATTACCCTCTTAGCGCTCCGAATCTCCACTTGCATTTTCTACAGAAAGAGTGTTTCAGAACGGCTCAATCAAAACTAAGGTTCAACTCTTTTAGTTGAACAAACAGAACAGAAAGAAGTTTCACACAATTCTTCTGTGTAGTTTTTATTTGTAGACATTCTTTTTCCCAATATAGGCCTCTTAGCGCTCAGAATGTCCAATTGCAGTTTCTACAGAAAGAGTGTTTCAGAACGGTTCAATCAAAAGTAAGGTTCAACTCTGTTAGTTGAATGCACAGAACAGAAAGAAATTTCATACAATGCTTCTGTGTAGTTTATATTTGAACATATTCTTTTTTCCACTATTACCCACTTAGCGCTACGAATGTCCAGTTGCATTTTCTACAGACAGAGTGTTTCAAAACTGTTCAATCAAAAGTATGGTTTAACTCTGTTAGCTGAATGCTCAGATCAGAAAGAAGTTTCACAGAATGATTCTGTGTAGTTTATATTTGAAGACATTCCTTTTTCCACTATTACCCTCTTAGCGCTCCGAATCTCCACTTGCCTTTTCAACAAAAAGAGTGTTTCATAACTGCTCAATCAAAAATAGGTTTTATCTCTGTTAACTGAATTTACAGATCAGAAATATGTTTCACAGAATGCATCTGTGTAGTTTTTATTTGAAGATATTCTTTTTCCCAATGTAGGCCTCTTAGCGCTTAGCATGTCCAATTGCAGTTTCTACAGAAAGAGTGTTTCAGAACGGCTCAATCAAAAGTAAGGTTCAACTCTGTTAGTTGAATGCACAGAACAGAAAGAATTTTCACAGAATGCTACTGTGTAGTTTATATTTGAATATATTCCTTTTTCCACTATTACCCTCTTAGCGCTCCGAATGTCCACTTGCATTTTCTACAGAAAGAGTGTTCAGAACTGCGCAATCAAAAGTATGGTTTAATTCTGTTAGCTTAATGAACATATCAGAAATAAGTTTCACACAATGCTTCTGTGTAGTTTTTATTTGAAGATATTATTTTTCCCAATATAGGCCTCTTAGTACTCAGAATGTCCAATTGCAGTTTCTACAGAAAGAGTGTTTCAGAACGGCTCAATCAAAAGTAAGGTTCAACTCTGTTAGTTGAATGCACAGAACAGAAAGAAGTTTCATACAATGCTTCTGTGTAGTTTATATTTGAACATATTCTTTTTTCCACTATTACCCACTTAGCGCTACGAATGTCCAGTTGCATTTTCTGCAGACAGATTGTTTCAAAACTGCTCAATCAAAAGTATGGTTTAACTCTGTTAGCTGAATGCTCAGATCAGAAAGAAGTTTCACAGAATGCTTCTGTGTAGTTTATATTTGAATATATTCCTTTTTCCACTACTACTCTCTTAGCGCTCAAAATGTCCAGTTGCATTTTCTACAGAAAGAGTGTTCAGATCTGCTCAATCAAAAGTATGGTTTAACTCTGTTAGCTGAATGCACAGATCAGAAAGAAGTTTCACCGAATGATTCTGTGTAGTTTATATTTGAAGACATTCTTTTTCCACTATTACCCACTTAGCGCTCCGAATCTCCACTTGCATTTTCTACAAAAAGAGTGTTTCATAACTGCTCAATCAAAAATATGTTTTATCTCTGTTAACTGAATTTACAGATCAGAAATAAGTTTCACAGAATGCATCTGTGTAGTTTTTATTTGAAGATATTTTTTTCCCAATGTAGGCCTCTTAGCGCTTAGCATGTCCAATTGCAGTTTCTACAGAAAGAGTGTTTCAGAACGGCTCAATCAAAAGTAAGGTTCAACTCTGTTAGTTGAATGCACAGAACAGAAAGAATTTTCACAGAATGCTACTGTGTAGTTTATATTTGAATATATTCCTTTTTCCACTATTACCCTCTTAGCGCTCGGAATGTCCACTTGCATTTTCTACAGAAAGAGTGTTCAGAACTGCGCAATCAAAAGTATGGTTTAACTCTGTTAGCTTAATGAACATATCAGAAATAAGTTTCACACAATGCTTCTGTGTAGTTTTTATTTGAAGATATTATTTTTCCCAATATAGGCCTCTTAGCGCTCAGAATGTCCAATTGCAGTTTCTACAGAAAGAGTGTTTCAGAAAGGCTCAATCAAAAGTAAGGTTCAACTCTGTTAGTTGAATGCACAGAACAGAAAGAAGTTTCATAGAATGCTTCTGTGTAGTTTATATTTGAACATATTCTTTTTTCCACTATTACCCACTTAGCGCTACGAATGTCCAGTTGCATTTTCTACAGACAGAGTGTTTCAAAACTGCTCAATCAAAAGTATGGTTTAACTCTGTTAGCTGAATGCTCAGATCAGAAAGAAGTTTCACAGAATGCTTCTGTGTAGTTTATATTTGAATATATTCCTTTTTCCACTACTACTCTCTTAGCGCTCCAAAAGTCCAGTTGCATTTTCTACAGAAAGAGTGTTCAGATCTGCTCAATCAAAAGTATGGTTTAACTCTGTTAGCTGAATGCACAGATCAGAAAGAAGTTTCACAAAATGATTCTGTGTAGTTTATATTTGGAGACATTCCTTTCTCCACTATTACACTCTTAGCGCTCCGAATCTCCACTTGCATTTTCTACAGAAAGAGTGTTTCAGAACGGCTCAATCAAAACTAAGGTTCAACTCTTTTAGTTGAACAAACAGAACAGAAAGAAGTTTCACACAATCCTTCTGTGTAGTTTTTATTTGTAGACATTCTTTTTCCCAATATAGGCCTTTTAGTGCTCAGAATGTCCAATTGCAGTTTCTACAGAAAGAGTGTATCAGAACGGCTCAATCAAAAGTAAGGTTCAACTCTGTTAGTTGAATGCACAGAACAGAAAGAAGTTTCATACAATGCTTCTGTGTAGTTTATATTTGAACATATTCTTTTTTCCACTATTACCCACTTAGCGCTACGAATGTCCAGTTGCATTTTCTACAGACAGAGTGTTTCAAAACTGCTCAATCAAAAGTATGGTTTAACTCTGTTAGCTGAATGCTCAGATCAGAAAGAAGTTTCACAGAATGCTTCTGTGTAGTTTATATTTGAATATATTCCTTTTTCCACTACTACGCTCTTAGCGCTCCAAATGTCCAGTTGCATTTTCTACAGAAAGAGTGTTCAGATCTGCTCAATCAAAAGTATGGTTTAACTCTGTTAGCTGAATGCACAGATCAGAAAGAAGTTTCACCGAATGTTTCTGTATAGTTTATATTTGAAGACATTCCTTTTTCCACTATTACCCTCTTAGCGCTCCGAATCTCCACTTGCATTTTCTACAAAAAGAGTGTTTCATAACTGTTCAATCAAAAATATGTTTTATCTCAGTTAACTGAATTTACAGATCAGAAATAAGTTTCACAGAATGCATCTGTGTAGTTTTTATTTGAAGATATTCTTTTTCCCAATGTAGGCCTCTTAGCGCTTAGCATGTCCAATTGCAGTTTCTACAGAAAGAGTATTCAGAACGGCTCAATCAACAGTAAGGTTCAACTCTGTTAGTTGAATGCACAGAACAGAAAGTATTTTCACAGAATGCTACTGTGTAGTTTATATTTGAATATATTCCTTTTTCCACTATTACCATCTTAGCGCTCCGAATGTCCACTTGCATTTTCTGCAGAAAGAGTGTTCAGAACTGCGCAATCAAAAGTATGGTTTAACTCTGTTAGCTTAATGAACATATCAGAAATAAGTTTCACACAATGCTTCTGGGTAGTTTTTATTTGAAGATATTATTTTTCCCAATATAGGCCTCTTAGCGCTCAGAATGTCCAATTGCAGTTTTTGCAGAAAGAGTGTTTCAGAAAGGCTCAATCAAAAGTAAGGTTCAACTCTGTTAGTTGAATGCACAGAACAGAAAGAAGTTTCATACAATGCTTCTGTGTAGTTTATATTTGAGCATATTCTTTTTTCCACTATTACCCACTTAGCGCTACGAATGTCCAGTTGCATTTTCTACAGACAGAGTGTTTAAAAACTGCTCAATCAAAAGTATGGTTTAACTCTGTTAGCTGAATGCTCAGATCAGAAAGAAGTTTCACAGAATGCTTCTGTGTAGTTTATATTTGAATATATTCCTTTTTCCACTACTACTCTCTTAGCGCTCCAAATGTCCAGTTGCATTTTCTACAGAAAGAGTGTTCAGATCTACTCAATCAAAAGTATGGTTTAACTCTGTTAGCTGAATGCACAGATCAGAAAGAAGTTTCACAGAATGATTCTGTGTAGTTTATATTTGGAGACATTCCTTTTTCCACTATTACCCTCTTAGCGCTCCGAATCTCCACTTGCATTTTCTACAGAAAGAGTGTTTCAGAACAGCTCAATCAAAACTAAGGTTCAACTCTTTTAGTTGAACAAACAGAACAGAAAGAAGTTTCACACAATTCTTCTGTGTAGTTTTTATTTGTAGACATTCTTTTTCCCAATATAGGCCTCTTAGCGCTCAGAATGTCCAATTGCAGTTTCTACAGAAAGAGTGTTTCAGAACGGCTCAATCAAAAGTAAGGTTCAACTCTGTTAGTTGAATGCACAGAACAGAAAGAAGTTTCATACAATGCTTCTGTGTAGTTTATATTTGAACATATTCTTTTTTCCACTATTACCCACTTAGCGCTACGAATGTCCAGTTGCATTTTCTACAGACAGAGTGTTTCAAAACTGCTCAATCAAAAGTATGGTTTAACTCTGTTAGCTGAATGCTCAGATCAGAAAGAAGTTTCACAGAATGCTTCTGTGTAGTTTATATTTGAATATATTCCTTTTTCCACTACTACTCTCTTAGCGCTCCAAAAGTCCAGTTGCATTTTCTACAGAAAGAGTGTTCAGATCTGCTCAATCAAAAGTATGGTTTAACTCTGTTAGCTGAATGCACAGATCAGAAAGAAGTTTCACAAAATGATTCTGTGTAGTTTATATTTGGAGACATTCCTTTCTCCACTATTACCCTCTTAGCGCTCCGAATCTCCACTTGCATTTTCTACAGAAAGAGTGTTTCAGAACGGCTCAATCAAAACTAAGGTTCAACTCTTTTAGTTGAACAAACAGAACAGAAAGAAGTTTCACACAATCCTTCTGTGTAGTTTTTATTTGTAGACATTCTTTTTCCCAATATAGGCCTCTTAGCGCTCAGAATGTCCAATTGCAGTTTCTACAGAAAGAGTGTTTCAGAACGGCTCAATCAAAAGTAAGGTTCAACTCTGTTAGTTGAATGCACAGAACAGAAAGAAGTTTCATACAATGCTTCTGTGTAGTTTATATTTGAACATATTCTTTTTTCCACTATTACCCACTTAGCGCTACGAATGTCCAGTTGCATTTTCTACAGACAGAGTGTTTCAAAACTGCTCAACCAAAAGTATGGTTTAACTCTGTTAGCTGAATGCTCAGATCAGAAAGAAGTTTCACAGAATGCTTCTGTGTAGTTTATATTTGAATATATTCCTTTTTCCAATACTACGCTCTTAGCGCTCCAAAAGTCCAGTTGCATTTTCTACAGAAAGAGTGTTCAGATCTGCTCAATCAAAAGTATGGTTTAACTCTGTTAGCTGAATGCACAGATCAGAAAGAAGTTTCACCGAATGATTCTGTGTAGTTTATATTTGAAGACATTCTTTTTCCACTATTACCCACTTAGCGCTCCGAATCTCCACTTGCATTTTCTACAAAAAGAGTGTTTCATAACTGCTCAATCAAAAATATGTTTTATCTCTGTTAACTGAATTTACAGATCAGAAATAAGTTTCACAGAATGCATCTGTGTAGTTTTTATTTGAAGATATTTTTTTCCCAATGTAGGCCTCTTAGCGCTTAGCATGTCCAATTGCAGTTTCTACAGAAAGAGTGTTTCAGAACGGCTCAATCAAAAGTAAGGTTCAACTCTGTTAGTTGAATGCACAGAACAGAAAGAATTTTCACAGAATGCTACTGTGTAGTTTATATTTGAATATATTCCTTTTTCCACTATTACCCTCTTAGCGCTCCGAATGTCCACTTGCATTTTCTACAGAAAGAGTGTTCAGAACTGCGCAATCAAAAGTATGGTTTAACTCTGTTAGCTTAATGAACATATCAGAAATAATTTTCACACAATGCTTCTGTGTAGTTTTTATTTGAAGATATTATTTTTCCCAATATAGGCCTCTTAGCGCTCAGAATGTCCAATTGCAGTTTCTACAGAAAGAGTGTTTCAGAAAGGCTCAATCAAAAGTAAGGTTCAACTCTGTTAGTTGAATGCACAGAACAGAAAGAAGTTTCATAGAATGCTTCTGTGTAGTTTATATTTGAACATATTCTTTTTTCCACTATTACCCACTTAGCGCTACGAATGTCCAGTTGCATTTTCTACAGACAGAGTGTTTCAAAACTGCTCAATCAAAAGTATGGTTTAACTCTGTTAGCTGAATGCTCAGATCAGAAAGAAGTTTCACAGAATGCTTCTGTGTAGTTTATATTTGAATATATTCCTTTTTCCACTACTACTCTCTTAGCGCTCCAAAAGTCCAGTTGCATTTTCTACAGAAAGAGTGTTCAGATCTGCTCAATCAAAAGTATGGTTTAACTCTGTTAGCTGAATGCACAGATCAGAAAGAAGTTTCACAAAATGATTCTGTGTAGTTTATATTTGGAGACATTCCTTTCTCCACTATTACACTCTTAGCGCTCCGAATCTCCACTTGCATTTTCTACAGAAAGAGTGTTTCAGAACGGCTCAATCAAAACTAAGGTTCAACTCTTTTAGTTGAACAAACAGAACAGAAAGAAGTTTCACACAATCCTTCTGTGTAGTTTTTATTTGTAGACATTCTTTTTCCCAATATAGGCCTTTTAGTGCTCAGAATGTCCAATTGCAGTTTCTACAGAAAGAGTGTTTCAGAACGGCTCAATCAAAAGTAAGGTTCAACTCTGTTAGTTGAATGCACAGAACAGAAAGAAGTTTCATACAATGCTTCTGTGTAGTTTATATTTGAACATATTCTTTTTTCCACTATTACCCACTTAGCGCTACGAATGTCCAGTTGCATTTTCTACAGACAGAGTGTTTCAAAACTGCTCAATCAAAATTATGGTTTAACTCTGTTAGCTGAATGCTCAGATCAGAAAGAAGTTTCACAGAATGCTTCTGTGTAGTTTATATTTGAATATATTCCTTTTTCCACTACTACGCTCTTAGCGCTCCAAATGTCCAGTTGCATTTTCTACAGAAAGAGTGTTCAGATCTGCTCAATCAAAAGTATGGTTTAACTCTGTTAGCTGAATGCACAGATCAGAAAGAAGTTTCACCGAATGTTTCTGTATAGTTTATATTTGAAGACATTCCTTTTTCCACTATTACCCTCTTAGCGCTCCGAATCTCCACTTGCATTTTCTACAAAAAGAGTGTTTCATAACTGTTCAATCAAAAATATGTTTTATCTCAGTTAACTGAATTTACAGATCAGAAATAAGTTTCACAGAATGCATCTGTGTAGTTTTTATTTGAAGATATTCTTTTTCCCAATGTAGGCCTCTTAGCGCTTAGCATGTCCAATTGCAGTTTCTACAGAAAGAGTATTCAGAACGGCTCAATCAACAGTAAGGTTCAACTCTGTTAGTTGAATGCACAGAACAGAAAGTATTTTCACAGAATGCTACTGTGTAGTTTATATTTGAATATATTCCTTTTTCCACTATTACCATCTTAGCGCTCCGAATGTCCACTTGCATTTTCTGCAGAAAGAATGTTCAGAACTGCGCAATCAAAAGTATGGTTTAACCCTGTTAGCTTAATGAACATATCAGAAATAAGTTTCACACAATGCTTCTGGGTAGTTTTTATTTGAAGATATTATTTTTCCCAATATAGGCCTCTTAGCGCTCAGAATGTCCAATTGCAGTTTCTGCAGAAAGAGTGTTTCAGAAAGGCTCAATCAAAAGTAAGGTTCAACTCTGTTAGTTGAATGCACAGAACAGAAAGAAGTTTCATACAATGCTTCTGTGTAGTTTATATTTGAGCATATTCTTTTTTCCACTATTACCCACTTAGCGCTACGAATGTCCAGTTGCATTTTCTACAGACAGAGTGTTTCAAAACTGCTCAATCAAAAGTATGGTTTAACTCTGTTAGCTGAATGCTCAGATCAGAAAGAAGTTTCACAGAATGCTTCTGTGTAGTTTATATTTGAATATATTCCTTTTTCCACTACTACTCTCTTAGCGCTCCAAATGTCCAGTTGCATTTTCTACAGAAAGAGTGTTCAGATCTACTCAATCAAAAGTATGGTTTAACTCTGTTAGCTGAATGCACAGATCAGAAAGAATTTTCACAGAATGATTCTGTGTAGTTTATATTTGGAGACATTCCTTTTTCCACTATTAACCTCTTAGCGCTCCGAATCTCCACTTGCATTTTCTACAGAAAGAGTGTTTCAGAACGGCTCAATCAAAACTAAGGTTCAACTCTTTTAGTTGAACAAACAGAACAGAAAGAAGTTTCACACATTTCTTCTGTGTAGTTTTTATTTGTAGACATTCTTTTTCCCAATATAGGCCTCTTAGCGCTCAGAATGTCCAATTGCAGTTTCTACAGAAAGAGTGTTTCAGAACGGCTCAATCAAAAGTAAGGTTCAACTCTGTTAGTTGAATGCACAGAACAGAAAGAAGTTTCATACAATGCTTCTGTGTAGTTTATATTTGAACATATTCTTTTTTCCACTATTACCCACTTAGCGCTACGAATGTCCAGTTGCATTTTCTACAGACAGAGTGTTTCAAAACTGCTCAATCAAAAGTATGGTTTAACTCTGTTAGCTGAATGCTCTGATCAGAAAGAAGTTTCACAGAATGCTTCTGTGTAGTTTATATTTGAATATATTCCTTTTTCCACTACTACTCTCTTAGCGCTCCAAAAGTCCAGTTGCATTTTCTACAGAAAGAGTGTTCAGATCTGCTCAATCAAAAGTATGGTTTAACTCTGTTAGCTGAATGCACAGATCAGAAAGAAGTTTCACAAAATGATTCTGTGTAGTTTATATTTGGAGACATTCCTTTCTCCACTATTACACTCTTAGCGCTCCGAATCTCCACTTGCATTTTCTACAGAAAGAGTGTTTCAGAACGGCTCAATCAAAACTAAGGTTCAACTCTTTTAGTTGAACAAACAGAACAGAAAGAAGTTTCACACAATCCTTCTGTGTAGTTTTTATTTGTAGACATTCTTTTTCCCAATATAGGCCTCTTAGCGCTCAGAATGTCCAATTGCAGTTTCTACAGAAAGAGTGTTTCAGAACGGCTCAATCAAAAGTAAGGTTCAACTCTGTTAGTTGAATGCACAGAACAGAAAGAAGTTTCATACAATGCTTCTGTGTAGTTTATATTTGAACATATTCTTTTTTCCACTATTACCCACTTAGCGCTATGAATGTCCAGTTGCATTTTCTACAGACAGAGTGTTTCAAAACTGCTCAATCAAAAGTATGGTTTAACTCTGTTAGCTGAATGCTCAGATCAGAAAGAAGTTTCACAGAATGCTTCTGTGTAGTTTATATTTGAATATATTCCTTTTTCCACTACTACGCTCTTAGCGCTCCAAATGTCCAGTTGCATTTTCTACATAAAGAGTGTTCAGATCTGCTCAATCAAAAGTATGGTTTAACTCTGTTAGCTGAATGCACAGATCAGAAAGAAGTTTCACCAAATGATTCTGTATAGTTTATATTTGAAGACATTCCTTTTTCCACTATTACCCTCTTAGCGCTCCGAATCTCCACTTGCATTTTCTACAAAAAGAGTGTTTCATAACTGTTCAATCAAAAATATGTTTTATCTCAGTTAACTGAATTTACAGATCAGAAATAAGTTTCACAGAATGCATCTGTGTAGTTTTTATTTGAAGATATTCTTTTTCCCAATGTAGGCCTCTTAGCGCTTAGCATGTCCAATTGCAGTTTCTACAGAAAGAGTATTCAGAACGGCTCAATCAACAGTAAGGTTCAACTCTGTTAGTTGAATGCACAGAACAGAAAGTATTTTCACAGAATGCTACTGTGTAGTTTATATTTGAATATATTCCTTTTTCCACTATTACCATCTTAGCGCTCCGAATGTCCACTTGCATTTT
Source organism: Symphalangus syndactylus (assembly GCF_028878055.3). Taxonomy (NCBI): domain Eukaryota; kingdom Metazoa; phylum Chordata; class Mammalia; order Primates; family Hylobatidae; genus Symphalangus; species Symphalangus syndactylus. The sequence continues at coordinate 140,056,704 of NC_072433.2, read as the reverse complement.
CTGCAGAAAGAGTGTTCAGAACTGCGCAATCAAAAGTATGGTTTAACTCTGTTAGCTTAATGAACATATCAGAAATAAGTTTCACACAATGCTTCTGGGTAGTTTTTATTTGAAGATATTATTTTTCCCAATAGAGGCCTCTTAGCGCTCAGAATGTCCAATTGCAGTTTCTGCAGAAAGAGTGTTTCAGAAAGGCTCAATCAAAAGTAAGGTTCAACTCTGTTAGTTGAATGCACAGAACAGAAAGAAGTTTCATACAATGCTTCTGTGTAGTTTATATTTGAGCATATTCTTTTTTCCACTATTACCCACTTAGCGCTACGAATGTCCAGTTGCATTTTCTACAGACAGAGTGTTTCAAAACTGCTCAATCAAAAGTATGGTTTAACTCTGTTAGCTGAATGCTCAGATCAGAAAGAAGTTTCACAGAATGCTTCTGTGTAGTTTATATTTGAATATATTCCTTTTTCCACTACTACGCTCTTAGCGCTCCAAATGTCCAGTTGCATTTTCTACAGAAAGAGTGTTCAGATCTGCTCAATCAAAAGTATGGTTTAACTCTGTTAGCTGAATGCACAGATCAGAAAGAAGTTTCACCGAATGATTCTGTATAGTTTATATTTGAAGACATTCCTTTTTCCACTATTACCCACTTAGCGCTCCGAATCTCCACTTGCATTTTCTACAAAAAGAGTGTTTCATAACTGCTCAATCAAAAATATGTTTTATCTCTGTTAACTGAATTTACAGATCAGAAATAAGTTTCACAGAATGCATCTGTGTAGTTTTTATTTGAAGATATTCTTTTTCCCAATGTAGGCCTCTTAGCGCTTAGCATGTCCAATTGCAGTTTCTACAGAAAGAGTGTTTCAGAACGGCTCAATCAAAAGTAAGGTTCAACTCTGTTAGTTGAATGCACAGAACAGAAAGAAGTTTCACAGAATGCTACTGTGTAGTTTATATTTGAATATATTCCTTTTTCCAATATTACCCTCTTAGCGCTCCGAATGTCCACTTGCATTTTCTGCAGAAAGAGTGTTCAGAACTGCGCAATCAAAAGTATGGTTTAACTCTGTTAGCTTAATGAACATATCAGAAATAAGTTTCACACAATGCTTCTGTGTAGTTTTTATTTGAAGATATTATTTTTCCCAATATAGGCCTCTTAGCGCTCAGAATGTCCAATTGCAGTTTCTACAGAAAGAGTGGTTCAGAACGGCTCAATCAAAACTAAGGTTCAACTCTTTTAGTTGAAGAAAAAGAACAGAAAGAAGTTTCACACAATCCTTCTGTGTAGTTTTTATTTGTAGACATTCTTTTTCCCAATATAGGCCTCTTAGCGCTCAGAATGTCCAATTGCAGTTTCTACAGAAAGAGTGTTTCAGAACGGCTCAATCAAAGTAAGGTTCAACTCTGTTAGTTGAATGCACAGAACAGAAAGAAGTTTCATACAATGCTTCTGTGTAGTTTATATTTGAACATATTCTTTTTTCCACTATTACCCACTTAGCGCTACGAATGTCCAGTTGCATTTTCTACAGACAGAGTGTTTCAAAACTGCTCAATCAAAAGTATGGTTTAACTCTGTTAGCTGAATGCTCAGATCAGAAAGAAGTTTCACAGAATGCTTCTGTGTAGTTTATATTTGAATATATTCCTTTTTCCACTACTACGCTCTTAGCGCTCCAAATGTCCAGTTGCATTTTCTACAGAAAGAGTGTTCAGATCTGCTCAATCAAAAGTATGGTTTAACTCTGTTAGCTGAATGCACAGATCAGAAAGAAGTTTCACCGAATGATTCTGTGTAGTTTATATTTGAAGACATTCCTTTTTCCACTATTACCCTCTTAGCGCTCCGAATCTCCACTTGCATTTTCTACAAAAAGAGTGTTTCATAACTGTTCAATCAAAAATATGTTTTATCTCTGTTAACTGAATTTACAGATCAGAAATAAGTTTCACAGAATGCATCTGTGTAGTTTTTATTTGAAGATATTCTTTTTCCCAATGTAGGCCTCTTAGCGCTTAGCATGTCCAATTGCAGTTTCTACAGAAAGAGTATTCAGAACGGCTCAATCAAAAGTAAGGTTCAACTCTGTTAGTTGAATGCACAGAACAGAAAGTATTTTCACAGAATGCTACTGTGTAGTTTATATTTGAATATATTCCTTTTTCCACTATTACCATCTTAGCGCTCCGAATGTCCACTTGCATTTTCTGCAGAAAGAGTGTTCAGAACTGCGCAATCAAAAGTATGGTTTAACTCTGTTAGCTTAATGAACATATCAGAAATAAGTTTCACACAATGCTTCTGGATAGTTTTTATTTGAAGATATTATTTTTCCCAATATAGGCCTCTTAGCGCTCAGAATGTCCAATTGCAGTTTCTACAGAAAGAGTGTTTCAGAACGGCTCAATCAAAACTAAGGTTCAACTCTTTTAGTTGAACAAACAGTACAGAAAGAAGTTTCACACAATTCTTCTGTGTAGTTTTTATTTGTAGACATTCTTTTTCCCAATATAGGCCTCTTAGCGCTCAGAATGTCCAATTGCAGTTTCTACAGAAAGAGTGTTTCAGAAAGGCTCAATCAAAAGTAAGGTTCAACTCTGTTAGTTGAATGCACAGAACAGAAAGAAGTTTCATACAATGATTTTGTGTAGTTTATATTTGAACATATTCTTTTTTCGACTATTACCCACTTAGCGCTACGAATGTCCAGTTGCATTTTCTACAGACAGAGTGTTTCAAAACTGCTCAATCAAAAGTATGGTTTAACTCTGTTAGCTGAATGCTCAGATCAGAAAGAAGTTTCACAGAATGCTTCTGTGTAGTTTATATTTGAATATATTCCTTTTTCCACTACTACTCTCTTAGCGCTCCAAAAGTCCAGTTGCATTTTCTACAGAAAGAGTGTTCAGATCTGCTCAATCAAAAGTATGGTTTAACTCTGTTAGCTGAATGCACAGATCAGAAAGAAGTTTCACAAAATGATTCTGTGTAGTTTATATTTGGAAACATTCCTTTCTCCACTATTACCCTCTTAGCGCTCCGAATCTCCACTTGCATTTTCTACAGAAAGAGTGTTTCAGAACGGCTCAATCAAAACTAAGGTTCAACTCTTTTAGTTGAACAAACAGAACAGAAAGGAGTTTCACACAATTCTTCTGTGTAGTTTTTATTTGTAGACATTCTTTTTCCCAATATAGGCCTCTTAGCGCTCAGAATGTCCAATTGCAGTTTCTACAGAAAGAGTGTTTCAGAACGGCTCAATCAAAAGTAAGGTTCAACTCTGTTAGTTGAATGCACAGAACAGAAAGAAGTTTCATACAATGCTTCTGTGTAGTTTATATTTGAACTTATTCTTTTTTCCACTATTACCCACTTAGCGCTACGAATGTCCTGTTGCATTTTCTACAGACAGAGTGTTTCAAAACTGCTCAATCAAAAGTATGGTTTAACTCTGTTAGCTGAATGCTCAGATCAGATAGAAGTTTCACAGAATGCTTCTGTGTAGTTTATATTAGAATATATTCCTTTTTCCACTACTACGCTCTTAGCGCTCAAAATGTCCAGTTGCATTTTCTACAGAAAGAGTGTTCAGATCTGCTCAATCAAAAGTATGGTTTAACTCTGTTAGCTGAATGCACAGATCAGAAAGAAGTTTGACCGAATGATTCTGTGTAGTTTATATTTGAAGACATTCCTTTTTCCACTATTACCCTCTAGCGCTCCGAATCTCCACTTGCATTTTCTACAAAAAGAGTGTTTCATAACTGCTCAATCAAAAATATGTTTTATCTCTGTTAACTGAATTTACAGATCAGAAATAAGTTTCACAGAATGCATCTGTGTAGTTTTTATTTGAAGATATTCTTTTTCCCAATGTAGGCCTCTTAGCGCTTAGCATGTCCAATTGCAGTTTCTACAGAAAGAGTGTTTCAGAACGGCTCAATCAAAAGTAAGGTTCAAATCTGTTAGTTGAATGCACAGAACAGAAAGAATTTTCACAGAATGCTACTGTGTAGTTTATATTTGAATATATTCCTTTTTCCACTATTACCATCTTAGCGCTCCGAATGTCCACTTGCATTTTCTGCAGAAAGAGTGTTCAGAACTGCGCAATCAAAAGTATGGTTTAACTCTGTTAGGTTAATGAACATATCAGAAATAAGTTTCACACAATGCTTCTGTGTAGTTTTTATTTGAAGATATTTTATTTCCCAATATAGGCCTCTTAGCGCTCAGAATGTCCAATTGCAGTTTCTACAGAAAGAGTGTTTCAGAAAGGCTCAATCAAAAGTAAGGTTCAACTCTGTTAGTTGAATGCACAGAACAGAAAGAAGTTTCATACAATGCTTTTGTGTAGTTTATATTTGAACATATTCTTTTTTCCACTATTACCCACTTAGCGCTACGAATCTCCAGTTGCATTTTCTACAGACAGAGTGTTTCAAAACTGCTCAATCAAAAGTATGGTTTAACTCTGTTAGCTGAATGCTCAGATCAGAAAGAAGTTTCACAGAATGCTTCTGTGTAGTTTATATTTGAATATATTCCTTTTTCCACTACTACTCTCTTAGCGCTCCAAATGTCCAGTTGCATTTTCTACAGAAAGAGTGTTCAGATCTGCTCAATCAAAAGTATGTTTTAACTCTGTTAGCTGAATGCACAGATCAGAAAGAAGTTTCACAGAATGATTCTGTGTAGTTTATATTTGGAGACATTCCGTTTTCCACTATTACCCTCTTAGCGCTCCAAATCTTCACTTGCATTTTCTACAGAAAGAGTGTTTCAGAACGGCTCAATCAAAACTAAGGTTCAACTCTTTTAGTTGAAAAAACAGAACAGAAAGAAGTTTCACACAATTCTTCTGTGTAGTTTTTATTTGTAGACATTCTTTTTCCCAATATAGGCCTCTTAGCGCTCAGAATGTCCAATTGCAGTTTCTACAGAAAGAGTGTTTCAGAAAGGCTCAATCAAAAGTAAGGTTCAACTCTGTTAGTTGAATGCACAGAACAGAAAGAAGTTTCATACAATGCTTTTGTGTAGTTTATATTTGAACATATTCTTTTTTCCACTATTACCCACTTAGCGCTACGAATGTCCAGTTGCATTTTCTACAGACAGAGTGTTTCAAAACTGCTCAATCAAAAGTATGGTTTAACTCTGTTAGCTGAATGCTCAGATCAGAAAGAATTTTCACAGAATGCTTCTGTGTAGTTTATATTTGAATATATTCCTTTTTCCACTACTACTCTCTTAGCGCTCCAAAAGTCCAGTTGCATTTTCTACAGAAAGAGTGTTCAGATCTGCTCAATCAAAAGTATGGTTTAACTCTGTTAGCTGAATGCACAGATCAGAAAGAAGTTTCACAAAATGATTCTGTGTAGTTTATATTTGGAGACATTCCTTTCTCCACTATTACCCTCTTAGCGCTCCGAATCTCCACTTGCATTTTCTACAGAAAGAGTGGTTCAGAACGGCTCAATCAAAACTAAGGTTCAACTCTTTTAGTTGAAGAAAAAGAACAGAAAGAAGTTTCACACAATCCTTCTGTGTAGTTTTTATTTGTAGACATTCTTTTTCCCAATATAGGCCTCTTAGCGCTCAGAATGTCCAATTGCAGTTTCTACAGAAAGAGTGTTTCAGAACGGCTCAATCAAAGTAAGGTTCAACTCTGTTAGTTGAATGCACAGAACAGAAAGAAGTTTCATACAATGCTTCTGTGTAGTTTATATTTGAACATATTCTTTTTTCCACTATTACCCACTTAGCGCTACGAATGTCCAGTTGCATTTTCTACAGACAGAGTGTTTCAAAACTGCTCAATCAAAAGTATGGTTTAACTCTGTTAGCTGAATGCTCAGATCAGAAAGAAGTTTCACAGAATGCTTCTGTGTAGTTTATATTTGAATATATTCCTTTTTCCACTACTACGCTCTTAGCGCTCCAAATGTCCAGTTGCATTTTCTACAGAAAGAGTGTTCAGATCTGCTCAATCAAAAGTATGGTTTAACTCTGTTAGCTGAATGCACAGATCAGAAAGAAGTTTCACCGAATGATTCTGTGTAGTTTATATTTGAAGACATTCCTTTTTCCACTATTACCCTCTTAGCGCTCCGAATCTCCACTTGCATTTTCTACAAAAAGAGTGTTTCATAACTGTTCAATCAAAAATATGTTTTATCTCTGTTAACTGAATTTACAGATCAGAAATAAGTTTCACAGAATGCATCTGTGTAGTTTTTATTTGAAGATATTCTTTTTCCCAATGTAGGCCTCTTAGCGCTTAGCATGTCCAATTGCAGTTTCTACAGAAAGAGTATTCAGAACGGCTCAATCAAAAGTAAGGTTCAACTCTGTTAGTTGAATGCACAGAACAGAAAGTATTTTCACAGAATGCTACTGTGTAGTTTATATTTGAATATATTCCTTTTTCCACTATTACCATCTTAGCGCTCCGAATGTCCACTTGCATTTTCTGCAGAAAGAGTGTTCAGAACTGCGCAATCAAAAGTATGGTTTAACTCTGTTAGCTTAATGAACATATCAGAAATAAGTTTCACACAATGCTTCTGGATAGTTTTTATTTGAAGATATTATTTTTCCCAATATAGGCCTCTTAGCGCTCAGAATGTCCAATTGCAGTTTCTACAGAAAGAGTGTTTCAGAACGGCTCAATCAAAACTAAGGTTCAACTCTTTTAGTTGAACAAACAGTACAGAAAGAAGTTTCACACAATTCTTCTGTGTAGTTTTTATTTGTAGACATTCTTTTTCCCAATATAGGCCTCTTAGCGCTCAGAATGTCCAATTGCAGTTTCTACAGAAAGAGTGTTTCAGAAAGGCTCAATCAAAAGTAAGGTTCAACTCTGTTAGTTGAATGCACAGAACAGAAAGAAGTTTCATACAATGATTTTGTGTAGTTTATATTTGAACATATTCTTTTTTCGACTATTACCCACTTAGCGCTACGAATGTCCAGTTGCATTTTCTACAGACAGAGTGTTTCAAAACTGCTCAATCAAAAGTATGGTTTAACTCTGTTAGCTGAATGCTCAGATCAGAAAGAAGTTTCACAGAATGCTTCTGTGTAGTTTATATTTGAATATATTCCTTTTTCCACTACTACTCTCTTAGCGCTCCAAAAGTCCAGTTGCATTTTCTACAGAAAGAGTGTTCAGATCTGCTCAATCAAAAGTATGGTTTAACTCTGTTAGCTGAATGCACAGATCAGAAAGAAGTTTCACAAAATGATTCTGTGTAGTTTATATTTGGAAAAATTCCTTTCTCCACTATTACCCTCTTAGCGCTCCGAATCTCCACTTGCATTTTCTACAGAAAGAGTGTTTCAGAACGGCTCAATCAAAACTAAGGTTCAACTCTTTTAGTTGAACAAACAGAACAGAAAGGAGTTTCACACAATTCTTCTGTGTAGTTTTTATTTGTAGACATTCTTTTTCCCAATATAGGCCTCTTAGCGCTCAGAATGTCCAATTGCAGTTTCTACAGAAAGAGTGTTTCAGAACGGCTCAATCAAAAGTAAGGTTCAACTCTGTTAGTTGAATGCACAGAACAGAAAGAAGTTTCATACAATGCTTCTGTGTAGTTTATATTTGAACTTATTCTTTTTTCCACTATTACCCACTTAGCGCTACGAATGTCCTGTTGCATTTTCTACAGACAGAGTGTTTCAAAACTGCTCAATCAAAAGTATGGTTTAACTCTGTTAGCTGAATGCTCAGATCAGATAGAAGTTTCACAGAATGCTTCTGTGTAGTTTATATTAGAATATATTCCTTTTTCCACTACTACGCTCTTAGCGCTCAAAATGTCCAGTTGCATTTTCTACAGAAAGAGTGTTCAGATCTGCTCAATCAAAAGTATGGTTTAACTCTGTTAGCTGAATGCACAGATCAGAAAGAAGTTTGACCGAATGATTCTGTGTAGTTTATATTTGAAGACATTCCTTTTTCCACTATTACCCTCTAGCGCTCCGAATCTCCACTTGCATTTTCTACAAAAAGAGTGTTTCATAACTGCTCAATCAAAAATATGTTTTATCTCTGTTAACTGAATTTACAGATCAGAAATAAGTTTCACAGAATGCATCTGTGTAGTTTTTATTTGAAGATATTCTTTTTCCCAATGTAGGCCTCTTAGCGCTTAGCATGTCCAATTGCAGTTTCTACAGAAAGAGTGTTTCAGAACGGCTCAATCAAAAGTAAGGTTCAAATCTGTTAGTTGAATGCACAGAACAGAAAGAATTTTCACAGAATGCTACTGTGTAGTTTATATTTGAATATATTCCTTTTTCCACTATTACCATCTTAGCGCTCCGAATGTCCACTTGCATTTTCTGCAGAAAGAGTGTTCAGAACTGCGCAATCAAAAGTATGGTTTAACTCTGTTAGGTTAATGAACATATCAGAAATAAGTTTCACACAATGCTTCTGTGTAGTTTTTATTTGAAGATATTTTATTTCCCAATATAGGCCTCTTAGCGCTCAGAATGTCCAATTGCAGTTTCTACAGAAAGAGTGTTTCAGAAAGGCTCAATCAAAAGTAAGGTTCAACTCTGTTAGTTGAATGCACAGAACAGAAAGAAGTTTCATACAATGCTTTTGTGTAGTTTATATTTGAACATATTCTTTTTTCCACTATTACCCACTTAGCGCTACGAATCTCCAGTTGCATTTTCTACAGACAGAGTGTTTCAAAACTGCTCAATCAAAAGTATGGTTTAACTCTGTTAGCTGAATGCTCAGATCAGAAAGAAGTTTCACAGAATGCTTCTGTGTAGTTTATATTTGAATATATTCCTTTTTCCACTACTACTCTCTTAGCGCTCCAAATGTCCAGTTGCATTTTCTACAGAAAGAGTGTTCAGATCTGCTCAATCAAAAGTATGTTTTAACTCTGTTAGCTGAATGCACAGATCAGAAAGAAGTTTCACAGAATGATTCTGTGTAGTTTATATTTGGAGACATTCCTTTTTCCACTATTACCCTCTTAGCGCTCCAAATCTTCACTTGCATTTTCTACAGAAAGAGTGTTTCAGAACGGCTCAATCAAAACTAAGGTTCAACTCTTTTAGTTGAAAAAACAGAACAGAAAGAAGTTTCACACAATTCTTCTGTGTAGTTTTTATTTGTAGACATTCTTTTTCCCAATATAGGCCTCTTAGCGCTCAGAATGTCCAATTGCAGTTTCTACAGAAAGAGTGTTTCAGAAAGGCTCAATCAAAAGTAAGGTTCAACTCTGTTAGTTGAATGCACAGAACAGAAAGAAGTTTCATACAATGCTTCTGTGTAGTTTATATTTGAACATATTCTTTTTTCCACTATTACCCACTTAGCGCTACGAATGTCCAGTTGCATTTTCTACAGACAGAGTGTTTCAAAACTGCTCAATCAAAAGTATGGTTTAACTCTGTTAGCTGAATGCTCAGATCAGAAAGAAGTTTCACAGAATGCTTCTGTGTAGTTTATATTTGAATATATTCCTTTTTCCACTACTACGCTCTTAGCGCTCCAAATGTCCAGTTGCATTTTCTACAGAAAGAGTGTTCAGATCTGCTCAATCAAAAGTATGGTTTAACACTGTTAGCTGAATGCACAGATCAGAAAGAAGTTTCACAGAATGATTCTGTGTAGTTTATATTTGGAGACATTCCTTTTTCCACTATTACCCTCTTAGCGCTCCGAATCTCCACTTGCATTTTCTACAGAAAGAGTGTTTCATAACTGCTCAATCAAAAATATGTTTTATCTCTGTTAACTGAATTTACAGATCAGAAATAAGTTTCACAGAATGCATCTGTGTAGTTTTTATTTGAAGATATTCTTTTTCCCAATGTAGGCCTCTTAGCGCTTAGCATGTCCAATTGAAGTTTCTACAGAAAGAGTGTTTCAGAACGGCTCAATCAAAAGTAAGGTTCAAATCTGTTAGTTGAATGCACAGAACAGAAAGAATTTTCACAGAATGCTACTGTGTAGTTTATATTTGAATATATTCCTTTTTCCACTATTACCATATTAGCACTCCGAATGTCCACTTGCATTTTCTGCAGAAAGAGTGTTCAGAACTGCGCAATCAAAAGTATGGTTTAACTCTGTTAGCTTAATGAACATATCAGAAATAAGTTTCACACAATGCTTCTGTGTAGTTTTTATTTGAAGATATTTTTTTTCCCAATATAGGCCTCTTAGCGCTCAGAATGTCCAATTGCAGTTTCTACAGAAAGAGTGTTTCAGAAAGGCTCAATCAAAAGTAAGGTTCAACTCTGTTAGTTGAATGCACAGAACAGAAAGAAGTTTCATACAATGCTTTTGTGTAGTTTATATTTGAACATATTCTTTTTTCCACTATTACCCACTTAGCGCTACGAATGTCCAGTTGCATTTTCTACACACAGAGTGTTTCAAAACTGCTCAATCAAAAGTATGGTTTAACTCTGTTAGCTGAATGCTCAGATCAGAAAGAAGTTTCACAGAATGCTTCTGTGTAGTTTATATTTGAATATATTCCTTTTTCCACTACTACTCTCTTAGCGCTCCAAATGTCCAGTTGCATTTTCTACAGAAAGAGTGTTCAGATCTGCTCAATCAAAAGTATGGTTTAACTCTGTTAGCTGAATGCACAGATCAGAAAGAAGTTTCACAGAATGATTCTGTGTAGTTTATATTTGGAGACATTCCTTTTTCCACTATTACCCTCTTAGCGCTCCAAATCTTCACTTGCATTTTCTACAGAAAGAGTGTTTCAGAACGGCTCAATCAAAACTAAGGTTCAACTCTTTTAGCTGAACAAACAGAACAGAAAGAAGTTTCACACAATTCTTCTGTGTAGTTTTTATTTGTAGACATTCTTTTTCCCAATATAGGCCTCTTAGAGCTCAGAATGTCCAATTGCAGTTTCTACAGAAAGAGTGTTTCAGAACGGCTCAATCAAAAGTAAGGTTCAACTCTGTTAGTTGAATGCACAGAACAGAAAGTAGTTTCATACAATGCTTCTGTGTAGTTTATATTTGAACATATTCTTTTTTCCACTATTACCCACTTAGCGCTACGAATGTCCAGTTGCATTTTCTACAGACAGAGTGTTTCAAAACTGCTCAATCAAAAGTATGGTTTAACTCTGTTAGCTGAATGCTCAGATCAGAAAGAAGTTTCACAGAATGCTTCTGTGTAGTTTATATTTGAATATATTCCTTTTTCCACTACTACGCTCTTAGCGCTCCAAATGTCCAGTTGCATTTTCTACAGAAAGAGTGTTCAGATCTGCTCAATCAAAAGTATGGTTTAACTCTGTTAGCTGAATGCACAGATCAGAAAGAAGTTTCACCGAATGATTCTGTGTAGTTTATATTTGAAGACATTCCTTTTTCCACTATTACCCTCTTAGCGCTCCGAATCTCCACTTGCATTTTCTACAAAAAGAGTGTTTCATAACTGCTCAATCAAAAATATGTTTTATCTCTGTTAACTGAATTTACAGATCAGAAATATGTTTCACAGAATGCATCTGTGTAGTTTTTATTTGAAGATATTCTTTTTCCCAATGTAGGCCTCTTAGCGCTTAGCATGTCCAATTGCAGTTTCCACAGAAAGAGTGTTTCAGAACGGCTCAATCAAAAGTAAGTTTCAACTCTGTTAGTTGAATGCACAGAACAGAAAGAATTTTCACAGAATGCTACTGTGTAGTTTATATTTGAATATATTCCTTTTTCCACTATTACCCTCTTAGCGCTCCGAATGTCCACTTGCATTTTCTACAGAAAGAGTGTTCAGAACTGCGCAATCAAAAGTATGGTTTAACTCTGTTAGCTTAATGAACATATCAGAAAAAAGTTTCACACAATGCTTCTGTGTAGTTTTTATTTGAAGATATTATTTTTCCCAATATAGGCCTCTTAGCGCTCAGAATGTCCAATTGCAGTTTCTACAGAAAGAGTGTTTCAGAACGGCTCAATGAAAAGTAAGGTTCAACTCTTTTAGTTGAATGCACAGAACAGAAAGTAGTTTCATACAATGCTTCTGTGTAGTTTATATTTGAGCATATTCTTTTTTCCACTATTACCCACTTAGCGCTACGAATGTCCAGTTGCATTTTCTACAGACAGAGTGTTTCAAAACTGCTCAATCAAAAGTATGGTTTAACTCTGTTAGCTGAATGCTCAGATCAGAAAGAAGTTTCACAGAATGCTTCTGTGTAGTTTATATTTGAATATATTCCTTTTTCCACTACTACTCTCTTAGCGCTCCAAATGTCCAGTTGCATTTTCTACAGAAAGAGTGTTCAGATCTACTCAATCAAAAGTATGGTTTAACTCTGTTAGCTGAATGCACAGATCAGAAAGAAGTTTCACAGAATGATTCTGTGTAGTTTATATTTGGAGACATTCCTTTTTCCACTATTACCCTCTTAGCGCTCCGAATCTCCACTTGCATTTTCTACAGAAAGAGTGTTTCAGAACGGCTCAATCAAAACTAAGGTTCAACTCTTTTAATTGAACAAACAGAACAGAAAGAAGTTTCACACAATTCTTCTGTGTAGTTTTTATTTGTAGACATTCTTTTTCCCAATATAGGCCTCTTAGCGCTCAGAATGTCCAATTGCAGTTTCTACAGAAAGAGTGTTTCAGAACGGCTCAATCAAAAGTAAGGTTCAACTCTGTTAGTTGAATGCACAGAACAGAAAGAAGTTTCATACAATGCTTCTGTGTAGTTTATATTTGAACATATTCTTTTTTCCACTATTACCCACTTAGCGCTACGAATGTCCAGTTGCATTTTCTACAGACAGAGTGTTTCAAAACTGCTCAATCAAAAGTATGGTTTAACCCTGTTAGCTGAATGCTCAGATCAGAAAGAAGTTTCACAGAATGCTTCTGTGTAGTTTATATTTGAATATATTCCTTTTTCCACTACTACTCTCTTAGCGCTCCAAAAGTCCAGTTGCATTTTCTACAGAAAGAGTGTTCAGATCTGCTCAATCAAAAGTATGGTTTAACTCTGTTAGCTGAATGCACAGATCAGAAAGAAGTTTCACAAAATGATTCTGTGTAGTTTATATTTGGAGACATTCCTTTCTCCACTATTACACTCTTAGCGCTCCGAATCTCCACTTGCATTTTCTACAGAAAGAGTGTTTCAGAACGGCTCAATCAAAACTAAGTTTCAACTCTTTTAGTTGAACAAACAGAACAGAAAGAAGTTTCACACAATCCTTCTGTGTAGTTTTTATTTGTAGACATTCTTTTTCCCAATATAGGCCTCTTAGCGCTCAGAATGTCCAATTGCAGTTTCTACAGAAAGAGTGTTTCAGAACGGCTCAATCAAAAGTAAGGTTCAACTCTGTTAGTTGAATGCACAGAACAGAAAGAAGTTTCATACAATGCTTCTGTGTAGTTTATATTTGAACTTATTCTTTTTTCCACTATTACCCACTTAGCGCTACGAATGTCCTGTTGCATTTTCTACAGACAGAGTGTTTCAAAACTGCTCAATCAAAAGTATGGTTTAACTCTGTTAGCTGAATGCTCAGATCAGATAGAAGTTTCACAGAATGCTTCTGTGTAGTTTATATTAGAATATATTCCTTTTTCCACTACTACGCTCTTAGCGCTCAAAATGTCCAGTTGCATTTTCTACAGAAAGAGTGTTCAGATCTGCTCAATCAAAAGTATGGTTTAACTCTGTTAGCTGAATGCACAGATCAGAAAGAAGTTTGACCGAATGATTCTGTGTAGTTTATATTTGAAGACATTCCTTTTTCCACTATTACCCTCTAGCGCTCCGAATCTCCACTTGCATTTTCTACAAAAAGAGTGTTTCATAACTGCTCAATCAAAAATATGTTTTATCTCTGTTAACTGAATTTACAGATCAGAAATAAGTTTCACAGAATGCATCTGTGTAGTTTTTATTTGAAGATATTCTTTTTCCCAATGTAGGCCTCTTAGCGCTTAGCATGTCCAATTGCAGTTTCTACAGAAAGAGTGTTTCAGAACGGCTCAATCAAAAGTAAGGTTCAAATCTGTTAGTTGAATGCACAGAACAGAAAGAATTTTCACAGAATGCTACTGTGTAGTTTATATTTGAATATATTCCTTTTTCCACTATTACCATCTTAGCGCTCCGAATGTCCACTTGCATTTTCTGCAGAAAGAGTGTTCAGAACTGCGCAATCAAAAGTATGGTTTAACTCTGTTAGGTTAATGAACATATCAGAAATAAGTTTCACACAATGCTTCTGTGTAGTTTTTATTTGAAGATATTTTATTTCCCAATATAGGCCTCTTAGCGCTCAGAATGTCCAATTGCAGTTTCTACAGAAAGAGTGTTTCAGAAAGGCTCAATGAAAAGTAAGGTTCAACTCTTTTAGTTGAATGCACAGAACAGAAAGTAGTTTCATACAATGCTTCTGTGTAGTTTATATTTGAGCATATTCTTTTTTCCACTATTACCCACTTAGCGCTACGAATGTCCAGTTGCATTTTCTACAGACAGAGTGTTTCAAAACTGCTCAATCAAAAGTATGGTTTAACTCTGTTAGCTGAATGCTCAGATCAGAAAGAAGTTTCACAGAATGCTTCTGTGTAGTTTATATTTGAATATATTCCTTTTTCCACTACTACTCTCTTAGCGCTCCAAATGTCCAGTTGCATTTTCTACAGAAAGAGTGTTCAGATCTACTCAATCAAAAGTATGGTTTAACTCTGTTAGCTGAATGCACAGATCAGAAAGAAGTTTCACAGAATGATTCTGTGTAGTTTATATTTGGAGACATTCCTTTTTCCACTATTACCCTCTTAGCGCTCCGAATCTCCACTTGCATTTTCTACAGAAAGAGTGTTTCAGAACGGCTCAATCAAAACTAAGGTTCAACTCTTTTAATTGAACAAACAGAACAGAAAGAAGTTTCACACAATTCTTCTGTGTAGTTTTTATTTGTAGACATTCTTTTTCCCAATATAGGCCTCTTAGCGCTCAGAATGTCCAATTGCAGTTTCTACAGAAAGAGTGTTTCAGAACGGCTCAATCAAAAGTAAGGTTCAACTCTGTTAGTTGAATGCACAGAAGAGAAAGAAGTTTCATACAATGCTTCTGTGTAGTTTATATTTGAACATATTCTTTTTTCCACTATTACCCACTTAGCGCTACGAATGTCCAGTTGCATTTTCTACAGACAGAGTGTTTCAAAACTGCTCAATCAAAAGTATGGTTTAACCCTGTTAGCTGAATGCTCAGATCAGAAAGAAGTTTCACAGAATGCTTCTGTGTAGTTTATATTTGAATATATTCCTTTTTCCACTACTACTCTCTTAGCGCTCCAAAAGTCCAGTTGCATTTTCTACAGAAAGAGTGTTCAGATCTGCTCAATCAAAAGTATGGTTTAACTCTGTTAGCTGAATGCACAGATCAGAAAGAAGTTTCACAAAATGATTCTGTGTAGTTTATATTTGGAGACATTCCTTTCTCCACTATTACACTCTTAGCGCTCCGAATCTCCACTTGCATTTTCTACAGAAAGAGTGTTTCAGAACGGCTCAATCAAAACTAAGTTTCAACTCTTTTAGTTGAACAAACAGAACAGAAAGAAGTTTCACACAATCCTTCTGTGTAGTTTTTATTTGTAGACATTCTTTTTCCCAATATAGGCCTCTTAGCGCTCAGAATGTCCAATTGCAGTTTCTACAGAAAGAGTGTTTCAGAACGGCTCAATCAAAAGTAAGGTTCAACTCTGTTAGTTGAATGCACAGAACAGAAAGAAGTTTCATACAATGCTTCTGTGTAGTTTATATTTGAACTTATTCTTTTTTCCACTATTACCCACTTAGCGCTACGAATGTCCTGTTGCATTTTCTACAGACAGAGTGTTTCAAAACTGCTCAATCAAAAGTATGGTTTAACTCTGTTAGCTGAATGCTCAGATCAGATAGAAGTTTCACAGAATGCTTCTGTGTAGTTTATATTAGAATATATTCCTTTTTCCACTACTACGCTCTTAGCGCTCAAAATGTCCAGTTGCATTTTCTACAGAAAGAGTGTTCAGATCTGCTCAATCAAAAGTATGGTTTAACTCTGTTAGCTGAATGCACAGATCAGAAAGAAGTTTGACCGAATGATTCTGTGTAGTTTATATTTGAAGACATTCCTTTTTCCACTATTACCCTCTAGCGCTCCGAATCTCCACTTGCATTTTCTACAAAAAGAGTGTTTCATAACTGCTCAATCAAAAATATGTTTTATCTCTGTTAACTGAATTTACAGATCAGAAATAAGTTTCACAGAATGCATCTGTGTAGTTTTTATTTGAAGATATTCTTTTTCCCAATGTAGGCCTCTTAGCGCTTAGCATGTCCAATTGCAGTTTCTACAGAAAGAGTGTTTCAGAACGGCTCAATCAAAAGTAAGGTTCAAATCTGTTAGTTGAATGCACAGAACAGAAAGAATTTTCACAGAATGCTACTGTGTAGTTTATATTTGAATATATTCCTTTTTCCACTATTACCATCTTAGCGCTCCGAATGTCCACTTGCATTTTCTGCAGAAAGAGTGTTCAGAACTGCGCAATCAAAAGTATGGTTTAACTCTGTTAGGTTAATGAACATATCAGAAATAAGTTTCACACAATGCTTCTGTGTAGTTTTTATTTGAAGATATTTTATTTCCCAATATAGGCCTCTTAGCGCTCAGAATGTCCAATTGCAGTTTCTACAGAAAGAGTGTTTCAGAAAGGCTCAATCAAAAGTAAGGTTCAACTCTGTTAGTTGAATGCACAGAACAGAAAGAAGTTTCATACAATGCTTTTGTGTAGTTTATATTTGAACATATTCTTTTTTCCACTATTACCCACTTAGCGCTACGAATCTCCAGTTGCATTTTCTACAGACAGAGTGTTTCAAAACTGCTCAATCAAAAGTATGGTTTAACTCTGTTAGCTGAATGCTCAGATCAGAAAGAAGTTTCACAGAATGCTTCTGTGTAGTTTATATTTGAATATATTCCTTTTTCCACTACTACTCTCTTAGCGCTCCAAATGTCCAGTTGCATTTTCTACAGAAAGAGTGTTCAGATCTGCTCAATCAAAAGTATGTTTTAACTCTGTTAGCTGAATGCACAGATCAGAAAGAAGTTTCACAGAATGATTCTGTGTAGTTTATATTTGGAGACATTCCTTTTTCCACTATTACCCTCTTAGCGCTCCAAATCTTCACTTGCATTTTCTACAGAAAGAGTGTTTCAGAACGGCTCAATCAAAACTAAGGTTCAACTCTTTTAGTTGAAAAAACAGAACAGAAAGAAGTTTCACACAATTCTTCTGTGTAGTTTTTATTTGTAGACATTCTTTTTCCCAATATAGGCCTCTTAGCGCTCAGAATGTCCAATTGCAGTTTCTACAGAAAGAGTGTTTCAGAAAGGCTCAATCAAAAGTAAGGTTCAACTCTGTTAGTTGAATGCACAGAACAGAAAGAAGTTTCATACAATGCTTCTGTGTAGTTTATATTTGAACATATTCTTTTTTCCACTATTACCCACTTAGCGCTACGAATGTCCAGTTGCATTTTCTACAGACAGAGTGTTTCAAAACTGCTCAATCAAAAGTATGGTTTAACTCTGTTAGCTGAATGCTCAGATCAGAAAGAAGTTTCACAGAATGCTTCTGTGTAGTTTATATTTGAATATATTCCTTTTTCCACTACTACGCTCTTAGCGCTCCAAATGTCCAGTTGCATTTTCTACAGAAAGAGTGTTCAGATCTGCTCAATCAAAAGTATGGTTTAACACTGTTAGCTGAATGCACAGATCAGAAAGAAGTTTCACAGAATGATTCTGTGTAGTTTATATTTGGAGACATTCCTTTTTCCACTATTACCCTCTTAGCGCTCCGAATCTCCACTTGCATTTTCTACAGAAAGAGTGTTTCATAACTGCTCAATCAAAAATATGTTTTATCTCTGTTAACTGAATTTACAGATCAGAAATAAGTTTCACAGAATGCATCTGTGTAGTTTTTATTTGAAGATATTCTTTTTCCCAATGTAGGCCTCTTAGCGCTTAGCATGTCCAATTGAAGTTTCTACAGAAAGAGTGTTTCAGAACGGCTCAATCAAAAGTAAGGTTCAAATCTGTTAGTTGAATGCACAGAACAGAAAGAATTTTCACAGAATGCTACTGTGTAGTTTATATTTGAATATATTCCTTTTTCCACTATTACCATATTAGCACTCCGAATGTCCACTTGCATTTTCTGCAGAAAGAGTGTTCAGAACTGCGCAATCAAAAGTATGGTTTAACTCTGTTAGCTTAATGAACATATCAGAAATAAGTTTCACACAATGCTTCTGTGTAGTTTTTATTTGAAGATATTTTTTTTCCCAATATAGGCCTCTTAGCGCTCAGAATGTCCAATTGCAGTTTCTACAGAAAGAGTGTTTCAGAAAGGCTCAATCAAAAGTAAGGTTCAACTCTGTTAGTTGAATGCACAGAACAGAAAGAAGTTTCATACAATGCTTTTGTGTAGTTTATATTTGAACATATTCTTTTTTCCACTATTACCCACTTAGCGCTACGAATGTCCAGTTGCATTTTCTACACACAGAGTGTTTCAAAACTGCTCAATCAAAAGTATGGTTTAACTCTGTTAGCTGAATGCTCAGATCAGAAAGAAGTTTCACAGAATGCTTCTGTGTAGTTTATATTTGAATATATTCCTTTTTCCACTACTACTCTCTTAGCGCTCCAAATGTCCAGTTGCATTTTCTACAGAAAGAGTGTTCAGATCTGCTCAATCAAAAGTATGGTTTAACTCTGTTAGCTGAATGCACAGATCAGAAAGAAGTTTCACAGAATGATTCTGTGTAGTTTATATTTGGAGACATTCCTTTTTCCACTATTACCCTCTTAGCGCTCCAAATCTTCACTTGCATTTTCTACAGAAAGAGTGTTTCAGAACGGCTCAATCAAAACTAAGGTTCAACTCTTTTAGCTGAACAAACAGAACAGAAAGAAGTTTCACACAATTCTTCTGTGTAGTTTTTATTTGTAGACATTCTTTTTCCCAATATAGGCCTCTTAGAGCTCAGAATGTCCAATTGCAGTTTCTACAGAAAGAGTGTTTCAGAACGGCTCAATCAAAAGTAAGGTTCAACTCTGTTAGTTGAAAGCACAGAACAGAAAGTAGTTTCATACAATGCTTCTGTGTAGTTTATATTTGAACATATTCTTTTTTCCACTATTACCCACTTAGCGCTACGAATGTCCAGTTGCATTTTCTACAGACAGAGTGTTTCAAAACTGCTCAATCAAAAGTATGGTTTAACTCTGTTAGCTGAATGCTCAGATCAGAAAGAAGTTTCACAGAATGCTTCTGTGTAGTTTATATTTGAATATATTCCTTTTTCCACTACTACGCTCTTAGCGCTCCAAATGTCCAGTTGCATTTTCTACAGAAAGAGTGTTCAGATCTGCTCAATCAAAAGTATGGTTTAACTCTGTTAGCTGAATGCACAGATCAGAAAGAAGTTTCACCGAATGATTCTGTGTAGTTTATATTTGAAGACATTCCTTTTTCCACTATTACCCTCTTAGCGCTCCGAATCTCCACTTGCATTTTCTACAAAAAGAGTGTTTCATAACTGCTCAATCAAAAATATGTTTTATCTCTGTTAACTGAATTTACAGATCAGAAATATGTTTCACAGAATGCATCTGTGTAGTTTTTATTTGAAGATATTCTTTTTCCCAATGTAGGCCTCTTAGCGCTTAGCATGTCCAATTGCAGTTTCCACAGAAAGAGTGTTTCAGAACGGCTCAATCAAAAGTAAGTTTCAACTCTGTTAGTTGAATGCACAGAACAGAAAGAATTTTCACAGAATGCTACTGTGTAGTTTATATTTGAATATATTCCTTTTTCCACTATTACCCTCTTAGCGCTCCGAATGTCCACTTGCATTTTCTACAGAAAGAGTGTTCAGAACTGCGCAATCAAAAGTATGGTTTAACTCTGTTAGCTTAATGAACATATCAGAAAAAAGTTTCACACAATGCTTCTGTGTAGTTTTTATTTGAAGATATTATTTTTCCCAATATAGGCCTCTTAGCGCTCAGAATGTCCAATTGCAGTTTCTACAGAAAGAGTGTTTCAGAACGGCTCAATGAAAAGTAAGGTTCAACTCTTTTAGTTGAATGCACAGAACAGAAAGTAGTTTCATACAATGCTTCTGTGTAGTTTATATTTGAGCATATTCTTTTTTCCACTATTACCCACTTAGCGCTACGAATGTCCAGTTGCATTTTCTACAGACAGAGTGTTTCAAAACTGCTCAATCAAAAGTATGGTTTAACTCTGTTAGCTGAATGCTCAGATCAGAAAGAAGTTTCACAGAATGCTTCTGTGTAGTTTATATTTGAATATATTCCTTTTTCCACTACTACTCTCTTAGCGCTCCAAATGTCCAGTTGCATTTTCTACAGAAAGAGTGTTCAGATCTACTCAATCAAAAGTATGGTTTAACTCTGTTAGCTGAATGCACAGATCAGAAAGAAGTTTCACAGAATGATTCTGTGTAGTTTATATTTGGAGACATTCCTTTTTCCACTATTACCCTCTTAGCGCTCCGAATCTCCACTTGCATTTTCTACAGAAAGAGTGTTTCAGAACGGCTCAATCAAAACTAAGGTTCAACACTTTTAATTGAACAAACAGAACAGAAAGAAGTTTCACACAATTCTTCTGTGTAGTTTTTATTTGTAGACATTCTTTTTCCCAATATAGGCCTCTTAGCGCTCAGAATGTCCAATTGCAGTTTCTACAGAAAGAGTGTTTCAGAACGGCTCAATCAAAAGTAAGGTTCAACTCTGTTAGTTGAATGCACAGAACAGAAAGAAGTTTCATACAATGCTTCTGTGTAGTTTATATTTGAACATATTCTTTTTTCCACTATTACCCACTTAGCGCTACGAAGTCCAGTTGCATTTTCTACAGACAGAGTGTTTCAAAACTGCTCAATCAAAAGTATGGTTTAACCCTGTTAGCTGAATGCTCAGATCAGAAAGAAGTTTCACAGAATGCTTCTGTGTAGTTTATATTTGAATATATTCCTTTTTCCACTACTACTCTCTTAGCGCTCCAAAAGTCCAGTTGCATTTTCTACAGAAAGAGTGTTCAGATCTGCTCAATCAAAAGTATGGTTTAACTCTGTTAGCTGAATGCACAGATCAGAAAGAAGTTTCACAAAATGATTCTGTGTAGTTTATATTTGGAGACATTCCTTTCTCCACTATTACACTCTTAGCGCTCCGAATCTCCACTTGCATTTTCTACAGAAAGAGTGTTTCAGAACGGCTCAATCAAAACTAAGTTTCAACTCTTTTAGTTGAACAAACAGAACAGAAAGAAGTTTCACACAATCCTTCTGTGTAGTTTTTATTTGTAGACATTCTTTTTCCCAATATAGGCCTCTTAGCGCTCAGAATGTCCAATTGCAGTTTCTACAGAAAGAGTGTTTCAGAACGGCTCAATCAAAAGTAAGGTTCAACTCTGTTAGTTGAATGCACAGAACAGAAAGAAGTTTCATACAATGCTTCTGTGTAGTTTATATTTGAACATATTCTTTTTTCCACTATTACCCACTTAGCGCTACGAATGTCCAGTTGCATTTTCTACAGACAGAGTGTTTCAAAACTGCTCAATCAAAAGTATGGTTTAACTCTGTTAGCTGAATGCTCAGATCAGAAAGAAGTTTCACAGAATGCTTCTGTGTAGTTTATATTTGAATATATTCCTTTTTCCACTACTACTCTCTTAGCGCTCCAAAAGTCCAGTTGCATTTTCTACAGAAAGAGTGTTCAGATCTGCTCAATCAAAAGTATGTTTTAACTCTGTTAGCTGAATGCACAGATCAGAAAGAAGTTTCACAAAATGATTCTGTGTAGTTTATATTTGGAGACATTCCTTTCTCCACTATTACACTCTTAGCCCTCCGAATCTCCACTTGCATTTTCTACAGAAAGAGTGTTTCAGAACGGCTCAATCAAAACTAAGTTTCAACTCTTTTAGTTGAACAAACAGAACAGAAAGAAGTTTCACACAATCCTTCTGTGTAGTTTTTATTTGTTGACATTCTTTTTCCCAATATAGGCCTCTTAGCGCTCAGAATGTCCAATTGCAGTTTCTACAGAAAGAGTGTTTCAGAACGGCTCAATCAAAAGTAAGTTTCAACTCTGTTAGTTGAATGCACAGAACAGAAAGAAGTTTCATACAATGCTTCTGTGTAGTTTATATTTGAACATATTCTTTTTTCCACTATTACCCACTTAGCGCTACGAATGTCCAGTTGCATTTTCTACAGACAGAGTGTTTCAAAACTGCTCAATCAAAAGTATGGTTTAACTCTGTTAGCTGAATGCTCAGATCAGAAAGAAGTTTCACAGAATGCTTCTGTGTAGTTTATATTTGAATATATTCCTTTTTCCACTACTACGCTCTTAGCGCTCCAAATGTCCAGTTGCATTTTCTACAGAAAGAGTGTTCAGATCTGCTCAATCAAAAGTATGGTTTAACTCTGTTAGCTGAATGCACAGATCAGAAAGAAGTTTCACCGAATGATTCTGTGTAGTTTATATTTGAAGACATTCCTTTTTCCACTATTACCCTCTTAGCGCTCCGAATCTCCACTTGCATTTTCTACAAAAAGAGTGTTTCATAACTGTTCAATCAAAAATATGTTTTATCTCTGTTAACTGAATTTACAGATCAGAAATAAGTTTCACAGAATGCATCTGTGTAGTTTTTATTTGAAGATATTCTTTTTCCCAATGTAGGCCTCTTAGCGCTTAGCATGTCCAATTGCAGTTTCTACAGAAAGAGTATTCAGAACGGCTCAATCAAAAGTAAGGTTCAACTCTGTTAGTTGAATGCACAGAACAGAAAGTATTTTCACAGAATGCTACTGTGTAGTTTATATTTGAATATATTCCTTTTTCCACTATTACCATCTTAGCGCTCCGAATGTCCACTTGCATTTTCTGCAGAAAGAGTGTTCAGAACTGCGCAATCAAAAGTATGGTTTAACTCTGTTAGCTTAATGAACATATCAGAAATAAGTTTCACACAATGCTTCTGGATAGTTTTTATTTGAAGATATTATTTTTCCCAATATAGGCCTCTTAGCGCTCAGAATGTCCAATTGCAGTTTCTACAGAAAGAGTGTTTCAGAACGGCTCAATCAAAACTAAGGTTCAACTCTTTTAGTTGAACAAACAGTACAGAAAGAAGTTTCACACAATTCTTCTGTGTAGTTTTTATTTGTAGACATTCTTTTTCCCAATATAGGCCTCTTAGCGCTCAGAATGTCCAATTGCAGTTTCTACAGAAAGAGTGTTTCAGAAAGGCTCAATCAAAAGTAAGGTTCAACTCTGTTAGTTGAATGCACAGAACAGAAAGAAGTTTCATACAATGATTTTGTGTAGTTTATATTTGAACATATTCTTTTTTCGACTATTACCCACTTAGCGCTACGAATGTCCAGTTGCATTTTCTACAGACAGAGTGTTTCAAAACTGCTCAATCAAAAGTATGGTTTAACTCTGTTAGCTGAATGCTCAGATCAGAAAGAAGTTTCACAGAATGCTTCTGTGTAGTTTATATTTGAATATATTCCTTTTTCCACTACTACTCTCTTAGCGCTCCAAAAGTCCAGTTGCATTTTCTACAGAAAGAGTGTTCAGATCTGCTCAATCAAAATTATGGTTTAACTCTGTTAGCTGAATGCACAGATCAGAAAGAAGTTTCACAAAATGATTCTGTGTAGTTTATATTTGGAAAAATTCCTTTCTCCACTATTACCCTCTTAGCGCTCCGAATCTCCACTTGCATTTTCTACAGAAAGAGTGTTTCAGAACGGCTCAATCAAAACTAAGGTTCAACTCTTTTAGTTGAACAAACAGAACAGAAAGGAGTTTCACACAATTCTTCTGTGTAGTTTTTATTTGTAGACATTCTTTTTCCCAATATAGGCCTCTTAGCGCTCAGAATGTCCAATTGCAGTTTCTACAGAAAGAGTGTTTCAGAACGGCTCAATCAAAAGTAAGGTTCAACTCTGTTAGTTGAATGCACAGAACAGAAAGAAGTTTCATACAATGCTTCTGTGTAGTTTATATTTGAACTTATTCTTTTTTCCACTATTACCCACTTAGCGCTACGAATGTCCTGTTGCATTTTCTACAGACAGAGTGTTTCAAAACTGCTCAATCAAAAGTATGGTTTAACTCTGTTAGCTGAATGCTCAGATCAGATAGAAGTTTCACAGAATGCTTCTGTGTAGTTTATATTAGAATATATTCCTTTTTCCACTACTACGCTCTTAGCGCTCAAAATGTCCAGTTGCATTTTCTACAGAAAGAGTGTTCAGATCTGCTCAATCAAAAGTATGGTTTAACTCTGTTAGCTGAATGCACAGATCAGAAAGAAGTTTGACCGAATGATTCTGTGTAGTTTATATTTGAAGACATTCCTTTTTCCACTATTACCCTCTAGCGCTCCGAATCTCCACTTGCATTTTCTACAAAAAGAGTGTTTCATAACTGCTCAATCAAAAATATGTTTTATCTCTGTTAACTGAATTTACAGATCAGAAATAAGTTTCACAGAATGCATCTGTGTAGTTTTTATTTGAAGATATTCTTTTTCCCAATGTAGGCCTCTTAGCGCTTAGCATGTCCAATTGCAGTTTCTACAGAAAGAGTGTTTCAGAACGGCTCAATCAAAAGTAAGGTTCAAATCTGTTAGTTGAATGCACAGAACAGAAAGAATTTTCACAGAATGCTACTGTGTAGTTTATATTTGAATATATTCCTTTTTCCACTATTACCATCTTAGCGCTCCGAATGTCCACTTGCATTTTCTGCAGAAAGAGTGTTCAGAACTGCGCAATCAAAAGTATGGTTTAACTCTGTTAGGTTAATGAACATATCAGAAATAAGTTTCACACAATGCTTCTGTGTAGTTTTTATTTGAAGATATTTTATTTCCCAATATAGGCCTCTTAGCGCTCAGAATGTCCAATTGCAGTTTCTACAGAAAGAGTGTTTCAGAAAGGCTCAATCAAAAGTAAGGTTCAACTCTGTTAGTTGAATGCACAGAACAGAAAGAAGTTTCATACAATGCTTTTGTGTAGTTTATATTTGAACATATTCTTTTTTCCACTATTACCCACTTAGCGCTACGAATCTCCAGTTGCATTTTCTACAGACAGAGTGTTTCAAAACTGCTCAATCAAAAGTATGGTTTAACTCTGTTAGCTGAATGCTCAGATCAGAAAGAAGTTTCACAGAATGCTTCTGTGTAGTTTATATTTGAATATATTCCTTTTTCCACTACTACTCTCTTAGCGCTCCAAATGTCCAGTTGCATTTTCTACAGAAAGAGTGTTCAGATCTGCTCAATCAAAAGTATGTTTTAACTCTGTTAGCTGAATGCACAGATCAGAAAGAAGTTTCACAGAATGATTCTGTGTAGTTTATATTTGGAGACATTCCTTTTTCCACTATTACCCTCTTAGCGCTCCAAATCTTCACTTGCATTTTCTACAGAAAGAGTGTTTCAGAACGGCTCAATCAAAACTAAGGTTCAACTCTTTTAGTTGAAAAAACAGAACAGAAAGAAGTTTCACACAATTCTTCTGTGTAGTTTTTATTTGTAGACATTCTTTTTCCCAATATAGGCCTCTTAGCGCTCAGAATGTCCAATTGCAGTTTCTACAGAAAGAGTGTTTCAGAACGGCTCAATCAAAAGTAAGGTTGAACTCTGTTAGTTGAATGCACAGAACAGAAAGAAGTTTCATACAATGCTTCTGTGTAGTTTATATTTGAACATATTCTTTTTTCCACTATTACCCACTTAGCGCTACGAATGTCCAGTTGCATTTTCTACAGACAGAGTGTTTCAAAACTGCTCAATCAAAAGTATGGTTTAACTCTGTTAGCTGAATGCTCAGATCAGAAAGAAGTTTCACAGAATGCTTCTGTGTAGTTTATATTTGAATATATTCCTTTTTCCACTACTACGCTCTTAGCGCTCCAAATGTCCAGTTGCATTTTCTACAGAAAGAGTGTTCAGATCTGCTCAATCAAAAGTATGGTTTAACACTGTTAGCTGAATGCACAGATCAGAAAGAAGTTTCACAGAATGATTCTGTGTAGTTTATATTTGGAGACATTCCTTTTTCCACTATTACCCTCTTAGCGCTCCGAATCTCCACTTGCATTTTCTACAGAAAGAGTGTTTCATAACTGCTCAATCAAAAATATGTTTTATCTCTGTTAACTGAATTTACAGATCAGAAATAAGTTTCACAGAATGCATCTGTGTAGTTTTTATTTGAAGATATTCTTTTTCCCAATGTAGGCCTCTTAGCGCTTAGCATGTCCAATTGAAGTTTCTACAGAAAGAGTGTTTCAGAACGGCTCAATCAAAAGTAAGGTTCAAATCTGTTAGTTGAATGCACAGAACAGAAAGAATTTTCACAGAATGCTACTGTGTAGTTTATATTTGAATATATTCCTTTTTCCACTATTACCATATTAGCACTCCGAATGTCCACTTGCATTTTCTGCAGAAAGAGTGTTCAGAACTGCGCAATCAAAAGTATGGTTTAACTCTGTTAGCTTAATGAACATATCAGAAATAAGTTTCACACAATGCTTCTGTGTAGTTTTTATTTGAAGATATTTTTTTTCCCAATATAGGCCTCTTAGCGCTCAGAATGTCCAATTGCAGTTTCTACAGAAAGAGTGTTTCAGAAAGGCTCAATCAAAAGTAAGGTTCAACTCTGTTAGTTGAATGCACAGAACAGAAAGAAGTTTCATACAATGCTTTTGTGTAGTTTATATTTGAACATATTCTTTTTTCCACTATTACCCACTTAGCGCTACGAATGTCCAGTTGCATTTTCTACACACAGAGTGTTTCAAAACTGCTCAATCAAAAGTATGGTTTAACTCTGTTAGCTGAATGCTCAGATCAGAAAGAAGTTTCACAGAATGCTTCTGTGTAGTTTATATTTGAATATATTCCTTTTTCCACTACTACTCTCTTAGCGCTCCAAATGTCCAGTTGCATTTTCTACAGAAAGAGTGTTCAGATCTGCTCAATCAAAAGTATGGTTTAACTCTGTTAGCTGAATGCACAGATCAGAAAGAAGTTTCACAGAATGATTCTGTGTAGTTTATATTTGGAGACATTCCTTTTTCCACTATTACCCTCTTAGCGCTCCAAATCTTCACTTGCATTTTCTACAGAAAGAGTGTTTCAGAACGGCTCAATCAAAACTAAGGTTCAACTCTTTTAGCTGAACAAACAGAACAGAAAGAAGTTTCACACAATTCTTCTGTGTAGTTTTTATTTGTAGACATTCTTTTTCCCAATATAGGCCTCTTAGAGCTCAGAATGTCCAATTGCAGTTTCTACAGAAAGAGTGTTTCAGAACGGCTCAATCAAAAGTAAGGTTCAACTCTGTTAGTTGAATGCACAGAACAGAAAGTAGTTTCATACAATGCTTCTGTGTAGTTTATATTTGAACATATTCTTTTTTCCACTATTACCCACTTAGCGCTACGAATGTCCAGTTGCATTTTCTACAGACAGAGTGTTTCAAAACTGCTCAATCAAAAGTATGGTTTAACTCTGTTAGCTGAATGCTCAGATCAGAAAGAAGTTTCACAGAATGCTTCTGTGTAGTTTATATTTGAATATATTCCTTTTTCCACTACTACGCTCTTAGCGCTCCAAATGTCCAGTTGCATTTTCTACAGAAAGAGTGTTCAGATCTGCTCAATCAAAAGTATGGTTTAACTCTGTTAGCTGAATGCACAGATCAGAAAGAAGTTTCACCGAATGATTCTGTGTAGTTTATATTTGAAGACATTCCTTTTTCCACTATTACCCTCTTAGCGCTCCGAATCTCCACTTGCATTTTCTACAAAAAGAGTGTTTCATAACTGCTCAATCAAAAATATGTTTTATCTCTGTTAACTGAATTTACAGATCAGAAATATGTTTCACAGAATGCATCTGTGTAGTTTTTATTTGAAGATATTCTTTTTCCCAATGTAGGCCTCTTAGCGCTTAGCATGTCCAATTGCAGTTTCCACAGAAAGAGTGTTTCAGAACGGCTCAATCAAAAGTAAGTTTCAACTCTGTTAGTTGAATGCACAGAACAGAAAGAATTTTCACAGAATGCTACTGTGTAGTTTATATTTGAATATATTCCTTTTTCCACTATTACCCTCTTAGCGCTCCGAATGTCCACTTGCATTTTCTACAGAAAGAGTGTTCAGAACTGCGCAATCAAAAGTATGGTTTAACTCTGTTAGCTTAATGAACATATCAGAAAAAAGTTTCACACAATGCTTCTGTGTAGTTTTTATTTGAAGATATTATTTTTCCCAATATAGGCCTCTTAGCGCTCAGAATGTCCAATTGCAGTTTCTACAGAAAGAGTGTTTCAGAACGGCTCAATGAAAAGTAAGGTTCAACTCTTTTAGTTGAATGCACAGAACAGAAAGTAGTTTCATACAATGCTTCTGTGTAGTTTATATTTGAGCATATTCTTTTTTCCACTATTACCCACTTAGCGCTACGAATGTCCAGTTGCATTTTCTACAGACAGAGTGTTTCAAAACTGCTCAATCAAAAGTATGGTTTAACTCTGTTAGCTGAATGCTCAGATCAGAAAGAAGTTTCACAGAATGCTTCTGTGTAGTTTATATTTGAATATATTCCTTTTTCCACTACTACTCTCTTAGCGCTCCAAATGTCCAGTTGCATTTTCTACAGAAAGAGTGTTCAGATCTACTCAATCAAAAGTATGGTTTAACTCTGTTAGCTGAATGCACAGATCAGAAAGAAGTTTCACAGAATGATTCTGTGTAGTTTATATTTGGAGACATTCCTTTTTCCACTATTACCCTCTTAGCGCTCCGAATCTCCACTTGCATTTTCTACAGAAAGAGTGTTTCAGAACGGTTCAATCAAAACTAAGGTTCAACTCTTTTAATTGAACAAACAGAACAGAAAGAAGTTTCACACAATTCTTCTGTGTAGTTTTTATTTGTAGACATTCTTTTTCCCAATATAGGCCTCTTAGCGCTCAGAATGTCCAATTGCAGTTTCTACAGAAAGAGTGTTTCAGAACGGCTCAATCAAAAGTAAGGTTCAACTCTGTTAGTTGAATGCACAGAACAGAAAGAAGTTTCATACAATGCTTCTGTGTAGTTTATATTTGAACATATTCTTTTTTCCACTATTACCCACTTAGCGCTACGAATGTCCAGTTGCATTTTCTACAGACAGAGTGTTTCAAAACTGCTCAATCAAAAGTATGGTTTAACCCTGTTAGCTGAATGCTCAGATCAGAAATAAGTTTCACAGAATGCATCTGTGTAGTTTTTATTTGAAGATATTCTTTTTCCCAATGTAGGCCTCTTAGCGCTTAGCATGTCCAATTGCAGTTTCTACAGAAAGAGTATTCAGAACGGCTCAATCAAAAGTAAGGTTCAACTCTGTTAGTTGAATGCACAGAACAGAAAGTATTTTCACAGAATGCTACCGTGTAGTTTATATTTGAATATATTCCTTTTTCCACTATTACCAACTTAGCGCTCCGAATGTCCACTTGCATTTTCTGCAGAAAGAGTGTTCAGAACTGCGCAATCAAAAGTATGGTTTAACTCTGTTAGCTTAATGAACATATCAGAAATAAGTTTCACACAATGCTTCTGTGTAGTTTTTATTTGAAGATATTATTTTTCCCAATATAGGCCTCTTAGCGCTCAGAATGTCCAATTGCAGTTTCTGCAGAAAGAGTGTTTCAGAAAGGCTCAATCAAAAGTAAGGTTCAACTCTGTTAGTTGAATGCACAGAACAGAAAGAAGTTTCATACAATGCTTCTGTGTAGTTTATATTTGAGCATATTCTTTTTTCCACTATTACCCACTTAGCGCTACGAATGTCCAGTTGCATTTTCTACAGACAGAGTGTTTCAAAACTGCTCAATCAAAAGTATGGTTTAACTCTGTTAGCTGAATGCTCAGATCAGAAAGAAGTTTCACAGAATGCTTCTGTGTAGTTTATATTTGAATATATTCCTTTTTCCACTACTACTCTCTTAGCGCTCCAAATGTCCAGTTGCATTTTCTACAGAAAGAGTGTTCAGATCTACTCAATCAAAAGTATGGTTTAACTCTGTTAGCTGAATGCACAGATCAGAAAGAAGTTTCACAGAATGATTCTGTGTAGTTTATATTTGGAGACATTCCTTTTTCCACTATTACCCTCTTAGCGCTCCGAATCTCCACTGGCATTTTCTACAGAAAGAGTGTTTCAGAACGGCTCAATCAAAACTAAGGTTCAACTCTTTTAGTTGAACAAACAGAACAGAAAGAAGTTTCACACAATTCTTCTGTGTAGTTTTTATTTGTAGACATTCTTTTTCCCAATATAGGCCTCTTAGCGCTCAGAATGTCCAATTGCAGTTTCTACAGAAAGAGTGTTTCAGAA
This sequence comes from Symphalangus syndactylus, assembly GCF_028878055.3. NCBI lineage: Eukaryota > Metazoa > Chordata > Mammalia > Primates > Hylobatidae > Symphalangus > Symphalangus syndactylus. Next base: position 140,026,137 of record NC_072433.2, on the reverse strand, counting down.
CGGCTCAATCAAAAGTAAGGTTCAACTCTATTAGTTGAATGCACAGAACAGAAAGAAGTTTCATACAATGCTTCTGTGTAGTTTATATTTGAACATATTCTTTTTTCCACTATTACCCACTTAGCGCTACGAATGTCCAGTTGCATTTTCTACAGACAGAGTGTTTCAAAACTGCTCAATCAAAAGTATGGTTTAACTCTGTTAGCTGAATGCTCAGATCAGAAAGAAGTTTCACAGAATGCTTCTGTGTAGTTTATATTTGAATATATTCCTTTTTCCACTACTACGCTCTTAGCGCTCCAAATGTCCAGTTGCATTTTCTACAGAAAGAGTGTTCAGATCTGCTCAATCAAAAGTATGGTTTAACTCTGTTAGCTGAATGCACAGATCAGAAAGAAGTTTCACCGAATGATTCTGTATAGTTTATATTTGAAGACATTCCTTTTTCCACTATTACCCTCTTAGCGCTCCGAATCTCCACTTGCATTTTCTACAAAAAGAGTGTTTCATAACTGTTCAATCAAAAATATGTTTTATCTCAGTTAACTGAATTTACAGATCAGAAATAAGTTTCACAGAATGCATCTGTGTAGTTTTTATTTGAAGATATTCTTTTTCCCAATGTAGGCCTCTTAGCGCTTAGCATGTCCAATTGCAGTTTCTACAGAAAGAGTATTCAGGACGGCTCAATCAAAAGTAAGGTTCAACTCTGTTAGTTGAATGCACAGAACAGAAAGTATTTTCACAGAATGCTACCGTGTAGTTTATATTTGAATATATTCCTTTTTCCACTATTACCATCTTAGCGCTCCGAATGTCCACTTGCATTTTCTGCAGAAAGAGTGTTCAGAACTGCGCAATCAAAAGTATGGTTTAACTCTGTTAGCTTAATGAACATATCAGAAATAAGTTTCACACAATGCTTCTGTGTAGTTTTTATTTGAAGATATTATTTTTCCCAATATAGGCCTCTTAGCGCTCAGAATGTCCAATTGCAGTTTCTGCAGAAAGAGTGTTTCAGAAAGGCTCAATCAAAAGTAAGGTTCAACTCTGTTAGTTGAATGCACAGAACAGAAAGAAGTTTCATACAATGCTTCTGTGTAGTTTATATTTGAGCGTATTCTTTTTTCCACTATTACCCACTTAGCGCTACGAATGTCCAGTTGCATTTTCTACAGACAGAGTGTTTCAAAACTGCTCAATCAAAAGTATGGTTTAACTCTGTTAGCTGAATGCTCAGATCAGAAAGAAGTTTCACAGAATGCTTCTGTGTAGTTTATATTTGAATATATTCCTTTTTCCACTACTACGCGCTTAGCGCTCCAAATGTCCAGTTGCATTTTCTACAGAAAGAGTGTTCAGATCTGCTCAATCAAAAGTATGGTTTAACTCTGTTAGCTGAATGCACAGATCAGAAAGAAGTTTCACTGAATGATTCTGTGTAGTTTATATTTGAAGACATTCCTTTTTCCACTATTACCCTCTTAGCGCTCCGAATCTCCACTTGCATTTCCTACAAAAAGAGTGTTTCATAACTGCTCAATCAAAAATATGTTTTATCTCTGTTAACTGAATTTACAGATCAGAAATAAGTTTCACAGAATGCATCTGTGTAGTTTTTATTTGAAGATATTCTTTTTCCCAATGTAGGCCTCTTAGCGCTTAGCATGTCCAATTGCAGTTTCTACAGAATGAGTGTTTCAGAACGGCTCAATCAAAAGTAAGGTTCAACTCTGTTAGTTGAATGCACAGAACAGAAAGAAGTTTCACAGAATGCTACTGTGTAGTTTATATTTGAATATATTCCTTTTTCCAATATTACCCTCTTAGCGCTCCGAATGTCCACTTGCATTTTCTGCAGAAAGAGTGTTCAGAACTGCGCAATCAAAAGTATGGTTTAACTCTGTTAGCTTAATGAACAAATCAGAAATAAGTTTCACACAATGCTTCTGTGTAGTTTTTATTTGAAGATATTATTTTTCCCAATAGAGGCCTCTTAGCTCTCAGAATGTCCAATTGCAGTTTCTACAGAAAGAGTGTTTCAGAACGGCTCAATGAAAAGTAAGGTTCAACTCTGTTAGTTGAATGCACAGAACAGAAAGAAGTTTCGTACAATGCTTCTGTGTAGTTTATATTTGAACATATTCTTTTTTCCACTATTACCCACTTAGCGCTACGAATGTCCAGTTGCATTTTCTACAGACAGAGTGTTTCAAAACTGCTCAATCAAAAGTATGGTTTAACTCTGTTAGCTGAATGCTCAGATCAGAAAGAAGTTTCACAGAATGCTTCTGTGTAGTTTATATTTGAATATATTCCTTTTTCCATTACTACTCTCTTAGCGCTCCAAATGTCCAGTTGCATTTTCTACAGAAAGAGTGTTCAGATCTGCTCAATCAGAAATATGGTTTAACTCTTTTGGCTGAATGCACAGATCAGAAAGAAGTGTCACCGAATGATTCTGTGTAGTTTATATTTGAAGACATTCCTTTTTCCACTATTACCCACTTAGCGCTCCGAATCTCCACTTCCATTTTCTACAAAAAGAGTGTTTCATAACTGCTCAATCAAAAATATGTTTTATCTCTGTTAACTGAATTTACAGATCAGAAATAAGTTTCACAGAATGCATCTGTGTAGTTTTTATTTGAAGATATTTTTTTCCCAATGTAGGCCTCTTAGCGCTTAGCATGTCCAATTGCAGTTTCTACAGAAAGAGTGTTTCAGAACGGCTCAATCAAAAGTAAGGTTCAAATCTGTTAGTTGAATGCACAGAACAGAAAGAATTTTCACAAAATGCTACTGTGTAGTTTATATTTGAATATATTCCTTTTTCCACTATTACCCTCTTAGCGCTCCGAATGTCCACTTGCATTTTCTACAGAAAGAGTGTTCAGAACTGCGCAATCAAAAGTATGGTTTAACTCTGTTAGCTTAATGAACATATCAGAAATAAGTTTCACACAATGCTTCTGTGTGGTTTTTATTTGAAGATATTATTTTTCCCAATATAATCCTCTTAGCGCTCAGAATGTCCAATTGCAGTTTCTACAGAAAGAGTGTTTCAGAAAGGCTCAATCAAAAGTAAGGTTCAACTCTGTTAGTTGAATGCACAGAACAGAAAGAAGTTTCATACAATGCTTCTGTGTAGTTTATATTTGAACATATTCTTTTTTCCACTATTACCCACTTAGCGCTACGAATGTCCAGTTGCATTTTCTACAGACAGAGTGTTTCAAAACTGCTCAATCAAAAGTATGGTTTAACTCTGTTAGCTGAATGCTCAGATCAGAAAGAAGTTTCACAGAATGCTTCTGTGTAGTTTATATTTGAATATATTCCTTTTTCCACTACTACTCTCTTAGCACTCCAAAAGTCCAGTTGCATTTTCTACAGAAAGAGTGTTCAGATCTGCTCAATCAAAAGTATGGTTTAACTCTGTTAGCTGAATGCACAGATCAGAAAGAAGTTTCACAAAATGATTCTGTGTAGTTTATATTTGGAGACATTCCTTTCTCCACTATTACCCTCTTAGCGCTCCGAATCTCCACTTGCATTTTCTACAGAAAGAGTGTTTCAGAACGGCTCAATCAAAACTAAGTTTCAACTCTTTTAGTTGAACAAACAGAACAGAAAGAAGTTTCACACAATCCTTCTGTGTAGTTTTTATTTGTAGACATTCTTTTTCCCAATATAGGCCTCTTAGCGCTCAGAATGTCCAATTGCAGTTTCTACAGAAAGAGTGTTTCAGAACGGCTCAATCAAAAGTAAGTTTCAACTCTGTTAGTTGAATGCACAGAACAGAAAGAAGTTTCATACAATGCTTCTGTGTAGTTTATATTTGAACATATTCTTTTTTCCACTATTACCCACTTAGCGCTACGAATGTCCAGTTGCATTTTCTACAGACAGAGTGTTTCAAAACTGCTCAATCAAAAGTATGGTTTAACTCTGTTAGCTGAATGCTCAGATCAGAAAGAAGTTTCACAGAATGCTTCTGTGTAGTTTATATTTGAATATATTCCTTTTTCCACTACTACTCTCTTAGCGCTCCAAATGTCCAGTTGCATTTTCTACAGAAAGAGTGTTCAGATCTGCTCAATCAAAAGTATGGTTTAACTCTGTTAGCTGAATGCACAGATCAGAAAGAAGTTTCACCGAATGATTCTGTATAGTTTATATTTGAAGACATTCCTTTTTCCACTATTACCCTCTTAGCGCTCCGAATCTCCACTTGCATTTTCTACAAAAAGAGTGTTTCATAACTGTTCAATCAAAAATATGTTTTATCTCAGTTAACTGAATTTACAGATCAGAAATAAGTTTCACAGAATGCATCTGTGTAGTTTTTATTTGAAGATATTCTTTTTCCCAATGTAGGCCTCTTAGCGCTTAGCATGTCCAATTGCAGTTTCTACAGAAAGAGTGTTTCAGAACGGCTCAATCAAAAGTAAGGTTCAACTCTGTTAGTTGAATGCACAGAACAGAAAGTATTTTCACAGAATGCTACCGTGTAGTTTATATTTGAATATATTCCTTTTTCCACTATTACCAACTTAGCGCTCCGAATGTCCACTTGCATTTTCTGCAGAAAGAGTGTTCAGAACTGCGCAATCAAAAGTATGGTTTAACTCTGTTAGCTTAATGAACATATCAGAAATAAGTTTCACACAATGCTTCTGTGTAGTTTTTATTTGAAGATATTATTTTTCCCAATATAGGCCTCTTAGCGCTCAGAATGTCCAATTGCAGTTTCTGCAGAAAGAGTGTTTCAGAAAGGCTCAATCAAAAGTAAGGTTCAACTCTGTTAGTTGAATGCACAGAACAGAAAGAAGTTTCATACAATGCTTCTGTGTAGTTTATATTTGAGCATATTCTTTTTTCCACTATTACCCACTTAGCGCTACGAATGTCCAGTTGCATTTTCTACAGACAGAGTGTTTCAAAACTGCTCAATCAAAAGTATGGTTTAACTCTGTTAGCTGAATGCTCAGATCAGAAAGAAGTTTCACAGAATGCTTCTGTGTAGTTTATATTTGAATATATTCCTTTTTCCACTACTACTCTCTTAGCGCTCCAAATGTCCAGTTGCATTTTCTACAGAAAGAGTGTTCAGATCTACTCAATCAAAAGTATGGTTTAACTCTGTTAGCTGAATGCACAGATCAGAAAGAAGTTTCACAGAATGATTCTGTGTAGTTTATATTTGGAGACATTCCTTTTTCCACTATTACCCTCTTAGCGCTCCGAATCTCCACTGGCATTTTCTACAGAAAGAGTGTTTCAGAACGGCTCAATCAAAACTAAGGTTCAACTCTTTTAGTTGAACAAACAGAACAGAAAGAAGTTTCACACAATTCTTCTGTGTAGTTTTTATTTGTAGACATTCTTTTTCCCAATATAGGCCTCTTAGCGCTCAGAATGTCCAATTGCAGTTTCTACAGAAAGAGTGTTTCAGAACGGCTCAATCAAAAGTAAGGTTCAACTCTATTAGTTGAATGCACAGAACAGAAAGAAGTTTCATACAATGCTTCTGTGTAGTTTATATTTGAACATATTCTTTTTTCCACTATTACCCACTTAGCGCTACGAATGTCCAGTTGCATTTTCTACAGACAGAGTGTTTCAAAACTGCTCAATCAAAAGTATGGTTTAACTCTGTTAGCTGAATGCTCAGATCAGAAAGAAGTTTCACAGAATGCTTCTGTGTAGTTTATATTTGAATATATTCCTTTTTCCACTACTACGCTCTTAGCGCTCCAAATGTCCAGTTGCATTTTCTACAGAAAGAGTGTTCAGATCTGCTCAATCAAAAGTATGGTTTAACTCTGTTAGCTGAATGCACAGATCAGAAAGAAGTTTCACCGAATGATTCTGTATAGTTTATATTTGAAGACATTCCTTTTTCCACTATTACCCTCTTAGCGCTCCGAATCTCCACTTGCATTTTCTACAAAAAGAGTGTTTCATAACTGTTCAATCAAAAATATGTTTTATCTCAGTTAACTGAATTTACAGATCAGAAATAAGTTTCACAGAATGCATCTGTGTAGTTTTTATTTGAAGATATTCTTTTTCCCAATGTAGGCCTCTTAGCGCTTAGCATGTCCAATTGCAGTTTCTACAGAAAGAGTATTCAGGACGGCTCAATCAAAAGTAAGGTTCAACTCTGTTAGTTGAATGCACAGAACAGAAAGTATTTTCACAGAATGCTACCGTGTAGTTTATATTTGAATATATTCCTTTTTCCACTATTACCATCTTAGCGCTCCGAATGTCCACTTGCATTTTCTGCAGAAAGAGTGTTCAGAACTGCGCAATCAAAAGTATGGTTTAACTCTGTTAGCTTAATGAACATATCAGAAATAAGTTTCACACAATGCTTCTGTGTAGTTTTTATTTGAAGATATTATTTTTCCCAATATAGGCCTCTTAGCGCTCAGAATGTCCAATTGCAGTTTCTGCAGAAAGAGTGTTTCAGAAAGGCTCAATCAAAAGTAAGGTTCAACTCTGTTAGTTGAATGCACAGAACAGAAAGAAGTTTCATACAATGCTTCTGTGTAGTTTATATTTGAGCATATTCTTTTTTCCACTATTACCCACTTAGCGCTACGAATGTCCAGTTGCATTTTCTACAGACAGAGTGTTTCAAAACTGCTCAATCAAAAGTATGGTTTAACTCTGTTAGCTGAATGCTCAGATCAGAAAGAAGTTTCACAGAATGCTTCTGTGTAGTTTATATTTGAATATATTCCTTTTTCCACTACTACGCGCTTAGCGCTCCAAATGTCCAGTTGCATTTTCTACAGAAAGAGTGTTCAGATCTGCTCAATCAAAAGTATGGTTTAACTCTGTTAGCTGAATGCACAGATCAGAAAGAAGTTTCACTGAATGATTCTGTGTAGTTTATATTTGAAGACATTCCTTTTTCCACTATTACCCTCTTAGCGCTCCGAATCTCCACTTGCATTTCCTACAAAAAGAGTGTTTCATAACTGCTAAATCAAAAATATGTTTTATCTCTGTTAACTGAATTTACAGATCAGAAATAAGTTTCACAGAATGCATCTGTGTAGTTTTTATTTGAAGATATTCTTTTTCCCAATGTAGGCCTCTTAGCGCTTAGCATGTCCAATTGCAGTTTCTACAGAATGAGTGTTTCAGAACGGCTCAATCAAAAGTAAGGTTCAACTCTGTTAGTTGAATGCACAGAACAGAAAGAAGTTTCACAGAATGCTACTGTGTAGTTTATATTTGAATATATTCCTTTTTCCAATATTACCCTCTTAGCGCTCCGAATGTCCACTTGCATTTTCTGCAGAAAGAGTGTTCAGAACTGCGCAATCAAAAGTATGGTTTAACTCTGTTAGCTTAATGAACAAATCAGAAATAAGTTTCACACAATGCTTCTGTGTAGTTTTTATTTGAAGATATTATTTTTCCCAATAGAGGCCTCTTAGCGCTCAGAATGTCCAATTGCAGTTTCTACAGAAAGAGTGTTTCAGAACGGCTCAATGAAAAGTAAGGTTCAACTCTGTTAGTTGAATGCACAGAACAAAAAGAAGTTTCGTACAATGCTTCTGTGTAGTTTATGTTTGAACATATTCTTTTTTCCACTATTACCCACTTAGCGCTACGAATGTCCAGTTGCATTTTCTACAGACAGAGTGTTTCAAAACTGCTCAATCAAAAGTATGGTTTAACTCTGTTAGCTGAATGCTCAGATCAGAAAGAAGTTTCACAGAATGCTTCTGTGTAGTTTATATTTGAATATATTCCTTTTTCCATTACTACTCTCTTAGCGCTCCAAATGTCCAGTTGCATTTTCTACAGAAAGAGTGTTCAGATCTGCTCAATCAGAAATATGGTTTAACTCTTTTGGCTGAATGCACAGATCAGAAAGAAGTGTCACCGAATGATTCTGTGTAGTTTATATTTGAAGACATTCCTTTTTCCACTATTACCCACTTAGCGCTCCGAATCTCCACTTCCATTTTCTACAAAAAGAGTGTTTCATAACTGCTCAATCAAAAATATGTTTTATCTCTGTTAACTGAATTTACAGATCAGAAATAAGTTTCACAGAATGCATCTGTGTAGTTTTTATTTGAAGATATTTTTTTCCCAATGTAGGCCTCTTAGCGCTTAGCATGTCCAATTGCAGTTTCTACAGAAAGAGTGTTTCAGAACGGCTCAATCAAAAGTAAGGTTCAAATCTGTTAGTTGAATGCACAGAACAGAAAGAATTTTCACAAAATGCTACTGTGTAGTTTATATTTGAATATATTCCTTTTTCCACTATTACCCTCTTAGCGCTCCGAATGTCCACTTGCATTTTCTACAGAAAGAGTGTTCAGAACTGCGCAATCAAAAGTATGGTTTAACTCTGTTAGCTTAATGAACATATCAGAAATAAGTTTCACACAATGCTTCTGTGTGGTTTTTATTTGAAGATATTATTTTTCCCAATATAATCCTCTTAGCGCTCAGAATGTCCAATTGCAGTTTCTACAGAAAGAGTGTTTCAGAAAGGCTCAATCAAAAGTAAGGTTCAACTCTGTTAGTTGAATGCACAGAACAGAAAGAAGTTTCATACAATGCTTCTGTGTAGTTTATATTTGAACATATTCTTTTTTCCACTATTACCCACTTAGCGCTACGAATGTCCAGTTGCATTTTCTACAGACAGAGTGTTTCAAAACTGCTCAATCAAAAGTATGGTTTAACTCTGTTAGCTGAATGCTCAGATCAGAAAGAAGTTTCACAGAATGCTTCTGTGTAGTTTATATTTGAATATATTCCTTTTTCCACTACTACTCTCTTAGCACTCCAAAAGTCCAGTTGCATTTTCTACAGAAAGAGTGTTCAGATCTGCTCAATCAAAAGTATGGTTTAACTCTGTTAGCTGAATGCACAGATCAGAAAGAAGTTTCACAAAATGATTCTGTGTAGTTTATATTTGGAGACATTCCTTTCTCCACTATTACCCTCTTAGCGCTCCGAATCTCCACTTGCATTTTCTACAGAAAGAGTGTTTCAGAACGGCTCAATCAAAACTAAGGTTCAACTCTTTTAGTTGAACAAAAAGAACAGAAAGAAGTTTCACACAATCCTTCTGTGTAGTTTTTATTTGTAGACATTCTTTTTCCCAATATAGGCCTCTTAGCGCTCAGAATGTCCAATTGCAGTTTCTATAGAAAGAGTGTTTCAGAACGGCTCAATCAAAAGTAAGGTTCAACTCTGTTAGTTGAATGCACAGAACAGAAAGAAGTTTCATACAATGCTTCTGTGTAGTTTATATTTGAACATATTCTTTTTTCCACTATTACCCACTTAGCGCTACGAATGTCCAGTTGCATTTTCTACAGACAGAGTGTTTCAAAACTGCTCAATCAAAAGTATGGTTTAACTCTGTTAGCTGAATGCTCTGATCAGAAAGAAGTTTCACAGAATGCTTCTGTGTAGTTTATATTTGAATATATTCCTTTTTCCACTACTACGCTCTTAGCGCTCCAAATGTCCAGTTGCATTTTCTACAGAAAGAGTGTTCAGATCTGCTCAATCAAAAGTATGGTTTAACTCTGTTAGCTGAATGCACAGATCAGAAAGAAGTTTCACCGAATGATTCTGTGTAGTTTATATTTGAAGACATTCCTTTTTCCACTATTACCCTCTTAGCGCTCCGAATCTCCACTTGCATTTTCTACAAAAAGAGTGTTTCATAACTGTTCAATCAAAAATATGTTTTATCTCTGTTAACTGAATTTACAGATCAGAAATAAGTTTCACAGAATGCATCTGTGTAGTTTTTATTTGAAGATATTCTTTTTCCCAATGTAGGCCTCTTAGCGCTTAGCATGTCCAATTGCAGTTTCTACAGAAAGAGTATTCAGAACGGCTCAATCAAAAGTAAGGTTCAACTCTGTTAGTTGAATGCACAGAACAGAAAGTATTTTCACAGAATGCTACTGTGTAGTTTATATTTGAATATATTCCTTTTTCCACTATTACCATCTTAGCGCTCCGAATGTCCACTTGCATTTTCTGCAGAAAGAGTGTTCAGAACTGCGCAATCAAAAGTATGGTTTAACTCTGTTAGCTTAATGAACATATCAGAAATAAGTTTCACACAATGCTTCTGGGTAGTTTTTATTTGAAGATATTATTTTTCCCAATATAGGCCTCTTAGCGCTCAGAATGTCCAATTGCAGTTTCTACAGAAAGAGTGTTTCAGAACGGCTCAATCAAAACTAAGGTTCAACTCTTTTAGTTGAATGCACAGAACAGAAAGAAGTTTCATACAATGATTTTGTGTAGTTTATATTTGAACATATTCTTTTTTCGACTATTACCCACTTAGCGATACGAATGTCCAGTAGCATTTTCTACAGACAGAGTGTTTCAAAACTGCTCAATCAAAAGTATGGTTTAACTCTGTTAGCTGAATGCTCAGATCAGAAAGAAGTTTCACAGAATGCTTCTGTGTAGTTTATATTTGAATATATTCCTTTTTCCACTACTACTCTCTTAGCGCTCCAAAAGTCCAGTTGCATTTTCTACAGAAAGAGTGTTCAGATCTGCTCAATCAAAAGTATGGTTTAACTCTGTTAGCTGAATGCACAGATCAGAAAGAAGTTTCACAAAATGATTCTGTGTAGTTTATATTTGGAAACATTCCTTTCTCCACTATTACCCTCTTAGCGCTCCGAATCTCCACTTGCATTTTCTACAGAAAGAGTGTTTCAGAACGGCTCAATCAAAACTAAGGTTCAACTCTTTTAGTTGAACAAACAGAACAGAAAGGAGTTTCACACAATTCTTCTGTGTAGTTTTTATTTGTAGACATTCTTTTTCCCAATATAGGCCTCTTAGCGCTCAGAATGTCCAATTGCAGTTTCTACAGAAAGAGTGTTTCAGAACGGCTCAATCAAAAGTAAGGTTCAACTCTGTTAGTTGAATGCACAGAACAGAAAGAAGTTTCATACAATGCTTCTGTGTAGTTTATATTTGAACATATTCTTTTTTCCACTATTACCCACTTAGCGCTACGAATGTCCTGTTGCATTTTCTACAGACAGAGTGTTTCAAAACTGCTCAATCAAAAGTATGGTTTAACTCTGTTAGCTGAATGCTCAGATCAGATAGAAGTTTCACAGAATGCTTCTGTGTAGTTTATATTAGAATATATTCCTTTCTCCACTACTACGCTCTTAGCGCTCCAAATGTCCAGTTGCATTTTCTACAGAAAGAGTGTTCAGATCTGCTCAATCAAAAGTATGGTTTAATTCTGTTAGCTGAATGCACAGATCAGAAAGAAGTTTCACCGAATGATTCTGTGTAGTTTATATTTGAAGACATTCCTTTTTCCACTATTACCCTCTAGCGCTCCGAATCTCCACTTGCATTTTCTACAAAAAGAGTGTTTCATAACTGCTCAATCAAAAATATGTTTTATCTCTGTTAACTGAATTTACAGATCAGAAATAAGTTTCACAGAATGCATCTGTGTAGTTTTTATTTGAAGATATTCTTTTTCCCAATGTAGGCCTCTTAGCGCTTAGCATGTCCAATTGCAGTTTCTACAGAAAGAGTGTTTCAGAACGGCTCAATCAAAAGTAAGGTTCAAATCTGTTAGTTGAATGCACAGAACAGAAAGAATTTTCACAGAATGCTACTGTGTAGTTTATATTTGAATATATTCCTTTTTCCACTATTACCATCTTAGCGCTCCGAATGTCCACTTGCATTTTCTGCAGAAAGAGTGTTCAGAACTGCGCAATCAAAAGTATGGTTTAACTCTGTTAGGTTAATGAACATATCAGAAATAAGTTTCACACAATGCTTCTGTGTAGTTTTTATTTGAAGATATTTTATTTCCCAATATAGGCCTCTTAGCGCTCAGAATGTCCAATTGCAGTTTCTACAGAAAGAGTGTTTCAGAAAGGCTCAATCAAAAGTAAGGTTCAACTCTGTTAGTTGAATGCACAGAACAGAAAGAAGTTTCATACAATGCTTTTGTGTAGTTTATATTTGAACATATTCTTTTTTCCACTATTACCCACTTAGCGCTACGAATGTCCAGTTGCATTTTCTACAGACTGAGTGTTTCAAAATTGCTCAATCAAAAGTATGGTTTAACTCTGTTAGCTGAATGCTCAGATCAGAAAGAAGTTTCACAGAATGCTTCTGGGTAGTTTATATTTGAATATATTCCTTTTTCCACTACTACGCTCTTAGCGCTCCAAATGTCCAGTTGCATTTTCTACAGAAAGAGTGTTCAGATCTGCTCAATCAAAAGTATGTTTTAACTCTGTTAGCTGAATGCGCAGATCAGAAAGAAGTTTCACAGAATGATTCTGTGTAGTTTATATTTGGAGACATTCCTTTTTCCACTATTACCCTCTTAGCGCTCCAAATCTTCACTTGCATTTTCTACAGAAAGAGTGTTTCAGAACGGCTCAATCAAAACTAAGGTTCAACTCTTTTAGTTGAAAAAACAGAACAGAAAGAAGTTTCACACAATTCTTCTGTGTAGTTTTTATTTGTAGACATTCTTTTTCCCAATATAGGCCTCTTAGCGCTCAGAATGTCCAATTGCAGTTTCTACAGAAAGAGTGTTTCAGAAAGGCTAAATCAAAAGTAAGGTTCAACTCTGTTAGTTGAATGCACAGAACAGAAAGAAGTTTCATACAATGCTTCTGTGTAGTTTATATTTGAACATATTCTTTTTTCCACTATTACCCACTTAGCGCTACGAATGTCCAGTTGCATTTTCTACAGACAGAGTGTTTCAAAACTCCTCAATCAAAAGTATGGTTTAACTCTGTTAGCTGAATGCTCAGATCAGAAAGAAGTTTCACAGAATGCTTCTGTGTAGTTTATATTTGAATATATTCCTTTTTCCACTACTACGCTCTTAGCGCTCCAAATGTCCAGTTGCATTTTCTACAGAAAGAGTGTTCAGATCTGCTCAATCAAAAGTATGGTTTAACTCTGTTAGCTGAATGCACAGATCAGAAAGAAGTTTCACAAAATGATTCTGTGTAGTTTATATTTGGAGACATTCCTTTCTCCACTATTACCCTCTTAGCGCTCCGAATCTCCACTTGCATTTTCTACAGAAAGAGTGTTTCAGAACGGCTCAATCAAAACTAAGGTTCAACTCTTTTAGTTGAACAAAAAGAACAGAAAGAAGTTTCACACAATCCTTCTGTGTAGTTTTTATTTGTAGACATTCTTTTTCCCAATATAGGCCTCTTAGCGCTCAGAATGTCCAATTGCAGTTTCTACAGAAAGAGTGTTTCAGAACGGCTCAATCAAAATTAAGGTTCAACTCTGTTAGTTGAATGCACAGAACAGAAAGAAGTTTCATACAATGCTTCTGTGTAGTTTATATTTGAACATATTCTTTTTTCCACTATTACCCACTTAGCGCTACGAATGTCCAGTTGCATTTTCTACAGACAGAGTGTTTCAAAACTGCTCAATCAAAAGTATGGTTTAACTCTGTTAGCTGAATGCTCAGATCAGAAAGAAGTTTCACAGAATGCTTCTGTGTAGTTTATATTTGAATATATTCCTTTTTCCACTACTACGCTCTTAGCGCTCCAAATGTCCAGTTGCATTTTCTACAGAAAGAGTGTTCAGATCTGCTCAATCAAAAGTATGGTTTAACTCTGTTAGCTGAATGCACAGATCAGAAAGAAGTTTCACCGAATGATTCTGTGTAGTTTATATTTGAAGACATTCCTTTTTCCACTATTACCCTCTTAGCGCTCCGAATCTCCACTTGCATTTTCTACAAAAAGAGTGTTTCATAACTGTTCAATCAAAAATATGTTTTATCTCTGTTAACTGAATTTACAGATCAGAAATAAGTTTCACAGAATGCATCTGTGTAGTTTTTATTTGAAGATATTCTTTTTCCCAATGTAGGCCTCTTAGCGCTTAGCATGTCCAATTGCAGTTTCTACAGAAAGAGTATTCAGAACGGCTCAATCAAAAGTAAGGTTCAACTCTGTTAGTTGAATGCACAGAACAGAAAGTATTTTCACAGAATGCTACTGTGTAGTTTATATTTGAATATATTCCTTTTTCCACTATTACCATCTTAGCGCTCCGAATGTCCACTTGCATTTTCTGCAGAAAGAGTGTTCAGAACTGCGCAATCAAAAGTATGGTTTAACTCTGTTAGCTTAATGAACATATCAGAAATAAGTTTCACACAATGCTTCTGGGTAGTTTTTATTTGAAGATATTATTTTTCCCAATATAGGCCTCTTAGCGCTCAGAATGTCCAATTGCAGTTTCTACAGAAAGAGTGTTTCAGAACGGCTCAATCAAAACTAAGGTTCAACTCTTTTAGTTGAACAAACAGTACAGAAAGAAGTTTCACACAATTCTTCTGTGTAGTTTTTATTTGTAGACATTCTTTTTCCCAATATAGGCCTCTTAGCGCTCAGAATGTCCAATTGCAGTTTCTACAGAAAGAGTGTTTCAGAAAGGCTCAATCAAAAGTAAGGTTCAACTCTGTTAGTTGAATGCACAGAACAGAAAGAAGTTTCATACAATGATTTTGTGTAGTTTATATTTGAACATATTCTTTTTTCGACTATTACCCACTTAGCGCTACGAATGTCCAGTTGCATTTTCTACAGACAGAGTGTTTCAAAACTGCTCAATCAAAAGTATGGTTTAACTCTGTTAGCTGAATGCTCAGATCAGAAAGAAGTTTCACAGAATGCTTCTGTGTAGTTTATATTTGAATATATTCCTTTTTCCACTACTACTCTCTTAGCGCTCCAAAAGTCCAGTTGCATTTTCTACAGAAAGAGTGTTCAGATCTGCTCAATCAAAAGTATGGTTTAACTCTGTTAGCTGAATGCACAGATCAGAAAGAAGTTTCACAAAATGATTCTGTGTAGTTTATATTTGGAAACATTCCTTTCCCCACTATTACCCTCTTAGCGCTCCGAATCTCCACTTGCATTTTCTACAGAAAGAGTGTTTCAGAACGGCTCAATCAAAACTAAGGTTCAACTCTTTTAGTTGAACAAACAGAACAGAAAGGAGTTTCACACAATTATTCTGTGTAGTTTTTATTTGTAGACATTCTTTTTCCCAATATAGGCCTCTTAGCGCTCAGAATGTCCAATTGCAGTTTCTACAGAAAGAGTGTTTCAGAACGGCTCAATCAAAAGTAAGGTTCAACTCTGTTAGTTGAATGCACAGAACAGAAAGAAGTTTCATACAATGCTTCTGTGTAGTTTATATTTGAACATATTCTTTTTTCCACTATTACCCACTTAGCGCTACGAATGTCCTGTTGCATTTTCTACAGACAGAGTGTTTCAAAACTGCTCAATCAAAAGTATGGTTTAACTCTGTTAGCTGAATGCTCAGATCAGATAGAAGTTTCACAGAATGCTTCTGTGTAGTTTATATTAGAATATATTCCTTTTTCCACTACTACGCTCTTAGCGCTCCAAATGTCCAGTTGCATTTTCTACAGAAAGAGTGTTCAGATCTGCTCAATCAAAAGTATGGTTTAACTCTGTTAGCTGAATGCACAGATCAGAAAGAAGTTTCACCGAATGATTCTGTGTAGTTTATATTTGAAGACATTCCTTTTTCCACTATTACCCTCTAGCGCTCCGAATCTCCACTTGCATTTTCTACAAAAAGAGTGTTTCATAACTGCTCAATCAAAAATATGTTTTATCTCTGTTAACTGAATTTACAGATCAGAAATAAGTTTCACAGAATGCATCTGTGTAGTTTTTATTTGAAGATATTCTTTTTCCCAATGTAGGCCTCTTAGCGCTTAGCATGTCCAATTGCAGTTTCTACAGAAAGAGTGTTTCAGAACGGCTCAATCAAAAGTAAGGTTCAAATCTGTTAGTTGAATGCACAGAACAGAAAGAATTTTCACAGAATGCTACTGTGTAGTTTATATTTGAATATATTCCTTTTTCCACTATTACCATCTTAGCGCTCCGAATGTCCACTTGCATTTTCTGCAGAAAGAGTGTTCAGAACTGCGCAATCAAAAGTATGGTTTAACTCTGTTAGGTTAATGAACATATCAGAAATAAGTTTCACACAATGCTTCTGTGTAGTTTTTATTTGAAGATATTTTATTTCCCAATATAGGCCTCTTAGCGCTCAGAATGTCCAATTGCAGTTTCTACAGAAAGAGTGTTTCAGAAAGGCTCAATCAAAAGTAAGGTTCAACTCTGTTAGTTGAATGCACAGAACAGAAAGAAGTTTCATTCAATGGTTTTGTGTAGTTTATATTTGAACATATTCTTTTTTCCACTATTACCCACTTAGCGCTACGAATGTCCAGTTGCATTTTCTACAGACAGAGTGTTTCAAAACTGCTCAATCAAAAGTATGGTTTAACTCTGTTAGCTGAATGCTCAGATCAGAAAGAAGTTTCACAGAATGCTTCTGTGTAGTTTATATTTGAATATATTCCTTTTTCCACTACTACGCTCTTAGCGCTCCAAATGTCCAGTTGCATTTTCTACAGAAGGAGTGTTCAGATCTGCTCAATCAAAAGTAAGGTTCAACTCTGTTAGCTGAATGCACAGATCAGAAAGAAGTTTCACAGAATGATTCTGTGTAGTTTATATTTGGAGACATTCCTTTTTCCACTATTACCCTCTTAGCGCTCCAAATCTTCACTTGCATTTTCTACAGAAAGAGTGTTTCAGAACGGCTCAATCAAAACTAAGGTTCAACACTTTTAGTTGAAAAAACAGAACAGAAAGAAGTTTCACACAATTCTTCTGTGTAGTTTTTATTTGTAGACATTCTTTTTCCCAATATAGGCCTCTTAGCGCTCAGAATGTCCAATTGCAGTTTCTACAGAAAGAGTGTTTCAGAAAGGCTCAATCAAAAGTAAGGTTCAACTCTGTTAGTTGAATGCACAGAACAGAAAGAAGTTTCATACAATGCTTCTGTGTAGTTTATATTTGAACATATTCTTTTTTCCACTATTACCCACTTAGCGCTACGAATGTCCAGTTGCATTTTCTACAGACAGAGTGTTTCAAAACTGCTCAATCAAAAGTATGGTTTAACTCTGTTAGCTGAATGCTCAGATCAGAAAGAAGTTTCACAGAATGCTTCTGTGTAGTTTATATTTGAATATATTCCTTTTTCCACTACTACGCTCTTAGCGCTCCAAATGTCCAGTTGCATTTTCTACAGAAAGAGTGTTCAGATCTGCTCAATCAAAAGTATCGTTTAACTCTGTTAGCTGAATGCACAGATCAGAAAGAAGTTTCACCGAATGATTCTGTGTAGTTTATATTTGAAGACATTCCTTTTTCCACTATTACCCTCTTAGCGCTCCGAATCTCCACTTGCATTTTCTACAAAAAGAGTGTTTCATAACTGTTCAATCAAAAATATGTTTTATCTCTGTTAACTGAATTTACAGATCAGAAATAAGTTTCACAGAATGCATCTGTGTAGTTTTTATTTGAAGATATTCTTTTTCCCAATGTAGGCCTCTTAGCGCTTAGCATGTCCAATTGCAGTTTCTACAGAAAGAGTATTCAGAACGGCTCAATCAAAAGTAAGGTTCAACTCTGTTAGTTGAATGCACAGAACAGAAAGTATTTTCACAGAATGCTACTGTGTAGTTTATATTTGAATATATTCCTTTTTCCACTATTACCATCTTAGCGCTCCGAATGTCCACTTGCATTTTCTGCAGAAAGAGTGTTCAGAACTGCGCAATCAAAAGTATGGTTTAACTCTGTTAGCTTAATGAACATATCAGAAATAAGTTTCACACAATGCTTCTGGGTAGTTTTTATTTGAAGATATTATTTTTCCCAATATAGGCCTCTTAGCGCTCAGAATGTCCAATTGCAGTTTCTACAGAAAGAGTGTTTCAGAACGGCTCAATCAAAACTAAGGTTCAACTCTTTTAGTTGAACAAACAGTACAGAAAGAAGTTTCACACAATTCTTCTGTGTAGTTTTTATTTGTAGACATTCTTTTTCCCAATATAGGCCTCTTAGCGCTCAGAATGTCCAATTGCAGTTTCTACAGAAAGAGTGTTTCAGAAAGGCTCAATCAAAAGTAAGGTTCAACACTGTTAGTTGAATGCACAGAACAGAAAGAAGTTTCATACAATGATTTTGTGTAGTTTATATTTGAACATATTCTTTTTTCGACTATTACCCACTTAGCGCTACGAATGTCCAGTTGCATTTTCTACAGACAGAGTGTTTCAAAACTGCTCAATCAAAAGTATGGTTTAACTCTGTTAGCTGAATGCTCAGATCAGAAAGAAGTTTCACAGAATGCTTCTGTGTAGTTTATATTTGAATATATTCCTTTTTCCACTACTACTCTCTTAGCGCTCCAAAAGTCCAGTTGCATTTTCTACAGAAAGAGTGTTCAGATCTGCTCAATCAAAAGTATGGTTTAACTCTGTTAGCTGAATGCACAGATCAGAAAGAAGTTTCACAAAATGATTCTGTGTAGTTTATATTTGGAAACATTCCTTTCCCCACTATTACCCTCTTAGCGCTCCGAATCTCCACTTGCATTTTCTACAGAAAGAGTGTTTCAGAACGGCTCAATCAAAACTAAGGTTCAACTCTTTTAGTTGAACAAACAGAACAGAAAGGAGTTTCACACAATTCTTCTGTGTAGTTTTTATTTGTAGACATTCTTTTTCCCAATATAGGCCTCTTAGCGCTCAGAATGTCCAATTGCAGTTTCTACAGAAAGAGTGTTTCAGAACGGCTCAATCAAAAGTAAGGTTCAACTCTGTTAGTTGAATGCACAGAACAGAAAGAAGTTTCATACAATGCTTCTGTGTAGTTTATATTTGAACATATTCTTTTTTCCACTATTACCCACTTAGCGCTACGAATGTCCTGTTGCATTTTCTACAGACAGAGTGTTTCAAAACTGCTCAATCAAAAGTATGGTTTAACTCTGTTAGCTGAATGCTCAGATCAGATAGAAGTTTCACAGAATGCTTCTGTGTAGTTTATATTAGAATATATTCCTTTTTCCACTACTACGCTCTTAGCGCTCCAAATGTCCAGTTGCATTTTCTACAGAAAGAGTGTTCAGATCTGCTCAATCAAAAGTATGGTTTAACTCTGTTAGCTGAATGCACAGATCAGAAAGAAGTTTCACCGAATGATTCTGTGTAGTTTATATTTGAAGACATTCCTTTTTCCACTATTACCCTCTAGCGCTCCGAATCTCCACTTGCATTTTCTACAAAAAGAGTGTTTCATAACTGCTCAATCAAAAATATGTTTTATCTCTGTTAACTGAATTTACAGATCAGAAATAAGTTTCACAGAATGCATCTGTGTAGTTTTTATTTGAAGATATTCTTTTTCCCAATGTAGGCCTCTTAGCGCTTAGCATGTCCAATTGCAGTTTCTACAGAAAGAGTGTTTCAGAACGGCTCAATCAAAAGTAAGGTTCAAATCTGTTAGTTGAATGCACAGAACAGAAAGAATTTTCACAGAATGCTACTGTGTAGTTTATATTTGAATATATTCCTTTTTCCACTATTACCATCTTAGCGCTCCGAATGTCCACTTGCATTTTCTGCAGAAAGAGTGTTCAGAACTGCGCAATCAAAAGTATGGTTTAACTCTGTTAGGTTAATGAACATATCAGAAATAAGTTTCACACAATGCTTCTGTGTAGTTTTTATTTGAAGATATTTTATTTCCCAATATAGGCCTCTTAGCGCTCAGAATGTCCAATTGCAGTTTCTACAGAAAGAGTGTTTCAGAAAGGCTCAATCAAAAGTAAGGTTCAACTCTGTTAGTTGAATGCACAGAACAGAAAGAAGTTTCATACAATGCTTTTGTGTAGTTTATATTTGAACATATTCTTTTTTCCACTATTACCCACTTAGCGCTACGAATGTCCAGTTGCATTTTCTACAGACAGAGTGTTTCAAAACTGCTCAATCAAAAGTATGGTTTAACTCTGTTAGCTGAATGCTCAGATCAGAAAGAAGTTTCACAGAATGCTTCTGTGTAGTTTATATTTGAATATATTCCTTTTTCCACTACTACGCTCTTAGCGCTCCAAATGTCCAGTTGCATTTTCTACAGAAAGAGTGTTCAGATCTGCTCAATCAAAAGTATGTTTTAACTCTGTTAGCTGAATGCACAGATCAGAAAGAAGTTTCACAGAATGATTCTGTGTAGTTTATATTTGGAGGCATTCCTTTTTCCACTATTACCCTCTTAGCGCTCCAAATCTTCACTTGCATTTTCTACAGAAAGAGTGTTTCAGAACGGCTCAATCAAAACTAAGGTTCAACACTTTTAGTTGAAAAAACAGAACAGAAAGAAGTTTCACACAATTCTTCTGTGTAGTTTTTATTTGTAGACATTCTTTTTCCCAATATAGGCCTCTTAGCGCTCAGAATGTCCAATTGCAGTTTCTACAGAAAGAGTGTTTCAGAAAGGCTCAATCAAAAGTAAGGTTCAACTCTGTTAGTTGAATGCACAGAACAGAAAGAAGTTTCATACAATGCTTCTGTGTAGTTTATATTTGAACATATTCTTTTTTCCACTATTACCCACTTAGCGCTACGAATGTCCAGTTGCATTTTCTACAGACAGAGTGTTTCAAAACTGCTCAATCAAAAGTATGGTTTAACTCTGTTAGCTGAATGCTCAGATCAGAAAGAAGTTTCACAGAATGCTTCTGTGTAGTTTATATTTGAATATATTCCTTTTTCCACTACTACGCTCTTAGCGCTCCAAATGTCCAGTTGCATTTTCTACAGAAAGAGTGTTCAGATCTGCTCAATCAAAAGTATGGTTTAACTCTGTTAGCTGAATGCACAGATCAGAAAGAAGTTTCACAAAATGATTCTGTGTAGTTTATATTTGGAGACATTCCTTTCTCCACTATTACCCTCTTAGTGCTCCGAATCTCCGCTTGCATTTTCTACAGAAAGAGTGTTTCAGAACGGCTCAATCAAAACTAAGGTTCAACTCTTTTAGTTGAACAAAAAGAACAGAAAGAAGTTTCACACAATCCTTCTGTGTAGTTTTTATTTGTAGACATTCTTTTTCCCAATATAGGCCTCTTAGCGCTCAGAATGTCCAATTGCAGTTTCTACAGAAAGAGTGTTTCAGAACGGCTCAATCAAAAGTAAGGTTCAACTCTGTTAGTTGAATGCACAGAGCAGAAAGAAGTTTCATACAATGCTTCTGTGTAGTTTATATTTGAACATATTCTTTTTTCCACTATTACCCACTTAGCGCTACGAATGTCCAGTTGCATTTTCTACAGACAGAGTGTTTCAAAACTGCTCAATCAAAAGTATGGTTTAACTCTGTTAGCTGAATGCTCAGATCAGAAAGAAGTTTCACAGAATGCTTCTGTGTAGTTTATATTTGAATATATTGCTTTTTCCACTACTACGCTCTTAGCGCTCCAAATGTCCAGTTGCATTTTCTACAGAAAGAGTGTTCAGATCTGCTCAATCAAAAGTATGGTTTAACTCTGTTAGCTGAATGCACAGATCAGAAAGAAGTTTCACCGAATGATTCTGTGTAGTTTATATTTGAAGACATTCCTTTTTCCACTATTACCCTCTTAGCGCTCCGAATCTCCACTTGCATTTTCTACAAAAAGAGTGTTTCATAACTGTTCAATCAAAAATATGTTTTATCTCTGTTAACTGAATTTACAGATCAGAAATAAGTTTCACAGAATGCATCTGTGTAGTTTTTATTTGAAGATATTCTTTTTCCCAATGTAGGCCTCTTAGCGCTTAGCATGTCCAATTGCAGTTTCTACAGAAAGAGTATTCAGAACGGCTCAATCAAAAGTAAGGTTCAACTCTGTTAGTTGAATGCACAGAACAGAAAGTATTTTCACAGAATGCTACTGTGTAGTTTATATTTGAATATATTCCTTTTTCCACTATTACCATCTTAGCGCTCCGAATGTCCACTTGCATTTTCTGCGGAAATAGTGTTCAGAACTGCGCAATCAAAAGTATGGTTTAACTCTGTTAGCTTAATGAACATATCAGAAATAAGTTTCACACAATGCTTCTGGGTAGTTTTTATTTGAAGATATTATTTTTCCCAATATAGGCCTCTTAGCGCTCAGAATGTCCCATTGCAGTTTCTACAGAAAGAGTGTTTCAGAACGGCTCAATCAAAACTAAGGTTCAACTCTTTTAGTTGAACAAACAGTACAGAAAGAAGTTTCACACAATTCTTCTGTGTAGTTTTTATTTGTAGACATTCTTTTTCCCAATATAGGCCTCTTAGCGCTCAGAATGTCCAATTGCAGTTTCTACAGAAAGAGTGTTTCAGAAAGGCTCAATCAAAAGTAAGGTTCAACTCTGTTAGTTGAATGCACAGAACAGAAAGAAGTTTCATACAATGATTTTGTGTAGTTTATATTTGAACATATTCTTTTTTCGACTATTACCCACTTAGCGCTACGAATGTCCAGTTGCATTTTCTACAGACAGAGTGTTTCAAAACTGCTCAATCAAAAGTATGGTTTAACTCTGTTAGCTGAATGCTCAGATCAGAAAGAAGTTTCACAGAATGCTTCTGTGTAGTTTATATTTGAATATATTCCTTTTTCCACTACTACTCTCTTAGCGCTCCAAAAGTCCAGTTGCATTTTCTACAGAAAGAGTGTTCAGATCTGCTCAATCAAAAGTATGGTTTAACTCTGTTAGCTGAATGCACAGATCAGAAAGAAGTTTCACAAAATGATTCTGTGTAGTTTATATTTGGAAACATTCCTTTCTCCACTATTACCCTCTTAGCGCTCCGAATCTCCACTTGCATTTTCTACAGAAAGAGTGTTTCAGAACGGCTCAATCAAAACTAAGGTTCAACTCTTTTAGTTGAACAAACAGAACAGAAAGGAGTTTCACACAATTCTTCTGTGTAGTTTTTATTTGTAGACATTCTTTTTCCCAATATAGGCCTCTTAGCGCTCAGAATGTCCAATTGCAGTTTCTACAGAAAGAGTGTTTCAGAACGGCTCAATCAAAAGTAAGGTTCAACTCTGTTAGTTGAATGCACAGAACAGAAAGAAGTTTCATACAATGCTTCTGTGTAGTTTATATTTGAACATATTCTTTTTTCCACTATTACCCACTTAGCGCTACGAATGTCCTGTTGCATTTTCTACAGACAGAGTGTTTCAAAACTGCTCAATCAAAAGTATGGTTTAACTCTGTTAGCTGAATGCTCAGATCAGAAAGAAGTTTCACAGAATGCTTCTGTGTAGTTTATATTAGAATATATTCCTTTTTCCACTACTACGTTCGTAGCGCTCCAAATGTCCAGTTGCATTTTCTACAGAAAGAGTGTTCAGATCTGCTCAATCAAAAGTATGGTTTAACTCTGTTAGCTGAATGCACAGATCAGAAAGAAGTTTCACCGAATGATTCTGTGTAGTTTATATTTGAAGACATTCCTTTTTCCACTATTACCCTCTAGCGCTCCGAATCTCCACTTGCATTTTCTACAAAAAGAGTGTTTCATAACTGCTCAATCAAAAATATGTTTTAACTCTGTTAACTGAATTTACAGATCAGAAATAAGTTTCACAGAATGCATCTGTGTAGTTTTTATTTGAAGATATTCTTTTTCCCAATGTAGGCCTCTTAGCGCTTAGCATGTCCAATTGCAGTTTCTACAGAAAGAGTGTTTCAGAACGGCTCAATCAAAAGTAAGGTTCAAATCTGTTAGTTGAATGCACAGAACAGAAAGAATTTTCACAGAATGCTACTGTGTAGTTTATATTTGAATATATTCCTTTTTCCACTATTACCCTCTTAGCGCTCCGAATGTCCACTTGCATTTTCTACAGAAAGAGTGTTCAGAACTGCGCAATCAAAAGTATGGTTTAACTCTGTTAGGTTAATGAACATATCAGAAATAAGTTTCACACAATGCTTCTGTGTAGTTTTTATTTGAAGATATTTTATTTCCCAATATAGGCCTCTTAGCGCTCAGAATGTCCAATTGCAGTTTCTACAGAAAGAGTGTTTCAGAAAGGCTCAATCAAAAGTAAGGTTCAACTCTGTTAGTTGAATGCACAGAACAGAAAGAAGTTTCATACAATGCTTTTGTGTAGTTTATATTTCAACATATTCTTTTTTCCACTATTACCCACTTAGCGCTACGAATGTCCAGTGGCATTTTCTACAGACAGAGTGTTTCAAAACTGCTCAATCAAAAGTATGGTTTAACTCTGTTAGCTGAATGCTCAGATCAGAAAGAAGTTTCACAGAATGCTTCTGTGTAGTTTATATTTGAATATATTCCTTTTTCCACTACTACTCTCTTAGCGCTCCAAATGTCCAGTTGCATTTTCTACAGAAAGAGTGTTCAGATCTGCTCAATCAAAAGTATGGTTTAACTCTGTTAGCTGAATGCACAGATCAGAAAGAAGTTTCACAGAATGATTCTGTGTAGTTTATATTTGGAGACATTCCTTTTTCCACTATTACCCTCTTAGCGCTCCAAATCTTCACTTGCATTTTCTACAGAAAGAGTGTTTCAGAACGGCTCAATCAAAACTAAGGTTCAACTCTTTTAGTTGAAAAAACAGAACAGAAAGAAGTTTCACACAATTCTTCTGTGTAGTTTTTATTTGTAGACATTCTTTTTCCCAATATAGGCCTCTTAGCGCTCAGAATGTCCAATTGCAGTTTCTACAGAAAGAGTGTTTCAGAAAGGCTCAATCAAAAGTAAGGTTCAACTCTGTTAGTTGAATGCACAGAACAGAAAGCAGTTTCATACAATGCTTCTGTGTAGTTTATATTTGAACATATTCTTTTTTCCACTATTACCCAATTAGCGCTACGAATGTCCAGTTGCATTTTCTACAGACAGAGTGTTTCAAAACTGCTCAATCAAAAGTATGGTTTAACTCTGTTAGCTGAATGCTCAGATCAGAAAGAAGTTTCACAGAATGCTTCTGTGTAGTTTATATTTGAATATATTCCTTTTTCCACTACTACGCTCTTAGCGCTCCAAATGTCCAGTTGCATTTTCTACAGAAAGAGTGTTCAGATCTGCTCAATCAAAAGTATGGTTTAACACTGTTAGCTGAACGCACAGATCAGAAAGAAGTTTCACAGAATGATTCTGTGTAGTTTATATTTGGAGACATTCCTTTTTCCACTATTACCCTCTTAGCGCTCCGAATCTCCACTTGCATTTTCTACAGAAAGAGTGTTTCATAACTGCTCAATCAAAAATATGTTTTATCTCTGTTAACTGAATTTACAGATCAGAAATAAGTTTCACAGAATGCATCTGTGTAGTTTTTATTTGAAGATATTCTTTTTCCCAATGTAGGCCTCTTAGCGCTTAGCATGTCCAATTGAAGTTTCTACAGAAAGAGTGTTTCAGAACGGCTCAATCAAAAGTAAGGTTCAAATCTGTTAGTTGAATGCACAGAACAGAAAGAATTTTCACAGAATGCTACTGTGTAGTTTATATTTGAATATATTCCTTTTTCCACTATTACCATATTAGCACTCCGAATGTCCACTTGCATTTTCTGCAGAAAGAGTGTTCAGAACTGCGCAATCAAAAGTATGGTTTAACTCTGTTAGCTTAATGAACATATCAGAAATAAGTTTCACACAATGCTTCTGTGTAGTTTTTATTTGAAGATATTGTTTTTCCCAATATAGGCCTCTTAGCGCTCAGAATGTCCAATTGCAGTTCCTACAGAAAGAGTGTTTCAGAAAGGCTCAATCAAAAGTAAGGTTCAACTCTGTTAATTGAATGCACAGAACAGAAAGAAGTTTCATACAATGCTTCTGTGTAGTTTATATTTGAACATATTCTTTTTTCCACTATTACTCACTTAGCGCTACGAATGTCCAGTTGCATTTTCTACAGACAGAGTGTTTCAAAACTGCTCAATCAAAAGTATGGTTTAACTCTGTTAGCTGAATGCTCAGATCAGAAAGAAGTTTCACAGAATGCATCTGTGTAGTTTATATTTGAATATATTCCTTTTTCCACTACTACTCTCTTAGCGCTCAAATGTACAGTTGCATTTTCTACAGAAAGAGTGTTCAGATCTGCTCAATCAAAAGTATGGTTTAACTCTGTTAGCTGAATGCACAGATCAGAAAGAAGTTTCACAGAATGATTCTGTGTAGTTTATATTTGGAGACATTCCTTTTTCCATTATTACCCTCTTAGCGCTCCGAATCTCCACTTGCATTTTCTACAGAAAGAGTGTTTCAGAACGGCTCAATCAAAACTAAGGTTCAACTCCTTTAGTTGAACAAACAGAACAGAAAGAATTTTCACACAATTCTTCTGTGTAGTTTTTATTTGTAGACATTCTTTTTCCCAATATAGGCCTCTTAGCGCTCAGAATGTCCAATTGCAGTTTCTACAGAAAGGGTGTTTCAGAACGGCTCAATCAAAAGTAAGGTTCAACTCTGTTAGTTGAATGCACAGAACAGAAAGAAATTTCATACAATGCTTCTGTGTAGTTTATATTTGAACATATTCTTTTTTCCACTATTACCCTCTTAGCGCTACGAATGTCCAGTTGCATTTTCTACAGACAGAGTGTTTCAAAACTGCTCAATCAAAAGTATGGTTTAACTCTCTTAGCTGAATGCTCAGATCAGAAAGAAGTTTCACAGAATGCTTCTGTGTAGTTTATATTTGAATATATTCCTTTTTCCACTACTACGCTCTTAGCGCTCCAAATGTCCAGTTGCATTTTCTACAGAAAGAGTGTTCAGATCTGCTCAATCAAAAGTATGGTTTAACTCTGTTAGCTGAATGCACAGATCAGAAAGAAGTTTCACCGAATGATTCTGTGTAGTTTATATTTGAAGACATTCCTTTTTCCACTATTACCCTCTTAGCGCTCCGAATCTCCATTTGCATTTTCTACAAAAAGAGTGTTTCATAACTGCTCAATCAAAAATATGTTTTATCTCTGTTAACTGAATTTACAGATCAGAAATAAGTTTCACAGAATGCATCTGTGTAGTTTTTATTTGAAGATATTCTTTTTCCCAATGAAGGCCTCTTAGCGCTTAGCATGTCCAATTGCAGTTTCTACAGAAAGAGTGTTTCAGAACGGCTCAATCAAAAGTAAGGTTCAACTCTGTTAGTTGAATGCACAGAACAGAAAGAATTTTCACAGAATGCTACTGTGTAGTTTATATTTGAATATATTCCTTTTTCCACTATTACCCTCTTAGCGCTCCGAATGTCCACTTGCATTTTCTACAGAAAGAGTGTTCAGAACTGCGCAATCAAAAGTATGTTTTAACTCTGCTAGCTTAATGAACATATCAGAAATAAGTTTCACACAATGCTTCTGTGTAGTTTTTATTTGAAGATATTATTTTTCCCAATATAGTCCTCTTAGCGCTCAGAATGTCCAATTGCAGTTTCTACAGAAAGAGTGTTTCAGAAAGGCTCAATCAAAAGTAAGGTTCAACTCTGTTAGTTGAATGCACAGAACAGAAAGAAGTTTCATACAATGCTTCTGTGTAGTTTATATTTGAACATATTCTTTTTTCCACTATTACCCACTTAGCGCTACGAATGTCCAGTTGCATTTTCTACAGACAGAGTGTTTCAAAACTGCTCAATCAAAAGTATGGTTTAACTCTGTTAGCTGAATGCTCAGATCAGAAAGAAGTTTCACAGAATGCTTCTGTGTAGTTTATATTTGAATATATTCCTTTTTCCACTACTACGCTCTTAGCGCTCCAAATGTCCAGTTGCATTTTCTACAGAAAGAGTGTTCAGATCTGCTCAATCAAAAGTATGGTTTAACTCTGTTAGCTGAATTCACAGATCAGAAAGAAGTTTCACCGAATGATTCTGTGTAGTTTATATTTGAAGACATTCCTTTTTCCACTATTACCCTGTTAGCGCTCCGAATCTCCACTTGCATTTTCTACAAAAAGAGTGTTTCATAACTGCTCAATCAAAAATATGTTTTATCTCTGTTAACTGAATTTACAGATCAGAAATATGTTTCACAGAATGCATCTGTGTAGTTTTTATTTGAAGATATTCTTTTTCCCAATGTAGGCCTCTTAGCGCTTAGCATGTCCAATTGCAGTTTACACAGAAAGAGTGTTTCACAACGGCTCAATCAAAAGTAAGGTTCAACTCTGTTAGTTGAATGCACAGAACAGAAAGAATTTTCACAGAATGCTACAGTGTAGTTTATATTTGAATATATTCCTTTTTCCACTATTACCCTCTTAGCGCTCCGAATGTCCACTTGCATTTTCTACAGAAAGAGTGTTCAGAACTGCGCAATCAAAAGTATGGTTTAACTCTGTTAGCTTAATGAACATATCAGAAATAAGTTTCACACAATGCTTCTGTGTAGTTTTTATTTGAAGATATTATTTTTCCCAATATAGGCCTCTTAGCGCTCAGAATGTCCAATTGCAGTTTCTACAGAAAGAGTGTTTCAGAAAGGCTCAATCAAAAGTAAGGTTCAACTCTGTTAATTGAATGTACAGAACAGAAAGAAGTTTCATACAATGCTTCTGTGTAGTTTATATTTGAACATATTCTTTTTTCCACTATTACCCACTTAGCGCTACGAATATCCAGTTGCATTTTCTACAGACAGAGTGTTTCAAAACTGCTCAATCAAAAGTATGGTTTAACTCTGTTAGCTGAATGCTCAGATCAGAAAGAAGTTTCACAGAATGCTTCTGTGTAGTTTATATTTGAATATATTCCTTTTTCCACTACTACTCTCTTAGCGCTCCAAATGTCCAGTTGCATTTTCTACAGAAAGAGTGTTCAGATCTGCTCAATCAAAAGTATGGTTTAACTCTGTTAGCTGAATGCACAGATCAGAAAGAAGTTTCACAGAATGATTCTGTGTAGTTTATATTTGGAGACATTCCTTTTTCTACTATTAACCTCTTAGCGCTCCGAATCTCCACTTGCATTTTCTACAGAAAGAGTGTTTCAGAACGGCTCAATCAAAACTAAGGTTCAACTCTTTTAGTTGAACAAACAGAACAGAAAGAAGTTTCACACAATTCTTCTGTGTAGTTTTTATTTGTAGACATTCTTTTTCCCAATATAGGCCTCTTAGCGCTCAGAATGTCCAATTGCAGTTTCTACAGAAAGAGTGTTTCAGAACGGCTCAATCAAAAGTAAGGTTCAACTCTGTTAGTTGAATGCACAGAACAGAAAGAAATTTCATACAATGCTTCTGTGTAGTTTATATTTGAACATATTCTTTTTTCCACTATTACCCACTTAGCGCTACGAATGTCCAGTTGCATTTTCTACAGACAGAGTGTTTCAAAACTGCTCAATCAAAAGTATGGTTTAACTCTGTTAGCTGAATGCTCAGATCAGAAAGAAGTTTCACAGAATGCTTCTGTGTAGTTTATATTTGAATATATTCCTTTTTCCACTACTACGCTCTTAGCGCTCCAAATGTCCAGTTGCATTTTCTACAGAAAGAGTGTTCAGATCTGCTCAATCAAAAGTATGGTTTAACTCTGTTAGCTGAATGCACAGATCAGAAAGAAGTTTCACCGAATGATTCTGTGTAGTTTATATTTGAAGACATTCCTTTTTCCACTATTACCCTCTTAGCGCTCCGAATCTCCATTTGCATTTTCTACAAAAAGAGTGTTTCATAACTGCTCAATCAAAAATATGTTTTATCTCTGTTAACTGAATTTACAGATCAGAAATAAGTTTCACAGAATGCATCTGTGTAGTTTTTATTTGAAGATATTCTTTTTCCCAATGTAGGCCTCTTAGCGCTTAGCATGTCCAATTGCAGTTTCTACAGAAAGAGTGTTTCAGAACGGCTCAATCAAAAGTAAGGTTCAACTCTGTTAGTTGAATGCACAGAACAGAAAGAATTTTCACAGAATGCTACTGTGTAGTTTATATTTGAATATATTCCTTTTTCCACTATTACCCTCTTAGCGCTCCGAATGTCCACTTGCATTTTCTACAGAAAGAGTGTTCAGAACTGCGCAATCAAAAGTATGGTTTAACTCTGCTAGCTTAATGAACATATCAGAAATAAGTTTCACACAATGCTTCTGTGTAGTTTTTATTTGAAGATATTATTTTTCCCAATATAGTCCTCTTAGCGCTCAGAATGTCCAATTGCAGTTTCTACAGAAAGAGTGTTTCAGAAAGGCTCAATCAAAAGTAAGGTTCAACTCTGTTAGTTGAATGCACAGAACAGAAAGAAGTTTCATACAATGCTTCTGTGTAGTTTATATTTGAACATATTCTTTTTTCCACTATTACCCACTTAGCGCTACGAATGTCCAGTTGCATTTTCTACAGACAGAGTGTTTCAAAACTGCTCAATCAAAAGTATGGTTTAACTCTGTTAGCTGAATGCTCAGATCAGAAAGAAGTTTCACAGAATGCTTCTGTGTAGTTTATATTTGAATATATTCCTTTTTCCACTACTACGCTCTTAGCGCTCCAAATGTCCAGTTGCATTTTCTACAGAAAGAGTGTTCAGATCTGCTCAATCAAAAGTATGGTTTAACTCTGTTAGCTGAATGCACAGATCAGAAAGAAGTTTCACCGAATGATTCTGTGTAGTTTATATTTGAAGACATTCCTTTTTCCACTATTACCCTCTTGGCGCTCCGAATCTCCACTTGCATTTTCTACAAAAAGAGTGTTTCATAACTGCTCAATCAAAAATATGTTTTATCTCTGTTAACTGAATTTACAGATCAGAAATAAGTTTCACAGAATGCATCAGTGTAGTTTTTATTTGAAGATATTCTTTTTCCCAATGTAGGCCTCTTAGCGCTTAGCATGTCCAATTGCAGTTTCTACAGAAAGAGTGTTTGAGAACGGCTCAATCAAAAGTAAGGTTCAACTCTGTTAGTTGAATGCACAGAACAGAAAGAATTTTCACAGAATGCTACTGTGTAGTTTATATTTGAATATATTCCTTTTTCCACTATTACCCTCTTAGCGCTCCGAATGTCCACTTGCATTTTCTACAGAAACAGTGTTCAGAACTGCGCAATCAAAAGTATGGTTTAACTCTGTTAGCTTAATGAACATATCAGAAATAAGTTTCACACAATGCTTCTGTGTAGTTTTTATTTGAAGATATTATTTTTCCCAATATAGGCCTCTTAGCGCTCAGAATGTCCAATTGCAGTTCCTACAGAAAGAGTGTTTCAGAAAGGCTCAATCAAAAGTAAGGTTCAACTCTGTTAGTTGAATGCACAGAACAGAAAGAAGTTTCATACAATGCTTCTGTGTAGTTTATATTTGAACATATTCTTTTTTCCACTATTACCCGCTTAGCGCTACGAATGTCCAGTTGCATTTTCTACAGACAGAGTGTTTCAAAACTGCTCAATCAAAAGTATGGTTTAACTCTGTTAGCTGAATGCTCAGATCAGAAAGAAGTTTCACAGAATGCTTCTGTGTAGTTTATATTTGAATATATTCCTTTTTCCACTACTACGCTCTTAGCGCTCCAAATGTCCAGTTGCATTTTCTACAGAAAGAGTGTTCAGATCTGCTCAATCAGAAGTATGGTTTAACTCTGTTAGCTGAATGCACAGATCAGAAAGAAGTTTCACCGAATGATTCTGTGTAGTTTATATTTGAAGACATTCCTTTTTCCACTATTACCCTCTTAGCGCTCCGAATCTCCACTTGCATTTTCTACAAAAAGAGTGTTTCATAACTGCTCAATCAAAAATATGTTTTATCTCTGTTAACTGAATTTACAGATCAGAAATAAGTTTCACAGAATGCATCTGTGTAGTTTTTATTTGAAGATATTCTTTTTCCCAATGTAGGCCTCTTAGCGCTTAGCATGTCCAATTGCAGTTTCTACAGAAAGAGTGTTTGAGAACGGCTCAATCAAAAGTAAGGTTCAACTCTGTTAGTTGAATGCACAGAACAGAAAGAATTTTCACAGAATGCTACTGTGTAGTTTATATTTGAATATATTCCTTTTTCCACTATTACCCTCTTAGCGCTCCGAATGTCCACTTGCATTTTCTACAGAAAGAGTGTTCAGAACTGCGCAATCAAAAGTATGGTTTAACTCTGTTAGCTTAATGAACATATCAGAAATAAGTTTCACACAATGTTTCTGTGTAGTTTTTATTTGAAGATATTATTTTTCCCAATATAGGCCTCTTAGCGCTCAGAATGTCCAATTGCAGTTTCTACAGAAAGAGTGTTTCAGAAAGGCTCAATCAAAAGTAAGGTTCAACTCTGTTAATTGAATGCACAGAACAGAAAGAAGTTTCATACAATGCTTCTGTGTAGTTTATATTTGAACATATTCTTTTTTCCACTATTACCCACTTAGCGCTATGAATGTCCAGTTGCATTTTCTACAGACAGAGTGTTTCAAAACAGCTCAAACAAAATTATGGTTTAACTCTGTTAGCTGAATGCTCAGATCAGAAAGAAGTTTCACAGAATGCTTCTGTGTAGTTTATATTTGAATATATTCCTTTTTCCACTACTACTCTCTTAGCGCTCCAAATGTCCAGTTGCATTTTCTACAGAAAGAGTGTTCAGATCTGCTCAATCAAAAGTATGGTTTAACTCTGTTTGCTGAATGCACAGATCAGAAAGAAGTTTCACAGAATGATTCTGTGTAGTTTATATTTGGAGACATTCCTTTTTCCACTATTACCCTCTTAGCGCTCCGAATATCCACTTGCATTTTCTACAGAAAGAGTGTTTCAGAACGGCTCAATCAAAACTAAGGTTCAACTCTTTTAGTTGAACAAACAGAACAGAAAGATGTTTCACACAATTCTTCTGTGCAGTTTTTATTTGTAGACATTCTTTTTCCCAATATAGGCCTCTTAGCGCTCAGAATGTCCAATTGCAGTTTCTACAGAAAGAGTGTTTCAGAACGGCTCAATCAAAAGTAAGGTTCAACTCTGTTAGTTGAATGCACAGAACAGAAAGAAATTTCATACAATGCTTCTGTGTAGTTTATATTTGAACATATTCTTTTTTCCACTATTACCCACTTAGCGCTACGAATGTCCAGTTGCATTTTCTACAGACAGAGTGTTTCAAAACTGCTCAATCAAAAGTATGGTTTAACTCTGTTAGCTGAATGCTCAGATCACAAAGAAGTTTCACAGAATGCTTCTGTGTAGTTTATATTTGAATATATTCCTTTTTCCACTACTACGCTCTTAGCGCTCCAAATATCCAGTTGCATTTTCTACAGAAAGAGTGTTCAGATCTGCTCAATCAAAAGTATGGTTTAACTCTGTTAGCTGAATGCACAGATCAGAAAGAAGTTTCACCGAATGATTCTGTGTAGTTTATATTTGAAGACATTCCTTTTTCCACTATTACCCTCTTAGCGCTCCGAATCTCCACTTGCATTTTCTACAAAAAGAGTGTTTCATAACTGCTCAATCAAAAATATGTTTTATCTCTGTTAACTGAATTTACAGATCAGAAATAAGTTTCACAGAATGCATCTGTGTAGTTTTTATTTGAAGATATTCTTTTTCCCAATGTAGGCCTCTTAGCGCTTAGCATGTCCAATTGCAGTTTCTACAGAAAGAGTGTTTCAGAACGGCTCAATCAAAAGTAAGGTTCAACTCTGTTAGTTGAATGCACAGAACAGAAAGAATTTTCACAGAATGCTACTGTGTAGTTTATATTTGAATATATTCCTTTTTCCACTATTACCCTCTTAGCGCTCCGAATGTCCACTTGCATTTTCTACAGAAAGAGTGTTCAGAACTGCGCAATCAAAAGTATGGTTTAACTCTGCTAGCTTAATGAACATATCAGAAATAAGTTTCACACAATGCTTCTGTGTAGTTTTTATTTGAAGATATTATTTTTCCCAATATAGTCCTCTTAGCGCTCAGAATGTCCAATTGCAGTTTCTACAGAAAGAGTGTTTCAGAAAGGCTCAATCAAAAGTAGGGTTCAACTCTGATAGTTGAATGCACAGAACAGAAAGAAGTTTCATACAATGCTTCTGTGTAGTTTATATTTGAACATATTCTTTTTTCCACTATTACCCACTTAGCGCTACGAATGTCCAGTTGCATTTTCTACAGACAGAGTGTTTCAAAACTGCTCAATCAAAAGTATGGTTTAACTCTGTTAGCTGAATGCTCAGATCAGAAAGAAGTTTCACAGAATGCTTCTGTGTAGTTTATATTTGAATATATTCCTTTTTCCACTACTACGCTCTTAGCGCTCCAAATGTCCAGTTGCATTTTCTACAGAAAGAGTGTTCAGATCTGCTCAATCAAAAGTATGGTTTAACTCTGTTAGCTGAATGCACAGATCAGAAAGAAGTTTCACCGAATGATTCTGTGTAGTTTATATTTGAAGACATTCCTTTTTCCACTATTACCCTCTTAGCGCTCCGAATCTCCACTTGCATTTTCTACAAAAAGAGTGTTTCATAACTGCTCAATCAAAAATATGTTTTATCTCTGTTAACTGAATTTACAGATCAGAAATAAGTTTCACAGAATGCATCTGTGTAGTTTTTATTTGAAGATATTCTTTTTCCCAATGTAGGCCTCTTAACGCTTAGCATGTCCAATTGCAGTTTCTACAGAAAGAGTGTTTCAGAACGGCTCAATCAAAAGTAAGATTCAACTCTGTTAGTTGAATGCACAGAACAGAAAGAATTTTCACAGAATGCTACTGTGTAGTTTATATTTGAATATATTCCTTTTTCCACTATTACCCTCTTAGCGCTCCGAATGTCCACTTGCATTTTCTACAGAAAGAGTGTTCAGAACTGCGCAATCAAAAGTATGGTTTAACTCTGCTAGCTTAATGAACATATCAGAAATAAGTTTCACACAATGCTTCTGTGTAGTTTTTATTTGAAGATATTATTGTTCCCAATATAGTCCTCTTAGCGCTCAGAATGTCCAATTGCAGTTTCTACAGAAAGAGTGTTTCAGAAAGGCTCAATCAAAAGTAAGGTTCAACTCTGTTAGTTGAATGCACAGAACAGAAAGAAGTTTCATACAATGCTTCTGTGTAGTTTATATTTGAACATATTCTTTTTTCCACTATTACCCACTTAGCGCTACGAATGTCCAGTTGCATTTTCTAGAGACAGAGTGTTTCAAAACTGCTCAATCAAAAGTATGGTTTAACTCTGTTAGCTGAATGCTCAGATCAGAAAGAAGTTTCACAGAATGCTTCTGTGTAGTTTATATTTGAATATATTCCTTTTTCCACTACTACGCTCTTAGCGCTCCAAATGTCCAGTTGCATTTTCTACAGAAAGAGTGTTCAGATCTGCTCAATCAAAAGTATGTTTTAACTCTGTTAGCTGAATGCACAGATCAGAAAGAAGTTTCACCGAATGATTCTGTGTAGTTTATATTTGAAGACATTCCTTTTTCCACTATTACCTTCTTAGCGCTCCGAATCTCCACTTGCATTTTCTACAAAAAGAGTGTTTCATAACTGCTCAATCAAAAATATGTTTTATCTCTGTTAACTGAATTTACAGATCAGAAATAAGTTTCACAGAATGCATCTGTGTAGTTTTTATTTGAAGATATTCTTTTTCCCAATGTAGGCCTCTTAGCGCTTAGCATGTCCAATTGCAGTTTCTACAGAAAGAGTGTTTCAGAACGGCTCAATCAAAAGTAAGGTTCAACTCTGTTAGTTGAATGCACAGAACAGAAGGAATTTTCACAGAATGCTACTGTGTAGTTTATATTTGAATATATTCCTTTTTCCACTATTACCCTCTTAGCGCTCCGAATGTCCACTTGCATTTTCTACAGAAAGAGTGTTCAGAACTGCGCAATCAAAAGTATGGTTTAACTCTGTTAGCTTAATGAACATATCAGAAATAAGTTTCACACAATGCTTCTGTGTAGTTTTTATTTGAAGATATTATTTTTCCCAATATAGGCCTCTTAGCGCTCAGAATGTCCAATTGCAGTTCCTACAGAAAGAGTGTTTCAGAAAGGCTCAATCAAAAGTAAGGTTCAACTCTGTTAGTTGAATGCACAGAACAGAAAGAAGTTTCATACAATGCTTCTGTGTAGTTTATATTTGAACATATTCTTTTTTCCACTATTACCCACTTAGCGCTACGAATGTCCAGTTGCATTTTCTACAGACAGAGTGTTTCAAAACTGCTCAATCAAAAGTATGGTTTAACTCTGTTAGCTGAATGCTCAGATCACAAAGAAGTTTCACAGAATGCTTCTGTGTAGTTTATATTTGAATATATTCCTTTTTCCACTACTACGCTCTTAGCGCTCCAAATGTCCAGTTGCATTTTCTACAGAAAGAGTGTTCAGATCTGCTCAATCAAAAGTATGGTTTAACTCTGTTAGCTGAATGCACAGATCAGAAAGAAGTTTCACCGAATGATTCTGTGTAGTTTATATTTGAAGACATTCCTTTTTCCACTATTACCCTCTTGGCGCTCCGAATCTCCACTTGCATTTTCTACAAAAAGAGTGTTTCATAACTGCTCAATCAAAAATATGTTTTATCTCTGTTAACTGAATTTACAGATCAGAAATAAGTTTCACAGAATGCATCTGTGTAGTTTTTATTTGAAGATATTCTTTTTCCCAATGTAGGCCTCTTAGCGCTTAGCATGTCCAATTGCAGTTTCTACAGAAAGAGTGTTTGAGAACGGCTCAATCAAAAGTAAGGTTCAACTCTGTTAGTTGAATGCACAGAACAGAAAGAATTTTCACAGAATGCTACTGTGTAGTTTATATTTGAATATATTCCTTTTTCCACTATTACCCTCTTAGCGCTCCGAATGTCCACTTGCATTTTCTACAGAAACAGTGTTCAGAACTGCGCAATCAAAAGTATGGTTTAACTCTGTTAGCTTAATGAACATATCAGAAATAAGTTTCACACAATGCTTCTGTGTAGTTTTTATTTGAAGATATTATTTTTCCCAATATAGGCCTCTTAGCGCTCAGAATGTCCAATTGCAGTTCCTACAGAAAGAGTGTTTCAGAAAGGCTCAATCAAAAGTAAGGTTCAACTCTGTTAGTTGAATGCACAGAACAGAAAGAAGTTTCATACAATGCTTCTGTGTAGTTTATATTTGAACATATTCTTTTTTCCACTATTACCCGCTTAGCGCTACGAATGTCCAGTTGCATTTTCTACAGACAGAGTGTTTCAAAACTGCTCAATCAAAAGTATGGTTTAACTCTGTTAGCTGAATGCTCAGATCAGAAAGAAGTTTCACAGAATGCTTCTGTGTAGTTTATATTTGAATATATTCCTTTTTCCACTACTACGCTCTTAGCGCTCCAAATGTCCAGTTGCATTTTCTACAGAAAGAGTGTTCAGATCTGCTCAATCAGAAGTATGGT
The DNA here is from genome assembly GCF_028878055.3 of Symphalangus syndactylus. Classification (NCBI taxonomy): domain Eukaryota; kingdom Metazoa; phylum Chordata; class Mammalia; order Primates; family Hylobatidae; genus Symphalangus; species Symphalangus syndactylus. The sequence goes on along the minus strand of NC_072433.2, from coordinate 139,988,747 downwards.
TTAACTCTGTTAGCTGAATGCACAGATCAGAAAGAAGTTTCACCGAATGATTCTGTGTAGTTTATATTTGAAGACATTCCTTTTTCCACTATTACCCTCTTAGCGCTCCGAATATCCACTTGCATTTTCTACAAAAAGAGTGTTTCATAACTGCTCAATCAAAAATATGTTTTATCTCTGTTAACTGAATTTACAGATCAGAAATAAGTTTCACAGAATGCATCTGTGTAGTTTTTATTTGAAGATATTCTTTTTCCCAATGTAGGCCTCTTAGCGCTTAGCATGTCCAATTGCAGTTTCTACAGAAAGAGTGTTTGAGAACGGCTCAATCAAAAGTAAGGTTCAACTCTGTTAGTTGAATGCACAGAACAGAAAGAATTTTCACAGAATGCTACTGTGTAGTTTATATTTGAATATATTCCTTTTTCCACTATTACCCTCTTAGCGCTCCGAATGTCCACTTGCATTTTCTACAGAAAGAGTGTTCAGAACTGCGCAATCAAAAGTATGGTTTAACTCTGTTAGCTTAATGAACATATCAGAAATAAGTTTCACACAATGTTTCTGTGTAGTTTTTATTTGAAGATATTATTTTTCCCAATATAGGCCTCTTAGCGCTCAGAATGTCCAATTGCAGTTTCTACAGAAAGAGTGTTTCAGAAAGGCTCAATCAAAAGTAAGGTTCAACTCTGTTAATTGAATGCACAGAACAGAAAGAAGTTTCATACAATGCTTCTGTGTAGTTTATATTTGAACATATTCTTTTTTCCACTATTACCCACTTAGCGCTATGAATGTCCAGTTGCATTTTCTACAGACAGAGTGTTTCAAAACAGCTCAAACAAAATTATGGTTTAACTCTGTTAGCTGAATGCTCAGATCAGAAAGAAGTTTCACAGAATGCTTCTGTGTAGTTTATATTTGAATATATTCCTTTTTCCACTACTACTCTCTTAGCGCTCCAAATGTCCAGTTGCATTTTCTACAGAAAGAGTGTTCAGATCTGCTCAATCAAAAGTATGGTTTAACTCTGTTTGCTGAATGCACAGATCAGAAAGAAGTTTCACAGAATGATTCTGTGTAGTTTATATTTGGAGACATTCCTTTTTCCACTATTACCCTCTTAGCGCTCCGAATATCCACTTGCATTTTCTACAGAAAGAGTGTTTCAGAACGGCTCAATCAAAACTAAGGTTCAACTCTTTTAGTTGAACAAACAGAACAGAAAGATGTTTCACACAATTCTTCTGTGCAGTTTTTATTTGTAGACATTCTTTTTCCCAATATAGGCCTCTTAGCGCTCAGAATGTCCAATTGCAGTTTCTACAGAAAGAGTGTTTCAGAACGGCTCAATCAAAAGTAAGGTTCAACTCTGTTAGTTGAATGCACAGAACAGAAAGAAATTTCATACAATGCTTCTGTGTAGTTTATATTTGAACATATTCTTTTTTCCACTATTACCCACTTAGCGCTACGAATGTCCAGTTGCATTTTCTACAGACAGAGTGTTTCAAAACTGCTCAATCAAAAGTATGGTTTAACTCTGTTAGCTGAATGCTCAGATCACAAAGAAGTTTCACAGAATGCTTCTGTGTAGTTTATATTTGAATATATTCCTTTTTCCACTACTACGCTCTTAGCGCTCCAAATATCCAGTTGCATTTTCTACAGAAAGAGTGTTCAGATCTGCTCAATCAAAAGTATGGTTTAACTCTGTTAGCTGAATGCACAGATCAGAAAGAAGTTTCACCGAATGATTCTGTGTAGTTTATATTTGAAGACATTCCTTTTTCCACTATTACCCTCTTAGCGCTCCGAATCTCCACTTGCATTTTCTACAAAAAGAGTGTTTCATAACTGCTCAATCAAAAATATGTTTTATCTCTGTTAACTGAATTTACAGATCAGAAATAAGTTTCACAGAATGCATCTGTGTAGTTTTTATTTGAAGATATTCTTTTTCCCAATGTAGGCCTCTTAGCGCTTAGCATGTCCAATTGCAGTTTCTACAGAAAGAGTGTTTCAGAACGGCTCAATCAAAAGTAAGGTTCAACTCTGTTAGTTGAATGCACAGAACAGAAAGAATTTTCACAGAATGCTACTGTGTAGTTTATATTTGAATATATTCCTTTTTCCACTATTACCCTCTTAGCGCTCCGAATGTCCACTTGCATTTTCTACAGAAAGAGTGTTCAGAACTGCGCAATCAAAAGTATGGTTTAACTCTGCTAGCTTAATGAATATATCAGAAATAAGTTTCACACAATGCTTCTGTGTAGTTTTTATTTGAAGATATTATTTTTCCCAATATAGTCCTCTTAGCGCTCAGAATGTCCAATTGCAGTTTCTACAGAAAGAGTGTTTCAGAAAGGCTCAATCAAAAGTAGGGTTCAACTCTGATAGTTGAATGCACAGAACAGAAAGAAGTTTCATACAATGCTTCTGTGTAGTTTATATTTGAACATATTCTTTTTTCCACTATTACCCACTTAGCGCTACGAATGTCCAGTTGCATTTTCTACAGACAGAGTGTTTCAAAACTGCTCAATCAAAAGTATTGTTTAACTCTGTTAGCTGAATGCTCAGATCAGAAAGAAGTTTCACAGAATGCTTCTGTGTAGTTTATATTTGAATATATTCCTTTTTCCACTACTACGCTCTTAGCGCTCCAAATGTCCAGTTGCATTTTCTACAGAAAGAGTGTTCAGATCTGCTCAATCAAAAGTATGGTTTAACTCTGTTAGCTGAATGCACAGATCAGAAAGAAGTTTCACCGAATGATTCTGTGTAGTTTATATTTGAAGACATTCCTTTTTCCACTATTACCCTCTTAGCGCTCCGAATCTCCACTTGCATTTTCTACAAAAAGAGTGTTTCATAACTGCTCAATCAAAAATATGTTTTATCTCTGTTAACTGAATTTACAGATCAGAAATAAGTTTCACAGAATGCATCTGTGTAGTTTTTATTTGAAGATATTCTTTTTCCCAATGTAGGCCTCTTAACGCTTAGCATGTCCAATTGCAGTTTCTACAGAAAGAGTGTTTCAGAACGGCTCAATCAAAAGTAAGATTCAACTCTGTTAGTTGAATGCACAGAACAGAAAGAATTTTCACAGAATGCTACTGTGTAGTTTATATTTGAATATATTCCTTTTTCCACTATTACCCTCTTAGCGCTCCGAATGTCCACTTGCATTTTCTACAGAAAGAGTGTTCAGAACTGCGCAATCAAAAGTATGGTTTAACTCTGCTAGCTTAATGAACATATCAGAAATAAGTTTCACACAATGCTTCTGTGTAGTTTTTATTTGAAGATATTATTTTTCCCAATATAGTCCTCTTAGCGCTCAGAATGTCCAATTGCAGTTTCTACAGAAAGAGTGTTTCAGAAAGGCTCAATCAAAAGTAAGGTTCAACTCTGTTAGTTGAATGCACAGAACAGAAAGAAGTTTCATACAATGCTTCTGTGTAGTTTATATTTGAACATATTCTTTTTTCCACTATTACCCACTTAGCGCTACGAATGTCCAGTTGCATTTTCTAGAGACAGAGTGTTTCAAAACTGCTCAATCAAAAGTATGGTTTAACTCTGTTAGCTGAATGCTCAGATCAGAAAGAAGTTTCACAGAATGCTTCTGTGTAGTTTATATTTGAATATATTCCTTTTTCCACTACTACGCTCTTAGCGCTCCAAATGTCCAGTTGCATTTTCTACAGAAAGAGTGTTCAGATCTGCTCAATCAAAAGTATGTTTTAACTCTGTTAGCTGAATGCACAGATCAGAAAGAAGTTTCACCGAATGATTCTGTGTAGTTTATATTTGAAGACATTCCTTTTTCCACTATTACCTTCTTAGCGCTCCGAATCTCCACTTGCATTTTCTACAAAAAGAGTGTTTCATAACTGCTCAATCAAAAATATGTTTTATCTCTGTTAACTGAATTTACAGATCAGAAATAAGTTTCACAGAATGCATCTGTGTAGTTTTTATTTGAAGATATTCTTTTTCCCAATGTAGGCCTCTTAGCGCTTAGCATGTCCAATTGCAGTTTCTACAGAAAGAGTGTTTCAGAACGGCTCAATCAAAAGTAAGGTTCAACTCTGTTAGTTGAATGCACAGAACAGAAGGAATTTTCACAGAATGCTACTGTGTAGTTTATATTTGAATATATTCCTTTTTCCACTATTACCCTCTTAGCGCTCCGAATGTCCACTTGCATTTTCTACAGAAAGAGTGTTCAGAACTGCGCAATCAAAAGTATGGTTTAACTCTGTTAGCTTAATGAACATATCAGAAATAAGTTTCACACAATGCTTCTGTGCAGTTTTTATTTGAAGATATTATTTTTCCCAATATAGGCCTCTTAGCGCTCAGAATGTCCAATTGCAGTTCCTACAGAAAGAGTGTTTCAGAAAGGCTCAATCAAAAGTAAGGTTCAACTCTGTTAGTTGAATGCACAGAACAGAAAGAAGTTTCATACAATGCTTCTGTGTAGTTTATATTTGAACATATTCTTTTTTCCACTATTACCCACTTAGCGCTACGAATGTCCAGTTGCATTTTCTACAGACAGAGTGTTTCAAAACTGCTCAATCAAAAGTATGGTTTAACTCTGTTAGCTGAATGCTCAGATCACAAAGAAGTTTCACAGAATGCTTCTGTGTAGTTTATATTTGAATATATTCCTTTTTCCACTACTACGCTCTTAGCGCTCCAAATGTCCAGTTGCATTTTCTACAGAAAGAGTGTTCAGATCTGCTCAATCAAAAGTATGGTTTAACTCTGTTAGCTGAATGCACAGATCAGAAAGAAGTTTCACCGAATGATTCTGTGTAGTTTATATTTGAAGACATTCCTTTTTCCACTATTACCCTCTTAGCGCTCCGAATCTCCACTTGCATTTTCTACAAAAAGAGTGTTTCATAACTGCTCAATCAAAAATATGTTTTATCTCTGTTAACTGAATTTACAGATCAGAAATAAGTTTCACAGAATGCATCTGTGTAGTTTTTATTTGAAGATATTCTTTTTCCCAATGTAGGCCTCTTAGCGCTTAGCATGTCCAATTGCAGTTTCTACAGAAAGAGTGTTTCAGAACGGCTCAATCAAAAGTAAGGTTCAACTCTGTTAGTTGAATGCACAGAACAGAAAGAATTTTCACAGAATGCTACTGTGTAGTTTATATTTGAATATATTACTTTTTCCACTATTACCCTCTTAGCGCTCCGAATGTCCACTTGCATTTTCTACAGAAAGAGTGTTCAGAACTGTGCAATCAAAAGTATGGTTTAACTCTCTTAGCTTAATGAACATATCAGAAATAAGTTTCACACAATGCTTCTGTGTAGTTTTTATTTGAAGATATTATTTTTCCCAATATAGGCCTCTTAGCGCTCAGAATGTCCAATTGCAGTTTCTACAGAAAGAGTGTTTCAGAAAGGCTCAATCAAAAGTAAGGTTCAACTCTGTTAATTGAATGCACAGAACAGAAAGAAGTTTCATACAATGCTTCTGTGTAGTTTATATTTGAACATATTCTTTTTTCCACTATTACCCACTTAGCGCTACGAATGTCCAGTTGCATTTTCTACAGACAGAGTGTTTCAAAACTGCTCAATCAAAAGTATGGTTTAACTCTGTTAGCTGAATGCTCAGATCAGAAAGAAGTTTCACAGAATGCTTCTGTGTAGTTTATATTTGAATATATTCCTTTTTCCACTACTACTCTCTTAGCGCTCCAAATGTCCAGTTGCATTTTCTACAGAAAGAGTGTTCAGATCTGCTCAATCAAAAGTATGGTTTAACTCTGTTTGCTGAATGCACAGATCAGAAAGAAGTTTCACAGAATGATTCTGTGTAGTTTATATTTGGAGACATTCCTTTTTCCACTATTACCCTCTTAGCGCTCCGAATCTCCACTTGCATTTTCTACAGAAAGAGTGTTTCAGAACGGCTCAATCAAAACTAAGGTTCAACTCTTTTAGTTGAACAAACAGAACAGAAAGATGTTTCACACAATTCTTCTGTGTAGTTTTTATTTGTAGACATTCTTTTTCCCAATATAGGCCTCTTAGCGCTCAGAATGTCCAATTGCAGTTTCTACAGAAAGAGTCTTTCAGAACGGCTCAATCAAAAGTAAGGTTCAACTCTGTTAGTTGAATGCACAGAACAGAAGGAAATTTCATACAATGCTTCTGTGTAGTTTATATTTGAACATATTCTTTTTTCCACTATTACCCACTTAGCGCTACGAATGTCCAGTTGCATTTTCTACAGACAGAGTGTTTCAAAACTGCTCAATCAAAAGTATGGTTTAACTCTGTTAGCTGAATGCTCAGATCACAAAGAAGTTTCACAGAATGCTTCTGTGTAGTTTATATTTGAATATATTCCTTTTTCCACTACTACGCTCTTAGCGCTCCAAATGTCCAGTTGCATTTTCTACAGAAAGAGTGTTCAGATCTGCTCAATCAAAAGTATGGTTTAACTCTGTTAGCTGAATGCACAGATCAGAAAGAAGTTTCACCGAATGATTCTGTGTAGTTTATATTTGAAGACATTCCTTTTTCCACTATTACCCTCTTAGCGCTCCGAATCTCCACTTGCATTTTCTACAAAAAGAGTGTTTCATAACTGCTCAATCAAAAATATGTTTTATCTCTGTTAACTGAATTTACAGATCAGAAATAAGTTTCACAGAATGCATCTGTGTAGTTTTTATTTGAAGATATTCTTTTTCCCAATGTAGGCCTCTTAGCGCTTAGCATGTCCAATTGCAGTTTCTACAGAAAGAGTGTTTCAGAACGGCTCAATCAAAAGTAAGGTTCAACTCTGTTAGTTGAATGCACAGAACAGAAAGAATTTTCACAGAATGCTACTGTGTAGTTTATATTTGAATATATTCCTTTTTCCACTATTACCCTCTTAGCGCTCCGAATGTCCACTTGCATTTTCTACAGAAAGAGTGTTCAGAACTGCGCAATCAAAAGTATGGTTTAACTCTGCTAGCTTAATGAACATATCAGAAATAAGTGTCACACAATGCTTCTGTGTACTTTTTATTTGAAGATATTATTTTTCCCAATATAGTCCTCTTAGCGCTCAGAATGTCCAATTGCAGTTTCTACAGAAAGAGTGTTTCAGAAAGGCTCAATCAAAAGTAAGGTTCAACTCTGTTAGTTGAATGCACAGAACAGAAAGAAGTTTCATAAAATGCTTCTGTGTAGTTTATATTTGAACATATTCTTTTTTCCACTATTACCCACTTAGCGCTACGAATGTCCAGTTGCATTTTCTACAGACAGAGTGTTTCAAAACTGCTCAATCAAAAGTATGGTTTAACTCTGTTAGCTGAATGCTCAGATCAGAAAGAAGTTTCACAGAATGCTTCTGTGTAGTTTATATTTGAATATATTCCTTTTTCCACTACTACTCTCTTAGCGCTCCAAATGTCCAGTTGCATTTTCTACAGAAAGAGAGTTCAGATCTGCTCAATCAAAAGTATGGTTTAACTCTGTTTGCTGAATGCACAGATCAGAAAGAAGTTTCACAGAATGATTCTGTGTAGTTTATATTTGGAGACATTCCTTTTTCCACTATTACCCTCTTAGCGCTCCGAATCTCCACTTGCATTTTCTACAGAAAGAGTGTTTCAGAACGGCTCAATCAAAACTAAGGTTCAACTCTTTTAGTTGAACAAACAGAACAGAAAGATGTTTCACACAATTCTTCTGTGTAGTTTTTATTTGTAGACATTCTTTTTCCCAATATAGGCCTCTTAGCGCTCAGAATGTCCAATTGCAGTTTCTACAGAAAGAGTTTTTCAGAACGGCTCAATCAAAAGTAAGGTTCAACTCTGTTAGTTGAATGCACAGAACAGAAGGAAATTTCATACAATGCTTCTGTGTAGTTTATATTTGAACATATTCTTTTTTCCACTATTACCCACTTAGCGCTACGAATGTCCAGTTGCATTTTCTACAGACAGAGTGTTTCAAAACTGCTCAATCAAAAGTATGGTTTAACTCTGTTAGCTGAATGCTCAGATCACAAAGAAGTTTCACAGAATGCTTCTGTGTAGTTTATATTTGAATATATTCCTTTTTCCACTACTACGCTCTTAGCGCTCCAAATGTCCAGTTGCATTTTCTACAGAAAGAGTGTTCAGATCTGCTCAATCAAAAGTATGGTTTAACTCTTTTAGCTGAATGCACAGATCAGAAAGAAGTTTCACCGAATGATTCTGTGTAGTTTATATTTGAAGACATTCCTTTTTCCACTATTACCCTCTTAGCGCTCCGAATCTCCACTTGCATTTTCTACAAAAAGAGTGTTTCATAACTGCTCAATCAAAAATATGTTTTATCTCTGTTAACTGAATTTACAGATCAGAAATAAGTTTCACAGAATGCATCTGTGTAGTTTTTATTTGAAGATATTCTTTTTCCCAATGTAGGCCTCTTAGCGCTTAGCATGTCCAATTGCAGTTTCTACAGAAAGAGTGTTTCAGAACGGCTCAATCAAAAGTAAGGTTCAACTCTGTTAGTTGAATGCACAGAACAGAAAGAATTTTCACAGAATGCTACTGTGTAGTTTATATTTGAATATATTCCTTTTTCCACTATTACCCTCTTAGCGCTCCGAATGTCCACTTGCATTTTCTACAGAAAGAGTGTTCAGAACTGCGCAATCAAAAGTATGGTTTAACTCTGCTAGCTTAATGAACATATCAGAAATAAGTTTCACACAATGCTTCTGTGTAGTTTTTATTTGAAGATATTATTTTTCCCAATATAGTCCTCTTAGCGCTCAGAATGTCCAATTGCAGTTTCTACAGAAAGAGTGTTTCAGAAAGGCTCAATCAAAAGTAAGGTTCAACTCTGTTAGTTGAATGCACAGAACAGAAAGAAGTTTCATACAATGCTTCTGTGTAGTTTATATTTGAACATATTCTTTTTTCCACTATTACCCACTTAGCGCTACGAATGTCCAGTTGCATTTTCTACAGACAGAGTGTTTCAAAACTGCTCAATCAAAAGTATGGTTTAACTCTGTTAGCTGAAAGCTCAGATCAGAAAGAAGTTTCACAGAATGCTTCTGTGTAGTTTATATTTGAATATATTCCTTTTTCCACTACTACGCTCTTAGCGCTCCAAATGTCCAGTTGCATTTTCTACAGAAAGAGTGTTCAGATCTGCTCAATCAAAAGTATGGTTTAACTCTGTTAGCTGAATGCACAGATCAGAAAGAAGTTTCACCGAATGATTCTGTGTAGTTTATAATTGAAGACATTCCTTTTTCCACTATTACCCTCTTAGCGCTCCGAATCTCCACTTGCATTTTCTACAAAAAGAGTGTTTCATAACTGCTCAATCAAAAATATGTTTTATCTCTGTTAACTGAATTTACAGATCAGAAATAAGTTTCACAGAATGCATCTGTGTAGTTTTTATTTGAAGATATTCTTTTTCCCAATGTAAGCCTCTTAGCGCTTAGCATGTCCAATTGCAGTTTCTACAGAAAGAGTGTTTCAGAACGGCTCAATCAAAAGTAAGGTTCAACTCTGTTAGTTGAATGCACAGAACAGAAAGAATTTTCACAGAATGCTACTGTGTAGTTTATATTTGAATATATTCCTTTTTCCACTATTACCCTCTTAGCGCTCCGAATGTCCACTTGCATTTTCTACAGAAAGAGTGTTCAGAACTGCGCAATCAAAAGAATGGTTTAACTCTGTTAGCTTAATGAACATATCAGAAATAAGTTTCACACAATGTTTCTGTGTAGTTTTTATTTGAAGATATTATTTTTCCCAATATAGGCCTCTTAGCGCTCAGAATGTCCAATTGCAGTTTCTACAGAAAGAGTGTTTCAGAAAGGCTCAATCAAAAGTAAGGTTCAACTCTATTAATTGAATGCACAGAACAGAAAGAAGTTTCATACAATGCTTCTGTGTAGTTTATATTTGAACATATTCTTTTTTCCACTATTACCCACTTAGCGCTACGAATGTCCAGTTGCATTTTCTACAGACAGAGTGTTTCAAAACTGCTCAATCAAAAGTATGGTTTAACTCTGTTAGCTGAATGCTCAGATCAGAAAGAAGTTTCACAGAATGCTTCTGTGTAGTTTATATTTGAATATATTCCTTTTTCCACTACTACTCTCTTAGCGCTCCAAATGTCCAGTTGCATTTTCTACAGAAAGAGTGTTCAGATCTGCTCAATCAAAAGTATGGTTTAACTCTGTTTGCTGAATGCACAGATCAGAAAGAAGTTTCACAGAATGATTCTGTGTAGTTTATATTTGGAGACATTCCTTTTTCCACTATTACCCTCTTAGCGCTCCGAATCTCCACTTGCATTTTCTACAGAAAGAGTGTTTCAGAACGGCTCAATCAAAACTAAGGTTCAACTCTTTTAGTTGAACAAACAGAACAGAAAGATGTTTCACACAATTCTTCTGTGCAGTTTTTATTTGTAGACATTCTTTTTCCCAATATAGGCCTCTTAGCGCTCAGAATGTCCAATTGCAGTTTCTACAGAAAGAGTGTTTCAGAACGGCTCAATCAAAAGTAAGGTTCAACTCTGTTAGTTGAATGCACAGAACAGAAAGAAATTTCATACAATGCTTCTGTGTAGTTTATATTTGAACATATTCTTTTTTCCACTATTATCCACTTAGCGCTACGAGTGTCCAGTTGCATTTTCTACAGACAGAGTGTTTCAAAACTGCTCAATCAAAAGTATGGTTTAACTCTGTTAGCTGAATGCTCAGATCACAAAGAAGTTTCACAGAATGCTTCTGTGTAGTTTATATTTGAATATATTCCTTTTTCCACTACTACGCTCTTAGCGCTCCAAATGTCCAGTTGCATTTTCTACAGAAAGAGTGTTCAGATCTGCTCAATCAAAAGTATGGTTTAACTCTGTTAGCTGAATGCACAGATCAGAAAGAAGTTTCACCGAATGATTCTGTGTAGTTTATATTTGAAGACATACCTTTTTCCACTATTACCCTCTTAGCGCTCCGAATCTCCACTTGCATTTTCTACAAAAAGAGTGTTTCATAACTGCTCAATCAAAAATATGTTTTATCTCTGTTAACTGAATTTACAGATCAGAAATAAGTTTCACAGAATGCATCTGTGTAGTTTTTATTTGAAGATATTCTTTTTCCCAATGTAGGCCTCTTAGCGCTTAGCATGTCCAATTGCAGTTTCTACAGAAAGAGTGTTTCAGAACGGCTCAATCAAAAGTAAGGTTCAACTCTGTTCGTTGAATGCACAGAACAGAAAGAATTTTCACAGAATGCTACTGTGTAGTTTATATTTGAATATATTCCTTTTTCCACTATTATCCTCTTAGCGCTCCGAATGTCCACTTGCATTTTCTACAGAAAGAGTGTTCAGAACTGCGCAATCAAAAGTATGGTTTAACTCTGCTAGCTTAATGAACATATCAGAAATAAGTTTCACACAATGCTTCTGTGTAGTTTTTATTTGAAGATATTATTTTTCCCAATATAGTCCTCTTAGCGCTCAGAATGTCCAATTGCAGTTTCTACAGAAAGAGTGTTTCAGAAAAGCTCAATCAAAAGTAAGGTTCAACTCTGTTAGTTGAATGCACAGAACAGAAAGAAGTTTCATACAATGCTTCTGTGTAGTTTATATTTGAACATATTCTTTTTTCCACTATTACCCACTTAGCGCTACGAATGTCCAGTTGCATTTTCTACAGACAGAGTGTTTCAAAACTGCTCAATCAAAAGTATGGTTTAACTCGTTTAGCTGAATGCTCAGATCAGAAAGAAGTTTCACAGAATGCTTCTGTGTAGTTTATATTTGAATATATTCCTTTTTCCACTACTACGCTCTTAGCGCTCCAAATGTCCAGTTGCATTTTCTACAGAAAGAGTGTTCAGATCTGCTCAATCAAAAGTATGGTTTAACTCTGTTAGCTGAATGCACAGATCAGAAAGAAGTTTCACCGAATGATTCTGTGTAGTTTATATTTGAAGACATTTCTTTTTCCACTATTACCCTCTTAGCGCTCCGAATCTCCACTTGCATTTTCTACAAAAAGAGTGTTTCATAACTGCTCAATCAAAAATATGTTTTATCTCTGTTAACTGAATTTACAGATCAGAAATAAGTTTCGCAGAATGCATCTGTGTAGTTTTTATTTGAAGATATTCTTTTTCCCAATGTAGGCCTCTTAGCGCTTAGCATGTTCAATTGCAGTTTCTACAGAAAGAGTGTTTCAGAACGGCTCAATCAAAAGTAAGGTTCAACTCTGTTAGTTGAATGCACAGAACAGAAAGAATTTTCACAGAATGCTACTGTGTAGTTTATATTTGAATATATTCCTTTTTCCACTATTACCCTCTTAGCGCTCCGAATGTCCACTTGCATTTTCTACAGAAAGAGTGTTCAGAACTGCGCAATCAAAAGTATGGTTTAACTCTGTTAGCTTAATGAACATATCAGAAATAAGTTTCACACAATGCTTCTGTGTAGTTTTTATTTGAAGATATTATTTTTCCCAATATAGGCCTCTTAGCGCTCAGAATGTCCAATTGCAGTTCCTACAGAAAGAGTGTTTCAGAAAGGCTCAATCAAAAGTAAGGTTCAACTCTGTTAGTTGAATGCACAGAACAGAAAGAAGTTTCATACAATGCTTCTGTGTAGTTTATATTTGAACATATTCTTTTTTCCACTATTACCCACTTAGCGCTACGAATGTCCAGTTGCATTTTCTACAGACAGAGTGTTTCAAAACTGCTCAATCAAAAGTATGGTTTAACTCTGTTAGCTGAATGCTCAGATCAGAAAGAAGTTTCACAGAATGCTTCTGTGTAGTTTATATTTGAATATATTCCTTTTTCCACTACTACGCTCCTAGCGCTCCAAATGTCCAGTTGCATTTTCTACAGAAAGAGTGTTCAGATCTGCTCAATCAAAAGTATGGTTTAACTCTGTTAGCTGAATGCACAGATCAGAAAGAACTTTCACCGAATGATTCTGTGTAGTTTATATTTGAAGACATTCCTTTTTCCACTATTACCCTCTTAGCGCTCCGAATCTCCACTTGCATTTTCTACAAAAAGTGTGTTTCATAACTGCTCAATCAAAAATATGTTTTATCTCTGTTAACTGAATTTACAGATCAGAAATAAGTTTCACAGAATGCATCTGTGTAGTTTTTATTTGAAGATATTCTTTTTCCCAATGTAGGCCTCTTAGCGCTTAGCATGTCCAATTGCAGTTTCTACAGAAAGAGTGTTTCAGAACGGTTCAATCAAAAGTAAGGTTCAACTCTGTTAGTTGAATGCACAGAACAGAAAGAATTTTCACAGAATGCTACTGTGTAGTTTATATTTGAATATATTCCTTTTTCCACTATTACCCTCTTAGCGCTCCGAATGTCCACTTGCATTTTCTACAGAAAGATTGTTCAGAACTGCGCAATCAAAAGTATGGTTTAACTCTGTTAGCTTAATGAACATATCAGAAATAAGTTTCACACAATGCTTCTGTGTAGTTTTTATTTGAAGATATTTTTTTTCCCAATATAGGCCTCTTAGCGCTCAGAATGTCCAATTGCAGTTTCTACAGAAAGAGTGTTTCAGAAAGGCTCAATCAAAAGTAAGGTTCAACTCTGTTAGTTGAATGCACAGAACAGAAAGAAGTTTCATACAATGCTTCTGTGTAGTTTATATTTGAACATATTCTTTTTTCCACTATTACCCACTTAGCGCTACGAATGTCCAGTTGCATTTTCTACAGACAGAGTGTTTCAAAACTGCTCAATCAAAAGTATGGTTTAACTCTGTTAGCTGAATGCTCAGATCAGAAAGAAGTTTCACAGAATGCTTCTGTGTAGTTTATATTTGAATATATTCCTTTTTCCACTACTACGCTCTTAGCGCTCCAAATGTCCAGTTGCATTTTCTACAGAAAGAGTGTTCAGATCTGCTCAATCAGAAGTATGGTTTAACTCTGTTAGCTGAATGCACAGATCAGAAAGAAGTTTCACCGAATGATTCTGTGTAGTTTATATTTGAAGACATTCATTTTTCCACTATTACCCTCTTAGCGCTCCGAATCTCCACTTGCATTTTCTACAAAAAGAGTGTTTCATAACTGCTCAATCAAAAATATGTTTTATCTCTGTTAACTGAATTTACAGATCAGAAATAAGTTTCACAGAATGCATCTGTGTAGTTTTTATTTGAAGATATTCTTTTTCCCAATGTAGGCCTCTTAGCGCTTAGCATGTCCAATTGCAGTTTCTACAGAAAGAGTGTTTCAGAACGGCTCAATCAAAAGTAAGGTTCAACTCTGTTAGTTGAATGCACAGAACAGAAAGAATTTTCACAGAATGCTACTGTGTAGTTTATATTTGAATATATTCCTTTTTCCACTATTACCCTCTTAGCGCTCCGAATGTCCACTTGCATTTTCTACAGAAAGAGTGTTCAGAACTGCGCAATCAAAAGTATGGTTTAACTCTGTTAGCTTAATGAACATATCAGAAATAAGTTTCACACAATGTTTCTGTGTAGTTTTTATTTGAAGATATTATTTTTCCCAATATAGGCCTCTTAGCGCTCAGAATGTCCAATTGCAGTTTCTACAGAAAGAGTGTTTCAGAAAGGCTCAATCAAAAGTAAGGTTCAACTCTGTTAATTGAATGCACAGAACAGAAAGAAGTTTCATACAATGCTTCTGTGTAGTTTATATTTGAACATATTCTTTTTTCCACTATTACCCAATTAGCGCTACGAATGTCCAGTTGCATTTTCTACAGACAGAGTGTTTCAAAACTGCTCAATCAAAAGTATGGTTTAACTCTGTTAGCTGAATGCTCAGATCAGAAAGAAGTTTCACAGAATGCTTCTGTGTAGTTTATATTTGAATATATTCCTTTTTCCACTACTACTCTCTTAGCGCTCCAAATGTCCAGTTGCATTTTCTACAGAAAGAGTGTTCAGATCTGCTCAATCAAAAGTATGGTTTAACTCTGTTTGCTGAATGCACAGATCAGAAAGAAGTTTCACAGAATGATTCTGTGTAGTTTATATTTGGAGACATTCCTTTTTCCACTATTACCCTCTTAGCGCTCCGAATCTCCACTTGCATTTTCTACAGAAAGAGTGTTTCAGAACGGCTCAATCAAAACTAAGGTTCAACTCTTTTAGTTGAACAAACAGAACAGAAAGATGTTTCACACAATTCTTCTGTGCAGTTTTTATTTGTAGACATTCTTTTTCCCAATATAGGCCTCTTAGCGCTCAGAATGTCCAATTGCAGTTTCTACAGAAAGAGTGTTTCAGAACGGCTCAATCAAAAGTAAGGTTCAACTCTGTTAGTTGAATGCACAGAACAGAAAGAAATTTCATACAATGCTTCTGTGTAGTTTATATTTGAACATATTCTTTTTTCCACTATTATCCACTTAGCGCTACGAGTGTCCAGTTGCATTTTCTACAGACAGAGTGTTTCAAAACTGCTCAATCAAAAGTATGGTTTAACTCTGTTAGCTGAATGCTCAGATCACAAAGAAGTTTCACAGAATGCTTCTGTGTAGTTTATATTTGAATATATTCCTTTTTCCACTACTACGCTCTTAGCGCTCCAAATGTCCAGTTGCATTTTCTACAGAAAGAGTGTTCAGATCTGCTCAATCAAAAGTATGGTTTAACTCTGTTAGCTGAATGCACAGATCAGAAAGAAGTTTCACCGAATGATTCTGTGTAGTTTATATTTGAAGACATACCTTTTTCCACTATTACCCTCTTAGCGCTCCGAATCTCCACTTGCATTTTCTACAAAAAGAGTGTTTCATAACTGCTCAATCAAAAATATATTTTATCTCTGTTAACTGAATTTACAGATCAGAAATAAGTTTCACAGAATGCATCTGTGTAGTTTTTATTTGAAGATATTCTTTTTCCCAATGTAGGCCTCTTAGCGCTTAGCATGTCCAATTGCAGTTTCTACAGAAAGAGTGTTTCAGAACGGCTCAATCAAAAGTAAGGTTCAACTCTGTTAGTTGAATGCACAGAACAGAAAGAATTTTCACAGAATGCTACTGTGTAGTTTATATTTGAATATATTCCTTTTTCCACTATTACCCTCTTAGCGCTCCGAATGTCCACTTGCATTTTCTACAGAAAGAGTGTTCAGAACTGCGCAATCAAAAGTATGGTTTAACTCTGCTAGCTTAATGAACATATCAGAAATAAGTTTCACACAATGCTTCTGTGTAGTTTTTATTTGAAGATATTATTTTTCCCAATATAGTCCTCTTAGCGCTCAGAATGTCCAATTGCAGTTTCTACAGAAAGAGTGTTTCAGAAAAGCTCAATCAAAAGTAAGGTTCAACTCTGTTAGTTGAATGCACAGAACAGAAAGAAGTTTCATACAATGCTTCTGTGTAGTTTATATTTGAACATATTCTTTTTTCCACTATTACCCACTTAGCGCTACGAATGTCCAGTTGCATTTTCTACAGACAGAGTGTTTCAAAACTGCTCAATCAAAAGTATGGTTTAACTCGTTTAGCTGAATGCTCAGATCAGAAAGAAGTTTCACAGAATGCTTCTGTGTAGTTTATATTTGAATATATTCCTTTTTCCACTACTACGCTCTTAGCGCTCCAAATGTCCAGTTGCATTTTCTACAGAAAGAGTGTTCAGATCTGCTCAATCAAAAGTATGGTTTAACTCTGTTAGCTGAATGCACAGATCAGAAAGAAGTTTCACCGAATGATTCTGTGTAGTTTATATTTGAAGACATTCCTTTTTCCACTATTACCCTCTTAGCGCTCCGAATCTCCACTTGCATTTTCTACAAAAAGAGTGTTTCATAACTGCTCAATCAAAAATATGTTTTATCTCTGTTAACTGAATTTACAGATCAGAAATAAGTTTCGCAGAATGCATCTGTGTAGTTTTTATTTGAAGATATTCTTTTTCCCAATGTAGGCCTCTTAGCGCTTAGCATGTCCAATTGCAGTTTCTACAGAAAGAGTGTTTCAGAACGGCTCAATCAAAAGTAAGGTTCAACTCTGTTAGTTGAATGCACAGAACAGAAAGAATTTTCACAGAATGCTACTGTGTAGTTTATATTTGAATATATTCCTTTTTCCACTATTACCCTCTTAGCGCTCCGAATGTCCACTTGCATTTTCTACAGAAAGAGTGTTCAGAACTGCGCAATCAAAAGTATGGTTTAACTCTGTTAGCTTAATGAACATATCAGAAATAAGTTTCACACAATGCTTCTGTGTAGTTTTTATTTGAAGATATTATTTTTCCCAATATAGGCCTCTTAGCGCTCAGAATGTCCAATTGCAGTTCCTACAGAAAGAGTGTTTCAGAAAGGCTCAATCAAAAGTAAGGTTCAACTCTGTTAGTTGAATGCACAGAACAGAAAGAAGTTTCATACAATGCTTCTGTGTAGTTTATATTTGAACATATTCTTTTTTCCACTATTACCCACTTAGCGCTACGAATGTCCAGTTGCATTTTCTACAGACAGAGTGTTTCAAAACTGCTCAATCAAAAGTATGGTTTAACTCTGTTAGCTGAATGCTCAGATCAGAAAGAAGTTTCACAGAATGCTTCTGTGTAGTTTATATTTGAATATATTCCTTTTTCCACTACTACGCTCCTAGCGCTCCAAATGTCCAGTTGCATTTTCTACAGAAAGAGTGTTCAGATCTGCTCAATCAAAAGTATGGTTTAACTCTGTTAGCTGAATGCACAGATCAGAAAGAACTTTCACCGAATGATTCTGTGTAGTTTATATTTGAAGACATTCCTTTTTCCACTATTACCCTCTTAGCGCTCCGAATCTCCACTTGCATTTTCTACAAAAAGTGTGTTTCATAACTGCTCAATCAAAAATATGTTTTATCTCTGTTAACTGAATTTACAGATCAGAAATAAGTTTCACAGAATGCATCTGTGTAGTTTTTATTTGAAGATATTCTTTTTCCCAATGTAGGCCTCTTAGCGCTTAGCATGTCCAATTGCAGTTTCTACAGAAAGAGTGTTTCAGAACGGTTCAATCAAAAGTAAGGTTCAACTCTGTTAGTTGAATGCACAGAACAGAAAGAATTTTCACAGAATGCTACTGTGTAGTTTATATTTGAATATATTCCTTTTTCCACTATTACCCTCTTAGCGCTCCGAATGTCCACTTGCATTTTCTACAGAAAGATTGTTCAGAACTGCGCAATCAAAAGTATGGTTTAACTCTGTTAGCTTAATGAACATATCAGAAATAAGTTTCACACAATGCTTCTGTGTAGTTTTTATTTGAAGATATTTTTTTTCCCAATATAGGCCTCTTAGCGCTCAGAATGTCCAATTGCAGTTTCTACAGAAAGAGTGTTTCAGAAAGGCTCAATCAAAAGTAAGGTTCAACTCTGTTAGTTGAATGCACAGAACAGAAAGAAGTTTCATACAATGCTTCTGTGTAGTTTATATTTGAACATATTCTTTTTTCCACTATTACCCACTTAGCGCTACGAATGTCCAGTTGCATTTTCTACAGACAGAGTGTTTCAAAACTGCTCAATCAAAAGTATGGTTTAACTCTGTTAGCTGAATGCTCAGATCAGAAAGAAGTTTCACAGAATGCTTCTGTGTAGTTTATATTTGAATATATTCCTTTTTCCACTACTACGCTCTTAGCGCTCCAAATGTCCAGTTGCATTTTCTACAGAAAGAGTGTTCAGATCTGCTCAATCAGAAGTATGGTTTAACTCTGTTAGCTGAATGCACAGATCAGAAAGAAGTTTCACCGAATGATTCTGTGTAGTTTATATTTGAAGACATTCCTTTTTCCACTATTACCCTCTTAGCGCTCCGAATCTCCACTTGCATTTTCTACAAAAAGAGTGTTTCATAACTGCTCAATCAAAAATATGTTTTATCTCTGTTAACTGAATTTACAGATCAGAAATAAGTTTCACAGAATGCATCTGTGTAGTTTTTATTTGAAGATATTCTTTTTCCCAATGTAGGCCTCTTAGCGCTTAGCATGTCCAATTGCAGTTTCTACAGAAAGAGTGTTTCAGAACGGCTCAATCAAAAGTAAGGTTCAACTCTGTTAGTTGAATGCACAGAACAGAAAGAATTTTCACAGAATGCTACTGTGTAGTTTATATTTGAATATATTCCTTTTTCCACTATTACCCTCTTAGCGCTCCGAATGTCCACTTGCATTTTCTACAGAAAGAGTGTTCAGAACTGCGCAATCAAAAGTATGGTTTAACTCTGCTAGCTTAATGAACATATCAGAAATAAGTTTCACACAATGCTTCTGTGTAGTTTTTATTTGAAGATATTATTTTTCCCAATATAGGCCTCTTAGCGCTCAGAATGTCCAATTGCAGTTTCTACAGAAAGAGTGTTTCAGAAAGGCTCAATCAAAAGTAAGGTTCAACTCTGTTAGTTGAATGCACAGAACAGAAAGAAGTTTCATACAATGCTTCTCTGTAGTTTATATTTGAACATATTCTTTTTTCCACTATTACCCACTTAGCGCTACGAATGTCCAGTTGCATTTTCTACAGACAGAGTGTTTCAAAACTGCTCAATCAAAAGTATGGTTTAACTCTGTTAGCTGAATGCTCAGATCAGAAAGAAGTTTCACAGAATGCTTCTGTGTAGTTTATATTTGAATATATTCCTTTTTCCACTACTACGCTCTTAGCGCTCCAAATGTCCAGTTGCATTTTCTACAGAAAGAGTGTTCAGATCTGCTCAATCAAAAGTATGGTTTAACTCTGTTAGCTGAATGCACAGATCAGAAAGAAGTTTCACCGAATGATTCTGTGTAGTTTATATTTGAAGACATTCCTTTTTCCACTATTACCCTCTTAGCGCTCCGAATCTCCACTTGCATTTTCTACAAAAAGAGTGTTTCATAACTGCTCAATCAAAAATATGTTTTATCTCTGTTAACTGAATTTACAGATCAGAAATAAGTTTCACAGAATGCATCTGTGTAGTTTTTATTTGAAGATATTCTTTTTCCCAATGTAGGCCTCTTAGCGCTTAGCATGTCCAATTGCAGTTTCTACAGAAAGAGTGTTTCAGAACGGCTCAATCAAAAGTAAGGTTCAACTCTGTTAGTTGAATGCACAGAACAGAAAGAATTTTCACAGAATGCTACTGTGTAGTTTATATTTGAATATATTCCTTTTTCCACTATTACCCTCTTAGCGCTCCGAATGTCCACTTGCATTTTCTACAGAAAGAGTGTTCAGAACTGCGCAATCAAAAGTATGGTTTAACTCTGTTAGCTTAATGAACATATCAGAAATAAGTTTCACACAATGCTTCTGTGTAGTTTTTATTTGAAGATATTATTTTTCCCAATATAGGCCTCTTAGCGCTCAGAATGTCCAATTGCTGTTCCTACAGAAAGAGTGTTTCAGAAAGGCTCAATCAAAAGTAAGGTTCAACTCTGTTAGTTGAATGCACCGAACAGAAAGATGTTTCATACAATGCTTCTGTGTAGTTTATATTTGAACATATTCTTTTTTCCACTATTACCCACTTAGCGCTACGAATGTCCAGTTGCATTTTCTACAGACAGAGTGTTTCAAAACTGCTCAATCAAAAGTATGGTTTAACTCTGTTAGCTGAATGCTCAGATCAGAAAGAAGTTTCACAGAATGCTTCTGTGTAGTTTATATTTGAATATATTCCTTTTTCCACTACTACGCTCTTAGCGCTCCAAATGTCCAGTTGCATTTTCTACAGAAAGAGTGTTCAGATCTGCTCAATCAAAAGTATGGTTTAACTCTGTTAGCTGAATGCACAGATCAGAAAGAAGTTTCACCGAATGATTCTGTGTAGTTTATATTTGAAGACATTCCTTTTTCCACTATTACCCTCTTAACGCTCCGAATCTCCACTTGCATTTTCTACAAAAAGAGTGTTTCATAACTGCTCAATCAAAAATATGTTTTATCTCTGTTAACTGAATTTACAGATCAGAAATAAGTTTCACAGAATGCATCTGTGTAGTTTTTATTTGAAGATATTCTTTTTCCCAATGTAGGCCTCTTAGCGCTTAGCATGTCCAATTGCAGTTTCTACAGAAAGAGTGTTTCAGAACGGCTAAATCAAAAGTAAGGTTCAACTCTTTTAGTTTAATGCACAGAACAGAAAGAATTTTCACAGAATGCTACTGTGTAGTTTATATTTGAATATATTCCTTTTTCCACTATTACCCTCTTAGCGCTCCGAATGTCCACTTGCATTTTCTACAGAAAGAGTGTTCAGAACTGCGCAATCAAAAGTATGGTTTAACTCTGTTAGCTTAATGAACATATCAGAAATAAGTTTCACACAATGCTTCTGTGTAGTTTTTATTTGAAGATATTATTTTTCCCAATATAGGCCTCTTAGCGCTCAGAATGTCCAATTGCAGTTTCTACAGAAAGAGTGTTTCAGAAAGGCTCAATCAAAAGTAAGGTTCAACTCTGTTAATTGAATGCACAGAACAGAAAGAAGTTTCATACAATGCTTCTGTGTAGTTTATATTTGAATATATTCTTTTTTCCACTATTACCCACTTAGCGCTACGAATGTCCAGTTGCATTTTCTACAGACAGAGTGTTTCAAAACTGCTCAATCAAAAGTATGGTTTAACTCTGTTAGCTGAATGCTCAGATCAGAAAGAAGTTTCACAGAATGCTTCTGTGTAGTTTATATTTGAATATATTCCTTTTTCCACTACTACTCTCTTAGCGCTCCAAATGTCCAGTTGCATTTTCTACAGAAAGAGTGTTCAGATCCGCTCAATCAAAAGTATGGTTTAACTCTGTTAGCTGAATGCACAGATCAGAAAGAAGTTTCACAGAATGATTCTGTGTAGTTTATATTTGGAGACATTCCTTTTTCCACTATTACCCTCTTAGTGCTCCGAATCTCCACTTGCATTTTCTACAGAAAGAGTGTTTCAGAACGGCTCAATCAAAACTAAGGTTCAACTCTTTTAGTTGAACAAACAGAACAGAAAGATGTTTCACACAATTCTTCTGTGTAGTTTTTATTTGTAGACATTCTTTTTCCCAATATAGGCCTCTTAGCGCTCAGAATGTCCAATTGCAGTTTCTACAGAAAGAGTGTTTCAGAACGGCTCAATCAAAAGTAAGGTTCAACTCTGTTAGTTGAATGCACAGAACAGAAAGAAGTTTCATACAATGCTTCTGTGTAGTTTATATTTGAACATATTTTTTTTTCCACTATTACCCACTTAGCGCTACGAATGTCCAGTTGCATTTTCTACAGACAGAGTGTTTCAAAACTGCTCAATCAAAAGTATGGTTTAACTCTGTTAGCTGAATGCTCAGATCAGAAAGAAGTTTCACAGAATGCTTCTGTGTAGTTTATATTTGAATATATTCCTTTTTCCACTACTACGCTCTTAGCGCTCCAAATGTCCAGTTGCATTTTCTACAGAAAGAGTGTTCAGATCTGCTCAATCAAAAGTATGGTTTAACTCTGTTAGCTGAATGCACAGATCAGAAAGAAGTTTCACCGAATGATTCTGTGTAGTTTATATTTGAAGACATTCCTTTTTCCACTATTACCCTCTTAGCGCTCCGAATCTCCACTTGCATTTTCTACAAAAAGAGTGTTTCATAACTGCTCAATCAAAAATATGTTTTATCTCTGTTAACTGAATTTACAGATCAGAAATAAGTTTCACAGAATGCATCTGTGTAGTTTTTATTTGAAGATATTCTTTTTCCCAATGTAGGCCTCTTAGCGCTTAGCATGTCCAATTGCAGTTTCTACAGAAAGAGTGTTTCAGAACGGCTCAATCAAAAGTAAGGTTCAACTCTGTTAGTTGAATGCACAGAACAGAAAGAATTTTCACAGAATGCTACTGTGTAGTTTATATTTGAATATATTCCTTTTTCCACTATTACCCTCTTAGCGCTCCGAATGTCCACTTGCATTTTCTACAGAAAGAGTGTTCAGAACTGCGCAATCAAAAGTATGGTTTAACTCTGTTAGCTTAATGAACATATCAGAAATAAGTTTCACACAATGCTTCTGTGTAGTTTTTATTTGAAGATATTATTTTTCCCAATATAGGCCTCTTAGCGCTCAGAATGTCCAATTGCTGTTCCTACAGAAAGAGTGTTTCAGAAAGGCTCAATCAAAAGTAAG
Source organism: Symphalangus syndactylus (assembly GCF_028878055.3). Lineage (NCBI taxonomy): Eukaryota > Metazoa > Chordata > Mammalia > Primates > Hylobatidae > Symphalangus > Symphalangus syndactylus. Next base: position 139,965,536 of record NC_072433.2, on the reverse strand, counting down.
GTTCAACTCTGTTAGTTGAATGCACAGAACAGAAAGAAGTTTCATACAATGCTTCTGTGTAGTTTATATTTGAACATATTCTTTTTTCCACTATTACCCACTTAGCGCTACGAATGTCCAGTTGCATTTTCTACAGACAGAGTGTTTCAAAACTGCTCAATCAAAAGTATGGTTTAACTCTGTTAGCTGAATGCTCAGATCAGAAAGAAGTTTCACAGAATGCTTCTGTGTAGTTTATATTTGAATATATTCCTTTTTCCACTACTACGCTCTTAGCGCTCCAAATGTCCAGTTGCATTTTCTACAGAAAGAGTGTTCAGATCTGCTCAATCAAAAGTATGGTTTAACTCTGTTAGCTGAATGCACAGATCAGAAAGAAGTTTCACCGAATGATTCTGTGTAGTTTATATTTGAAGACATTCCTTTTTCCACTATTACCCTCTTAGCGCTCCGAATCTCCACTTGCATTTTCTACAAAAAGAGTGTTTCATAACTGCTCAATCAAAAATATGTTTTATCTCTGTTAACTGAATTTACAGATCAGAAATAAGTTTCACAGAATGCATCTGTGTAGTTTTTATTTGAAGATATTCTTTTTCCCAATGTAGGCCTCTTAGCGCTTAGCATGTCCAATTGCAGTTTCTACAGAAAGAGTGTTTCAGAATGGCTCAATCAAAAGTAAGGTTCAACTCTGTTAGTTGAATGCACAGAACAGAAAGAATTTTCACAGAATTCTACTGTGTAGTTTATATTTGAATATATTCCTTTTTCCACTATTACCCTCTTAGCGCTCCGAATGTCCACTTGCATTTTCTACAGAAAGAGTGTTCAGAACTGCGCAATCAAAAGTATGGTTTAACTCTGTTAGCTTAATGAACATATCAGAAATAAGTTTCACACAATGCTTCTGTGTAGTTTTTATTTGAAGATATTATTTTTCCCAATATAGGCCTCTTAGCGCTCAGAATGTCCAATTGCAGTTTCTACAGAAAGAGTGTTTCAGAAAGGCTCAATCAAAAGTAAGGTTCAACTCTGTTAATTGAATGCACAGAACAGAAAGAAGTTTCATACAATGCTTCTGTGTAGTTTATATTTGAATATATTCTTTTTTCCACTATTACCCACTTAGCGCTACGAATGTCCAGTTGCATTTTCTACAGACAGAGTGTTTCAAAACTGCTCAATCAAAAGTATGGTTTAACTCTGTTAGCTGAATGCTCAGATCAGAAAGAAGTTTCACAGAATGCTTCTGTGTAGTTTATATTTGAATATATTCCTTTTTCCACTACTACTCTCTTAGCGCTCCAAATGTCCAGTTGCATTTTCTACAGAAAGAGTGTTCAGATCCGCTCAATCAAAAGTATGGTTTAACTCTGTTAGCTGAATGCACAGATCAGAAAGAAGTTTCACAGAATGATTCTGTGTAGTTTATATTTGGAGACATTCCTTTTTCCACTATTACCCTCTTAGCGCTCCGAATCTCCACTTGCATTTTCTACAGAAAGAGTGTTTCAGAACGGCTCAATCAAAACTAAGGTTCAACTCTTTTAGTTGAACAAACAGAACAGAAAGATGTTTCACACAATTCTTCTGTGTAGTTTTTATTTGTAGACATTCTTTTTCCCAATATAGGCCTCTTAGCGCTCAGAATGTCCAATTGCAGTTTCTACAGAAAGAGTGTTTCAGAACGGCTCAATCAAACGTAAGGTTCAACTCTGTTAGTTGAATGCACAGAACAGAAAGAAGTTTCATACAATGCTTCTGTGTAGTTTATATTTGAACATATTTTTTTTTCCACTATTACCCACTTAGCGCTACGAATGTCCAGTTGCATTTTCTACAGACAGAGTGTTTCAAAACTGCTCAATCAAAAGTATGGTTTAACTCTGTTAGCTGAATGCTCAGATCAGAAAGAAGTTTCACAGAATGCTTCTGTGTAGTTTATATTTGAATATATTCCTTTTTCCACTACTACGCTCTTAGCGCTCCAAATGTCCAGTTGCATTTTCTACAGAAAGAGTGTTCAGATCTGCTCAATCAAAAGTATGGTTTAACTCTGTTAGCTGAATGCACAGATCAGAAAGAAGTTTCACCGAATGATTCTGTGTAGTTTATATTGAAGACATTCCTTTTTCCACTATTACCCTCTTAGCGCTCCGAATCTCCACTTGCATTTTCTACAAAAAGAGTGTTTCATAACTGCTCAATCAAAAATATGTTTTATCTCTGTTAACTGAATTTACAGATCAGAAATAAGTTTCACAGAATGCATCTGTGTAGTTTTTATTTGAAGATATTCTTTTTCCCAATGTAGGCCTCTTAGCGCTTAGCATGTCCAATTGCAGTTTCTACAGAAAGAGTGTTTCAGAACGGCTCAATCAAAAGTAAGGTTCAACTCTGTTAGTTGAATGCACAGAACAGAAAGAATTTTCACAGAATGCTACTGTGTAGTTTATATTTGAATATATTCCTTTTTCCACTATTACCCTCTTAGCGCTCCGAATGTCCACTTGCATTTTCTACAGAAAGAGTGTTCAGAACTGCGCAATCAAAAGTATGGTTTAACTCTGCTAGCTTAATGAACATATCAGAAATAAGTTTCACACAATGCTTCTGTGTAGTTTTTATTTGAAGATATTATTTTTCCCAATATAGTCCTCTTAGCGCTCAGAATGTCCAATTGCAGTTTCTACAGAAAGAGTGTTTCAGAAAGGCTCAATCAAAAGTAAGGTTCAACTCTGTTAGTTGAATGCATAGAACAGAAAGAAGTTTCATACAATGCTTCTGTGTAGTTTATATTTGAACATATTCTTTTTTCCACTATTACCCACTTAGCGCTACGAATGTCCAGTTGCATTTTCTACAGACAGAGTGTTTCAAAACTGCTCAATCAAAAGTATGGTTTAACTCTGTTAGCTGAATGCTCAGATCAGAAAGAAGTTTCACAGAATGCTTCTGTGTAGTTTATATTTGAATATATTCCTTTTTCCACTACTACGCTCTTAGCGCTCCAAATGTCCAGTTGCATTTTCTACAGAAAGAGTGTTCAGATCTGCTCAATCAAAAGTATGGTTTAACTCTGTTAGCTGAATGCACAGATCAGAAAGAAGTTTCACCGAATGATTCTGTGTAGTTTATATTTGAAGACATTCCTTTTTCCACTATTACCCTCTTAGCGCTCCGAATCTCCACTTGCATTTTCTACAAAAAGAGTGTTTCATAACTGCTCAATCAAAAATATGTTTTATCTCTGTTAACTGAATTTACAGATCAGAAATAAGTTTCACAGAATGCATCTGTGTAGTTTTTATTTGAAGATATTCTTTTTCCCAATGTAGGCCTCTTAGCGCTTAGCATGTCCAATTGCAGTTTCTACAGAAAGAGTGTTTCAGAACGGCTCAATCAAAAGTAAGGTTCAACTCTGTTAGTTGAATGCACAGAACAGAAAGAATTTTCACAGAATGCTACTGTGTAGTTTATATTTGAATATATTCCTTTTTCCACTATTACCCTCTTAGCGCTCCGAATGTCCACTTGCATTTTCTACAGAAAGAGTGTTCAGAACTGCGCAATCAAAAGTATGGTTTAACTCTGTTAGCTTAATGAACATATCAGAAATAAGTTTCACACAATGCTTCTGTGTAGTTTTTATTTGAAGATATTATTTTTCCCAATATAGGCCTCTTAGCGCTCAGAATGTCCAATTGCTGTTCCTACAGAAAGAGTGTTTCAGAAAGGCTCAATCAAAAGTAAGGTTCAACTCTGTTAGTTGAATGCACAGAACAGAAAGAAGTTTCATACAATGCTTCTGTGTAGTTTATATTTGAACATATTATTTTTTCCACTATTACCCACTTAGCGCTACGAATGTCCAGTTGCATTTTCTACAGACAGAGTGTTTCAAAACTGCTCAATCAAAAGTATGGTTTAACTCTGTTAGCTGAATGCTCAGATCAGAAAGAAGTTTCACAGAATGCTTCTGTGTAGTTTATATTTGAATATATTCCTTTTTCCACTACTACGCTCTTAGCGCTCCAAATGTCCAGTTGCATTTTCTACAGAAAGAGTGTTCAGATCTGCTCAATCAAAAGTATGGTTTAACTCTGTTAGCTGAATGCACAGATCAGAAAGAAGTTTCACCGAATGATTCTGTGTAGTTTATATTTGAAGACATTCCTTTTTCCACTATTACCCTCTTAACGCTCCGAATCTCCACTTGCATTTTCTACAAAAAGAGTGTTTCATAACTGCTCAATCAAAAATATGTTTTATCTCTGTTAACTGAATTTACAGATCAGAAATAAGTTTCACAGAATGCATCTGTGTAGTTTTTATTTGAAGATATTCTTTTTCCCAATGTAGGCCTCTTAGCGCTTAGCATGTCCAATTGCAGTTTCTACAGAAAGAGTGTTTCAGAACGGCTAAATCAAAAGTAAGGTTCAACTCTTTTAGTTTAATGCACAGAACAGAAAGAATTTTCACAGAATGCTACTGTGTAGTTTATATTTGAATATATTCCTTTTTCCACTATTACCCTCTTAGCGCTCCGAATGTCCACTTGCATTTTCTACAGAAAGAGTGTTCAGAACTGCGCAATCAAAAGTATGGTTTAACTCTGTTAGCTTAATGAACATATCAGAAATAAGTTTCACACAATGCTTCTGTGTAGTTTTTATTTGAAGATATTATTTTTCCCAATATAGGCCTCTTAGCGCTCAGAATGTCCAATTGCAGTTTCTACAGAAAGAGTGTTTCAGAAAGGCTCAATCAAAAGTAAGGTTCAACTCTGTTAATTGAATGCACAGAACAGAAAGAAGTTTCATACAATGCTTCTGTGTAGTTTATATTTGAATATATTCTTTTTTCCACTATTACCCACTTAGCGCTACGAATGTCCAGTTGCATTTTCTACAGACAGAGTGTTTCAAAACTGCTCAATCAAAAGTATGGTTTAACTCTGTTAGCTGAATGCTCAGATCAGAAAGAAGTTTCACAGAATGCTTCTGTGTAGTTTATATTTGAATATATTCCTTTTTCCACTACTACTCTCTTAGCGCTCCAAATGTCCAGTTGCATTTTCTACAGAAAGAGTGTTCAGATCCGCTCAATCAAAAGTATGGTTTAACTCTGTTAGCTGAATGCACAGATCAGAAAGAAGTTTCACAGAATGATTCTGTGTAGTTTATATTTGGAGACATTCCTTTTTCCACTATTACCCTCTTAGCGCTCCGAATCTCCACTTGCATTTTCTACAGAAAGAGTGTTTCAGAACGGCTCAATCAAAACTAAGGTTCAACTCTTTTAGTTGAACAAACAGAACAGAAAGATGTTTCACACAATTCTTCTGTGTAGTTTTTATTTGTAGACATTCTTTTTCCCAATATAGGCCTCTTAGCGCTCAGAATGTCCAATTGCAGTTTCTACAGAAAGAGTGTTTCAGAACGGCTCAATCAAAAGTAAGGTTCAACTCTGTTAGTTGAATGCACAGAACAGAAAGAAGTTTCATACAATGCTTCTGTGTAGTTTATATTTGAACATATTTTTTTTTCCACTATTACCCACTTAGCGCTACGAATGTCCAGTTGCATTTTCTACAGACAGAGTGTTTCAAAACTGCTCAATCAAAAGTATGGTTTAACTCTGTTAGCTGAATGCTCAGATCAGAAAGAAGTTTCACAGAATGCTTCTGTGTAGTTTATATTTGAATATATTCCTTTTTCCACTACTACGCTCTTAGCGCTCCAAATGTCCAGTTGCATTTTCTACAGAAAGAGTGTTCAGATCTGCTCAATCAAAAGTATGGTTTAACTCTGTTAGCTGAATGCACAGATCAGAAAGAAGTTTCACCGAATGATTCTGTGTAGTTTATATTTGAAGACATTCCTTTTTCCACTATTACCCTCTTAGCGCTCCGAATCTCCACTTGCATTTTCTACAAAAAGAGTGTTTCATAACTGCTCAATCAAAAATATGTTTTATCTCTGTTAACTGAATTTACAGATCAGAAATAAGTTTCACAGAATGCATCTGTGTAGTTTTTATTTGAAGATATTCTTTTTCCCAATGTAGGCCTCTTAGCGCTTAGCATGTCCAATTGCAGTTTCTACAGAAAGAGTGTTTCAGAACGGCTCAATCAAAAGTAAGGTTCAACTCTGTTAGTTGAATGCACAGAACAGAAAGAATTTTCACAGAATGCTACTGTGTAGTTTATATTTGAATATATTCCTTTTTCCACTATTACCCTCTTAGCGCTCCGAATGTCCACTTGCATTTTCTACAGAAAGAGTGTTCAGAACTGCGCAATCAAAAGTATGGTTTAACTCTGTTAGCTTAATGAACATATCAGAAATAAGTTTCACACAATGCTTCTGTGTAGTTTTTATTTGAAGATATTATTTTTCCCAATATAGGCCTCTTAGCGCTCAGAATGTCCAATTGCTGTTCCTACAGAAAGAGTGTTTCAGAAAGGCTCAATCAAAAGTAAGGTTCAACTCTGTTAGTTGAATGCACAGAACAGAAAGAAGTTTCATACAATGCTTCTGTGTAGTTTATATTTGAACATATTCTTTTTTCCACTATTACCCACTTAGCGCTACGAATGTCCAGTTGCATTTTCTACAGACAGAGTGTTTCAAAACTGCTCAATCAAAAGTATGGTTTAACTCTGTTAGCTGAATGCTCAGATCAGAAAGAAGTTTCACAGAATGCTTCTGTGTAGTTTATATTTGAATATATTCCTTTTTCCACTACTACGCTCTTAGCGCTCCAAATGTCCAGTTGCATTTTCTACAGAAAGAGTGTTCAGATCTGCTCAATCAAAAGTATGGTTTAACTCTGTTAGCTGAATGCACAGATCAGAAAGAAGTTTCACCGAATGATTCTGTGTAGTTTATATTTGAAGACATTCCTTTTTCCACTATTACCCTCTTAGCGCTCCGAATCTCCACTTGCATTTTCTACAAAAAGAGTGTTTCATAACTGCTCAATCAAAAATATGTTTTATCTCTGTTAACTGAATTTACAGATCAGAAATAAGTTTCACAGAATGCATCTGTGTAGTTTTTATTTGAAGATATTCTTTTTCCCAATGTAGGCCTCTTTGCGCTTAGCATGTCCAATTGCAGTTTCTACAGAAAGAGTGTTTCAGAATGGCTCAATCAAAAGTAAGGTTCAACTCTGTTAGTTGAATGCACAGAACAGAAAGAATTTTCACAGAATTCTACTGTGTAGTTTATATTTGAATATATTCCTTTTTCCACTATTACCCTCTTAGCGCTCCGAATGTCCACTTGCATTTTCTACAGAAAGAGTGTTCAGAACTGCGCAATCAAAAGTATGGTTTAACTCTGTTAGCTTAATGAACATATCAGAAATAAGTTTCACACAATGCTTCTGTGTAGTTTTTATTTGAAGATATTATTTTTCCCAATATAGGCCTCTTAGCGCTCAGAATGTCCAATTGCAGTTTCTACAGAAAGAGTGTTTCAGAAAGGCTCAATCAAAAGTAAGGTTCAACTCTGTTAATTGAATGCACAGAACAGAAAGAAGTTTCATACAATGCTTCTGTGTAGTTTATATTTGAATATATTCTTTTTTCCACTATTACCCACTTAGCGCTACGAATGTCCAGTTGCATTTTCTACAGACAGAGTGTTTCAAAACTGCTCAATCAAAAGTATGGTTTAACTCTGTTAGCTGAATGCTCAGATCAGAAAGAAGTTTCACAGAATGCTTCTGTGTAGTTTATATTTGAATATATTCCTTTTTCCACTACTACTCTCTTAGCGCTCCAAATGTCCAGTTGCATTTTCTACAGAAAGAGTGTTCAGATCCGCTCAATCAAAAGTATGGTTTAACTCTGTTAGCTGAATGCACAGATCAGAAAGAAGTTTCACAGAATGATTCTGTGTAGTTTATATTTGGAGACATTCCTTTTTCCACTATTACCCTCTTAGCGCTCCGAATCTCCACTTGCATTTTCTACAGAAAGAGTGTTTCAGAACGGCTCAATCAAAACTAAGGTTCAACTCTTTTAGTTGAACAAACAGAACAGAAAGATGTTTCACACAATTCTTCTGTGTAGTTTTTATTTGTAGACATTCTTTTTCCCAATATAGGCCTCTTAGCGCTCAGAATGTCCAATTGCAGTTTCTACAGAAAGAGTGTTTCAGAACGGCTCAATCAAACGTAAGGTTCAACTCTGTTAGTTGAATGCACAGAACAGAAAGAAGTTTCATACAATGCTTCTGTGTAGTTTATATTTGAACATATTTTTTTTTCCACTATTACCCACTTAGCGCTACGAATGTCCAGTTGCATTTTCTACAGACAGAGTGTTTCAAAACTGCTCAATCAAAAGTATGGTTTAACTCTGTTAGCTGAATGCTCAGATCAGAAAGAAGTTTCACAGAATGCTTCTGTGTAGTTTATATTTGAATATATTCCTTTTTCCACTACTACGCTCTTAGCGCTCCAAATGTCCAGTTGCATTTTCTACAGAAAGAGTGTTCAGATCTGCTCAATCAAAAGTATGGTTTAACTCTGTTAGCTGAATGCACAGATCAGAAAGAAGTTTCACCGAATGATTCTGTGTAGTTTATATTGAAGACATTCCTTTTTCCACTATTACCCTCTTAGCGCTCCGAATCTCCACTTGCATTTTCTACAAAAAGAGTGTTTCATAACTGCTCAATCAAAAATATGTTTTATCTCTGTTAACTGAATTTACAGATCAGAAATAAGTTTCACAGAATGCATCTGTGTAGTTTTTATTTGAAGATATTCTTTTTCCCAATGTAGGCCTCTTAGCGCTTAGCATGTCCAATTGCAGTTTCTACAGAAAGAGTGTTTCAGAACGGCTCAATCAAAAGTAAGGTTCAACTCTGTTAGTTGAATGCACAGAACAGAAAGAATTTTCACAGAATGCTACTGTGTAGTTTATATTTGAATATATTCCTTTTTCCACTATTACCCTCTTAGCGCTCCGAATGTCCACTTGCATTTTCTACAGAAAGAGTGTTCAGAACTGCGCAATCAAAAGTATGGTTTAACTCTGCTAGCTTAATGAACATATCAGAAATAAGTTTCACACAATGCTTCTGTGTAGTTTTTATTTGAAGATATTATTTTTCCCAATATAGTCCTCTTAGCGCTCAGAATGTCCAATTGCAGTTTCTACAGAAAGAGTGTTTCAGAAAGGCTCAATCAAAAGTAAGGTTCAACTCTGTTAGTTGAATGCATAGAACAGAAAGAAGTTTCATACAATGCTTCTGTGTAGTTTATATTTGAACATATTCTTTTTTCCACTATTACCCACTTAGCGCTACGAATGTCCAGTTGCATTTTCTACAGACAGAGTGTTTCAAAACTGCTCAATCAAAAGTATGGTTTAACTCTGTTAGCTGAATGCTCAGATCAGAAAGAAGTTTCACAGAATGCTTCTGTGTAGTTTATATTTGAATATATTCCTTTTTCCACTACTACGCTCTTAGCGCTCCAAATGTCCAGTTGCATTTTCTACAGAAAGAGTGTTCAGATCTGCTCAATCAAAAGTATGGTTTAACTCTGTTAGCTGAATGCACAGATCAGAAAGAAGTTTCACCGAATGATTCTGTGTAGTTTATATTTGAAGACATTCCTTTTTCCACTATTACCCTCTTAGCGCTCCGAATCTCCACTTGCATTTTCTACAAAAAGAGTGTTTCATAACTGCTCAATCAAAAATATGTTTTATCTCTGTTAACTGAATTTACAGATCAGAAATAAGTTTCACAGAATGCATCTGTGTAGTTTTTATTTGAAGATATTCTTTTTCCCAATGTAGGCCTCTTAGCGCTTAGCATGTCCAATTGCAGTTTCTACAGAAAGAGTGTTTCAGAACGGCTCAATCAAAAGTAAGGTTCAACTCTGTTAGTTGAATGCACAGAACAGAAAGAATTTTCACAGAATGCTACTGTGTAGTTTATATTTGAATATATTCCTTTTTCCACTATTACCCTCTTAGCGCTCCGAATGTCCACTTGCATTTTCTACAGAAAGAGTGTTCAGAACTGCGCAATCAAAAGTATGGTTTAACTCTGTTAGCTTAATGAACATATCAGAAATAAGTTTCACACAATGCTTCTGTGTAGTTTTTATTTGAAGATATTATTTTTCCCAATATAGGCCTCTTAGCGCTCAGAATGTCCAATTGCTGTTCCTACAGAAAGAGTGTTTCAGAAAGGCTCAATCAAAAGTAAGGTTCAACTCTGTTAGTTGAATGCACAGAACAGAAAGAAGTTTCATACAATGCTTCTGTGTAGTTTATATTTGAACATATTCTTTTTTCCACTATTACCCACTTAGCGCTACGAATGTCCAGTTGCATTTTCTACAGACAGAGTGTTTCAAAACTGCTCAATCAAAAGTATGGTTTAACTCTGTTAGCTGAATGCTCAGATCAGAAAGAAGTTTCACAGAATGCTTCTGTGTAGTTTATATTTGAATATATTCCTTTTTCCACTACTACGCTCTTAGCGCTCCAAATGTCCAGTTGCATTTTCTACAGAAAGAGTGTTCAGATCTGCTCAATCAAAAGTATGGTTTAACTCTGTTAGCTGAATGCACAGATCAGAAAGAAGTTTCACCGAATGATTCTGTGTAGTTTATATTTGAAGACATTCCTTTTTCCACTATTACCCTCTTAACGCTCCGAATCTCCACTTGCATTTTCTACAAAAAGAGTGTTTCATAACTGCTCAATCAAAAATATGTTTTATCTCTGTTAACTGAATTTACAGATCAGAAATAAGTTTCACAGAATGCATCTGTGTAGTTTTTATTTGAAGATATTCTTTTTCCCAATGTAGGCCTCTTAGCGCTTAGCATGTCCAATTGCAGTTTCTACAGAAAGAGTGTTTCAGAACGGCTAAATCAAAAGTAAGGTTCAACTCTTTTAGTTTAATGCACAGAACAGAAAGAATTTTCACAGAATGCTACTGTGTAGTTTATATTTGAATATATTCCTTTTTCCACTATTACCCTCTTAGCGCTCCGAATGTCCACTTGCATTTTCTACAGAAAGAGTGTTCAGAACTGCGCAATCAAAAGTATGGTTTAACTCTGTTAGCTTAATGAACATATCAGAAATAAGTTTCACACAATGCTTCTGTGTAGTTTTTATTTGAAGATATTATTTTTCCCAATATAGGCCTCTTAGCGCTCAGAATGTCCAATTGCAGTTTCTACAGAAAGAGTGTTTCAGAAAGGCTCAATCAAAAGTAAGGTTCAACTCTGTTAATTGAATGCACAGAACAGAAAGAAGTTTCATACAATGCTTCTGTGTAGTTTATATTTGAATATATTCTTTTTTCCACTATTACCCACTTAGCGCTACGAATGTCCAGTTGCATTTTCTACAGACAGAGTGTTTCAAAACTGCTCAATCAAAAGTATGGTTTAACTCTGTTAGCTGAATGCTCAGATCAGAAAGAAGTTTCACAGAATGCTTCTGTGTAGTTTATATTTGAATATATTCCTTTTTCCACTACTACTCTCTTAGCGCTCCAAATGTCCAGTTGCATTTTCTACAGAAAGAGTGTTCAGATCCGCTCAATCAAAAGTATGGTTTAACTCTGTTAGCTGAATGCACAGATCAGAAAGAAGTTTCACAGAATTATTCTGTGTAGTTTATATTTGGAGACATTCCTTTTTCCACTATTACCCTCTTAGCGCTCCGAATCTCCACTTGCATTTTCTACAGAAAGAGTGTTTCAGAACGGCTCAATCAAAACTAAGGTTCAACTCTTTTAGTTGAACAAACAGAACAGAAAGATGTTTCACACAATTCTTCTGTGTAGTTTTTATTTGTAGACATTCTTTTTCCCAATATAGGCCTCTTAGCGCTCAGAATGTCCAATTGCAGTTTCTACAGAAAGAGTGTTTCAGAACGGCTCAATCAAAAGTAAGGTTCAACTCTGTTAGTTGAATGCACAGAACAGAAAGAAGTTTCATACAATGCTTCTGTGTAGTTTATATTTGAACATATTTTTTTTTCCACTATTACCCACTTAGCGCTACGAATGTCCAGTTGCATTTTCTACAGACAGAGTGTTTCAAAACTGCTCAATCAAAAGTATGGTTTAACTCTGTTAGCTGAATGCTCAGATCAGAAAGAAGTTTCACAGAATGCTTCTGTGTAGTTTATATTTGAATATATTCCTTTTTCCACTACTACGCTCTTAGCGCTCCAAATGTCCAGTTGCATTTTCTACAGAAAGAGTGTTCAGATCTGCTCAATCAAAAGTATGGTTTAACTCTGTTAGCTGAATGCACAGATCAGAAAGAAGTTTCACCGAATGATTCTGTGTAGTTTATATTTGAAGACATTCCTTTTTCCACTATTACCCTCTTAGCGCTCCGAATCTCCACTTGCATTTTCTACAAAAAGAGTGTTTCATAACTGCTCAATCAAAAATATGTTTTATCTCTGTTAACTGAATTTACAGATCAGAAATAAGTTTCACAGAATGCATCTGTGTAGTTTTTATTTGAAGATATTCTTTTTCCCAATGTAGGCCTCTTAGCGCTTAGCATGTCCAATTGCAGTTTCTACAGAAAGAGTGTTTCAGAACGGCTCAATCAAAAGTAAGGTTCAACTCTGTTAGTTGAATGCACAGAACAGAAAGAATTTTCACAGAATGCTACTGTGTAGTTTATATTTGAATATATTCCTTTTTCCACTATTACCCTCTTAGCGCTCCGAATGTCCACTTGCATTTTCTACAGAAAGAGTGTTCAGAACTGCGCAATCAAAAGTATGGTTTAACTCTGTTAGCTTAATGAACATATCAGAAATAAGTTTCACACAATGCTTCTGTGTAGTTTTTATTTGAAGATATTATTTTTCCCAATATAGGCCTCTTAGCGCTCAGAATGTCCAATTGCTGTTCCTACAGAAAGAGTGTTTCAGAAAGGCTCAATCAAAAGTAAGGTTCAACTCTGTTAGTTGAATGCACAGAACAGAAAGAAGTTTCATACAATGCTTCTGTGTAGTTTATATTTGAACATATTCTTTTTTCCACTATTACCCACTTAGCGCTACGAATGTCCAGTTGCATTTTCTACAGACAGAGTGTTTCAAAACTGCTCAATCAAAAGTATGGTTTAACTCTGTTAGCTGAATGCTCAGATCAGAAAGAAGTTTCACAGAATGCTTCTGTGTAGTTTATATTTGAATATATTCCTTTTTCCACTACTACGCTCTTAGCGCTCCAAATGTCCAGTTGCATTTTCTACAGAAAGAGTGTTCAGATCTGCTCAATCAAAAGTATGGTTTAACTCTGTTAGCTGAATGCACAGATCAGAAAGAAGTTTCACCGAATGATCCTGTGTAGTTTATATTTGAAGACATTCCTTTTTCCACTATTACCCTCTTAGCGCTCCGAATCTCCACTTGCATTTTCTACAAAAAGAGTGTTTCATAACTGCTCAATCAAAAATATGTTTTATCTCTGTTAACTGAATTTACAGATCAGAAATAAGTTTCACAGAATGCATCTGTGTAGTTTTTATTTGAAGATATTCTTTTTCCCAATGTAGGCCTCTTAGCGCTTAGCATGTCCAATTGCAGTTTCTACAGAAAGAGTGTTTCAGAACGGCTCAATCAAAAGTAAGGTTCAACTCTGTTAGTTGAATGCACAGAACAGAAAGAATTTTCACAGAATTCTACTGTGTAGTTTATATTTGAATATATTCCTTTTTCCACTATTACCCTCTTAGCGCTCCGAATGTCCACTTGCATTTTCTACAGAAAGAGTGTTCAGAACTGCGCAATGAAAAGTATGGTTTAACTCTGTTAGCTTAATGAACATATCAGAAATAAGTTTCACACAATGCTTCTGTGTAGTTTTTATTTGAAGATATTATTTTTCCCAATATAGGCCTCTTAGCGCTCAGAATGTCCAATTGCAGTTTCTACAGAAAGAGTGTTTCAGAAAGGCTCAATCAAAAGTAAGGTTCAACTCTGTTACTTGAATGCACAGAACAGAAAGAAGTTTCATACAATGCTTCTGTGTAGTTTATATTTGAATATATTCTTTTTTCCACTATTACCCACTTAGCGCTACGAATGTCCAGTTGCATTTTCTACAGACAGAGTGTTTCAAAACTGCTCAATCAAAAGTATGGTTTAACTCTGTTAGCTGAATGCTCAGATCAGAAAGAAGTTTCACAGAATGCTTCTGTGTAGTTTATATTTGAATATATTCCTTTTTCCACTACTACTCTCTTAGCGCTCCAAATGTCCAGTTGCATTTTCTACAGAAAGAGTGTTCAGATCCGCTCAATCAAAAGTATGGTTTAACTCTGTTAGCTGAATGCACAGATCAGAAAGAAGTTTCACAGAATGATTCTGTGTAGTTTATATTTGGAGACATTCCTTTTTCCACTATTACCCTCTTAGCGCTCCGAATCTCCACTTGCATTTTCTACAGAAAGAGTGTTTCAGAACGGCTCAATCAAAACTAAGGTTCAACTCTTTTAGTTGAACAAACAGAACAGAAAGATGTTTCACACAATTCTTCTGTGTAGTTTTTATTTGTAGACATTCTTTTTCCCAATATAGGCCTCTTAGCGCTCAGAATGTCCAATTGCAGTTTCTACAGAAAGAGTGTTTCAGAACGGCTCAATCAAACGTAAGGTTCAACTCTGTTAGTTGAATGCACAGAACAGAAAGAAGTTTCATACAATGCTTCTGTGTAGTTTATATTTGAACATATTTTTTTTTCCACTATTACCCACTTAGCGCTACGAATGTCCAGTTGCATTTTCTACAGACAGAGTGTTTCAAAACTGCTCAATCAAAAGTATGGTTTAACTCTGTTAGCTGAATGCTCAGATCAGAAAGAAGTTTCACAGAATGCTTCTGTGTAGTTTATATTTGAATATATTCCTTTTTCCACTACTACGCTCTTAGCGCTCCAAATGTCCAGTTGCATTTTCTACAGAAAGAGTGTTCAGATCTGCTCAATCAAAAGTATGGTTTAACTCTGTTAGCTGAATGCACAGATCAGAAAGAAGTTTCACCGAATGATTCTGTGTAGTTTATATTGAAGACATTCCTTTTTCCACTATTACCCTCTTAGCGCTCCGAATCTCCACTTGCATTTTCTACAAAAAGAGTGTTTCATAACTGCTCAATCAAAAATATGTTTTATCTCTGTTAACTGAATTTACAGATCAGAAATAAGTTTCACAGAATGCATCTGTGTAGTTTTTATTTGAAGATATTCTTTTTCCCAGTGTAGGCCTCTTAGCGCTTAGCATGTCCAATTGCAGTTTCTACAGAAAGAGTGTTTCAGAACGGCTCAATCAAAAGTAAGGTTCAACTCTGTTAGTTGAATGCACAGAACAGAAAGAATTTTCACAGAATGCTACTGTGTAGTTTATATTTGAATATATTCCTTTTTCCACTATTACCCTCTTAGCGCTCCGAATGTCCACTTGCATTTTCTACAGAAAGAGTGTTCAGAACTGCGCAATCAAAAGTATGGTTTAACTCTGCTAGCTTAATGAACATATCAGAAATAAGTTTCACACAATGCTTCTGTGTAGTTTTTATTTGAAGATATTATTTTTCCCAATATAGTCCTCTTAGCGCTCAGAATGTCCAATTGCAGTTTCTACAGAAAGAGTGTTTCAGAAAGGCTCAATCAAAAGTAAGGTTCAACTCTGTTAGTTGAATGCATAGAACAGAAAGAAGTTTCATACAATGCTTCTCTGTAGTTTATATTTGAACATATTCTTTTTTCCACTATTACCCACTTAGCGCTACGAATGTCCAGTTGCATTTTCTACAGACAGAGTGTTTCAAAACTGCTCAATCAAAAGTATGGTTTAACTCTGTTAGCTGAATGCTCAGATCAGAAAGAAGTTTCACAGAATGCTTCTGTGTAGTTTATATTTGAATATATTCCTTTTTCCACTACTACGCTCTTAGCGCTCCAAATGTCCAGTTGCATTTTCTACAGAAAGAGTGTTCAGATCTGCTCAATCAAAAGTATGGTTTAACTCTGTTAGCTGAATGCACAGATCAGAAAGAAGTTTCACCGAATGATTCTGTGTAGTTTATATTTGAAGACATTCCTTTTTCCACTATTACCCTCTTAGCGCTCCGAATCTCCACTTGCATTTTCTACAAAAAGAGTGTTTCATAACTGCTCAATCAAAAATATGTTTTATCTCTGTTAACTGAATTTACAGATCAGAAATAAGTTTCACAGAATGCATCTGTGTAGTTTTTATTTGAAGATATTCTTTTTCCCAATGTAGGCCTCTTAGCGCTTAGCATGTCCAATTGCAGTTTCTACAGAAAGAGTGTTTCAGAACGGCTCAATCAAAAGTAAGGTTCAACTCTGTTAGTTGAATGCACAGAACAGAAAGAATTTTCACAGAATTCTACTGTGTAGTTTATATTTGAATATATTCCTTTTTCCACTATTACCCTCTTAGCGCTCCGAATGTCCACTTGCATTTTCTACAGAAAGAGTGTTCAGAACTGCGCAATGAAAAGTATGGTTTAACTCTGTTAGCTTAATGAACATATCAGAAATAAGTTTCACACAATGCTTCTGTGTAGTTTTTATTTGAAGATATTATTTTTCCCAATATAGGCCTCTTAGCGCTCAGAATGTCCAATTGCAGTTTCTACAGAAAGAGTGTTTCAGAAAGGCTCAATCAAAAGTAAGGTTCAACTCTGTTACTTGAATGCACAGAACAGAAAGAAGTTTCATACAATGCTTCTGTGTAGTTTATATTTGAATATATTCTTTTTTCCACTATTACCCACTTAGCGCTACGAATGTCCAGTTGCATTTTCTACAGACAGAGTGTTTCAAAACTGCTCAATCAAAAGTATGGTTTAACTCTGTTAGCTGAATGCTCAGATCAGAAAGAAGTTTCACAGAATGCTTCTGTGTAGTTTATATTTGAATATATTCCTTTTTCCACTACTACTCTCTTAGCGCTCCAAATGTCCAGTTGCATTTTCTACAGAAAGAGTGTTCAGATCCGCTCAATCAAAAGTATGGTTTAACTCTGTTAGCTGAATGCACAGATCAGAAAGAAGTTTCACAGAATGATTCTGTGTAGTTTATATTTGGAGACATTCCTTTTTCCACTATTACCCTCTTAGCGCTCCGAATCTCCACTTGCATTTTCTACAGAAAGAGTGTTTCAGAACGGCTCAATCAAAACTAAGGTTCAACTCTTTTAGTTGAACAAACAGAACAGAAAGATGTTTCACACAATTCTTCTGTGTAGTTTTTATTTGTAGACATTCTTTTTCCCAATATAGGCCTCTTAGCGCTCAGAATGTCCAATTGCAGTTTCTACAGAAAGAGTGTTTCAGAACGGCTCAATCAAACGTAAGGTTCAACTCTGTTAGTTGAATGCACAGAACAGAAAGAAGTTTCATACAATGCTTCTGTGTAGTTTATATTTGAACATATTTTTTTTTCCACTATTACCCACTTAGCGCTACGAATGTCCAGTTGCATTTTCTACAGACAGAGTGTTTCAAAACTGCTCAATCAAAAGTATGGTTTAACTCTGTTAGCTGAATGCTCAGATCAGAAAGAAGTTTCACAGAATGCTTCTGTGTAGTTTATATTTGAATATATTCCTTTTTCCACTACTACGCTCTTAGCGCTCCAAATGTCCAGTTGCATTTTCTACAGAAAGAGTGTTCAGATCTGCTCAATCAAAAGTATGGTTTAACTCTGTTAGCTGAATGCACAGATCAGAAAGAAGTTTCACCGAATGATTCTGTGTAGTTTATATTGAAGACATTCCTTTTTCCACTATTACCCTCTTAGCGCTCCGAATCTCCACTTGCATTTTCTACAAAAAGAGTGTTTCATAACTGCTCAATCAAAAATATGTTTTATCTCTGTTAACTGAATTTACAGATCAGAAATAAGTTTCACAGAATGCATCTGTGTAGTTTTTATTTGAAGATATTCTTTTTCCCAATGTAGGCCTCTTAGCGCTTAGCATGTCCAATTGCAGTTTCTACAGAAAGAGTGTTTCAGAACGGCTCAATCAAAAGTAAGGTTCAACTCTGTTAGTTGAATGCACAGAACAGAAAGAATTTTCACAGAATGCTACTGTGTAGTTTATATTTGAATATATTCCTTTTTCCACTATTACCCTCTTAGCGCTCCGAATGTCCACTTGCATTTTCTACAGAAAGAGTGTTCAGAACTGCGCAATCAAAAGTATGGTTTAACTCTGCTAGCTTAATGAACATATCAGAAATAAGTTTCACACAATGCTTCTGTGTAGTTTTTATTTGAAGATATTATTTTTCCCAATATAGTCCTCTTAGCGCTCAGAATGTCCAATTGCAGTTTCTACAGAAAGAGTGTTTCAGAAAGGCTCAATCAAAAGTAAGGTTCAACTCTGTTAGTTGAATGCATAGAACAGAAAGAAGTTTCATACAATGCTTCTCTGTAGTTTATATTTGAACATATTCTTTTTTCCACTATTACCCACTTAGCGCTACGAATGTCCAGTTGCATTTTCTACAGACAGAGTGTTTCAAAACTGCTCAATCAAAAGTATGGTTTAACTCTGTTAGCTGAATGCTCAGATCAGAAAGAAGTTTCACAGAATGCTTCTGTGTAGTTTATATTTGAATATATTCCTTTTTCCACTACTACGCTCTTAGCGCTCCAAATGTCCAGTTGCATTTTCTACAGAAAGAGTGTTCAGATCTGCTCAATCAAAAGTATGGTTTAACTCTGTTAGCTGAATGCACAGATCAGAAAGAAGTTTCACCGAATGATTCTGTGTAGTTTATATTTGAAGACATTCCTTTTTCCACTATTACCCTCTTAGCGCTCCGAATCTCCACTTGCATTTTCTACAAAAAGAGTGTTTCATAACTGCTCAATCAAAAATATGTTTTATCTCTGTTAACTGAATTTACAGATCAGAAATAAGTTTCACAGAATGCATCTGTGTAGTTTTTATTTGAAGATATTCTTTTTCCCAATGTAGGCCTCTTAGCGCTTAGCATGTCCAATTGCAGTTTCTACAGAAAGAGTGTTTCAGAACGGCTCAATCAAAAGTAAGGTTCAACTCTGTTAGTTGAATGCACAGAACAGAAAGAATTTTCACAGAATGCTACTGTGTAGTTTATATTTGAATATATTCCTTTTTCCACTATTACCCTCTTAGCGCTCCGAATGTCCACTTGCATTTTCTACAGAAAGAGTGTTCAGAACTGCGCAATCAAAAGTATGGTTTAACTCTGTTAGCTTAATGAACATATCAGAAATAAGTTTCACACAATGCTTCTGTGTAGTTTTTATTTGAAGATATTATTTTTCCCAATATAGGCCTCTTAGCGCTCAGAATGTCCAATTGCAGTTCCTACAGAAAGAGTGTTTCAGAAAGGCTCAATCAAAAGTAAGGTTCAACTCTGTTAGTTGAATGCACAGAACAGAAAGAAGTTTCATACAATGCTTCTGTGTAGTTTATATTTGAACATATTCTTTTTTCCACTATTACCCACTTAGCGCTACGAATGTCCAGTTGCATTTTCTACAGACAGAGTGTTTCAAAACTGCTCAATCAAAAGTATGGTTTAACTCTGTTAGCTGAATGCTCAGATCAGAAAGAAGTTTCACAGAATGCTTCTGTGTAGTTTATATTTGAATATATTCCTTTTTCCACTACTACGCTCTTAGCGCTCCAAATGTCCAGTTGCATTTTCTACAGAAAGAGTGTTCAGATCTGCTCAATCAAAAGTATGGTTTAACTCTGTTAGCTGAATGCACAGATCAGAAAGAAGTTTCACCGAATGATTCTGTGTAGTTTATATTTGAAGACATTCCTTTTTCCACTATTACCCTCTTAACGCTCCGAATCTCCACTTGCATTTTCTACAAAAAGAGTGTTTCATAACTGCTCAATCAAAAATATGTTTTATCTCTGTTAACTGAATTTACAGATCAGAAATAAGTTTCACAGAATGCATCTGTGTAGTTTTTATTTGAAGATATTCTTTTTCCCAATGTAGGCCCCTTAGCGCTTAGCATGTCCAATTGCAGTTTCTACAGAAAGAGTGTTTCAGAACGGCTCAATCAAAAGTAAGGTTCAACTCTTTTAGTTGAATGCACAGAACAGAAAGAATTTTCACAGAATGCTACTGTGTAGTTTATATTTGAATATATTCCTTTTTCCACTATTACCCTCTTAGCGCTCCGAATGTCCACTTGCATTTTCTACAGAAAGAGTGTTCAGAACTGCGCAATCAAAAGTATGGTTTAACTCTGTTAGCTTAATGAACATATCAGAAATAAGTTTCACACAATGCTTCTGTGTAGTTTTTATTTGAAGATATTATTTTTCCCAATAGAGGCCTCTTAGCGCTCAGAATGTCCAATTGCAGTTTCTACAGAAAGAGTGTTTCAGAAAGGCTCAATCAAAAGTAAGGTTCAACTCTGTTACTTGAATGCACAGAACAGAAAGAAGTTTCATACAATGCTTCTGTGTAGTTTATATTTGAATATATTCTTTTTTCCACTATTACCCACTTAGCGCTACGAATGTCCAGTTGCATTTTCTACAGACAGAGTGTTTCAAAACTGCTCAATCAAAAGTATGGTTTAACTCTGTTAGCTGAATGCTCAGATCAGAAAGAAGTTTCACAGAATGCTTCTGTGTAGTTTATATTTGAATATATTCCTTTTTCCACTACTACTCTCTTAGCGCTCCAAATGTCCAGTTGCATTTTCTACAGAAAGAGTGTTCAGATCCGCTCAATCAAAAGTATGGTTTAACTCTGTTAGCTGAATGCACAGATCAGAAAGAAGTTTCACAGAATGATTCTGTGTAGTTTATATTTGGAGACATTCCTTTTTCCACTATTACCCTCTTAGCGCTCCGAATCTCCACTTGCATTTTCTACAGAAAGAGTGTTTCAGAACGGCTCAATCAAAACTAAGGTTCAACTCTTTTAGTTGAACAAACAGAACAGAAAGATGTTTCACACAATTCTTCTGTGTAGTTTTTATTTGTAGACATTCTTTTTCCCAATATAGGCCTCTTAGCGCTCAGAATGTCCAATTGCAGTTTCTACAGAAAGAGTGTTTCAGAACGGCTCAATCAAACGTAAGGTTCAACTCTGTTAGTTGAATGCACAGAACAGAAAGAAGTTTCATACAATGCTTCTGTGTAGTTTATATTTGAACATATTTTTTTTTCCACTATTACCCACTTAGCGCTACGAATGTCCAGTTGCATTTTCTACAGACAGAGTGTTTCAAAACTGCTCAATCAAAAGTATGGTTTAACTCTGTTAGCTGAATGCTCAGATCAGAAAGAAGTTTCACAGAATGCTTCTGTGTAGTTTATATTTGAATATATTCCTTTTTCCACTACTACGCTCTTAGCGCTCCAAATGTCCAGTTGCATTTTCTACAGAAAGAGTGTTCAGATCTGCTCAATCAAAAGTATGGTTTAACTCTGTTAGCTGAATGCACAGATCAGAAAGAAGTTTCACCGAATGATTCTGTGTAGTTTATATTGAAGACATTCCTTTTTCCACTATTACCCTCTTAGCGCTCCGAATCTCCACTTGCATTTTCTACAAAAAGAGTGTTTCATAACTGCTCAATCAAAAATATGTTTTATCTCTGTTAACTGAATTTACAGATCAGAAATAAGTTTCACAGAATGCATCTGTGTAGTTTTTATTTGAAGATATTCTTTTTCCCAATGTAGGCCTCTTAGCGCTTAGCATGTCCAATTGCAGTTTCTACAGAAAGAGTGTTTCAGAACGGCTCAATCAAAAGTAAGGTTCAACTCTGTTAGTTGAATGCACAGAACAGAAAGAATTTTCACAGAATGCTACTGTGTAGTTTATATTTGAATATATTCCTTTTTCCACTATTACCCTCTTAGCGCTCCGAATGTCCACTTGCATTTTCTACAGAAAGAGTGTTCAGAACTGCGCAATCAAAAGTATGGTTTAACTCTGCTAGCTTAATGAACATATCAGAAATAAGTTTCACACAATGCTTCTGTGTAGTTTTTATTTGAAGATATTATTTTTCCCAATATAGTCCTCTTAGCGCTCAGAATGTCCAATTGCAGTTTCTACAGAAAGAGTGTTTCAGAAAGGCTCAATCAAAAGTAAGGTTCAACTCTGTTAGTTGAATGCATAGAACAGAAAGAAGTTTCATACAATGCTTCTCTGTAGTTTATATTTGAACATATTCTTTTTTCCACTATTACCCACTTAGCGCTACGAATGTCCAGTTGCATTTTCTACAGACAGAGTGTTTCAAAACTGCTCAATCAAAAGTATGGTTTAACTCTGTTAGCTGAATGCTCAGATCAGAAAGAAGTTTCACAGAATGCTTCTGTGTAGTTTATATTTGAATATATTCCTTTTTCCACTACTACGCTCTTAGCGCTCCAAATGTCCAGTTGCATTTTCTACAGAAAGAGTGTTCAGATCTGCTCAATCAAAAGTATGGTTTAACTCTGTTAGCTGAATGCACAGATCAGAAAGAAGTTTCACCGAATGATTCTGTGTAGTTTATATTTGAAGACATTCCTTTTTCCACTATTACCCTCTTAGCGCTCCGAATCTCCACTTGCATTTTCTACAAAAAGAGTGTTTCATAACTGCTCAATCAAAAATATGTTTTATCTCTGTTAACTGAATTTACAGATCAGAAATAAGTTTCACAGAATGCATCTGTGTAGTTTTTATTTGAAGATATTCTTTTTCCCAATGTAGGCCTCTTAGCGCTTAGCATGTCCAATTGCAGTTTCTACAGAAAGAGTGTTTCAGAACGGCTCAATCAAAAGTAAGGTTCAACTCTGTTAGTTGAATGCACAGAACAGAAAGAATTTTCACAGAATGCTACTGTGTAGTTTATATTTGAATATATTCCTTTTTCCACTATTACCCTCTTAGCGCTCCGAATGTCCACTTGCATTTTCTACAGAAAGAGTGTTCAGAACTGCGCAATCAAAAGTATGGTTTAACTCTGTTAGCTTAATGAACATATCAGAAATAAGTTTCACACAATGCTTCTGTGTAGTTTTTATTTGAAGATATTATTTTTCCCAATATAGGCCTCTTAGCGCTCAGAATGTCCAATTGCAGTTCCTACAGAAAGAGTGTTTCAGAAAGGCTCAATCAAAAGTAAGGTTCAACTCTGTTAGTTGAATGCACAGAACAGAAAGAAGTTTCATACAATGCTTCTGTGTAGTTTATATTTGAACATATTCTTTTTTCCACTATTACCCACTTAGCGCTACGAATGTCCAGTTGCATTTTCTACAGACAGAGTGTTTCAAAACTGCTCAATCAAAAGTATGGTTTAACTCTGTTAGCTGAATGCTCAGATCAGAAAGAAGTTTCACAGAATGCTTCTGTGTAGTTTATATTTGAATATATTCCTTTTTCCACTACTACGCTCTTAGCGCTCCAAATGTCCAGTTGCATTTTCTACAGAAAGAGTGTTCAGATCTGCTCAATCAAAAGTATGGTTTAACTCTGTTAGCTGAATGCACAGATCAGAAAGAAGTTTCACCGAATGATTCTGTGTAGTTTATATTTGAAGACATTCCTTTTTCCACTATTACCCTCTTAACGCTCCGAATCTCCACTTGCATTTTCTACAAAAAGAGTGTTTCATAACTGCTCAATCAAAAATATGTTTTATCTCTGTTAACTGAATTTACAGATCAGAAATAAGTTTCACAGAATGCATCTGTGTAGTTTTTATTTGAAGATATTCTTTTTCCCAATGTAGGCCCCTTAGCGCTTAGCATGTCCAATTGCAGTTTCTACAGAAAGAGTGTTTCAGAACGGCTCAATCAAAAGTAAGGTTCAACTCTTTTAGTTGAATGCACAGAACAGAAAGAATTTTCACAGAATGCTACTGTGTAGTTTATATTTGAATATATTCCTTTTTCCACTATTACCCTCTTAGCGCTCCGAATGTCCACTTGCATTTTCTACAGAAAGAGTGTTCAGAACTGCGCAATCAAAAGTATGGTTTAACTCTGTTAGCTTAATGAACATATCAGAAATAAGTTTCACACAATGCTTCTGTGTAGTTTTTATTTGAAGATATTATTTTTCCCAATATAGGCCTCTTAGCGCTCAGAATGTCCAATTGCAGTTTCTACAGAAAGAGTGTTTCAGAAAGGCTCAATCAAAAGTAAGGTTCAACTCTGTTAATTGAATGCACAGAACAGAAAGAAGTTTCATACAATGCTTCTGTGTAGTTTATATTTGAATATATTCTTTTTTCCACTATTACCCACTTAGCGCTACGAATGTCCAGTTGCATTTTCTACAGACAGAATGTTTCAAAACTGCTCAATCAAAAGTATGGTTTAACTCTGTTAGCTGAATGCTCAGATCAGAAAGAAGTTTCACAGAATGCTTCTGTGTAGTTTATATTTGAATATATTCCTTTTTCCACTACTACTCTCTTAGCGCTCCAAATGTCCAGTTGCATTTTCTACAGAAAGAGTGTTCAGATCCGCTCAATCAAAAGTATGGTTTAACTCTGTTAGCTGAATGCACAGATCAGAAAGAAGTTTCACAGAATGATTCTGTGTAGTTTATATTTGGAGACATTCCTTTTTCCACTATTACCCTCTTAGCGCTCCGAATCTCCACTTGCATTTTCTACAGAAAGAGTGTTTCAGAACGGCTCAATCAAAACTAAGGTTCAACTCTTTTAGTTGAACAAACAGAACAGAAAGATGTTTCACACAATTCTTCTGTGTAGTTTTTATTTGTAGACATTCTTTTTCCCAATATAGGCCTCTTAGCGCTCAGAATGTCCAATTGCAGTTTCTACAGAAAGAGTGTTTCAGAACGGCTCAATCAAAAGTAAGGTTCAACTCTGTTAGTTGAATGCACAGAACAGAAAGAAGTTTCATACAATGCTTCTGTGTAGTTTATATTTGAACATATTTTTTTTTCCACTATTACCCACTTAGCGCTACGAATGTCCAGTTGCATTTTCTACAGACAGAGTGTTTCAAAACTGCTCAATCAAAAGTATGGTTTAACTCTGTTAGCTGAATGCTCAGATCAGAAAGAAGTTTCACAGAATGCTTCTGTGTAGTTTATATTTGAATATATTCCTTTTTCCACTACTACGCTCTTAGCGCTCCAAATGTCCAGTTGCATTTTCTACAGAAAGAGTGTTCAGATCTGCTCAATCAAAAGTATGGTTTAACTCTGTTAGCTGAATGCACAGATCAGAAAGAAGTTTCACCAAATGATTCTGTGTAGTTTATATTTGAAGACATTCCTTTTTCCACTATTACCCTCTTAACGCTCCGAATCTCCACTTGCATTTTCTACAAAAAGAGTGTTTCATAACTGCTCAATCAAAAATATGTTTTATCTCTGTTAACTGAATTTACAGATCAGAAATAAGTTTCACAGAATGCATCTGTGTAGTTTTTATTTGAAGATATTCTTTTTCCCAATGTAG
The DNA here is from genome assembly GCF_028878055.3 of Symphalangus syndactylus. NCBI lineage: Eukaryota > Metazoa > Chordata > Mammalia > Primates > Hylobatidae > Symphalangus > Symphalangus syndactylus. Next base: position 139,940,013 of record NC_072433.2, on the reverse strand, counting down.
GCCTCTTAGCGCTTAGCATGTCCAATTGCAGTTTCTACAGAAAGAGTGTTTCAGAACGGCTCAATCAAAAGTAAGGTTCAACTCTGTTAGTTGAATGCACAGAACAGAAAGAATTTTCACAGAATGCTACTGTGTAGTTTATATTTGAATATATTCCTTTTTCCACTATTACCCTCTTAGCGCTCCGAATGTCCACTTGCATTTTCTACAGAAAGAGTGTTCAGAACTGCGCAATCAAAAGTATGGTTTAACTCTGTTAGCTTAATGAACATATCAGAAATAAGTTTCACACAATGCTTCTGTGTAGTTTTTATTTGAAGATATTATTTTTCCCAATATAGGCCTCTTAGCGCTCAGAATGTCCAATTGCTGTTCCTACAGAAAGAGTGTTTCAGAAAGGCTCAATCAAAAGTAAGGTTCAACTCTGTTAGTTGAATGCACAGAACAGAAAGAAGTTTCATACAATGCTTCTGTGTAGTTTATATTTGAACATATTCTTTTTTCCACTATTACCCACTTAGCGCTACGAATGTCCAGTTGCATTTTCTACAGACAGAGTGTTTCAAAACTGCTCAATCAAAAGTATGGTTTAACTCTGTTAGCTGAATGCTCAGATCAGAAAGAAGTTTCACAGAATGCTTCTGTGTAGTTTATATTTGAATATATTCCTTTTTCCACTACTACGCTCTTAGCGCTCCAAATGTCCAGTTGCATTTTCTACAGAAAGAGTGTTCAGATCTGCTCAATCAAAAGTATGGTTTAACTCTGTTAGCTGAATGCACAGATCAGAAAGAAGTTTCACCGAATGATTCTGTGTAGTTTATATTTGAAGACATTCCTTTTTCCACTATTACCCTCTTAGCGCTCCGAATCTCCACTTGCATTTTCTACAAAAAGAGTGTTTCATAACTGCTCAATCAAAAATATGTTTTATCTCTGTTAACTGAATTTACAGATCAGAAATAAGTTTCACAGAATGCATCTGTGTAGTTTTTATTTGAAGATATTCTTTTTCCCAATGTAGGCCTCTTAGCGCTTAGCATGTCCAATTGCAGTTTCTACAGAAAGAGTGTTTCAGAACGGCTCAATCAAAAGTAAGGTTCAACTCTGTTAGTTGAATGCACAGAACAGAAAGAATTTTCACAGAATTCTACTGTGTAGTTTATATTTGAATATATTCCTTTTTCCACTATTACCCTCTTAGCGCTCCGAATGTCCACTTGCATTTTCTACAGAAAGAGTGTTCAGAACTGCGCAATCAAAAGTATGGTTTAACTCTGTTAGCTTAATGAACATATCAGAAATAAGTTTCACACAATGCTTCTGTGTAGTTTTTATTTGAAGATATTATTTTTCCCAATATAGGCCTCTTAGCGCTCAGAATGTCCAATTGCAGTTTCTACAGAAAGAGTGTTTCAGAAAGGCTCAATCAAAAGTAAGGTTCAACTCTGTTAATTGAATGCACAGAACAGAAAGAAGTTTCATACAATGCTTCTGTGTAGTTTATATTTGAATATATTCTTTTTTCCACTATTACCCACTTAGCGCTACGAATGTCCAGTTGCATTTTCTACAGACAGAGTGTTTCAAAACTGCTCAATCAAAAGTATGGTTTAACTCTGTTAGCTGAATGCTCAGATCAGAAAGAAGTTTCACAGAATGCTTCTGTGTAGTTTATATTTGAATATATTCCTTTTTCCACTACTACTCTCTTAGCGCTCCAAATGTCCAGTTGCATTTTCTACAGAAAGAGTGTTCAGATCCGCTCAATCAAAAGTATGGTTTAACTCTGTTAGCTGAATGCACAGATCAGAAAGAAGTTTCACAGAATGATTCTGTGTAGTTTATATTTGGAGACATTCCTTTTTCCACTATTACCCTCTTAGCGCTCCGAATCTCCACTTGCATTTTCTACAGAAAGAGTGTTTCAGAACGGCTCAATCAAAACTAAGGTTCAACTCTTTTAGTTGAACAAACAGAACAGAAAGATGTTTCACACAATTCTTCTGTGTAGTTTTTATTTGTAGACATTCTTTTTCCCAATATAGGCCTCTTAGCGCTCAGAATGTCCAATTGCAGTTTCTACAGAAAGAGTGTTTCAGAACGGCTCAATCAAACGTAAGGTTCAACTCTGTTAGTTGAATGCACAGAACAGAAAGAAGTTTCATACAATGCTTCTGTGTAGTTTATATTTGAACATATTTTTTTTTCCACTATTACCCACTTAGCGCTACGAATGTCCAGTTGCATTTTCTACAGACAGAGTGTTTCAAAACTGCTCAATCAAAAGTATGGTTTAACTCTGTTAGCTGAATGCTCAGATCAGAAAGAAGTTTCACAGAATGCTTCTGTGTAGTTTATATTTGAATATATTCCTTTTTCCACTACTACGCTCTTAGCGCTCCAAATGTCCAGTTGCATTTTCTACAGAAAGAGTGTTCAGATCTGCTCAATCAAAAGTATGGTTTAACTCTGTTAGCTGAATGCACAGATCAGAAAGAAGTTTCACCGAATGATTCTGTGTAGTTTATATTGAAGACATTCCTTTTTCCACTATTACCCTCTTAGCGCTCCGAATCTCCACTTGCATTTTCTACAAAAAGAGTGTTTCATAACTGCTCAATCAAAAATATGTTTTATCTCTGTTAACTGAATTTACAGATCAGAAATAAGTTTCACAGAATGCATCTGTGTAGTTTTTATTTGAAGATATTCTTTTTCCCAATGTAGGCCTCTTAGCGCTTAGCATGTCCAATTGCAGTTTCTACAGAAAGAGTGTTTCAGAACGGCTCAATCAAAAGTAAGGTTCAACTCTGTTAGTTGAATGCACAGAACAGAAAGAATTTTCACAGAATGCTACTGTGTAGTTTATATTTGAATATATTCCTTTTTCCACTATTACCCTCTTAGCGCTCCGAATGTCCACTTGCATTTTCTACAGAAAGAGTGTTCAGAACTGCGCAATCAAAAGTATGGTTTAACTCTGCTAGCTTAATGAACATATCAGAAATAAGTTTCACACAATGCTTCTGTGTAGTTTTTATTTGAAGATATTATTTTTCCCAATATAGTCCTCTTAGCGCTCAGAATGTCCAATTGCAGTTTCTACAGAAAGAGTGTTTCAGAAAGGCTCAATCAAAAGTAAGGTTCAACTCTGTTAGTTGAATGCATAGAACAGAAAGAAGTTTCATACAATGCTTCTCTGTAGTTTATATTTGAACATATTCTTTTTTCCACTATTACCCACTTAGCGCTACGAATGTCCAGTTGCATTTTCTACAGACAGAGTGTTTCAAAACTGCTCAATCAAAAGTATGGTTTAACTCTGTTAGCTGAATGCTCAGATCAGAAAGAAGTTTCACAGAATGCTTCTGTGTAGTTTATATTTGAATATATTCCTTTTTCCACTACTACGCTCTTAGCGCTCCAAATGTCCAGTTGCATTTTCTACAGAAAGAGTGTTCAGATCTGCTCAATCAAAAGTATGGTTTAACTCTGTTAGCTGAATGCACAGATCAGAAAGAAGTTTCACCGAATGATTCTGTGTAGTTTATATTTGAAGACATTCCTTTTTCCACTATTACCCTCTTAGCGCTCCGAATCTCCACTTGCATTTTCTACAAAAAGAGTGTTTCATAACTGCTCAATCAAAAATATGTTTTATCTCTGTTAACTGAATTTACAGATCAGAAATAAGTTTCACAGAATGCATCTGTGTAGTTTTTATTTGAAGATATTCTTTTTCCCAATGTAGGCCTCTTAGCGCTTAGCATGTCCAATTGCAGTTTCTACAGAAAGAGTGTTTCAGAACGGCTCAATCAAAAGTAAGGTTCAACTCTGTTAGTTGAATGCACAGAACAGAAAGAATTTTCACAGAATGCTACTGTGTAGTTTATATTTGAATATATTCCTTTTTCCACTATTACCCTCTTAGCGCTCCGAATGTCCACTTGCATTTTCTACAGAAAGAGTGTTCAGAACTGCGCAATCAAAAGTATGGTTTAACTCTGTTAGCTTAATGAACATATCAGAAATAAGTTTCACACAATGCTTCTGTGTAGTTTTTATTTGAAGATATTATTTTTCCCAATATAGGCCTCTTAGCGCTCAGAATGTCCAATTGCTGTTCCTACAGAAAGAGTGTTTCAGAAAGGCTCAATCAAAAGTAAGGTTCAACTCTGTTAGTTGAATGCACAGAACAGAAAGAAGTTTCATACAATGCTTCTGTGTAGTTTATATTTGAACATATTCTTTTTTCCACTATTACCCACTTAGCGCTACGAATGTCCAGTTGCATTTTCTACAGACAGAGTGTTTCAAAACTGCTCAATCAAAAGTATGGTTTAACTCTGTTAGCTGAATGCTCAGATCAGAAAGAAGTTTCACAGAATGCTTCTGTGTAGTTTATATTTGAATATATTCCTTTTTCCACTACTACGCTCTTAGCGCTCCAAATGTCCAGTTGCATTTTCTACAGAAAGAGTGTTCAGATCTGCTCAATCAAAAGTATGGTTTAACTCTGTTAGCTGAATGCACAGATCAGAAAGAAGTTTCACCGAATGATTCTGTGTAGTTTATATTTGAAGACATTCCTTTTTCCACTATTACCCTCTTAACGCTCCGAATCTCCACTTGCATTTTCTACAAAAAGAGTGTTTCATAACTGCTCAATCAAAAATATGTTTTATCTCTGTTAACTGAATTTACAGATCAGAAATAAGTTTCACAGAATGCATCTGTGTAGTTTTTATTTGAAGATATTCTTTTTCCCAATGTAGGCCTCTTAGCGCTTAGCATGTCCAATTGCAGTTTCTACAGAAAGAGTGTTTCAGAACGGCTCAATCAAAAGTAAGGTTCAACTCTTTTAGTTGAATGCACAGAACAGAAAGAATTTTCACAGAATGCTACTGTGTAGTTTATATTTGAATATATTCCTTTTTCCACTATTACCCTCTTAGCGCTCAGAATGTCCACTTGCATTTTCTACAGAAAGAGTGTTCAGAACTGCGCAATCAAAAGTATGGTTTAACTCTGTTAGCTTAATGAACATATCAGAAATAAGTTTCACACAATGCTTCTGTGTAGTTTTTATTTGAAGATATTATTTTTCCCAATATAGGCCTCTTAGCGCTCAGAATGTCCAATTGCAGTTTCTACAGAAAGAGTGTTTCAGAAAGGCTCAATCAAAAGTAAGGTTCAACTCTGTTAATTGAATGCACAGAACAGAAAGAAGTTTCATACAATGCTTCTGTGTAGTTTATATTTGAATATATTCTTTTTTCCACTATTACCCACTTAGCGCTACGAATGTCCAGTTGCATTTTCTACAGACAGAGTGTTTCAAAACTGCTCAATCAAAAGTATGGTTTAACTCTGTTAGCTGAATGCTCAGATCAGAAAGAAGATTCACAGAATGCTTCTGTGTAGTTTATATTTGAATATATTCCTTTTTCCACTACTACTCTCTTAGCGCTCCAAATGTCCAGTTGCATTTTCTACAGAAAGAGTGTTCAGATCCGCTCAATCAAAAGTATGGTTTAACTCTGTTAGCTGAATGCACAGATCAGAAAGAAGTTTCACAGAATGATTCTGTGTAGTTTATATTTGGAGACATTCCTTTTTCCACTATTACCCTCTTAGCGCTCCGAATCTCCACTTGCATTTTCTACAGAAAGAGTGTTTCAGAACGGCTCAATCAAAACTAAGGTTCAACTCTTTTAGTTGAACAAACAGAACAGAAAGATGTTTCACACAATTCTTCTGTGTAGTTTTTATTTGTAGACATTCTTTTTCCCAATATAGGCCTCTTAGCGCTCAGAATGTCCAATTGCAGTTTCTACAGAAAGAGTGTTTCAGAACGGCTCAATCAAAAGTAAGGTTCAACTCTGTTAGTTGAATGCACAGAACAGAAAGAAGTTTCATACAATGCTTCTGTGTAGTTTATATTTGAACATATTTTTTTTTCCACTATTACCCACTTAGCGCTACGAATGTCCAGTTGCATTTTCTACAGACAGAGTGTTTCAAAACTGCTCAATCAAAAGTATGGTTTAACTCTGTTAGCTGAATGCTCAGATCAGAAAGAAGTTTCACAGAATGCTTCTGTGTAGTTTATATTTGAATATATTCCTTTTTCCACTACTACGCTCTTAGCGCTCCAAATGTCCAGTTGCATTTTCTACAGAAAGAGTGTTCAGATCTGCTCAATCAAAAGTATGGTTTAACTCTGTTAGCTGAATGCACAGATCAGAAAGAAGTTTCACCGAATGATTCTGTGTAGTTTATATTTGAAGACATTCCTTTTTCCACTATTACCCTCTTAGCGCTCCGAATCTCCACTTGCATTTTCTACAAAAAGAGTGTTTCATAACTGCTCAATCAAAAATATGTTTTATCTCTGTTAACTGAATTTACAGATCAGAAATAAGTTTCACAGAATGCATCTGTGTAGTTTTTATTTGAAGATATTCTTTTTCCCAATGTAGGCCTCTTAGCGCTTAGCATGTCCAATTGCAGTTTCTACAGAAAGAGTGTTTCAGAACGGCTCAATCAAAAGTAAGGTTCAACTCTGTTAGTTGAATGCACAGAACAGAAAGAATTTTCACAGAATGCTACTGTGTAGTTTATATTTCAATATATTCCTTTTTCCACTATTACCCTCTTAGCGCTCCGAATGTCCACTTGCATTTTCTACAGAAAGATTGTACAGAACTGCGCAATCAAAAGTATGGTTTAACTCTGTTAGCTTAATGAACATATCAGAAATAAGTTTCACACAATGCTTCTGTGTAGTTTTTATTTGAAGATATTTTTTTTCCCAATATAGGCCTCTTAGCGCTCAGAATGTCCAATTGCAGTTTCTACAGAAAGAGTGTTTCAGAAAGGCTCAATCAAAAGTAAGGTTCAACTCTGTTAGTTGAATGCACAGAACAGAAAGAAGTTTCATACAATGCTTCTGTGTAGTTTATATTTGAACATATTCTTTTTTCCACTATTACCCACTTAGCGCTACGAATGTCCAGTTGCATTTTCTACAGACAGAGTGTTTCAAAACTGCTCAATCAAAAGTATGGTTTAACTCTGTTAGCTGAATGCTCAGATCAGAAAGAAGTTTCACAGAATGCTTCTGTGTAGTTTATATTTGAATATATTCCTTTTTCCACTACTACGCTCTTAGCGCTCCAAATGTCCAGTTGCATTTTCTACAGAAAGAGTGTTCAGATCTGCTCAATCAGAAGTATGGTTTAACTCTGTTAGCTGAATGCACAGATCAGAAAGAAGTTTCACCGAATGATTCTGTGTAGTTTATATTTGAAGACATTCCTTTTTCCACTATTACCCTCTTAGCGCTCCGAATCTCCACTTGCATTTTCTACAAAAAGAGTGTTTCATAACTGCTCAATCAAAAATATGTTTTATCTCTGTTAACTGAATTTACAGATCAGAAATAAGTTTCACAGAATGCATCTGTGTAGTTTTTATTTGAAGATATTCTTTTTCCCAATGTAGGCCTCTTAGCGCTTAGCATGTCCAATTGCAGTTTCTACAGAAAGAGTGTTTCAGAACGGCTCAATCAAAAGTAAGGTTCAACTCTGTTAGTTGAATGCACAGAACAGAAAGAATTTTCACAGAATGCTACTGTGTAGTTTATATTTGAATATATTCCTTTTTCCACTATTACCCTCTTAGCGCTCCGAATGTCCACTTGCATTTTCTACAGAAAGAGTGTTCAGAACTGCGCAATCAAAAGTATGGTTTAACTCTGCTAGCTTAATGAACATATCAGAAATAAGTTTCACACAATGCTTCTGTGTAGTTTTTATTTGAAGACATTCTTTTTCCAAATATAGTCCTCTTAGCGCTCAGAATGTCCAATTGCAGTTTCTACAGAAAGAGTGTTTCAGAAAGGCTCAATCAAAAGTAAGGTTCAACTCTGTTAGTTGAATGCACAGAACAGAAAGAAGTTTCATACAATGCTTCTGTGTAGTTTATATTTGAACATATTCTTTTTTCCACTATTACCCACTTAGCGCTACGAATGTCCAGTTGCATTTTCTACAGACAGAGTGTTTCAAAACTGCTCAATCAAAAGTATGGTTTAACTCTGTTAGCTGAATGCTCAGATCAGAAAGAAGTTTCACAGAATGCTTCTGTGTAGTTTATATTTGAATATATTCCTTTTTCCACTACTACGCTCTTAGCGCTCCAAATGTCCAGTTGCATTTTCTACAGAAAGAGTGTTCAGATCTGCTCAATCAAAAGTATGGTTTAACTCTCTTAGCTGAATGCACAGATCAGAAAGAAGTTTCACCGAATGATTCTGTGTAGTTTATATTTGAAGACATTCCTTTTTCCACTATTACCCTCTTAGCGCTCCGAATCTCCACTTGCATTTTCTACAAAAAGAGTGTTTCATAACTGCTCAATCAAAAATATGTTTTATCTCTGTTAACTGAATTTACAGATCAGAAATAAGTTTCAAAGAATGCATCTGTGTAGTTTTTATTTGAAGATATTCTTTTTCCCAATGTAGGCCTCTTAGCGCTTAGCATGTCCAATTGCAGTTTCTACAGAAAGAGTGTTTCAGAACGGCTCAATCAAAAGTAAGGTTCAACTCTGTTAGTTGAATGCACAGAACAGAAAGAATTTTCACAGAATGCTACTGTGTAGTTTATATTTGAATATATTCCTTTTTCCACTATTACCCTCTAAGCGCTCTGAATGTCCACTTGCATTTTCTACAGAAAGAGTGTTCAGAACTGCGCAATCAAAAGTATGGTTTAACTCTGTTAGCTTAATGAACATATCAGAAATAAGTTTCACACAATGCTTCTGTGTAGTTTTTATTTGAAGATATTATTTTTCCCAATATAGGCCTCTTAGCGCTCAGAATGTCCAATTGCTGTTCCTACAGAAAGAGTGTTTCAGAAAGGCTCAATCAAAAGTAAGGTTCAACACTGTTAGTTGAATGCACAGAACAGAAAGAAGTTTCATACAATGCTTCTGTGTAGTTTATATTTGAACATATTCTTTTTTCCACTATTACCCACTTAGCGCTACGAATGTCCAGTTGCATTTTCTACAGACAGAGTGTTTCAAAACTGCTCAATCAAAAGTATGGTTTAACTCTGTTAGCTGAATGCTCAGATCAGAAAGAAGTTTCACAGAATGCTTCTGTGTAGTTTATATTTGAATATATTCCTTTTTCCACTACTACGCTCTTAGCGCTCCAAATGTCCAGTTGCATTTTCTACAGAAAGAGTGTTCAGATCTGCTCAATCAAAAGTATGGTTTAACTCTGTTAGCTGAATGCACAGATCAGAAAGAAGTTTCACCGAATGATTCTGTGTAGTTTATATTTGAAGACATTCCTTTTTCCACTATTACCCTCTTAGCGCTCCGAATCTCCACTTGCATTTTCTACAAAAAGAGTGTTTCATAACTGCTCAATCAAAAATAGGTTTTATCTCTGTTAACTGAATTTACAGATCAGAAATAAGTTTCACAGAATGCATCTGTGTAGTTTTTATTTGAAGATATTCTTTTTCCCAATGTAGGCCTCTTAGCGCTTAGCATGTCCAATTGCAGTTTCTACAGAAAGAGTGTTTCAGAACGGCTCAATCAAAAGTAAGGTTCAACTCTGTTAGTTGAATGCACAGAACAGAAAGAATTTTCACAGAATGCTACTGTGTAGTTTATATTTGAATATATTCCTTTTTCCACTATTACCCTCTTAGCGCTCCGAATGTCCACTTGGATTTTCTACAGAAAGAGTGTTCAGAACTGCGCAATCAAAAGTATGGTTTAACTCTGTTAGCTTAATGAACATATCAGAAATAAGTTTCACACAATGCTTCTGTGTAGTTTTTATTTGAAGATATTATTTTTCCCAATATAGGCCTCTTAGCGCTCAGAATGTCCAATTGCAGTTTCTACAGAAAGAGTGTTTCAGAAAGGCTCAATCAAAAGTAAGGTTCAACTCTGTTAATTGAATGCACAGAACAGAAAGAAGTTTCATACAATGCTTCTGTGTAGTTTATATTTGAATATATTCTTTTTTCCACTATTACCCACTTAGCGCTACGAATGTCCAGTTGCATTTTCTACAGACAGAGTGTTTCAAAACTGCTCAATCAAAATTATGGTTTAACTCTGTTAGCTGAATGCTCAGATCAGAAAGAAGTTTCACAGAATGCTTCTGTGTAGTTTATATTTGAATATATTCCTTTTTCCACTACTACTCTCTTAGCGCTCCAAATGTCCAGTTGCATTTTCTACAGAAAGAGTGTTCAGATCCGCTCAATCAAAAGTATGGTTTAACTCTGTTAGCTGAATGCACAGATCAGAAAGAAGTTTCACAGAATGATTATGTGTAGTTTAGATTTGGAGACATTCCTTTTTCCACTATTACCCTCTTAGCGCTCCGATTCTCCACTTGCATTTTCTACAGAAAGAGTGTTTCAGAACGGCTCAATCAAAACTAAGGTTCAACTCTTTTAGTTGAACAAACAGAACAGAAAGATGTTTCACACAATTCTTCTGTGTAGTTTTTATTTGCAGACATTCTTTTTCCAAATATAGGCCTCTTAGCGCTCAGAATGTCCAATTGCAGTTTCTACAGAAAGAGTGTTTCAGAACGGCTCAATCAAAAGTAAGGTTCAACTCTGTTAGTTGAATGCACAGAACAGAAAGAAGTTTCATACAATGCTTCTGTGTAGTTTATATTTGAACATATTCTTTTTTCCACTATTACCCACTTAGCGCTACGAATGTCCAGTTGCATTTTCTACAGACATAGTGTTTCAAAACTGCTCAATCAAAAGTATGGTTTAACTCTGTTAGCTGAATGCTCAGATCACAAAGAAGTTTCACAGAATGCTTCTGTGTAGTTTACATTTGAATATATTCCTTTTTCCACTACTACGCTCTTAGCGCTCCAAATGTCCAGTTGCATTTTCTACAGAAAGAGTGTTCAGATCTGCTCAATCAAAAGTATGGTTTAACTCTGTTAGCTGAATGCACAGATCAGAAAGAAGTTTCACAGAATGATTCTGTGTAGTTTATATTTGGAGACATTCCTTTTTCCACTATTACCCTCTTAGCGCTCCGAACCTCCACTTGCATTTTCTACAGAAAGAGTGTTTCAGAACGGCTCAATCAAAACTAAGGTTCAGCTCTTTTAGTTGAACAAACAGAACAGAAAGAAGTTTCACACAATTCTTCTGTGTAGTTTTTATTTGTAGACATTCTTTTTCCCAATATAGGCCTCTTAGCGCTCAGAATGTCCAATTGCAGTTTCTACAGAAAGAGTGTTTCAGAACGGCTCAATCAAAAGTAAGGTTCAACTCTGTTAGTTGAATGCACAGAACAGAAAGAAGTTTCATACAATGCTTCTGTGTAGTTTATATTTGAACATATTCTTTTTTCCACTATTACCCACTTAGCGCTACGAATGTCCAGTTGCATTTTCTACAGACAGAGTGTTTCAAAACTGCTCAATCAAAAGTATGGTTTAACTCTGTTAGCTGAATGCTCAGATCAGAAAGAAGTTTCACAGAATGCTTCTGTGTAGTTTATATTTGAATATATTCCTTTTTCCACTACTACGCTCTTAGCGCTCCAAATGTCCAGTTGCATTTTCTACAGAAAGAGTGTTCAGATCTGCTCAATCAAAAGTATGGTTTAACTCTGTTAGCTGAATGTACAGATCAGAAAGAAGTTTCACCGAATGATTCTGTGTAGTTTATATTTGAAGACATTCCTTTTTCCACTATTACCCTCTTAGCGCTCCGAATCTCCACTTGCATTTTCTACAAAAAGAGTGTTTCATAACTGCTCAATCAAAAATATGTTTTATCTCTGTTAACTGAATTTACAGATCAGAAATAAGTTTCAGAGAATGCATCTGTGTAGTTTTTATTTGAAGATATTCTTTTTCCCAATGTAGGCCTCTTAGCGCTTAGCATGTCCAATTGCAGTTTCTACAGAAAGAGTGTTTCAGAACGGCTCAATCAAAAGTAAGGTTCAACTCTGTTAGTTGAATGCACAGAACAGAAAGAAGTTTCACAGAATGCTACTGTGTAGTTTATATTTGAATATATTCCTTTTTCCACTATTACCCTCTTAGCGCTCCGAATTTCCACTTGCATTTTCTGCAGAAATAGTGTTCAGAACTGCGCAATCAAAAGTATGGTTTAACTCTGTTAGCTTAATGAACATATCAGAAATAAGTTTCACACAATGCTTATGTGTAGTTTTTATTTGAAGATATTATTTTTCCCAATATAGGCCTCTTAGCGCTCAGAATGTCCAATTGCAGTTTCTACAGAAAGAGTGTTTCAGAAAGGCTCAATCAACATTAAGGTTCAACTCTGTTAGTTGAATGCACAGAACAGAAAGAAGTTTCATACAATGCTTCTGTGTAGTTTATATTTGAACATATTCTTTTTTCCACTATTACCCACTTAGCGCTACGAATGTCCAGTTGCATTTTCTACAGACAGAGTGTTTCAAAACTGCTCAATCAAAAGTATGGTTTAAATCTGTTAGCTGAATGCTCAGATCAGAAAGAAGTTTCACAGAATGCTTCTGTGTAGTTTATATTTGAATATATTCCTTTTTCCACTACTACTCTCTTAGCGCTCCAAATGTCCAGTTGCATTTTCTACAGAAAGAGTGTTCAGATCTGCTCAATCAAAAGTATGGTTTAACTCTGTTAGCTGAATGCACAGATCAGAAAGAAGTTTCACAGAATGATTCTGTGTAGTTTATATTTGAAGACATTCCTTTTTCCACTATTACCCTCTTAGCGCTCCGAATCTCCACTTGCATTTTCTGCAGAAAGAGTGTTTCAGAACGGCTCAATCAAAACTAAGGTTCAACTCTTTTAGTTGAACAAACAGAACAGAAAGAAGTTTCACACAATTCTTCTGTGTAGTTTTTATTTGTAGACATTCTTTTTCCCAATATAGGCCTCTTAGCGCTCAGAATGTCCAATTGCAGTTTCTACAGAAAGAGTGTTTCAGAACGGCTCAATCAAAAGTAAGGTTCAACTCTTTTAGTTGAATGCACAGAACAGAAAGTAGTTTCATACAATGCTTCTGTGTAGTTTATATTTGAACATATTCTTTTTTCCACTATTACCCACTTAGCGCTAAGAATGTCCAGTTGCATTTTCTACAGACAGAGTGTTTCAAAACTGCTCAATCAAAAGTGTGGTTTAACTCTGTTAGCTGAATGCTCAGATCAGAAAGAAATTTCACAGAATGCTTCTGTGTAGTTTATATTTGAATATATTCCTTTTTCCACTACTACGCTCTTAGCGCTCCAAATGTCCAGTTGCATTTTCTACAGAAAGAGTTTTCAGATCTGCTCAATCAAAAGTATGGTTTAACTCTGTTAGCTGAATGCACAGATCAGAAAGAGGTTTCACCGAATGATTCTGTGTAGTTTATATTTGAAGACATTCCTTTTTCCACTATTACCCTCTTAGCGCTCCGAATCTCCACTTGCTTTTTCTACAAAAAGAGTGTTTCATAACTGCTCAATCAAAAATATGTTTTATCTCTGTTAACTGAATTTACAGATCAGAAATAAGTTTCACAGAATGCATCTGTGTAGTTTTTATTTGAAGATATTCTTTTTCCCAATGTAGGCCTCTTAGCGCTTAGCATGTCCAATTGCAGTTTCTACAGAAAGAGTGTTTCAGAACGGCTCAATCAAAAGTAAGGTTCAACTCTGTTAGTTGAATGCACAGAACAGAAAGTATTTTCACAGAATGCTACTGTGTAGTTTATATTTGAATATATTCCTTTTTCCACTATTACCATCTTAGCGCTCCGAATGTCCACTTGCATTTTCTGCAGAAAGAGTGTTCAGAACTGCGCAATCAAAAGTATGGTTTAACTCTGTTAGCTTAATGAACATATCAGAAATAAGTTTCACACAATGCTTCTGGGTAGTATTTATTTGAAGATATTATTTTTCCCAATATAGGCCTCTTAGCGCTCAGAATGTCCAATTGCAGTTTCTACAGAAAGAGTGTTTCAGAAATGCTCAATCAAAAGTAAGGTTCAACTCTGTTAGTTGAATGCACAGAACAGAAAGAAGTTTCATACAATGCTTCTGTGTAGTTTATATTTGAGCATATTCTTTTTTCCACTATTACCCACTTAGCGCTACGAATGTCCAGTTGCATTTTCTACAGACAGAGTGTTTCAAAACTGCTCAATCAAAAGTATGGTTTAACTCTGTTAGCTGAATGCTCAGATCAGAAAGAAATTTCACAGAATGCTTCTGTGTAGTTTATATTTGAATATATTCCTTTTTCCACTACTACTCTCTTAGCGCTCCAAATGTCCAGTTGCATTTTCTACAGAAAGAGTGTTCAGATCTGCTCAATCAAAAGTATGGTTTAACTCTGTTAGCTGAATGCACAGATAAGAAGAAGTTTCACAGAATGATTCTGTGTAGTTTATATTTGGAGACATTCCTTTTTCCACTATTACCCTCTTAGCGCTCCGAATCTCCACTTGCATTTTCTACAGAAAGAGTGTTTCAGAACGGCTCAATCAAAACTAAGGTTCAACTCTTTTAGTTGAACAAACAGAACAGAAAGAAGTTTCACACAATTCTTCTGTGTAGTTTTTATTTGTAGACATTCTTTTTCCAAATATAGGCCTCTTAGCGCTCAGAATGTCCAATTGCAGTTTCTACAGAAAGAGTGTTTCAGAACGGCTCAATCAAAAGTAAGGTTCAACTCTGTTAGTTGAATGCACAGAACAGAAAGAAGTTTCATACAATGCTTCTGTGTAGTTTATATTTGAACATATTCTTTTTTCCACTATTACCCACTTAGCGCTACGAATGTCCAGTTGCATTTTCTACAGACAGATTGTTTCAAAACTGCTCAATCAAAAGTATGGTTTAACTCTGTTAGCTGAATGCTCAGATCACAAAGAAGTTTCACAGAATGCTTCTGTGTAGTTTATATTTGAATATATTCCTTTTTCCACTACTACGCTCTTAGCGCTCCAAATGTCCAGTTGCATTTTCTACAGAAAGAGTGTTCAGATCTGCTCAATCAAAAGTATGGTTTAACTCTGTTAGCTGAATGCACAGATCAGAAAGAAGTTTCACAGAATGATTCTGTGTAGTTTATATTTGGAGACATTCCTTTTTCCACTATTACCCTCTTAGCGCTGCGAATCTCCACTTGCATTTTCTACAGAAAGAGTGTTTCAGAACGGCTCAATCAAAACTAAGGTTCAGCTCTTTTAGTTGAACAAACAGAACAGAAAGAAGTTTCACACAATTCTTCTGTGTAGTTTTTATTTGTAGACATTCTTTTTCCCAATATAGGCCTCTTAGCGCTCAGAATGTCCAATTGCAGTTTCTACAGAAAGAGTGTTTCAGAACGGCTCAATCAAAAGTAAGGTTCAACTCTGTTAGTTGAATGCACAGAACAGAAAGAAGTTTCATACAATGCTTCTGTGTAGTTTATATTTGAACATATTCTTTTTTCCACTATTACCCACTTAGCGCTACGAATGTCCAGTTGCATTTTCTACAGACAGAGTGTTTCAAAACTGCTCAATCAAAAGTATGGTTTAACTCTGTTAGCTGAATGCTCAGATCAGAAAGAAGTTTCACAGAATGCTTCTGTGTAGTTTATATTTGAATATATTCCTTTTTCCACTACTACGCTCTTAGCGCTCCAAATGTCCAGTTGCATTTTCTACAGAAAGAGTGTTCAGATCTGCTCAATCAAAAGTATGGTTTAACTCTGTTAGCTGAATGTACAGATCAGAAAGAAGTTTCACCAAATGATTCTGTGTAGTTTATATTTGAAGACATTCCTTTTTCCACTATTACCCTCTTAGCGCTCCGAATCTCCACTTGCATTTTCTACAAAAAGAGTGTTTCATAACTGCTCAATCAAAAATATGTTTTATCTCTGTTAACTGAATTTACAGATCAGAAATAAGTTTCACAGAATGCATCTGTGTAGTTTTTATTTGAAGATATTCTTTTTCCCAATGTAGGCCTCTTAGCGCTTAGCATGTCCAATTGCAGTTTCTACAGAAAGAGTGTTTCAGAACGGCTCAATCAAAAGTAAGGTTCAACTCTGTTAGTTGAATGCACAGAACAGAAAGAAGTTTCATACAATGCTTCTGTGTAGTTTATATTTGAACATATTCTTTTTTCCACTATTACCCACTTAGCGCTACGAATGTCCAGTTGCATTTTCTACAGACAGAGTGTTTCAAAACTGCTCAATCAAAAGTATGGTTTAACTCTGTTAGCTGAATGCTCAGATCAGAAAGAAGTTTCACAGAACGCTTCTGTGTAGTTTATATTTGAATATATTCCTTTTTCCACTACTACTCTCTTAGCGCTCCAAATGTCCAGTTGCATTTTCAACAGAAAGAGTGTTCAGATCTGCTCAATCAAAAGTATGGTTTAACTCTGTTAGCTGAATGCACAGATCAGAAAGAAGTTTCACAGAATGATTCTGTGTAGTTTATATTTGGAGACATTCCTTTTTCCACTATTACCCTCTTAGCGCTCCGAATCTCCACTTGCATTTTCTACAGAAAGAGTCTTTCAGAACGGCTCAATCAAAACTAAGGTTCAGCTCTTTTAGTTGAACAAACAGAACAGAAAGAAGTTTCACACAATTCTTCTGTGTAGTTTTTATTTGTAGACATTCTTTTTCCCAATATAGGCCTCTTAGCGCTCAGAATGTCCAATTGCAGTTTCTACAGAAAGAGTGTTTCAGAACGGCTGAATCAAAAGTAAGGTTCAACTCTGTTAGTTGAATGCACAGAACAGAAAGAAGTTTCATACAATGCTTCTGTGTAGTTTATATTTGAACATATTCTTTTTTCCACTATTACCCACTTAGCGCTACGAATGTCCAGTTGCATTTTCTACAGACAGAGTGTTTCAAAACTGCTCAATCAAAAGTATGGTTTAACTCTGTTAGCTGAATGCTCAGATCAGAAAGAAGTTCCACAGAATTCTTCTGTGTAGTTTATATTTGAATATATTCCTTTTTCCACTACTACGCTCTTAGCGCTCCATATGTCCAGTTGCATTTTCTACAGAAAGAGTGTTCAGATCTGCTCAATCAAAAGTATGGTTTAACTCTGTTAGCTGAATGCACAGATCAGAAAAAAGTTTCACCGAATGATTCTGTGTAGTTTATATTTGAAGACATTCCTTTTTCCACTATTACCCTCTTAGCGCTCCGAATCTCCACTTGCATTTTCTACAAAAAGAGTGTTTCATAACTGCTCAATCAAAAATATGTTTTATCTCTGTTAACTGAATTTACAGATCAGAAATAAGTTTCACAGAATGCATCTGTGTAGTTTTTATTTGAAGATATTCTTTTTCCCAATGTAGGCCTCTTAGCGCTTAGCATGTCCAATTGCAGTTTCTACAGAAAGAGTGTTTCAGAACGGCTCAATCAAAAGTAAGGTTCAACTCTGTTAGTTGAATGCACAGAACAGAAAGAAGCTTCACAGAATGCTACTGTGTAGTTTATATTTGAATATATTCCTTTTTCCACTATTACCCTCTTAGCGCTCCGAATGTCCACTTGCATTTTCTGCAGAAAGAGTGTTCAGAACTGCGCAATCAAAAGTATGGTTTAACTCTGTTAGCTTAATGAACATATCAGAAATAAGTTTCACACAATGCTTCTGTGTAGTTTTTATTTGAAGATATTCTTTTTCCCAATAGAGGCCTCTTAGCGCTCAGAATGTCCAATTGCAGATTCTACAGAAAGAGTGTTTCAGAACGGCTCAATCAAAAGTAAGGTTCAACTCTGTTAGTTGAATGCACAGAACAGAAAGAAGTTTCATACAATGCTTCTGTGTAGTTTATATTTGAACATATTCTTTTTTCCACCATTACCCACTTAGCGCTACGAATGTCCAGTTGCATTTTCTACAGACAGAGTGTTTCAAAACTGCTCAATCAAAAGTATGGTTTAACTCTGTTAGCTGAATGCTCAGATCAGAAAGAAGTTTCACAGAATGCTTCTGTGTAGTTTATATTTGAATATATTACTTTTTCCACTACTACGCTCTTAGTGCTCCAAATGTCCAGTTGCATTTTCTACAGAAAGAGTGTTCAGATCTGCTCAATCAAAAGTATGGTTTAACTCTGTTAGCTGAATGCACAGATCAGAAAGAAGTTTCACCGAATGATTCTGTGTAGTTTATATTTGAAGACATTCCTTTTTCCACTATTACCCTCTTAGCGCTCCGAATCTCCACTTGCATTTTCTACAAAAAGAGTGTTTCATAACTGCTCAATCAAAAATATGTTTTATCTCTGTTAACTGAATTTACAGATCAGAAATAAGTTTCACAGAATGCATCTGTGTAGTTTTTATTTGAAGATATTCTTTTTCCCAATGTAGGCCTCTTAGCGCTTAGCATGTCCAATTGCAGTTTCTACAGAAAGAGTGTTTCAGAACGGCTCAATCAAAAGTAAGGTTCAACTCTGTTAGTTGAATGCACAGAACAGAAAGAAGCTTCACAGAATGCTACTGTGTAGTTTATATTTGAATATATTCCTTTTTCCACTATTACCCTCTTAGCGCTCCGAATGTCCACTTGCATTTTCTGCAGAAAGAGTGTTCAGAACTGCGCAATCAAAAGTATGGTTTAAATCTGTTAGCTTAATGAACATATCAGAAATAAGTTTCACACAATTCTTCTGTGTACTTTTTATTTGAAGATATTATTTTTCGCAATATAGGCCTCTTAGCGCTCAGAATGACAATTGCAGTTTCTACAGAAAGAGAGTTTCAGAAAGGCTCAATCAACATTAAGGTTCAACTCTGTTAGTTGAATGCACAGAACAGAAAGAAGTTTCATACAATGCTTCTGTGTAGTTTATATTTGAACATATTCTTTTTTCCACTATTACCCACTTAGCGCTACGAATGTCCAGTTGCATTTTCTACAGACAGAGTGTTTCAAAACTGCTCAATCAAAAGTATGGTTTAACTCTGTTAGCTGAATGCTCAGATCAGAAAGAAGTTTCACAGAATGCTTCTGTGTAGTTTATATTGGAATATATTCCTTTTTCCACTACTACTCTCTTAGCGCTCCAAATGTCCAGTTGCATTTTCTACAGAAAGAGTGTTCAGATCTGCACAATCAAAAGTATGGTTTAACTCTGTTAGCTGAATGCACAGATCAGAAAGAAGTTTCACAGAATGATTCTGTGTAGTTTATATTTGGAGACATTCCTTTTTCCACTATTACCCTCTTAGCGCTCCGAATTTCCACTTGCATTTTCTAAAGAAAGAGTGTTTCAGAACGGCTCATTCAAAACTAAGGTTCAGCTCTTTTAGTTGAACAAACAGAACAGAAAGAAGTTTCACACAATTCTTCTGTGTAGTTTTTATTTGTAGACATTCTTTTTCCCAATATAGGCCTCTTAGCGCTCAGAATGTCCAATTGCAGTTTCTACAGAAAGAGTGTTTCAGAACGGCTCAATCGAAAGTAAGGTTCAACTCTGTTAGTTGAATGCACAGAACAGAAAGAAGCTTCACAGAATGCTACTGTGTAGTTTATATTTGAATATATTCCTTTTTCCACTATTACCCTCTTAGCGCTCCGAATGTCCACTTGCATTTTCTGCAGAAAGAGTGTTCAGAACTGCGCAATCAAAAGTATGGTTTAACTCTGTTAGCTTAATGAACATATCAGAAATAAGTTTCACACAATGCTTCTGTGTAGTTTTTATTTGAAGATATTCTTTTTCCCAATAGAGGCCTCTTAGCGCTCAGAATGTCCACTTGCAGTTTCTACAGAAAGAGTGTTTCAGAACGGCTCAATCAAAAGTAAGGTTCAACTCTGTTAGTTGAATGCACAGAACAGAAAGAAGTTTCATACAATGCTTCTGTGTAGTTTATATTTGAACATATTTTTTTTCCACTATTACCCACTTAGCGCTACGAATGTCCAGTTGCATTTTCTACAGACAGAGTGTTTCAAAACTGCTCAATCAAAAGTATGGTTTAACTCTGTTATCTGAATGCTCAGATCAGAAATAAGTTTCACAGAATGCATCTGTGTAGTTTTTATTTGAAGATATTCTTTTTCCCAATGTAGGCCTCTTAGCGCTTAGCATGTCCAATTGCAGTTTCTACAGAAAGAGTGTTTCAGAACGGCTCAATCAAAAGTAAGGTTCAACTCTGTTAGTTGAATGCACAGAACAGAAAGAAGCTTCACAGAATGCTACTGTGTAGTTTATATTTGAATATATTCCTTTTTCCACTATTACCCTCTTAGCGCTCCGAATGTCCACTTGCATTTTCTGCAGAAAGAGTGTTCAGAACTGCGCAATCAAAAGTATGGTTTAACTCTGTTAGCTTAATGAACATATCAGAAATAAGTTTCACACAATGCTTCTGTGTAGTTTTTATTTGAAGATATTCTTTTTCCCAATAGAGGCCTCTTAGCGCTCAGAATGTCCAATTGCAGTTTCTACAGAAAGAGTGTTTCAGAACGGCTCAATCAAAAGTAAGGTTCAACTCTGTTAGTTGAATGCACAGAACAGAAAGAAGTTTCATACAATGCTTCTGTGTAGTTTATATTTGAACATATTCTTTTTTCCACTATTACCCACTTAGCGCTACGAATGTCCAGTTGCATTTTCTACAGACACAGTGTTTCAAATCTGCTCAATCAAAAGTATGGTTTAACTCTGTTAGCTGAATGCTCAGATCAGAAAGAAGTTTCACAGAATGCTTCTGTGTAGTTTATATTTGAATATATTCCTTTTTCCACTACTACGCTCTTAGCGCTCCAAATGTCCAGTTGCATTTTCTACAGAAAGAGTGTTCAGATCTGCTCAATCAAAAGTATGGTTTAACTCTGTTAGCTGAATGCACAAATCAGAAAGAAGTTTCACCGAATGATTCTGTGTAGTTTATATTTGAAGACATTCCTTTTTCCACTATTACCCTCTTAGCGCTCCGAATCTCCACTTGCATTTTCTACAAAAAGAGTGTTTCATAACTGCTCAATCAAAAATATGTTTTATCTCTGTTAACTGAATTTACAGGTCAGAAATAAGTTTCACAGAATGCTTCTGTGTAGTTTTTATTTGAAGATATTCTTTTTCCCAATGTAGGCCTCTTAGCGCTTAGCATGTCCAATTGCAGTTTCTACAGAAAGAGTGTTTCAGAACGGCTCAATCAAAAGTAAGGTTCAACTCTGTTAGTTGAATGCACAGAACAGAAAGAAGCTTCACAGAATGCTACTGTGTAGTTTATATTTGAATATATTCCTTTTTCCACTATTACCCTCTTAGCGCTCCGAATGTCCACTTGCATTTTCTGCAGAAAGAGTGTTCAGAACTGCGCAATCAAAAGTATGGTTTAACTCTGTTAGCTTAATGAACATATCAGAAATAAGTTTCACACAATTCTTCTGTGTAGTTTTTATTTGAAGATATTATTTTTCGCAATATAGGCCTCTTAGCGCTCAGAATGACAATTGCAGTTTCTACAGAAAGAGTGTTTCAGAAAGGCTCAATCAACATTAAGGTTCAACTCTGTTAGTTGAATGCACAGAACAGAAAGAAGTTTCATACAATGCTTCTGTGTAGTTTATATTTGAACATATTCTTTTTTCCACTATTACCCACTTAGCGCTACGAATGTCCAGTTGCATTTTCTACAGACAGAGTGTTTCAAAACTGCTCAATCAAAAGTATGGTTTAACTCTGTTAGCTGAATGCTCAGATCAGAAAGAAGTTTCACAGAATGCTTCTGTGTAGTTTATATTTGAATATATTCCTTTTTCCACTACTACTCTCTTAGCGCTCCAAATGTCCAGTTGCATTTTCTACAGAAAGAGTGTTCAGATATGTTCAATCAAAAGGATGGTTTAACTCTGTTAGCTGAATGCACAGATCAGAAAGAAGTTTCACAGAATGATTCTGTGTAGTTTATATTTGGAGACATTCCTTTTTCCACTATTACCCTCTTAGCGCTCCGAATCTCCACTTGCATTTTCTACAGAAAGGGTGTTTCAGAACGGCTCAATCAAAACTAAGGTTCAGCTCTTTTAGTTGAACAAACAGAACAGAAAGTAGTTTCACACAATTCTTCTGTGTAGTTTTTATTTGTAGACATTCTTTTTCCTAATATAGGCCTCTTAGCGCTCAGAATGTCCAATTGCAGTTTCTACAGAAAGAGTGTTTCAGAACGGCTCAATCAAAAGTAAGGTTCAACTCTGTTAGTTGAATGCACAGAACAGAAAGAAGTTTCATACAATGCTTCTGTGTAGTTTATATTTGAACATATTCTTTTTTCCACTATTACCCACTTAGCGCTACGAATGTCCAGTTGCATTTTCTACAGACAGAGTGTTTCAAAACTGCTCAATCAAAAGTATGGTTTAACTCTGTTAGCTGAATGCTCAGATCAGAAAGAATTTTTACAGAATGCTTCTGTTTAGTTTATATATGAATATATTCCTTTTTCCACTACTACGCTCTTAGCGCTCCAAATGTCCAGTTGCATTTTCTACAGAAAGAGTGTTCAGATCTGCTCAATCAAAGTATGGTTTAACTCTGTTAGCTGAATGCACAGATCAGAAAGAAGTTTCACCGAATGATTCTGTGTAGTTTATATTTGAAGACATTCCTTTTTCCACTATTACCCTCTTAGCGCTCCGAATGTCCACTTGCATTTTCTGCAGAAAGAGTGTTCAGAACTGCGCAATCAAAAGTATGGTTTAACTCTGTTAGCTTAATGAACATATCAGAAATAAGTTTCACACAATGCTTCTGTGTAGTTTTTATTTGAAGATATTATTTTTCCCAATAGAGGCCTCTTAGCGCTCAGAATGTCCAATTGCAGTTTCTATAGAAGGAGTGTTTCAGAAAGGCTCAATCAAATGTAAGGTTCAACTCTGTTAGTTGAATGCACAGAACAGAAAGAAGTTTCATACAATGTTTCTGTGTAGTTTATATTTGAACATATTTTTTTTTCCACTATTACCCACTTAGCGCTACGAATGTCCAGTTGCATTTTCTACAGACAGAGTGTTTCAAGACTGCTCAATCAAAAGTATGGTTTAACTCTGTTAGCTGAATGCTCAGATCAGAAAGTAGTTTCACAGAATGCTTCTGTGTAGTTTACATTTGAATATATTCCTTTTTCCACTACTACTCTCTCAGCGCTCCAAATGTCCAGTTGCATTTTCTACAGAAAGAGTGTTCAGATCTGCTCAATCATAAGTATGGTTTAACTCTGTTAGCTGAATGCACAGATCAGAAAGAAGTTTCACAGAATGATTCTGTGTAGTTTATATTTGGAGACATTCCTTTTTCCACTATTACCCTCTTAGCGCTCCGAATCTCCACTTGCATTTTCTACAGAAAGGGTGTTTCAGAACGGCTCAATCAAAACTAAGGTTCAACTCTTTTAGTTGAACAAACAGAACAGAAAGAAGTTTCACACAATTCTTCTGTGTAGTTTTTATTTGTAGACATTCTTTTTCCCAATATAGGCCTCTTAGCGCTCAGAATGTCCAATTGCAGTTTCTACAGAAAGAGTGTTTCAGAACGGCTCAATCAAAAGTAAGGTTCAACTCTGTTAATTGAATGCACAGAAGAGAAAGGAGTTTCATACAATGCTTCTGTGTAGTTTATATTTGAACATATTATTTTTTCCACTATTACCCACTTAGCGCTATGAATGTCCAGTTGCATTTTCTACAGACAGAGTGTTTCAAAACTGCTCAATCCAAAGTATGGTTTAACTCTGTTATCTGAATGCTCAGATCAGAAAGAAGTTTCACAGAATGCTTCTGTGTAGTTTATATTTGAATATATTCCTTTTTCCTCTACTACGCTCTTAGCGCTCCAAATGTCCAGTTGCATTTTCTACAGAAAGACTGTTCAGATCTGCTCAATCAAAAGTATGGTTTAACTCTGTTAGCTGAATGCACAGATCAGAAGGAAGTTTCACCGAATGATTCTGTGTAGTTTATATTTGAAGACATTCCTTTTTCCACTATTACCCTCTTAGCGCTCCGAATCTCCACTTGCATTTTCTACAAAAAGAGTGTTTCATAACTGCTCACTCAAAAATATGTTTTATCTCTGTTAACTGAATTTACAGATCAGAAATAAGTTTCACAGAATGCATCTGTGTAGTTTTTATCTGAAGATATTCTTTTTCCCAATGTAGGCCTCTTAGCGCTTAGCATGTCCAATTGCAGTTTCTACAGAAAGAGTGTTTCAGAACGGCTCAATCAAAAGTAAGGTTCAACTCTGTTAGTTGAATGCACAGAACAGAAAGTATTTTCACAGAATGCTACTGTGTAGTTTATATTTGAATATATTCCCTTTTCCACTATTACCCTCTTAGCGCTCCGAATGTCCACTTGCATTTTCCACAGAAAGAGTGTTCAGAACTGCGCAATCAAAAGTATGGTTTAACTCTGTTAGCTTAATGAACATATCAGAAATAAGTTTCACACAATGCTTCTGTGTAGTTTTTATTTGAAGATATTATTTATCCCAATAGAGGCCTCTTAGCGCTCAGAATGTCCAATTGCAGTTTCTACAGAAAGAGTGTTTCAGAAAGGCTCAATCAAAAGTAAGGTTTAACTCTGTTAGTTGAATGCACAGAACAGAAAGAAGTTTCATACAATGCTTCTGTGTAGTTTATATTTGAACATATTCTTTTTTCCACTATTACCCACTTAGCGCTACGAATGTCCAGTTGCATTTTCTACAGACAGAGTGTTTCAAAACTGCTCAATCAAAAGTATGGTTTAACTCTGTTAGCTGAATGCTCAGATCAGAAAGAAGTTCCACAGAATGCTTCTGTGTAGTTTATATTTGATTATATTCCTTTTTCCACTACTACTCTCTTAGCGCTCCAAATGTCCAGTTGCATTTTCTACAAAAAGAGTGTTCAGATCTGCTCAATCAAAAGTATGGTTTAACTCTGTTAGCTGAATGCACAGATCAGAAAGAAGTTTCACAGAATGATTCTGTGTAGTTTATATTTGGAGACATTCCTTTTTCCACTATTACCCTCTAAGCGCTCCGAATCTCCACTTGCATTTTCTACAGAAAGAGTGTTTCAGAACGGCTCAATCAAAACTAAGGTTCAACTCTTTTAGTTGAACAAACAGAACAGAAAGAAGTTTCGCACAATTCTTCTGTGTAGTTTTTATTTGTAGACATTCTTTTTCCCAATATAGGCCTCCTAGCGGTCAGAATGTCCAATTGCAGTTTCTACAGAAAGAGTGTTTCAGAACGGCTCAATCAAAAGTAAGGTTCAACTCTGTTAGGTGAATGCACAGAACAGAAAGAAGTTTCATACAATGCTTCTGTGTAGTTTATATTTGAACATATTCTTTTTTCCACTATTACCCACTTAGCGCTACGAATGTCCAGTTGCATTTTCTACAGACACAGTGTTTCAAATCTGCTCAATCAAAAGTATGGTTTAACTCTGTTAGCTGAATGCTCAGATCAGAAAGAAGTTTCACAGAATGCTTCTGTGTAGTTTATATTTGAATATATTCCTTTTTCCACTACTACGCTCTTAGCGCTCCAAATGTCCAGTTGCATTTTCTACAGAAAGAGTGTTCAGATCTGCTCAATCAAAAGTATGGTTTAACTCTCTTAGCTGAATGCACAAATCAGAAAAAAGTTTCACCGAATGATTCTGTGTAGTTTATATTTGAAGACATTCCTTTTTCCACTATTACCCTCTTAGCGCTCCGAATCTCCACTTGCATTTTCTACAAAAAGAGTGTTTCATAACTGCTCAATCAAAAATATGTTTTATCTCTGTTAACTGAATTTACAGATCAGAAATAAGTTTCACAGAATGCATCTGTGTAGTTTTTATTTGAAGATATTCTTTTTCCCAATGTAGGCCTCTTAGCGCTTAGCATGTCCAATTGCAGTTTCTACAGAAAGAGTGTTTCAGAACGGCTCAATCAAAAGTAAGGTTCAACTCTGTTAGTTGAATGCACAGAACAGAAAGAAGCTTCACAAATGCTACTGTGTAGTTTATATTTGAATATATTCCTTTTTCCACTATTACCCTCTTAGCGCTCCGAATGTCCACTTGAATTTTCTGCAGAAAGAGTGTTCAGAACTGCGCAATCAAAAGTATGGTTTAACTCTGTTAGCTTAATGAACATATCAGAAATAAGTTTCACACAATTCTTCTGTGTAGTTTTTATTTGAAGATATTATTTTTCGCAATATAGGCCTCTTAGCGCTCAGAATGACAATTGCAGTTTCTACAGAAAGAGTGTTTCAGAAAGGCTCAATCAACATTAAAGTTCAACTATGTTAGTTGAATGCACAGAACAGAAAGAAGTTTCATACAATGCTTCTGTGTAGTTTATATTTGAACATATTCTTTTTTCCACTATTACCCACTTAGCGCTACGAATGTCCAGTTGCATTTTCTACAGACAGAGTGTTTCAAAACTGCTCAATCAAAAGTATGGTTTAACTCTGTTAGCTGAATGCTCAGATCAGAAAGAAGTTTCAGAGAATGCTTCTGTGTAGTTTATATTTGAATATATTCCTTTTTCCACTACTACTCTCTTAGCGCTCCAAATGTCCAGTTGCATTTTCTACAGAAAGAGTGTTCAGATATGTTCAATCAAAAGGATGGTTTAACTCTGTTAGCTGAATGCACAGATCAGAAAGAAGTTTCACAGAATGATTCTGTGTAGTTTATATTTGGAGACATTCCTTTTTCCACTATTACCCTCTTAGCGCTCCGAATCTCCACCTGCATTTTCTACAGAAAGAGTGTTTCAGAACGGCTCAATCAAAACTAAGGTTCAGCTCTTTTAGTTGAACAAACAGAACAGAAAGTAGTTTCACACAATTCTTCTGTGTAGTTTTTATTTGTAGACATTCTTTTTCCCAATATAGGCCTCTTAGCGCTCAGAATGTCCAATTGCAGTTTCTACAGAAAGAGTGTTTCAGAACGGCTCAATCAAAAGTAAGGTTCAACTCTGTTAGTTGAATGCACAGAACAGAAAGAAGTTTCATACAATGCTTCTGTGTAGTTTATATTTGAACATATTCTTTTTTCCACTATTACCCACTTAGCGCTACGAATGTCCAGTTGCATTTTCTACAGACAGAGTGTTTCAAAACTGCTCAATCAAAAGTATGGTTTAACTCTGTTAGCTGAATGCTCAGATCAGAAAGAATTTTCACAGAATGCTTCTGTTTAGTTTATATATGAATATATTCCTTTTTCCACTACTACGCTCTTAGCGCTCCAAATGTCCAGTTGCATTTTCTACAGAAAGAGTGTTCAGATCTGCTCAATCAAAAGTATGGTTTAACTCTGTTAGCTGAAAGCACAAATCAGAAAGAAGTTTCACCGAATGATTCTGTGTAGTTTATATTTGAAGACATTCCTTTTTCCACTATTACCCTCTTAGCGCTCCGAATCTCCACTTGCATTTTCTACAAAAAGAGTGTTTCATAACTGCTCAATCAAAAATATGTTTTATCTCTGTTAACTGAATTTACAGATCAGAAATAAGTTTCACAGAATGCTTCTGTGTAGTTTTTATTTGAAGATATTCTTTTTCCCAATGTAGGCCTCTTAGCGCTTAGCATGTCCAATTGCAGTTTCTACAGAAAGAGTGTTTCAGAACGGCTCAATCAAAAGTAAGGTTCAACTCTGTTAGTTGAATGCACAGAACAGAAAGAAGCTTCACAGAATGCTACTGTGTAGTTTATATTTGAATATATTCCTTTTTCCACTATTACCCTCTTAGCGCTCCGAATGTCCACTTGCATTTTCTGCAGAAAGAGTGTTCAGAACTGCGCAATCAAAAGTATGGTTTAACTCTGTTAGCTTAATGAACATATCAGAAATAAGTTTCACACAATTCTTCTGTGTAGTTTTTATTTGAAGATATTATTTTTCGCAATATAGGCCTCTTAGCGCTCAGAATGACAATTGCAGTTTCTACAGAAAGAGTGTTTCAGAAAGGCTCAATCAACATTAAGGTTCAACTCTGTTAGTTGAATGCACAGAACAGAAAGAAGTTTCATACAATGCTTCTGTGTAGTTTATATTTGAACATATTCTTTTTTCCACTATTACCCACTTAGCGCTACGAATGTCCAGTTGCATTTTCTACAGACAGAGTGTTTCAAAACTGCTCAATCAAAAGTATGGTTTAACTCTGTTAGCTGAATGCTCAGATCAGAAAGAAGTTTCACAGAATGCTTCTGTGTAGTTTATATTTGAATATATTCCTTTTTCCACTACTACTCTCTTAGCGCTCCAAATGTCCAGTTGCATTTTCTACAGAAAGAGTGTTCAGATATGTTCAATCAAAAGGATGGTTTAACTCTGTTAGCTGAATGCACAGATCAGAAAGAAGTTTCACAGAATGATTCTGTGTAGTTTATATTTGGAGACATTCCTTTTTCCACTATTACCCTCTTAGCGCTCCGAATCTCCACTTGCATTTTCTACAGAAAGAGTGTTTCAGAACGGCTCAATCAAAACTAAGGTTCAGCTCTTTTAGTTGAACAAACAGAACAGAAAGTAGTTTCACACAATTCTTCTGTGTAGTTTTTATTTGTAGACATTCTTTTTCCTAATATAGGCCTCTTAGCGCTCAGAATGTCCAATTGCAGTTTCTACAGAAAGAGTGTTTCAGAACGGCTCAATCAAAAGTAAGGTTCAACTCTGTTAGTTGAATGCACAGAACAGAAAGAAGTTTCATACAATGCTTCTGTGTAGTTTATATTTGAACATATTCTTTTTTCCACTATTACCCACTTAGCGCTACGAATGTCCAGTTGCATTTTCTACAGACAGAGTGTTTCAAAACTGCTCAATCAAAAGTATGGTTTAACTCTGTTAGCTGAATGCTCAGATCAGAAAGAATTTTTACAGAATGCTTCTGTTTAGTTTATATATGAATATATTCCTTTTTCCACTACTACGCTCTTAGCGCTCCAAATGTCCAGTTGCATTTTCTACAGAAAGAGTGTTCAGATCTGCTCAATCAAAGTATGGTTTAACTCTGTTAGCTGAATGCACAGATCAGAAAGAAGTTTCACCGAATGATTCTGTGTAGTTTATATTTGAAGACATTCCTTTTTCCACTATTACCCTCTTAGCGCTCCGAATGTCCACTTGCATTTTCTGCAGAAAGAGTGTTCAGAACTGCGCAATCAAAAGTATGGTTTAACTCTGTTAGCTTAATGAACATATCAGAAATAAGTTTCACACAATGCTTCTGTGTAGTTTTTATTTGAAGATATTATTTTTCCCAATAGAGGCCTCTTAGCGCTCAGAATGTCCAATTGCAGTTTCTATAGAAGGAGTGTTTCAGAAAGGCTCAATCAAATGTAAGGTTCAACTCTGTTAGTTGAATGCACAGAACAGAAAGAAGTTTCATACAATGTTTCTGTGTAGTTAATATTTGAACATATTTTTTTTTCCACTATTACCCACTTAGCGCTACGAATGTCCAGTTGCATTTTCTACAGACAGAGTGTTTCAAGACTGCTCAATCAAAAGTATGGTTTAACTCTGTTAGCTGAATGCTCAGATCAGAAAGAAGTTTCACAGAATGCTTCTGTGTAGTTTACATTTGAATATATTCCTTTTTCCACTACTACTCTCTCAGCGCTCCAAATGTCCAGTTGCATTTTCTACAGAAAGAGTGTTCAGATCTGCTCAATCAAAAGTATGGTTTAACTCTGTTAGCTGAATGCACAGATCAGAAAGAAGTTTCACAGAATGATTCTGTGTAGTTTATATTTGGAGACATTCCTTTTTCCACTATTACCCTCTTAGCGCTCCGAATCTCCACTTGCATTTTCTACAGAAAGGGTGTTTCAGAACGGCTCAATCAAAACTAAGGTTCAACTCTTTTAGTTGAACAAACAGAACAGAAAGAAGTTTCACACAATTCTTCTGTGTAGTTTTTATTTGTAGACATTCTTTTTCCCAATATAGGCCTCTTAGCGCTCAGAATGTCCAATTGCAGTTTCTACAGAAAGAGTGTTTCAGAACGGCTCAATCAAAAGTAAGGTTCAACTCTGTTAATTGAATGCACAGAAGAGAAAGGAGTTTCATACAATGCTTCTGTGTAGTTTATATTTGAACATATTCTTTTTTCCACTATTACCCACTTAGCGCTATGAATGTCCAGTTGCATTTTCTACAGACAGAGTGTTTCAAAACTGCTCAATCCAAAGTATGGTTTAACTCTGTTATCTGAATGCTCAGATCAGAAAGAAGTTTCACAGAATGCTTCTGTGTAGTTTATATTTGAATATATTCCTTTTTCCTCTACTACGCTCTTAGCGCTCCAAATGTCCAGTTGCATTTTCTACAGAAAGACTGTTCAGATCTGCTCAATCAAAATTATGGTTTAACTCTGTTAGCTGAATGCACAGATCAGAAGGAAGTTTCACCGAATGATTCTGTGTAGTTTATATTTGAAGACATTCCTTTTTCCACTATTACCCTCTTAGTGCTCCGAATCTCCACTTGCATTTTCTACAAAAAGAGTGTTTCATAACTGCTCACTCAAAAATATGTTTTATCTCTGTTAACTGAATTTACAGATCAGAAATAAGTTTCACAGAATGCATCTGTGTAGTTTTTATTTGAAGATATTCTTTTTCCCAATGTAGGCCTCTTAGCGCTTAGCATGTCCAATTGCAGTTTCTACAGAAAGAGTGTTTCAGAACGGCTCAATCAAAAGTAAGGTTCAACTCTGTTAGTTGAATGCACAGAACAGAAAGTATTTTCACAGAATGCTACTGTGTAGTTTATATTTGAATATATTCCCTTTTCCACTATTACCCTCTTAGCGCTCCGAATGTCCACTTGCATTTTCCACAGAAAGAGTGTTCAGAACTGCGCAATCAAAAGTATGGTTTAACTCTGTTAGCTTAATGAACATATCAGAAATAAGTTTCACACAATGCTTCTGTGTAGTTTTTATTTGAAGATATTATTTATCCCAATAGAGGCCTCTTAGCGCTCAGAATGTCCAATTGCAGTTTCTACAGAAAGAGTGTTTCAGAAAGGCTCAATCAAAAGTAAGGTTTAACTCTGTTAGTTGAATGCACAGAACAGAAAGAAGTTTCATACAATGCTTCTGTGTAGTTTATATTTGAACATATTCTTTTTTCCACTATTACCCACTTAGCGCTACGAATGTCCAGTTGCATTTTCTACAGACAGAGTGTTTCAAAACTGCTCAATCAAAAGTATGGTTTAACTCTGTTAGCTGAATGCTCAGATCAGAAAGAAGTTCCACAGAATGCTTCTGTGTAGTTTATATTTGATTATATTCCTTTTTCCACTACTACTCTCTTAGCGCTCCAAATGTCCAGTTGCATTTTCTACAGAAAGAGTGTTCAGATCTGCTCAATCAAAAGTATGGTTTAACTCTGTTAGCTGAATGCACAGATCAGAAAGAAGTTTCACAGAATGATTCTGTGTAGTTTATATTTGGAGACATTCCTTTTTCCACTATTACCCTCTAAGCGCTCCGAATCTCCACTTGCATTTTCTACAGAAAGAGTGTTTCAGAACGGCTCAATCAAAACTAAGGTTCAACTCTTTTAGTTGAACAAACAGAACAGAAAGAAGTTTCGCACAATTCTTCTGTGTAGTTTTTATTTGTAGACATTCTTTTTCCCAATATAGGCCTCCTAGCGGTCAGAATGTCCAATTGCAGTTTCTACAGAAAGAGTGTTTCAGAACGGCTCAATCAAAAGTAAGGTTCAACTCTGTTAGGTGAATGCACAGAACAGAAAGAAGTTTCATACAATGCTTCTGTGTAGTTTATATTTGAACATATTCTTTTTTCCACTATTACCCACTTAGCGCTACGAATGTCCAGTTGCATTTTCTACAGACACAGTGTTTCAAATCTGCTCAATCAAAAGTATGGTTTAACTCTGTTAGCTGAATGCTCAGATCAGAAAGAAGTTTCACAGAATGCTTCTGTGTAGTTTATATTTGAATATATTCCTTTTTCCACTACTACGCTCTTAGCGCTCCAAATGTCCAGTTGCATTTTCTACAGAAAGAGTGTTCAGATCTGCTCAATCAAAAGTATGGTTTAACTCTCTTAGCTGAATGCACAAATCAGAAAAAAGTTTCACCGAATGATTCTGTGTAGTTTATATTTGAAGACATTCCTTTTTCCACTATTACCCTCTTAGCGCTCCGAATCTCCACTTGCATTTTCTACAAAAAGAGTGTTTCATAACTGCTCAATCAAAAATATGTTTTATCTCTGTTAACTGAATTTACAGATCAGAAATTAGTTTCACAGAATGCATCTGTGTAGTTTTTATTTGAAGATATTCTTTTTCCCAATGTAGGCCTCTTAGCGCTTAGCATGTCCAATTGCAGTTTCTACAGAAAGAGTGTTTCAGAACGGCTCAATCAAAAGTAAGGTTCAACTCTGTTAGTTGAATGCACAGAACAGAAAGAAGCTTC
This sequence comes from Symphalangus syndactylus, assembly GCF_028878055.3. Classification (NCBI taxonomy): domain Eukaryota; kingdom Metazoa; phylum Chordata; class Mammalia; order Primates; family Hylobatidae; genus Symphalangus; species Symphalangus syndactylus. Next base: position 139,907,474 of record NC_072433.2, on the reverse strand, counting down.
ACAAATGCTACTGTGTAGTTTATATTTGAATATATTCCTTTTTCCACTATTACCCTCTTAGCGCTCCGAATGTCCACTTGAATTTTCTGCAGAAAGAGTGTTCAGAACTGCGCAATCAAAAGTATGGTTTAACTCTGTTAGCTTAATGAACATATCAGAAATAAGTTTCACACAATTCTTCTGTGTAGTTTTTATTTGAAGATATTATTTTTCGCAATATAGGCCTCTTAGCGCTCAGAATGACAATTGCAGTTTCTACAGAAAGAGTGTTTCAGAAAGGCTCAATCAACATTAAAGTTCAACTCTGTTAGTTGAATGCACAGAACAGAAAGAAGTTTCATACAATGCTTCTGTGTAGTTTATATTTGAACATATTCTTTTTTCCACTATTACCCACTTAGCGCTACGAATGTCCAGTTGCATTTTCTACAGACAGAGTGTTTCAAAACTGCTCAATCAAAAGTATGGTTTAACTCTGTTAGCTGAATGCTCAGATCAGAAAGAAGTTTCACAGAATGCTTCTGTGTAGTTTATATTTGAATATATTCCTTTTTCCACTACTACTCTCTTAGCGCTCCAAATGTCCAGTTGCATTTTCTACAGAAAGAGTGTTCAGATATGTTCAATCAAAAGGATGGTTTAACTCTGTTAGCTGAATGCACAGATCAGAAAGAAGTTTCACAGAATGATTCTGTGTAGTTTATATTTGGAGACATTCCTTTTTCCACTATTACCCTCTTAGCGCTCCGAATCTCCACTTGCATTTTCTACAGAAAGAGTGTTTCAGAACGGCTCAATCAAAACTAAGGTTCAGCTCTTTTAGTTGAACAAACAGAACAGAAAGTAGTTTCACACAATTCTTCTGTGTAGTTTTTATTTGTAGACATTCTTTTTCCCAATATAGGCCTCTTAGCGCTCAGAATGTCCAATTGCAGTTTCTACAGAAAGAGTGTTTCAGAACGGCTCAATCAAAAGTAAGGTTCAACTCTGTTAGTTGAATGCACAGAACAGAAAGAAGTTTCATACAATGCTTCTGTGTAGTTTATATTTGAACATATTCTTTTTTCCACTATTACCCACTTAGCGCTACGAATGTCCAGTTGCATTTTCTACAGACAGAGTGTTTCAAAACTGCTCAATCAAAAGTATGGTTTAACTCTGTTAGCTGAATGCTCAGATCAGAAAGAATTTTCACAGAATGCTTCTGTTTAGTTTATATATGAATATATTCCTTTTTCCACTACTACGCTCTTAGCGCTCCAAATGTCCAGTTGCATTTTCTACAGAAAGAGTGTTCAGATCTGCTCAATCAAAAGTATGGTTTAACTCTGTTAGCTGAATGCACAGATCAGAAAGAAGTTTCACCGAATGATTCTGTGTAGTTTATATTTGAAGACATTCCTTTTTCCACTATTACCCTCTTAGCGCTCCGAATGTCCACTTGCATTTTCTGCAGAAAGAGTGTTCAGAACTGCGCAATCAAAAGTATGGTTTAACTCTGTTAGCTTAATGAACATATCAGAAATAAGTTTCACACAATGCTTCTGTGTAGTTTTTATTTGAAGATATTATTTTTCCCAATAGAGGCCTCTTAGCGCTCAGAATGTCCAATTGCAGTTTCTACAGAAGGAGTGTTTCAGAAAGGCTCAATCAAATGTAAGGTTCAACTCTGTTAGTTGAATGCACAGAACAGAAAGAAGTTTCATACAATGTTTCTGTGTAGTTTATATTTGAACATATTTTTTTTTCCACTATTACCCACTTAGCGCTACGAATGTCCAGTTGCATTTTCTACAGACAGAGTGTTTCAAGACTGCTCAATCAAAAGTATGGTTTAACTCTGTTAGCTGAATGCTCAGATCAGAACGAAGTTTCACAGAATGCTTCTGTGTAGTTTACATTTGAATATATTCCTTTTTCCACTACTACTCTCTCAGCGCTCCAAATGTCCAGTTGCATTTTCTACAGAAAGAGTGTTCAGATCTGCTCAATCAAAAGTATGGTTTAACTCTGTTAGCTGAATGCACAGATCAGAAAGAAGTTTCACAGAATGATTCTGTGTAGTTTATATTTGGAGACATTCCTTTTTCCACTATTACCCTCTTAGCGCTCCGAATCTCCACTTGCATTTTCTACAGAAAGGGTGTTTCAGAACGGCTCAATCAAAACTAAGGTTCAACTCTTTTAGTTGAACAAACAGAACAGAAAGAAGTTTCACACAATTCTTCTGTGTAGTTTTTATTTGTAGACATTCTTTTTCCCAATATAGGCCTCTTAGCGCTCAGAATGTCCAATTGCAGTTTCTACAGAAAGAGTGTTTCAGAACGGCTCAATCAAAAGTAAGGTTCAACTCTGTTAATTGAATGCACAGAAGAGAAAGGAGTTTCATACAATGCTTCTGTGTAGTTTATATTTGAACATATTCTTTTTTCCACTATTACCCACTTAGCGCTACGAATGTCCAGTTGCATTTTCTACAGACAGAGTGTTTCAAAACTGCTCAATCCAAAGTATGGTTTAACTCTGTTATCTGAATGCTCAGATCAGAAAGAAGTTTCACAGAATGCTTCTGTGTAGTTTATATTTGAATATATTCCTTTTTCCTCTACTACGCTCTTAGCGCTCCAAATGTCCAGTTGCATTTTCTACAGAAAGACTGTTCAGATCTGCTCAATCAAAAGTATGGTTTAACTCTGTTAGCTGAATGCACAGATCAGAAGGAAGTTTCACCGAATGATTCTGTGTAGTTTATATTTGAAGACATTCCTTTTTCCACTATTACCCTCTTAGCGCTCCGAATCTCCACTTGCATTTTCTACAAAAAGAGTGTTTCATAACTGCTCACTCAAAAATATGTTTTATCTCTGTTAACTGAATTTACAGATCAGAAATAAGTTTCACAGAATGCATCTGTGTAGTTTTTATTTGAAGATATTCTTTTTCCCAATGTAGGCCTCTTAGCGCTTAGCATGTCCAATTGCAGTTTCTACAGAAAGAGTGTTTCAGAACGGCTCAATCAAAAGTAAGGTTCAACTCTGTTAGTTGAATGCACAGAACAGAAAGTATTTTCACAGAATGCTACTGTGTAGTTTATATTTGAATATATTCCCTTTTCCACTATTACCGTCTTAGCGCTCCGAATGTCCACTTGCATTTTCCACAGAAAGAGTGTTCAGAACTGCGCAATCAAAAGTATGGTTTAACTCTGTTAGCTTAATGAACATATCAGAAATAAGTTTCACACAATGCTTCTGTGTAGTTTTTATTTGAAGATATTATTTATCCCAATAGACGCCTCTTAGCGCTCAGAATGTCCAATTGCAGTTCCTACAGAAAGAGTGTTTCAGAAAGGCTCAATCAAAAGTAAGGTTTAACTCTGTTAGTTGAATGCACAGAACAGAAAGAAGTTTCATACAATGCTTCTGTGTAGTTTATATTTGAACATATTCTTTTTTCCACTATTACCCACTTAGCGCTACGAATGTCCAGTTGCATTTTCTACAGACAGAGTGTTTCAAAACTGCTCAATCAAAAGTATGGTTTAACTCTGTTAGCTGAATGCTCAGATCAGAAAGAAGTTCCACAGAATGCTTCTGTGTAGTTTATATTTGAATATATTCTTTTTCCACTACTACTCTCTTAGCGCTCCAAATGTCCAGTTGCATTTTCTACAGAAAGAGTGTTCAGATCTGCTCAATCAAAAGTATGGTTTAACTCTGTTAGCTGAATGCACAGATCAGAAAGAAGTTTCACAGAATGATTCTGTGTAGTTTATATTTGGAGACATTCCTTTTTCCACTATTACCCTCTAAGCGCTCCGAATCTCCACTTGCATTTTCTACAGAAAGAGTGTTTCAGAACGGCTCAATCAAAACTAAGGTTCAACTCTTTTAGTTGAACAAACAGAACAGAAAGAAGTTTCGCACAATTCTTCTGTGTAGTTTTTATTTGTAGACATTCTTTTTCCCAATATAGGCCTCCTAGCGGTCAGAATGTCCAATTGCAGTTTCTACAGAAAGAGTGTTTCAGAACGGCTCAATCAAAAGTAAGGTTCAACTCTGTTAGGTGAATGCACAGAACAGAAAGAAGTTTCATACAATGCTTCTGTGTAGTTTATATTTGAACATATTCTTTTTTCCACTATTACCCACTTAGCGCTACGAATGTCCAGCTGCATTTTCTACAGACAGAGTGTTTCAAAACTGCTCAATCAAAGGTATGGTTTAACTCTGTTAGCTGAATGCTCAGATCAGATAGAAGTTTCACAGAATGCTTCTGTGTAGTTTATAATTGAATATATTCCTTTTTCCACTACTACGCTCTTAGAGCTCCAAATGTCCAGTTGCATTTTCTACAGAAAGAGTGTTCAGATCTGCTCAATCAAAAGTATGGTTTAAATCTGTTAGCTGAATGCACAGATCAGAAGGAAGTTTCACCGAATGATTCTGTGTAGTTTATATTTGAAGACATTCCTTTTTCCACTATTACCCCCTTAGCGCTCCGAATCTCCACTTGCATTTTCTACAAAAAGAGTGTTTCATAACTGCTCAATCGAAAATATGTTTTATCTCTGTTAACTGAATTTACAGATCAGAAATAAGTTTCACAGAATGCATCTGTGTAGTTTTTATTTGAAGATATCCTTTTTCCCAATGTAGGCCTCTTAGCGCTTAGCGTGTCCAATTGCAGTTTCTACAGAAAGAGTGTTTCAGAACGGCTCAATCAAAAGTAAGGTTCAAATCTGTTAGTTGAATGCACAGAACAGAAAGTATTTTCACAGAATGCTACTGTGTAGTTTATATTTGAATATACTCTTTTTTCCACTATTACCCTCTTAGCGCTCCGAATGTACACTTGCATTTTCTACAGAAAGAGTGTTCAGAACTGCGCAATCAAAAGTATGGTTTAAATCTGTTAGCTTAATGAACATATCAGAAATAAGTTTCACACAATGCTTCTGTGTAGTTTTTATTTGAAGATATTATTTTTCCCAATAGAGGCCTCTTAGCGCTCTGAATGTCCAATTGCAGTTTCTACAGAAAGAGTGTTTCAGAAAGGCTCAATCAAAAGTAAGGTTCAACTCTGTTAGTTGAATGCACAGAACAGAAAGAAGTTTCATACAATGCTTCTGTGTAGTTTATATTTGAACATATTCTTTTTTCCACTATTACCCACTTAGCGCTACGAATGTCCAGTTGCATTTTCTACAGACAGAGTGTTTCAAAACTGCTCAATCAAAAGTATGGTTTAACTCTGTTAGCTGAATGCTCAGATCAGAAAGAAGTTTCACAGAATGATTCTGTGTAGTTTATATTTGAATATATTCCTTTTTCCACTACTACTCTCTTAGCGCTCCAAATGTCCAGTTGCATTTTCTACAGAAAGATTGTTCAGATCTGCTCAATCAAAAGTATGGTTTAACTCTGTTAGCTGAATGCACAGATCAGAAAGAAGTTTCACAGAATGATTCTGTGTAGTTTATATTTGGAGACATTCCTTTTTCCACTATTACCCTCTAAGCGCTCCGAATCTCCACTTGCATTTTCTACAAAAAGAGTGTTTCATAACTGCTCAATCAAAAATATGTTTTATCTCTGTTAACTGAATTTACAGATCAGAAATAAGTTTCACAGAATGCATCTGTGTAGTTTTTATTTGAAGATATTCTTTTTCCCAATGTAGGCCTCTTAGCGCTTAGCATGTCCAATTGCAGTTTGTACAGAAAGAGTGTTTCAGGACGGCTCAATCAAAAGTAAGGTTCAACTCTGTTAGTTGAATGCACAGAACAGAAAGAATTTTCACAGAATCCTACTGTGTAGTTTATATTTGAACATATTCCCTTTTCCACTATTACCCTCTTAGTGCTCCGAATGTCCACTTGCATTTTCTACAGAAAGAGTGTTCAGATCTGCGCAATCAAAAGTATGGTTTAAATCTGTTAGCTTAATGAACATATCAGAAATAAGTTTCACACAATGCTTTTGTGTAGTTTTTATTTGAAGATATTATTTTTCACAGTAGAGGCCTCTTAGCGCTCAGAATGTCCAATTGCAGTTTCTACAGAAAGAGTGTTTCAGAAAGGCTCAATCAAAAGTAAGGTTCAACTCTGTTAGTTGAATGCACAGAACAGAAAGAAGTTTCATACAATGCTTCTGTGTAGTTTATATTTCAACATATTCTTTTTTCCACTATTACCCACTTAGCGCTACGAATGTCCAGTTGCATTTTCTACAGACAGAGTGTTTCAAAACTGCTCAATCAAAAGTATGGTTTAACTCTGTTAGCTGAATGCTCAGATCAGAAAGAAGTTCCACAGAATGCTTCTGTGTAGTTTATATTTGATTATATTCCTTTTTCCACTACTACTCTCTTAGCGCTCCAAATGTCCAGTTGCATTTTCTACAGAAAGAGTGTTCAGATCTGCTCAATCAAAAGTATGGTTTAACTCTGTTAGCTGAATGCACAGATCAGAAAGAAGTTTCACAGAATGATTCTGTGTAGTTTATATTTGGAGACATTCCTTTTTCCACTATTACCCTCTAAGCGCTCCGAATCTCCACTTGCATTTTCTACAGAAAGAGTGTTTCAGAACGGCTCAATCAAAAATATGTTTTATCTCTGTTAACTGAATTTACAGATCAGAAATAAGTTTCACAGAATGCATCTGTGTAGTTTTTATTTGAAGATATTCTTTTTCCCAATGTAGGCCTCTTAGCGCTTAGCATGTCCAATTGCAGTTTCTACAGAAAGAGTGTTTCAGAACGGCTCAATCAAAAGTAAGGTTCAACTCTGTTAGTTGAATGCACAGAACAGAAAGAAGCTTCACAGAATGCTACTGTGTAGTTTATATTTGAATATATTCCTTTTTCCACTATTACCCTCTTAGCGCTCCGAATGTCCACTTGAATTTTCTGCAGAAAGAGTGTTCAGAACTGCGCAATCAAAAGTATGGTTTAACTCTGTTAGCTTAATGAACATATCAGAAATAAGTTTCACACAATTCTTCTGTGTAGTTTTTATTTGAAGATATTATTTTTCGCAATATAGGCCTCTTAGCGCTCAGAATGACAATTGCAGTTTCTACAGAAAGAGTGTTTCAGAAAGGCTCAATCAACATTAAAGTTCAACTCTGTTAGTTGAATGCACAGAACAGAAAGAAGTTTCATACAATGCTTCTGTGTAGTTTATATTTGAACATATTCTTTTTTCCACTATTACCCACTTAGCGCTACGAATGTCCAGTTGCATTTTCTACAGACAGAGTGTTTCAAAACTGCTCAATCAAAAGTATGGTTTAACTCTGTTAGCTGAATGCTCAGATCAGAAAGAAGTTTCACAGAATGCTTCTGTGTAGTTTATATTTGAATATATTCCTTTTTCCACTACTACTCTCTTAGCGCTCCAAATGTCCAGTTGCATTTTCTACAGAAAGAGTGTTCAGATATGTTCAATCAAAAGGATGGTTTAACTCTGTTAGCTGAATGCACAGATCAGAAAGAAGTTTCACAGAATGATTCTGTGTAGTTTATATTTGGAGACATTCCTTTTTCCACTATTACCCTCTTAGCGCTCCGAATCTCCACTTGCATTTTCTACAGAAAGAGTGTTTCAGAACGGCTCAATCAAAACTAAAGTTCAGCTCTTTTAGTTGAACAAACAGAACAGAAAGTAGTTTCACACAATTCTTTTGTGTAGTTTTTATTTGTAGACATTCTTTTTCCCAATATAGGCCTCTTAGCGCTCAGAATGTCCAATTGCAGTTTCTACAGAAAGAGTGTTTCAGAACGGCTCAATCAAAAGTAAGGTTCAACTCTGTTAGTTGAATGCACAGAACAGAAAGAAGTTTCATACAATGCTTCTGTGTAGTTTATATTTGAACATATTCTTTTTTCCACTATTACACACTTAGCGCTACGAATGTCCAGTTGCATTTTCTACAGAGTGTTTCAAAACTGCTCAATCAAAAGTATGGTTTAACTCTGTTAGCTGAATGCTCAGATCAGAAAGAATTTTCACAGAATGCTTCTGTTTAGTTTATATATGAATATATTCCTTTTTCCACTACTACGCTCTTAGCGCTCCAAATGTCCAGTTGCATTTTCTACAGAAAGAGTGTTCAGATCTGCTCAATCAAAAGTATGGTTTAACTCTGTTAGCTGAATGCACAGATCAGAAAGAAGTTTCACCGAATGGTTCTGTGTAGTTTATATTTGAAGACATTCCTTTTTCCACTATTACCCTCTTAGCGCTCCGAATGTCCACTTGCATTTTCTGCAGAAAGAGTGTTCAGAACTGCGCAATCAAAAGTATGGTTTAACTCTGTTAGCTTAATGAACATATCAGAAATAAGTTTCACACAATGCTTCTGTGTAGTTTTTATTTGAAGATATTATTTTTCCCAATAGAGGCCTCTTAGCGCTCAGAATGTCCAATTGCAGTTTCTACAGAAGGAGTGTTTCAGAAAGGCTCAATCAAATGTAAGGTTCAACTCTGTTAGTTGAATGCACAGAACAGAAAGAAGTTTCATACAATGTTTCTGTGTAGTTTATATTTGAACATATTTTTTTTTCCACTATTACCCACTTAGCGCTACGAATGTCCAGTTGCATTTTCTACAGACAGAGTGTTTCAAGACTGCTCAATCAAAAGTATGGTTTAACTCTGTTAGCTGAATGCTCAGATCAGAAAGATGTTTCACAGAATGCTTCTGTGTAGTTTACATTTGAATATATTCCTTTTTCCACTACTACTCTCTCAGCGCTCCAAATGTCCAGTTGCATTTTCTACAGAAAGAGTGTTCAGATCTGCTCAATCAAAAGTATGGTTTAACTCTGTTAGCTGAATGCACAGATCAGAAAGAAGTTTCACAGAATGATTCTGTGTAGTTTATATTTGGAGACATTCCTTTTTCCACTATTACCCTCTTAGCGCTCCGAATCTCCACTTGCATTTTCTACAGAAAGGGTGTTTCAGAACGGCTCAATCAAAACTAAGGTTCAACTCTTTTAGTTGAACAAACAGAACAGAAAGAAGTTTCACACAATTCTTCTGTGTAGTTTTTATTTGTAGACATTCTTTTTCCCAATATAGGCCTCTTAGCGCTCAGAATGTCCAATTGCAGTTTCTACAGAAAGAGTGTTTCAGAACGGCTCAATCAAAAGTAAGGTTCAACTCTGTTAATTGAATGCACAGAAGAGAAAGGAGTTTCATACAATGCTTCTGTGTAGTTTATATTTGAACATATTCTTTTTTCCACTATTACCCACTTAGCGCTACGAATGTCCAGTTGCATTTTCTACAGACAGAGTGTTTCAAAACTGCTCAATCCAAAGTATGGTTTAACTCTGTTATCTGAATGCTCAGATCAGAAAGAAGTTTCACAGAATGCTTCTGTGTAGTTTATATTTGAATATATTCCTTTTTCCTCTACTACGCTCTTAGCGCTCCAAATGTCCAGTTGCATTTTCTACAGAAAGACTGTTCAGATCTGCTCAATCAAAAGTATGGTTTAACTCTGTTAGCTGAATGCACAGATCAGAAGGAAGTTTCACCGAATGATTCTGTGTAGTTTATATTTGAAGACATTCTTTTTTCCACTATTACCCTCTTAGCGCTCCGAATCTCCACTTGCATTTTCTACAAAAAGAGTGTTTCATAACTGCTCACTCAAAAATATGTTTTATCTCTGTTAACTGAATTTACAGATCAGAAATAAGTTTCACAGAATGCATCTGTGTAGTTTTTATTTGAAGATATTCTTTTTCCCAATGTAGGCCTCTTAGCCCTTAGCATGTCCAATTGCAGTTTCTACAGAAAGAGTGTTTCAGAACGGCTCAATCAAAAGTAAGGTTCAAGTCTGTTAGTTGAATGCACAGAACAGAAAGTATTTTCACAGAATGCTACTGTGTAGTTTATATTTGAATATATTCCCTTTTCCACTATTACCCTCTTAGCGCTCCGAATGTCCACTTGCATTTTCCACAGAAAGAGTGTTCAGAACTGCGCAATCAAAAGTATGGTTTAACTCTGTTAGCTTAATGAACATATCAGAAATAAGTTTCACACAATGCTTCTGTGTAGTTTTTATTTGAAGATATTATTTATCCCAATAGAGGCCTCTTAGCGCTCAGAATGTCCAATTGCAGTTCCTACAGAAAGAGTGTTTCAGAAAGGCTCAATCAAAAGTAAGGTTTAACTCTGTTAGTTGAATGCACAGAACAGAAAGAAGTTTCATACAATGCTTCTGTGTAGTTTATATTTGAACATATTCTTTTTTCCACTATTACCCACTTAGCGCTACGAATGTCCAGTTGCATTTTCTACAGACAGAGTGTTTCAAAACTGCTCAATCAAAAGTATGGTTTAACTCTGTTAGCTGAATGCTCAGATCAGAAAGAAGTTCCACAGAATGCTTCTGTGTAGTTTATATTTGAATATATTCTTTTTCCACTACTACTCTCTTAGCGCTCCAAATGTCCAGTTGCATTTTCTACAGAAAGAGTGTTCAGATCTGCTCAATCAAAAGTATGGTTTAACTCTGTTAGCTGAATGCACAGATCAGAAAGAAGTTTCACAGAATGATTCTGTGTAGTTTATATTTGGAGACATTCCTTTTTCCACTATTACCCTCTAAGCGCTCCGAATCTCCACTTGCATTTTCTACAGAAAGAGTGTTTCAGAACGGCTCAATCAAAACTAAGGTTCAACTCTTTTAGTTGAACAAACAGAACAGAAAGAAGTTTCGCACAATTCTTCTGTGTAGTTTTTATTTGTAGACATTCTTTTTCCCAATATAGGCCTCCTAGCGGTCAGAATGTCCAATTGCAGTTTCTACAGAAAGAGTGTTTCAGAACGGCTCAATCAAAAGTAAGGTTCAACTCTGTTAGGTGAATGCACAGAACAGAAAGAAGTTTCATACAATGCTTCTGTGTAGTTTATATTTGAACATATTCTTTTTTCCACTATTACCCACTTAGCGCTACGAATGTCCAACTGCATTTTCTACAGACAGAGTGTTTCAAAACTGCTCAATCAAAGGTATGGTTTAACTCTGTTAGCTGAATGCTCAGATCAGATAGAAGTTTCACAGAATGCTTCTGTGTAGTTTATAATTGAATATATTCCTTTTTCCACTACTACGCTCTTAGCGCTCCAAATGTCCAGTTGCATTTTCTACAGAAAGAGTGTTCAGATCTGCTCAATCAAAAGTATGGTTTAAATCTGTTAGCTGAATGCACAGATCAGAAGGAAGTTTCACCGAATGATTCTGTGTAGTTTATATTTGAAGACATTCCTTTTTCCACTATTACCCTCTTAGCGCTCCGAATCTCCACTTGCATTTTCTACAAAAAGAGTGTTTCATAACTGCTCAATCGAAAATATGTTTTATCTCTGTTAACTGAATTTACAGATCAGAAATAAGTTTCACAGAATGCATCTGTGTAGTTTTTATTTGAAGATATCCTTTTTCCCAATGTAGGCCTCTTAGCGCTTAGCGTGTCCAATTGCAGTTTCTACAGAAAGAGTGTTTCAGAACGGCTCAATCAAAAGTAAGGTTCAAATCTGTTAGTTGAATGCACAGAACAGAAAGTATTTTCACAGAATGCTACTGTGTAGTTTATATTTGAATATACTCTTTTTTCCACTATTACCCTCTTAGCGCTCCGAATGTACACTTGCATTTTCTACAGAAAGAGTGTTCAGAACTGCGCAATCAAAAGTATGGTTTAAATCTGTTAGCTTAATGAACATATCAGAAATAAGTTTCACACAATGCTTCTGTGTAGTTTTTATTTGAAGATATTATTTTTCCCAATAGAGGCCTCTTAGCGCTCTGAATGTCCAATTGCAGTTTCTACAGAAAGAGTGTTTCAGAAAGGCTCAATCAAAAGTAAGGTTCAACTCTGTTAGTTGAATGCACAGAACAGAAAGAAGTTTCATACAATGCTTCTGTGTAGTTTATATTTGAACATATTCTTTTTTCCACTATTACCCACTTAGCGCTACGAATGTCCAGTTGCATTTTCTACAGACAGAGTGTTTCAAAACTGCTCAATCAAAAGTATGGTTTAACTCTGTTAGCTGAATGCTCAGATCAGAAAGAAGTTTCACAGAATGATTCTGTGTAGTTTATATTTGAATATATTCCTTTTTCCACTACTACTCTCTTAGCGCTCCAAATGTCCAGTTGCATTTTCTACAGAAAGATTGTTCAGATCTGCTCAATCAAAAGTATGGTTTAACTCTGTTAGCTGAATGCACAGATCAGAAAGAAGTTTCACAGAATGATTCTGTGTAGTTTATATTTGGAGACATTCCTTTTTCCACTATTACCCTCTAAGCGCTCCGAATCTCCACTTGCATTTTCTACAAAAAGAGTGTTTCATAACTGCTCAATCAAAAATATGTTTTATCTCTGTTAACTGAATTTACAGATCAGAAATAAGTTTCACAGAATGCATCTGTGTAGTTTTTATTTGAAGATATTCTTTTTCCCAATGTAGGCCTCTTAGCGCTTAGCATGTCCAATTGCAGTTTGTACAGAAAGAGTGTTTCAGGACGGCTCAATCAAAAGTAAGGTTCAACTCTGTTAGTTGAATGCACAGAACAGAAAGAATTTTCACAGAATCCTACTGTGTAGTTTATATTTGAACATATTCCCTTTTCCACTATTACCCTCTTAGTGCTCCGAATGTCCACTTGCATTTTCTACAGAAAGAGTGTTCAGAACTGCGCAATCAAAAGTATGGTTTAAATCTGTTAGCTTAATGAACATATCAGAAATAAGTTTCACACAATGCTTTTGTGTAGTTTTTATTTGAAGATATTATTTTTCACAGTAGAGGCCTCTTAGCGCTCAGAATGTCCAATTGCAGTTTCTACAGAAAGAGTGTTTCAGAAAGGCTCAATCAAAAGTAAGGTTCAACTCTGTTAGTTGAATGCACAGAACAGAAAGAAGTTTCATACAATGCTTCTGTGTAGTTTATATTTCAACATATTCTTTTTTCCACTATTACCCACTTAGCGCTACGAATGTCCAGTTGCATTTTCTACAGACAGAGTGTTTCAAAACTGCTCAATCAAAAGTATGGTTTAACTCTGTTAGCTGAATGCTCAGATCAGAAAGAAGTTCCACAGAATGCTTCTGTGTAGTTTATATTTGATTATATTCCTTTTTCCACTACTACTCTCTTAGCGCTCCAAATGTCCAGTTGCATTTTCTACAGAAAGAGTGTTCAGATCTGCTCAATCAAAAGTATGGTTTAACTCTGTTAGCTGAATGCACAGATCAGAAAGAAGTTTCACAGAATGATTCTGTGTAGTTTATATTTGGAGACATTCCTTTTTCCACTATTACCCTCTAAGCGCTCCGAATCTCCACTTGCATTTTCTACAGAAAGAGTGTTTCAGAACGGCTCAATCAAAAATATGTTTTATCTCTGTTAACTGAATTTACAGATCAGAAATAAGTTTCACAGAATGCATCTGTGTAGTTTTTATTTGAAGATATTCTTTTTCCCAATGTAGGCCTCTTAGCGCTTAGCATGTCCAATTGCAGTTTCTACAGAAAGAGTGTTTCAGAACGGCTCAATCAAAAGTAAGGTTCAACTCTGTTAGTTGAATGCACAGAACAGAAAGAAGCTTCACAGAATGCTACTGTGTAGTTTATATTTGAATATATTCCTTTTTCCACTATTACCCTCTTAGCGCTCCGAATGTCCACTTGAATTTTCTGCAGAAAGAGTGTTCAGAACTGCGCAATCAAAAGTATGGTTTAACTCTGTTAGCTTAATGAACATATCAGAAATAAGTTTCACACAATTCTTCTGTGTAGTTTTTATTTGAAGATATTATTTTTCGCAATATAGGCCTCTTAGCGCTCAGAATGACAATTGCAGTTTCTACAGAAAGAGTGTTTCAGAAAGGCTCAATCAACATTAAAGTTCAACTCTGTTAGTTGAATGCACAGAACAGAAAGAAGTTTCATACAATGCTTCTGTGTAGTTTATATTTGAACATATTCTTTTTTCCACTATTACCCACTTAGCGCTACGAATGTCCAGTTGCATTTTCTACAGACAGAGTGTTTCAAAACTGCTCAATCAAAAGTATGGTTTAACTCTGTTAGCTGAATGCTCAGATCAGAAAGAAGTTTCACAGAATGCTTCTGTGTAGTTTATATTTGAATATATTCCTTTTTCCACTACTACTCTCTTAGCGCTCCAAATGTCTAGTTGCATTTTCTACAGAAAGAGTGTTCAGATATGTTCAATCAAAAGGATGGTTTAACTCTGTTAGCTGAATGCACAGATCAGAAAGAAGTTTCACAGAATGATTCTGTGTAGTTTATATTTGGAGACATTCCTTTTTCCACTATTACCCTCTTAGCGCTCCGAATCTCCACTTGCATTTTCTACAGAAAGAGTGTTTCAGAACGGCTCAATCAAAACTAAGGTTCAGCTCTTTTAGTTGAACAAACAGAACAGAAAGTAGTTTCACACAATTCTTTTGTGTAGTTTTTATTTGTAGACATTCTTTTTCCCAATATAGGCCTCTTAGCGCTCAGAATGTCCAATTGCAGTTTCTACAGAAAGAGTGTTTCAGAACGGCTCAATCAAAAGTAAGGTTCAACTCTGTTAGTTGAATGCACAGAACAGAAAGAAGTTTCATACAATGCTTCTGTGTAGTTTATATTTGAACATATTCTTTTTTCCACTATTACACACTTAGCGCTACGAATGTCCAGTTGCATTTTCTACAGACAGAGTGTTTCAAAACTGCTCAATCAAAAGTATGGTTTAACTCTGTTAGCTGAATGCTCAGATCAGAAAGAATTTTCACAGAATGCTTCTGTTTAGTTTATATATGAATATATTCCTTTTTCCACTACTACGCTCTTAGCGCTCCAAATGTCCAGTTGCATTTTCTACAGAAAGAGTGTTCAGATCTGCTCAATCAAAAGTATGGTTTAACTCTGTTAGCTGAATGCACAGATCAGAAAGAAGTTTCACCGAATGGTTCTGTGTAGTTTATATTTGAAGACATTCCTTTTTCCACTATTACCCTCTTAGCGCTCCGAATGTCCACTTGCATTTTCTGCAGAAAGAGTGTTCAGAACTGCGCAATCAAAAGTATGGTTTAACTCTGTTAGCTTAATGAACATATCAGAAATAAGTTTCACACAATGCTTCTGTGTAGTTTTTATTTGAAGATATTATTTTTCCCAATAGAGGCCTCTTAGCGCTCAGAATGTCCAATTGCAGTTTCTACAGAAGGAGTGTTTCAGAAAGGCTCAATCAAAGGTAAGGTTCAACTCTGTTAGTTGAATGCACAGAACAGAAAGAAGTTTCATACAATGTTTCTGTGTAGTTTATATTTGAACATATTTTTTTTTCCACTATTACCCACTTAGCGCTACGAATGTCCAGTTGCATTTTCTACAGAAAGAGTGTTTCAAGACTGCTCAATCAAAAGTATGGTTTAACTCTGTTAGCTGAATGCTCAGATCAGAAAGAAGTTTCACAGAATGCTTCTGTGTAGTTTACATTTGAATATATTCCTTTTTCCACTACTACTCTCTCAGCGCTCCAAATGTCCAGTTGCATTTTCTACAGAAAGAGTGTTCAGATCTGCTCAATCAAAAGTATGGTTTAACTCTGTTAGCTGAATGCACAGATCAGAAAGAAGTTTCACAGAATGATTCTGTGTAGTTTATATTTGGAGACATTCCTTTTTCCACTATTACCCTCTTAGCGCTCCGAATCTCCACTTGCATTTTCTACAGAAAGGGTGTTTCAGAACGGCTCAATCAAAACTAAGGTTCAACTCTTTTAGTTGAACAAACAGAACAGAAAGAAGTTTCACACAATTCTTCTGTGTAGTTTTTATTTGTAGACATTCTTTTTCCCAATATAGGCCTCTTAGCGCTCAGAATGTCCAATTGCAGTTTCTACAGAAAGAGTGTTTCAGAACGGCTCAATCAAAAGTAAGGTTCAACTCTGTTAATTGAATGCACAGAAGAGAAAGGAGTTTCATACAATGCTTCTGTGTAGTTTATATTTGAACATATTCTTTTTTCCACTATTACCCACTTAGCGCTACGAATGTCCAGTTGCATTTTCTACAGACAGAGTGTTTCAAAACTGCTCAATCCAAAGTATGGTTTAACTCTGTTATCTGAATGCTCAGATCAGAAAGAAGTTTCACAGAATGCTTCTGTGTAGTTTATATTTGAATATATTCCTTTTTCCTCTACTACGCTCTTAGCGCTCCAAATGTCCAGTTGCATTTTCTACAGAAAGACTGTTCAGATCTGCTCAATCAAAAGTATGGTTTAACTCTGTTAGCTGAATGCACAGATCAGAAGGAAGTTTCACCGAATGATTCTGTGTAGTTTATATTTGAAGACATTCTTTTTTCCACTATTACCCTCTTAGCGCTCCGAATCTCCACTTGCATTTTCTACAAAAAGAGTGTTTCATAACTGCTCACTCAAAAATATGTTTTATCTCTGTTAACTGAATTTACAGATCAGAAATAAGTTTCACAGAATGCATCTGTGTAGTTTTTATTTGAAGATATTCTTTTTCCCAATGTAGGCCTCTTAGCGCTTAGCATGTCCAATTGCAGTTTCTACAGAAAGAGTGTTTCAGAACGGCTCAATCAAAAGTAAGGTTCAACTCTGTTAGTTGAATGCACAGAACAGAAAGTATTTTCACAGAATGCTACTGTGTAGTTTATATTTGAATATATTCCCTTTTCCACTATTACCCTCTTAGCGCTCCGAATGTCCACTTGCATTTTCCACAGAAAGAGTGTTCAGAACTGCGCAATCAAAAGTATGGTTTAACTCTGTTAGCTTAATGAACATATCAGAAATAAGTTTCACACAATGCTTCTGTGTAGTTTTTATTTGAAGATATTATTTATCCCAATAGAGGCCTCTTAGCGCTCAGAATGTCCAATTGCAGTTCCTACAGAAAGAGTGTTTCAGAAAGGCTCAATCAAAAGTAAGGTTTAACTCTGTTAGTTGAATGCACAGAACAGAAAGAAGTTTCATACAATGCTTCTGTGTAGTTTATATTTGAACATATTCTTTTTTCCACTATTACCCACTTAGCGCTACGAATGTCCAGTTGCATTTTCTACAGACAGAGTGTTTCAAAACTGCTCAATCAAAAGTATGGTTTAACTCTGTTAGCTGAATGCTCAGATCAGAAAGAAGTTCCACAGAATGCTTCTGTGTAGTTTATATTTGAATATATTCTTTTTCCACTACTACTCTCTTAGCGCTCCAAATGTCCAGTTGCATTTTCTACAGAAAGAGTGTTCAGATCTGCTCAATCAAAAGTATGGTTTAACTCTGTTAGCTGAATGCACAGATCAGAAAGAAGTTTCACAGAATGATTCTGTGTAGTTTATATTTGGAGACATTCCTTTTTCCACTATTACCCTCTAAGCGCTCCGAATCTCCACTTGCATTTTCTACAGAAAGAGTGTTTCAGAACGGCTCAATCAAAACTAAGGTTCAACTCTTTTAGTTGAACAAACAGAACAGAAAGAAGTTTCGCACAATTCTTCTGTGTAGTTTTTATTTGTAGACATTCTTTTTCCCAATATAGGCCTCCTAGCGGTCAGAATGTCCAATTGCAGTTTCTACAGAAAGAGTGTTTCAGAACGGCTCAATCAAAAGTAAGGTTCAACTCTGTTAGGTGAATGCACAGAACAGAAAGAAGTTTCATACAATGCTTCTGTGTAGTTTATATTTGAACATATTCTTTTTTCCACTATTACCCACTTAGCGCTACGAATGTCCAGCTGCATTTTCTACAGACAGAGTGTTTCAAAACTGCTCAATCAAAGGTATGGTTTAACTCTGTTAGCTGAATGCTCAGATCAGATAGAAGTTTCACAGAATGCTTCTGTGTAGTTTATAATTGAATATATTCCTTTTTCCACTACTACGCTCTTAGCGCTCCAAATGTCCAGTTGCATTTTCTACAGAAAGAGTGTTCAGATCTGCTCAATCAAAAGTATGGTTTAAATCTGTTAGCTGAATGCACAGATCAGAAGGAAGTTTCACCGAATGATTCTGTGTAGTTTATATTTGAAGACATTCCTTTTTCCACTATTACCCTCTTAGCGCTCCGAATCTCCACTTGCATTTTCTACAAAAAGAGTGTTTCATAACTGCTCAATCGAAAATATGTTTTATCTCTGTTAACTGAATTTACAGATCAGAAATAAGTTTCACAGAATGCATATGTGTAGTTTTTATTTGAAGATATCCTTTTTCCCAATGTAGGCCTCTTAGCGCTTAGCATGTCCAATTGCAGTTTCTACAGAAAGAGTGTTTCAGAACGGCTCAATCAAAAGTAAGGTTCAAATCTGTTAGTTGAATGCACAGAACAGAAAGTATTTTCACAGAATGCTACTGTGTAGTTTATATTTGAATATACTCTTTTTTCCACTATTACCCTCTTAGCGCTCCGAATGTACACTTGCATTTTCTACAGAAAGAGTGTTCAGAACTGCGCAATCAAAAGTATGGTTTAAATCTGTTAGCTTAATGAACATATCAGAAATAAGTTTCACACAATGCTTCTGTGTAGTTTTTATTTGAAGATATTATTTTTCCCAATAGAGGCCTCTTAGCGCTCTGAATGTCCAATTGCAGTTTCTACAGAAAGAGTGTTTCAGAAAGGCTCAATCAAAAGTAAGGTTCAACTCTGTTAGTTGAATGCACAGAACAGAAAGAAGTTTCATACAATGCTTCTGTGTAGTTTATATTTGAACATATTCTTTTTTCCACTATTACCCACTTAGCGCTACGAATGTCCAGTTGCATTTTCTACAGACAGAGTGTTTCAAAACTGCTCAATCAAAAGTATGGTTTAACTCTGTTAGCTGAATGCTCAGATCAGAAAGAAGTTTCACAGAATGATTCTGTGTAGTTTATATTTGAATATATTCCTTTTTCCACTACTACTCTCTTAGCGCTCCAAATGTCCAGTTGCATTTTCTACAGAAAGATTGTTCAGATCTGCTCAATCAAAAGTATGGTTTAACTCTGTTAGCTGAATGCACAGATCAGAAAGAAGTTTCACAGAATGATTCTGTGTAGTTTATATTTGGAGACATTCCTATTTCCACTATTACCCTCTAAGCGCTCCGAATCTCCACTTGCATTTTCTACAAAAAGAGTGTTTCATAACTGCTCAATCAAAAATATGTTTTATCTCTGTTAACTGAATTTACAGATCAGAAATAAGTTTCACAGAATGCATCTGTGTAGTTTTTATTTGAAGATATTCTTTTTCCCAATGTAGGCCTCTTAGCGCTCAGAATGTCCAATTGCAGTTTCTACAGAAAGAGTGTTTCAGAAAGGCTCAATCAAAAGTAAGGTTCAACTCTGTTAGTTGAATGCACAGAACAGAAAGAAGTTTCATACAATGCTTCTGTGTAGTTTATATTTGAACATATTCTTTTTTCCACTATTACCCACTTAGCGCTACGAATGTCCAGTTGCATTTTCTACAGACAGAGTGTTTCAAAACTGCTCAATAAAAAGTATGGTTTAACTCTGTTAGCTGAATGCTCAGATCAGAGAGAAGTTTCACAGAATGCTTCTGTGTAGTTTATATTTGAATATATTCCTTTTTCCACTACTACTCTCTTAGCGCTCCAAATGTCCAGTTGCATTTTCTACAGAAAGAGTGTTCAGATCTGCTCAATCAAAAGTATGGTTTAACTCTGTTAGCTGAATGCACAGATCAGAAAGAAGTTTCACAGAATGATTCTGTGTAGTTTATATTTGGAGACATTCCTTTTTCCACTATTACCCTCTAAGTGCTCCGAATCTCCACTTGCATTTTCTACAGAAAGAGTGTTTCAGAACGGCTCAATCAAAACTAAGGTTCAACTCTTTTAGTTGAACAAACAGAACAGAAAGAAGTTTCGCACAATTCTTCTGTGTAGTTTTTATTTGTAGACATTCTTTTTCCCAATATAGGCCTCCTAGCGCTCAGAATGTCCAATTGCAGTTTCTACAGAAAGAGTGTTTCAGAACGGCTCAATCAAAAGTAAGGTTCAACTCTGTTAGTTGAATGCACAGAACAGAAAGAAGTTTCATACAATGCTTCTGTGTAGTTTATATTTGAACATATTCTTTTTTCCACTATTACCCACTTAGCGCTACTAATGTCCAGTTACATTTTCTACAGACAGAGTGTTTCAAAACTGCTCAATCAAAAGTATGGTTTAACTCTGTTAGCTGAATGCTCAGATCAGAAAGAAGTTTCACAGAATGCTTCTGTGTAGTATATATTTGAATATATTCCTTTTTCCACTACTACTCTCTTAGCGCTCCAAATGTCCAGTTGCATTTTCTACAGAAAGAGTGTTCAGATCTGCTCAATCAAAAGTATGGTTTAACTCTGTTAGCTGAATGCACAGATCACAAAGAAGTTTCACAGAATGATTCTGTGTAGTTTATATTTGGAGACATTCCTTTTTCCACTATTACCCTGTTAGCGCTCCGAATCTCCACTTGCATTTTCTACAGAAAGAGTGTTTCAGAACGGCTCAATCAAAACTAAGGTTCAACTGTTTTAGTTGAACAAACAGAACAGAAAGAAGTTTCACACAATTCTTCTGTGTAGTTTTTATTTGTAGACATTCTTTTTCCCAATATAGGCCTCTTAGCGCTCAGAATGTCCAATTGCAGTTTCTACAGAAAGAGTGTTTCAGAACGGCTCAATCAAAAGTAAGGTTCAACTCTGTTAGTTGAATGCACAGAACAGAAAGAAGTTTCATACAATGCTTCTGTGTAGTTTATATTTGAACATATTCTTTTTTCCACTATTACTCACTTAGCGCTACGAATGTCCAGTTGCATTTTCTACAGACAGAGTGTTTCAAAACTGCTCAATCCAAAGTATGGTTTAACTCTGTTAGCTGAATGCTCAGATCAGAGAGAAGTTTCACAGAATGCTTCTGTGTAGTTTATATTTGAATATATTCCTTTTTCCACTACTACGCTCTTAGCGCTCCAAATGTCCAGTTGCATTTTCTACAGAAAGAGTGTTCAGATCTGCTCAATCAAAAGTATGTTTTAACTCTGTTAGCTGAATGCACAGATCAGAAAGAAGTTTCACCGAATGATTCTGTGTAGTTTATATTTGGAGACATTCCTTTTTCCACTATTACCCTCTTAGCGCTCCGAATCTCCACTTGCATTTTCTACAGAAAGAGTGTTTCAGAACGGCTCAATCAAAACTAAGGTTCAACTCCTTTAGTTGAACAAACAGAACAGAAAGAAGTTTCACACAATTCTTCTGTGTAGTTTTTATTTGTAGACATTCTTTTTCCCAATATAGGCCTCTTAGCGCTCAGAATGTCCAATTGCAGTTTCTACAGAAAGAGTGTTTCAGAAAGGCTCAATCAAAAGTAAGGTTCAACTCTGTTAGTTGAATGCACAGAACAGAAAGAAGTTTCATACAATGCTTCTGTGTAGTTTATATTTGAACATATTCTTTTTTCCACTATTACCCACTTAGCGCTACCAATGTCCAGTTACATTTTCTACAGACAGAGTGTTTCAAAACTGCTCAATCAAAAGTATGGTTTAACTCTGTTAGCTGAATGCTCAGATCAGAAAGAAGTTTCACAGAATGCTTCTGTGTAGTTTATATTTGAATATATTCCTTTTTCCACTACTACGCTCTTAGCGCTCCAAATGTCCAGTTGCATTTTCTACAGAAAGAGTGTTCAGATCTGCTCAATCAAAAGTATGGTTTAACTCTGTTAGCTGAATGCACAGATCAGAAAGAAGTTTCACAGAATGATTCTGTGTAGTTTATATTTGAAGACATTCCTTTTTCCACTATTACCCTCTTAGCGCTCCGAATCTCCACTTGCATTTTCTGCAGAAAGAGTGTTTCAGAACGGCTCAATCAAAACTAAGGTTCAACTCTTTTAGTTGAACAAACAGAACAGAAAGAAGTTTCACACAATTCTTCTGTGTAGTTTTTATTTGTAGACATTCTTTTTCCCAATATGGGCCTCTTAGCGCTCAGAATGTCCAATTGCAGTTTCTACAGAAAGAGTGTTTCAGAACGGCTCAATCAAAAGTAAGGTTCAACTCTTTTAGTTGAATGCACAGAACAGAAAGTAGTTTCATACAATGCTTCTGTGTAGTTTATATTTGAACATATTCTTTTTTCCACTATTACCCACTTAGCGCTACGAATGTCCAGTTGCATTTTCTACAGACAGAGTGTTTCAAAACTGCTCAATCAAAAGTATGGTTTAACTCTGTTAGCTGAATGCTCAGATCAGAAAGAAGTTTCACAGAATGCTTCTGTGTAGTTTATATTTGAATATATTCCTTTTTCCACTACTACGCTCTTAGCGCTCCAAATGTCCAGTTGCATTTTCTACAGAAAGAGTTTTCAGATCTGCTCAATCAAAAGTATGGTTTAACTCTGTTAGCTGAATGCACAGATCAGAAAGAGGTTTCACCGAATGATTCTGTGTAGTTTATATTTGAAGACATTCCTTTTTCCACTATTACCCTCTTAGCGCTCCGAATCTCCACTTGCTTTTTCTACAAAAAGAGTGTTTCATAACTGCTCAATCAAAAATATGTTTTATCTCTGTTAACTGAATTTACAGATCAGAAATAAGTTTCACAGAATGCATCTGTGTAGTTTTTATTTGAAGATATTCTTTTTCCCAATGTAGGCCTCTTAGCGCTTAGCATGTCCAATTGCAGTTTCTACAGAAAGAGTGTTTCAGAACGGCTCAATCAAAAGTAAGGTTCAACTCTGTTAGTTGAATGCACAGAACAGAAAGTATTTTCACAGAATGCTACTGTGTAGTTTATATTTGAATATATTCCTTTTTCCACTATTACCATCTTAGCGCTCCGAATGTCCACTTGCATTTTCTGCAGAAAGAGTGTTCAGAACTGCGCAATCAAAAGTATGGTTTAACTCTGTTAGCTTAATGAACATATCAGAAATAAGTTTCACACAATGCTTCTGGGTAGTATTTATTTGAAGATATTATTTTTCCCAATATAGGCCTCTTAGCGCTCAGAATGTCCAATTGCAGTATCTACAGAAAGAGTGTTTCAGAAATGCTCAATCAAAAGTAAGGTTCAACTCTGTTAGTTGAATGCACAGAACAGAAAGAAGTTTCATACAATGCTTCTGTGTAGTTTATATTTGAGCATATTCTTTTTTCCACTATTACCCACTTAGCGCTACGAATGTCCAGTTGCATTTTCTACAGACAGAGTGTTTCAAAACTGCTCAATCAAAAGTATGGTTTAACTCTGTTAGCTGAATGCTCAGATCAGAAAGAAATTTCACAGAATGCTTCTGTGTAGTTTATATTTGAATATATTCCTTTTTCCACTACTACTCTCTTAGCGCTCCAAATGTCCAGTTGCATTTTCTACAGAAAGAGTGTTCAGATCTGCTCAATCAAAAGTATGGTTTAACTCTGTTAGCTGAATGCACAGATAAGAAGAAGTTTCACAGAATGATTCTGTGTAGTTTATATTTGGAGACATTCCTTTTTCCACTATTACCCTCTTAGCGCTCCGAATCTCCACTTGCATTTTCTACAGAAAGAGTGTTTCAGAACGGCTCAATCAAAACTAAGGTTCAACTCTTTTAGTTGAACAAACAGAACAGAAAGAAGTTTCACACAATTCTTCTGTGTAGTTTTTATTTGTAGACATTCTTTTTCCAAATATAGGCCTCTTAGCGCTCAGAATGTCCAATTGCAGTTTCTACAGAAAGAGTGTTTCAGAACGGCTCAATCAAAAGTAAGGTTCAACTCTGTTAGTTGAATGCACAGAACAGAAAGAAGTTTCACACAATGCTTCTGTGTAGTTTATATTTGAACATATTCTTTTTTCCACTATTACCCACTTAGCGCTACGAATGTCCAGTTGCATTTTCTACAGACAGATTGTTTCAAAACTGCTCAATCAAAAGTATGGTTTAACTCTGTTAGCTGAATGCTCAGATCACAAAGAAGTTTCACAGAATGCTTCTGTGTAGTTTATATTTGAATATATTCCTTTTTCCACTACTACGCTCTTAGCGCTCCAAATGTCCAGTTGCATTTTCTACAGAAAGAGTGTTCAGATCTGCTCAATCAAAAGTATGGTTTAACTCTGTTAGCTGAATGCACAGATCAGAAAGAAGTTTCACAGAATGATTCTGTGTAGTTTATATTTGGAGACATTCCTTTTTCCACTATTACCCTCTTAGCGCTGCGAATCTCCACTTGCATTTTCTACAGAAAGAGTGTTTCAGAACGGCTCAATCAAAACTAAGGTTCAGCTCTTTTAGTTGAACAAACAGAACAGAAAGAAGTTTCACACAATTCTTCTGTGTAGATTTATTTGTAGACATTCTTTTTCCCAATATAGGCCTCTTAGCGCTCAGAATGTCCAATTGCAGTTTCTACAGAAAGAGTGTTTCAGAACGGCTCAATCAAAAGTAAGGTTCAACTCTGTTAGTTGAATGCACAGAACAGAAAGAAGTTTCATACAATGCTTCTGTGTAGTTTATATTTGAACATATTCTTTTTTCCACTATTACCCACTTAGCGCTACGAATGTCCAGTTGCATTTTCTACAGACAGAGTGTTTCAAAACTGCTCAATCAAAAGTATGGTTTAACTCTGTTAGCTGAATGCTCAGATCAGAAAGAAGTTTCACAGAATGCTTCTGTGTAGTTTATATTTGAATATATTCCTTTTTCCACTACTACGCTCTTAGCGCTCCAAATGTCCAGTTGCATTTTCTACAGAAAGAGTGTTCAGATCTGCTCAATCAAAAGTATGGTTTAACTCTGTTAGCTGAATGTACAGATCAGAAAGAAGTTTCACCGAATGATTCTGTGTAGTTTATATTTGAAGACATTCCTTTTTCCACTATTACCCTCTTAGCGCTCCGAATCTCCACTTGAATTTTCTACAAAAAGAGTGTTTCATAACTGCTCAATCAAAAATATGTTTTATCTCTGTTAACTGAATTTACAGATCAGAAATAAGTTTCACAGAATGCATCTGTGTAGTTTTTATTTGAAGATATTATTTTTCCCAATGTAGGCCTCTTAGCGCTTAGCATGTCCAATTGCAGTTTCTACAGAAAGAGTGTTTCAGAACGGCTCAATCAAAAGTAAGGTTCAACTCTGTTAGTTGAATGCACAGAACAGAAAGAAGTTTCACAGAATGCTACTGTGTAGTTTATATTTGAATATATTCCTTTTTCCACTATTACCCTCTTAGCGCTCCGAATTTCCACTTGCATTTTCTGCAGAAATAGTGTTCAGAACTGCGCAATCAAAAGTATGGTTTAACTCTGTTAGCTTAATGAACATATCAGAAATAAGTTTCACACAATGCTTATGTGTAGTTTTTATTTGAAGATATTATTTTTCCCAATATAGGCCTCTTAGCGCTCAGAATGTCCAATTGCAGTTTCTACAGAAGGAGTGTTTCAGAAAGGCTCAATCAACATTAAGGTTCAACTCTGTTAGTTGAATGCACAGAACAGAAAGAAGTTTCATACAATGCTTCTGTGTAGTTTATATTTGAACATATTCTTTTTTCCACTATTACCCACTTAGCGCTACGAATGTCCAGTAGCATTTTCTACAGACAGAGTGTTTCAAAACTGCTCAATCAAAAGTATGGTTTAACTCTGTTAGCTGAATGCTCAGATCAGAAAGAAGTTTCACAGAACGCTTCTGTGTAGTTTATATTTGAATATATTCCTTTTTCCACTACTACTCTCTTAGCGCTCCAAATGTCCAGTTGCATTTTCAACAGAAAGAATGTTCAGATCTGCTCAATCAAAAGTATGGTTTAACTCTGTTAGCTGAATGCACAGATCAGAAAGAAGTTTCACAGAATGATTCTGTGTAGTTTATATTTGGAGACATTCCTTTTTCCACTATTACCCTCTTAGCGCTCCGAATCTCCACTTGCATTTTCTACAGAAAGAGTCTTTCAGAACGGCTCAATCAAAACTAAGGTTCAGCTCTTTTAGTTGAACAAACAGAACAGAAAGAAGTTTCACACAATTCTTCTGTGTAGTTTTTATTTGTAGACATTCTTTTTCCCAATATAGGCCTCTTAGCGCTCAGAATGTCCAATTGCAGTTTCTACAGAAAGAGTGTTTCAGAACGGCTCAATCAAAAGTAAGGTTCAACTCTGTTAGTTGAATGCACAGAACAGAAAGAAGTTTCATACAATGCTTCTGTGTAGTTTATATTTGAATATATTCTTTTTTCCACTATTACCCACTTAGCGCTACGAATGTCCAGTTGCATTTTCTACAGACAGAGTGTTTCAAAACTGCTCAATCAAAAGTATGGTTTAACTCTGTTAGCTGAATGCTCAGATCAGAAAGAAGTTCCACAGAATGCTTCTGTGTAGTTTATATTTGAATATATTCCTTTTTCCACTACTACGCTCTTAGCGCTCCAAATGTCCAGTTGCATTTTCTACAGAAAGAGTGTTCAGATCTGCTCAATCAAAAGTATGGTTTAACTCTGTTAGCTGAATGCACAGATCAGAAAAAAGTTTCACCGAATGATTCTGTGTAGTTTATATTTGAAGACATTCCTTTTTCCACTATTACCCTCTTAGCGCTCCGAATCTCCACTTGCATTTTCTACAAAAAGAGTGTTTCATAACTGCTCAATCAAAAATATGTTTTATCTCTGTTAACTGAATTTACAGATCAGAAATAAGTTTCACAGAATGCATCTGTGTAGTTTTTATTTGAAGATATTCTTTTTCCCAATGTAGGCCTCTTAGCGCTTAGCATGTCCAATTGCAGTTTCTACAGAAAGAGTGTTTCAGAACGGCTCAATCAAAAGTAAGGTTCAACTCTGTTAGTTGAATGCACAGAACAGAAAGAAGCTTCACAGAATGCTACTGTGTAGTTTATATTTGAATATATTCCTTTTTCCACTATTACCCTCTTAGCGCTCCGAATGTCCACTTGCATTTTCTGCAGAAAGAGTGTTCAGAACTGCGCAATCAAAAGTATGGTTTAACTCTGTTAGCTTAATGAACATATCAGAAATAAGTTTCACACAATGCTTCTGTGTAGTTTTTATTTGAAGATATTCTTTTTCCCAATAGAGGCCTCTTAGCGCTCAGAATGTCCAATTGCAGTTTCTACAGAAAGAGTGTTTCAGAACGGCTCAATCAAAAGTAAGGTTCAACTCTGTTAGTTGAATGCACAGAACAGAAAGAAGTTTCATACAATGCTTCTGTGTAGTTTATATTTGAACATATTCTTTTTTCCACCATTACCCACTTAGCGCTATGAATGTCCAGTTGCATTTTCTACAGACAGAGTGTTTCAAAACTGCTCAATCAAAAGTATGGTTTAACTCTGTTGGCTGAATGCTCAGATCAGAAAGAAGTTTCACAGAATGCTTCTGTGTAGTTTATATTTGAATATATTACTTTTTCCACTACTACGCTCTTAGTGCTCCAAATGTCCAGTTGCATTTTCTACAGAAAGAGTGTTCAGATCTGCTCAATCAAAAGTATGGTTTAACTCTGTTAGCTGAATGCACAGATCAGAAAGAAGTTTTACCGAATGATTCTGTGTAGTTTATATTTGAAGACATTCCTTTTTCCACTATTACCCTCTTAGCGCTCCGAATCTCCACTTGCATTTTCTACAAAAAGAGTGTTTCATAACTGCTCAATCAAAAATATGTTTTATCTCTGTTAACTGAATTTACAGATCAGAAATAAGTTTCACAGAATGCATCTGTGTAGTTTTTATTTGAAGATATTCTTTTTCCCAATGTAGGCCTCTTAGCGCTTAGCATGTCCATTTGCAGTTTCTACAGAAAGAGTGTTTCAGAACGGCTCAATCAAAAGTAAGGTTCAACTCTGTTAGTTGAATGCACAGAACAGAAAGAAGCTTCACAGAATGCTACTGTGTAGTTTATATTTGAATATATTCCTTTTTCCACTATTACCCTCTTAGCGCTCCGAATGTCCACTTGCATTTTCTGCAGAAAGAGTGTTCAGAACTGCGCAATCAAAAGTATGGTTTAAATCTGTTAGCTTAATGAACATATCAGAAATAAGTTTCACACAATTCTTCTGTGTACTTTTTATTTGAAGATATTATTTTTCGCAATATAGGCCTCTTAGCGCTCAGAATGACAATTGCAGTTTCTACAGAAAGAGAGTTTCAGAAAGGCTCAATCAACATTAAGGTTCAACTCTGTTAGTTGAATGCACAGAACAGAAAGAAGTTTCATACAATGCTTCTGTGTAGTTTATATTTGAACATATTCTTTTTTCCACTATTACCCACTTAGCGCTACGAATGTCCAGTTGCATTTTCTACAGACAGAGTGTTTCAAAACTGCTCAATCAAAAGTATGGTTTAACTCTGTTAGCTGAATGCTCAGATCAGAAAGAAGTTTCACAGAATGCTTCTGTGTAGTTTATATTGGAATATATTCCTTTTTCCACTACTACTCTCTTAGCGCTCCAAATGTCCAGTTGCATTTTCTACAGAAAGAGTGTTCAGATCTGCACAATCAAAAGTATGGTTTAACTCTGTTAGCTGAATGCACAGATCAGAAAGAAGTTTCACAGAATGATTCTGTGTAGTTTATATTTGGAGACATTCCTTTTTCCACTATTACCCTCTTAGCGCTCCGAATTTCCACTTGCATTTTCTACAGAAAGAGTGTTTCAGAAGGGCTCAATCAAAACTAAGGTTCAGCTCTTTTAGTTGAACAAACAGAACAGAAAGAAGTTTCACACAATTCTTCTGTGTAGTTTTTATTTGTAGACATTCTTTTTCCCAATATAGGCCTCTTAGCGCTCAGAATGTCCAATTGCAGTTTCTACAGAAAGAGTGTTTCAGAACGGCTCAATCGAAAGTAAGGTTCAACTCTGTTAGTTGAATGCACAGAACAGAAAGAAGCTTCACAGAATGCTACTGTGTAGTTTATATTTGAATATATTCCTTTTTCCACTATTACCCTCTTAGCGCTCCGAATGTCCACTTGCATTTTCTGCAGAAAGAGTGTTCAGAACTGCGCAATCAAAAGTATGGTTTAACTCTGTTAGCTTAATGAACATATCAGAAATAAGTTTCACACAATGCTTCTGTGTAGTTTTTATTTGAAGATATTCTTTTTCCCAATAGAGGCCTCTTAGCGCTCAGAATGTCCACTTGCAGTTTCTACAGAAAGAGTGTTTCAGAACGGCTCAATCAAAAGTAAGGTTCAACTCTGTTAGTTGAATGCACAGAACAGAAAGAAGTTTCATACAATGCTTCTGTGTAGTTTATATTTGAACATATTTTTTTTCCACTATTACCCACTTAGCGCTACGAATGTCCAGTTGCATTTTCTACAGACAGAGTGTTTCAAAACTGCTCAATCAAAAGTATGGTTTAACTCTGTTATCTGAATGCTCAGATCAGAAATAAGTTTCACAGAATGCATCTGTGTAGTTTTTATTTGAAGATATTCTTTTTCCCAATGTAGGCCTCTTAGCGCTTAGCATGTCCAATTGCAGTTTCTACAGAAAGAGTGTTTCAGAACGGCTCAATCAAAAGTAAGGTTCAACTCTGTTAGTTGAATGCACAGAACAGAAAGAAGCTTCACAGAATGCTACTGTGTAGTTTATATTTGAATATATTCCTTTTTCCACTATTACCCTCTTAGCGCTCCGAATGTCCACTTGCATTTTCTGCAGAAAGAGTGTTCAGAACTGCGCAATCAAAAGTATGGTTTAACTCTGTTAGCTTAATGAACATATCAGAAATAAGTTTCACACAATGCTTCTGTGTAGTTTTTATTTGAAGATATTCTTTTTCCCAATAGAGGCCTCTTAGCGCTCAGAATGTCCAATTGCAGTTTCTACAGAAAGAGTGTTTCAGAACGGCTCAATCAAAAGTAAGGTTCAACTCTGTTAGTTGAATGCACAGAACAGAAAGAAGTTTCATACAATGCTTCTGTGTAGTTTATATTTGAACATATTCTTTTTTCCACTATTACCCACTTAGCGCTACGAATGTCCAGTTGCATTTTCTACAGACACAGTGTTTCAAATCTGCTCAATCAAAAGTATGGTTTAACTCTGTTAGCTGAATGCTCAGATCAGAAAGAAGTTTCACAGAATGCTTCTGTGTAGTTTATATTTGAATATATTCCTTTTTCCACTACTACGCTCTTAGCGCTCCAAATGTCCAGTTGCATTTTCTACAGAAAGAGTGTTCAGATCTGCTCAATCAAAAGTATGGTTTAACTCTGTTAGCTGAATGCACAAATCAGAAAGAAGTTTCACCGAATGATTCTGTGTAGTTTATATTTGAAGACATTCCTTTTTCCACTATTACCCTCTTAGCGCTCCGAATCTCCACTTGCATTTTCTACAAAAAGTGTGTTTCATAACTGCTCAATCAAAAATATGTTTTATCTCTGTTAACTGAATTTACAGATCAGAAATAAGTTTCACAGAATGCTTCTGTGTAGTTTTTATTTGAAGATATTCTTTTTCCCAATGTAGGCCTCTTAGCGCTTAGCATGTCCAATTGCAGTTTCTACAGAAAGAGTGTTTCAGAACGGCTCAATCAAAAGTAAGGTTCAACTCTGTTAGTTGAATGCACAGAACAGAAAGAAGCTTCACAGAATGCTACTGTGTAGTTTATATTTGAATATATTCCTTTTTCCACTATTACCCTCTTAGCGCTCCGAATGTCCACTTGCATTTTCTGCAGAAAGAGTGTTCAGAACTGCGCAATCAAAAGTATGGTTTAACTCTGTTAGCTTAATGAACATATCAGAAATAAGTTTCACACAATTCTTCTGTGTAGTTTTTATTTGAAGATATTATTTTTCGCAATATAGGCCTCTTAGCGCTCAGAATGACAATTGCAGTTTCTACAGAAAGAGTGTTTCAGAAAGGCTCAATCAACATTAAGGTTCAACTCTGTTAGTTGAATGTACAGAACAGAAAGAAGTTTCATACAATGCTTCTGTGTAGTTTATATTTGAACATATTCTTTTTTCCACTATTACCCACTTAGCGCTACGAATGTCCAGTTGCATTTTCTACAGACAGAGTGTTTCAAAACTGCTCAATCAAAAGTATGGTTTAACTCTGTTAGCTGAATGCTCAGATCAGAAAGAAGTTTCACAGAATGCTTCTGTGTAGTTTATATTTGAATATATTCCTTTTTCCACTACTACTCTCTTAGCGCTCCAAATGTCCAGTTGCATTTTCTACAGAAAGAGTGTTCAGATATGTTCAATCAAAAGGATGGTTTAACTCTGTTAGCTGAATGCACAGATCAGAAAGAAGTTTCACAGAATGATTCTGTGTAGTTTATATTTGGAGACATTCCTTTTTCCACTATTACCCTCTTAGCGCTCCGAATCTCCACTTGCATTTTCTACAGAAAGAGTGTTTCAGAACGGCTCAATCAAAACTAAGGTTCAGCCCTTTTAGTTGAACAAACAGAACAGAAAGTAGTTTCACACAATTCTTCTGTGTAGTTTTTATTTGTAGACATTCTTTTTCCTAATATAGGCCTCTTAGCGCTCAGAATGTCCAATTGCAGTTTCTACAGAAAGAGTGTTTCAGAACGGCTCAATCAAAAGTAAGGTTCAACTCTGTTAGTTGAATGCACAGAACAGAAAGAAGTTTCATACAATGCTTCTGTGTAGTTTATATTTGAACATATTCTTTTTTCCACTATTACCCACTTAGCGCTACGAATGTCCAGTTGCATTTTCTACAGACAGAGTGTTTCAAAACTGCTCAATCAAAAGTATGGTTTAACTCTGTTAGCTGAATGCTCAGATCAGAAAGAATTTTTACAGAATGCTTCTGTTTAGTTTATATATGAATATATTCCTTTTTCCACTACAACGCTCTTAGCGCTCCAAATGTCCAGTTGCATTTTCTACAGAAAGAGTGTTCAGATCTGCTCAATCAAAGTATGGTTTAACTCTGTTAGCTGAATGCACAGATCAGAAAGAAGTTTCACCGAATGATTCTGTGTAGTTTATATTTGAAGACATTCCTTTTTCCACTATTACCCTCTTAGCGCTCCGAATGTCCACTTGCATTTTCTGCAGAAAGAGTGTTCAGAACTGCGCAATCAAAAGTATGGTTTAACTCTGTTAGCTTAATGAACATATCAGAAATAAGTTTCACACAATGCTTCTGTGTAGTTTTTATTTGAAGATATTATTTTTCCCAATAGAGGCCTCTTAGCGCTCAGAATGTCCAATTGCAGTTTCTATAGAAGGAGTGTTTCAGAAAGGCTCAATCAAATGTAAGGTTCAACTCTGTTAGTTGAATGCACAGAACAGAAAGAAGTTTCATACAATGTTTCTGTGTAGTTTATATTTGAACATATTTTTTTTTCCACTATTACCCACTTAGCGCTACGAATGTCCAGTTGCATTTTCTACAGACAGAGTGTTTCAAGACTGCTCAATCAAAAGTATGGTTTAACTCTGTTAGCTGAATGCTCAGATCAGAAAGAAGTTTCACAGAATGCTTCTGTGTAGTTTACATTTGAATATATTCCTTTTTCCACTACTACTCTCTCAGCGCTCCAAATGTCCAGTTGCATTTTCTACAGAAAGAGTGTTCAGATCTGCTCAATCAAAAGTATGGTTTAACTCTGTTAGCTGAATGCACAGATCAGAAAGAAGTTTCACAGAATGATTCTGTGTAGTTTATATTTGGAGACATTCCTTTTTCCACTATTACCCTCTTAGCGCTCCGAATCTCCACTTGCATTTTCTACAGAAAGGGTGTTTCAGAACGGCTCAATCAAAACTAAGGTTCAACTCTTTTAGTTGAACAAACAGAACAGAAAGAAGTTTCACACAATTCTTCTGTGTAGTTTTTATTTGTAGACATTCTTTTTCCCAATATAGGCCTCTTAGCGCTCAGAATGTCCAATTGCAGTTTCTACAGAAAGAGTGTTTCAGAACGGCTCAATCAAAAGTAAGGTTCAACTCTGTTAATTGAATGCACAGAAGAGAAAGGAGTTTCATACAATGCTTCTGTGTAGTTTATATTTGAACATATTCTTTTTTCCACTATTACCCACTTAGCGCTATGAATGTCCAGTTGCATTTTCTACAGACAGAGTGTTTCAAAACTGCTCAATCAAAAGTATGGTTTAACTCTGTTAGCTGAATGCTCAGATCAGAAAGAAGTTTCACAGAACGCTTCTGTGTAGTTTATATTTGAATATATTCCTTTTTCCACTACTACTCTCTTAGCGCTCCAAATGTCCAGTTGCATTTTCAACAGAAAGAATGTTCAGATCTGCTCAATCAAAAGTATGGTTTAACTCTGTTAGCTGAATGCACAGATCAGAAAGAAGTTTCACAGAATGATTCTGTGTAGTTTATATTTGGAGACATTCCTTTTTCCACTATTACCCTCTTAGCGCTCCGAATCTCCACTTGCATTTTCTACAGAAAGAGTCTTTCAGAACGGCTCAATCAAAACTAAGGTTCAGCTCTTTTAGTTGAACAAACAGAACAGAAAGAAGTTTCACACAATTCTTCTGTGTAGTTTTTATTTGTAGACATTCTTTTTCCCAATATAGGCCTCTTAGCGCTCAGAATGTCCAATTGCAGTTTCTACAGAAAGAGTGTTTCAGAACGGCTCAATCAAAAGTAAGGTTCAACTCTGTTAGTTGAATGCACAGAACAGAAAGAAGTTTCATACAATGCTTCTGTGTAGTTTATATTTGAATATATTCTTTTTTCCACTATTACTCACTTAGCGCTACGAATGTCCAGTTGCATTTTCTACAGACAGAGTGTTTCAAAACTGCTCAATCAAAAGTATGGTTTAACTCTGTTAGCTGAATGCTCAGATCAGAAAGAAGTTCCACAGAATGCTTCTGTGTAGTTTATATTTGAATATATTCCTTTTTCCACTACTACGCTCTTAGCGCTCCAAATGTCCAGTTGCATTTTCTACAGAAAGTGTGTTCAGATCTGCTCAATCAAAAGTATGGTTTAACTCTGTTAGCTGAATGCACAGATCAGAAAAAAGTTTCACCGAATGATTCTGTGTAGTTTATATTTGAAGACATTCCTTTTTCCACTATTACCCTCTTAGCGCTCCGAATCTCCACTTGCATTTTCTACAAAAAGAGTGTTTCATAACTGCTCAATCAAAAATATGTTTTATCTCTGTTAACTGAATTTACAGATCAGAAATAAGTTTCACAGAATGCATCTGTGTAGTTTTTATTTGAAGATATTCTTTTTCCCAATGTAGGCCTCTTAGCGCTTAGCATGTCCAATTGCAGTTTCTACAGAAAGAGTGTTTCAGAACGGCTCAATCAAAAGTAAGGTTCAACTCTGTTAGTTGAATGCACAGAACAGAAAG
Organism: Symphalangus syndactylus; assembly: GCF_028878055.3. NCBI lineage: Eukaryota > Metazoa > Chordata > Mammalia > Primates > Hylobatidae > Symphalangus > Symphalangus syndactylus. Next base: position 139,873,019 of record NC_072433.2, on the reverse strand, counting down.
AAGCTTCACAGAATGCTACTGTGTAGTTTATATTTGAATATATTCCTTTTTCCACTATTACCCTCTTAGCGCTCCGAATGTCCACTTGCATTTTCTGCAGAAAGAGTGTTCAGAACTGCGCAATCAAAAGTATGGTTTAACTCTGTTAGCTTAATGAACATATCAGAAATAAGTTTCACACAATGCTTCTGTGTAGTTTTTATTTGAAGATATTCTTTTTCCCAATAGAGGCCTCTTAGCGCTCAGAATGTCCAATTGCAGTTTCTACAGAAAGAGTGTTTCAGAACGGCTAAATCAAAAGTAAGGTTCAACTCTGTTAGTTGAATGCACAGAACAGAAAGAAGTTTCATACAATGCTTCTGTGTAGTTTATATTTGAACATATTCTTTTTTCCACCATTACCCACTTAGCGCTACGAATGTCCAGTTGCATTTTCTACAGACAGAGTGTTTCAAAACTGCTCAATCAAAAGTATGGTTTAACTCTGTTAGCTGAATGCTCAGATCAGAAAGAAGTTTCACAGAATGCTTCTGTGTAGTTTATATTTGAATATATTACTTTTTCCACTACTACGCTCTTAGTGCTCCAAATGTCCAGTTGCATTTTCTACAGAAAGAGTGTTCAGATCTGCTCAATCAAAAGTATGGTTTAACTCTGTTAGCTGAATGCACAGATCAGAAAGAAGTTTCACCGAATGATTCTGTGTAGTTTATATTTGAAGACATTCCTTTTTCCACTATTACCCTCTTAGCGCTCCGAATCTCCACTTGCATTTTCTACAAAAAGAGTGTTTCATAACTGCTCAATCAAAAATATGTTTTATCTCTGTTAACTGAATTTACAGATCAGAAATAAGTTTCACAGAATGCATCTGTGTAGTTTTTATTTGAAGATATTCTTTTTCCCAATGTAGGCCTCTTAGCGCTTAGCATGTCCAATTGCAGTTTCTACAGAAAGAGTGTTTCAGAACGGCTCAATCAAAAGTAAGGTTCAACTCTGTTAGTTGAATGCACAGAACAGAAAGAAGCTTCACAGAATGCTACTGTGTAGTTTATATTTGAATATATTCCTTTTTCCACTATTACCCTCTTAGCGCTCCGAATGTCCACTTGCATTTTCTGCAGAAAGAGTGTTCAGAACTGCGCAATCAAAAGTATGGTTTAAATCTGTTAGCTTAATGAACATATCAGAAATAAGTTTCACACAATTCTTCTGTGTACTTTTTATTTGAAGATATTATTTTTCGCAATATAGGCCTCTTAGCGCTCAGAATGACAATTGCAGTTTCTACAGAAAGAGAGTTTCAGAAAGGCTCAATCAACATTAAGGTTCAACTCTGTTAGTTGAATGCACAGAACAGAAAGAAGTTTCATACAATGCTTCTGTGTAGTTTATATTTGAACATATTCTTTTTTCCACTATTACCCACTTAGCGCTACGAATGTCCAGTTGCATTTTCTACAGACAGAGTGTTTCAAAACTGCTCAATCAAAAGTATGGTTTAACTCTGTTAGCTGAATGCTCAGATCAGAAAGAAGTTTCACAGAATGCTTCTGTGTAGTTTATATTGGAATATATTCCTTTTTCCACTACTACTCTCTTAGCGCTCCAAATGTCCAGTTGCATTTTCTACAGAAAGAGTGTTCAGATCTGCACAATCAAAAGTATGGTTTAACTCTGTTAGCTGAATGCACAGATCAGAAAGAAGTTTCACAGAATGATTCTGTGTAGTTTATATTTGGAGACATTCCTTTTTCCACTATTACCCTCTTAGCGCTCCGAATTTCCACTTGCATTTTCTACAGAAAGAGTGTTTCAGAACGGCTCAATCAAAACTAAGGTTCAGCTCTTTTAGTTGAACAAACAGAACAGAAAGAAGTTTCACACAATTCTTCTGTGTAGTTTTTATTTGTAGACATACTTTTTCCCAATATAGGCCTCTTAGCGCTCAGAATGTCCAATTGCAGTTTCTACAGAAAGAGTGTTTCAGAACGGCTCAATCGAAAGTAAGGTTCAACTCTGTTAGTTGAATGCACAGAACAGAAAGAAGCTTCACAGAATGCTACTGTGTAGTTTATATTTGAATATATTCCTTTTTCCACTATTACCCTCTTAGCGCTCCGAATGTCCACTTGCATTTTCTGCAGAAAGAGTGTTCAGAACTGCGCAATCAAAAGTATGGTTTAACTCTGTTAGCTTAATGAACATATCAGAAATAAGTTTCACACAATGCTTCTGTGTAGTTTTTATTTGAAGATATTCTTTTTCCCAATAGAGGCCTCTTAGCGCTCAGAATGTCCACTTGCAGTTTCTACAGAAAGAGTGTTTCAGAACGGCTCAATCAAAAGTAAGGTTCAACTCTGTTAGTTGAATGCACAGAACAGAAAGAAGTTTCATACAATGCTTCTGTGTAGTTTATATTTGAACATATTTTTTTTCCACTATTACCCACTTAGCGCTACGAATGTCCAGTTGCATTTTCTACAGACAGAGTGTTTCAAAACTGCTCAATCAAAAGTATGGTTTAACTCTGTTATCTGAATGCTCAGATCAGAAATAAGTTTCACAGAATGCATCTGTGTAGTTTTTATTTGAAGATATTCTTTTTCCCAATGTAGGCCTCTTAGCGCTTAGCATGTCCAATTGCAGTTTCTACAGAAAGAGTGTTTCAGAACGGCTCAATCAAAAGTAAGGTTCAACTCTGTTAGTTGAATGCACAGAACAGAAAGAAGCTTCACAGAATGCTACTGTGTAGTTTATATTTGAATATATTCCTTTTTCCACTATTACCCTCTTAGCGCTCCGAATGTCCACTTGCATTTTCTGCAGAAAGAGTGTTCAGAACTGCGCAATCAAAAGTATGGTTTAACTCTGTTAGCTTAATGAACATATCAGAAATAAGTTTCACACAATGCTTCTGTGTAGTTTTTATTTGAAGATATTCTTTTTCCCAATAGAGGCCTCTTAGCGCTCAGAATGTCCAATTGCAGTTTCTACAGAAAGAGTGTTTCAGAACGGCTCAATCAAAAGTAAGGTTCAACTCTGTTAGTTGAATGCACAGAACAGAAAGAAGTTTCATACAATGCTTCTTTGTAGTTTATATTTGAACATATTCTTTTTTCCACTATTACCCACTTAGCGCTACGAATGTCCAGTTGCATTTTCTACAGACACAGTGTTTCAAATCTGCTCAATCAAAAGTATGGTTTAACTCTGTTAGCTGAATGCTCAGATCAGAAAGAAGTTTCACAGAATGCTTCTGTGTAGTTTATATTTGAATATATTACTTTTTCCACTACTACGCTCTTAGCGCTCCAAATGTCCAGTTGCATTTTCTACAGAAAGAGTTTTCAGATCTGCTCAATCAAAAGTATGGTTTAACTCTGTTAGCTGAATGCACAAATCAGAAAGAAGTTTCACCGAATGATTCTGTGTAGTTTATATTTGAAGACATTCCTTTTTCCACTATTACCCTCTTAGCGCTCCGAATCTCCACTTGCATTTTCTACAAAAAGAGTGTTTCATAACTGCTCAATCAAAAATATGTTTTATCTCTGTTAACTGAATTTACAGATCAGAAATAAGTTTCACAGAATGCTTCTGTGTAGTTTTTATTTGAAGATATTCTTTTTCCCAATGTAGGCCTCTTAGCGCTTAGCATGTCCAATTGCAGTTTCTACACAAAGAGTGTTTCAGAACGGCTCAATCAAAAGTAAGGTTCAACTCTGTTAGTTGAATGCACAGAACAGAAAGAAGCTTCACAGAATGCTACTGTGTAGTTTATATTTGAATATATTCCTTTTTCCACTATTACCCTCTTAGCGCTCCGAATGTCCACTTGCATTTTCTGCAGAAAGAGTGTTCAGAACTGCGCAATCAAAAGTATGGTTTAACTCTGTTAGCTTAATGAACATATCAGAAATAAGTTTCACACAATTCTTCTGTGTAGTTTTTATTTGAAGATATTATTTTTCGCAATATAGGCCTCTTAGCGCTCAGAATGACAATTGCAGTTTCTACAGAAAGAGTGTTTCAGAAAGGCTCAATCAACATTAAGGTTCAACTCTGTTAGTTGAATGCACAGAACAGAAAGAAGTTTCATACAATGCTTCTGTGTAGTTTATATTTGAACATATTCTTTTTTCCACTATTACCCACTTAGCGCTACGAATGTCCAGTTGCATTTTCTACAGACAGAGTGTTTCAAAACTGCTCAATCAAAAGTATGGTTTAACTCTGTTAGCTGAATGCTCAGATCAGAAAGAAGTTTCACAGAATGCTTCTGTGTAGTTTATATTTGAATATATTCCTTTTTCCACTACTACTCTCTTAGCGCTCCAAATGTCCAGTTGCATTTTCTACAGAAAGAGTGTTCAGATATGTTCAATCAAAAGGATGGTTTAACTCTGTTAGCTGAATGCACAGATCAGAAAGAAGTTTCACAGAATGATTCTGTGTAGTTTATATTTGGAGACATTCCTTTTCCCACTATTACCCTCTTAGCGCTCCGAATCTCCACTTGCATTTTCTACAGAAAGAGTGTTTCAGAACGGCTCAATCAAAACTAAGGTTCAGCTCTTTTAGTTGAACAAACAGAACAGAAAGTAGTTTCACACAATTCTTCTGTGTAGTTTTTATTTGTAGACATTCTTTTTCCTAATATAGGCCTCTTAGCGCTCAGAATGTCCAATTGCAGTTTCTACAGAAAGAGTGTTTCAGAACGGCTCAATCAAAAGTAAGGTTCAACTCTGTTAGTTGAATGCACAGAACAGAAAGAAGTTTCATACAATGCTTCTGTGTAGTTTATATTTGAACATATTCTTTTTTCCACTATTACCCACTTAGCGCTACGAATGTCCAGTTGCATTTCCTACAGACAGAGTGTTTCAGAACTGCTCAATCAAAAGTATGGTTTAACTCTGTTAGCTGAATGCTCAGATCAGAAAGAATTTTTACAGAATGCTTCTGTTTAGTTTATATATGAATATATTCCTTTTTCCACTACAACGCTCTTAGCGCTCCAAATGTCCAGTTGCATTTTCTACAGAAAGAGTGTTCAGATCTGCTCAATCAAAGTATGGTTTAACTCTGTTAGCTGAATGCACAGATCAGAAAGAAGTTTCACCGAATGATTCTGTGTAGTTTATATTTGAAGACATTCCTTTTTCCACTATTACCCTCTTAGCGCTCCGAATGTCCACTTGCATTTTCTGCAGAAAGAGTGTTCAGAACTGCGCAAACAAAAGTATGGTTTAACTCTGTTAGCTTAATGAACATATCAGAAATAAGTTTCACACAATGCTTCTGTGTAGTTTTTATTTGAAGTTATTATTTTTCCCAATAGAGGCCTCTTAGCGCTCAGAATGTCCAATTGCAGTTTCTATAGAAGGAGTGTTTCAGAAAGGCTCAATCAAATGTAAGGTTCAACTCTGTTAGTTGAATGCACAGAACAGAAAGAAGTTTCATACAATGTTTCTGTGTAGTTTATATTTCAACATATTTTTTTTTCCACTATTACCCACTTAGCGCTACGAATGTCCAGTTGCATTTTCTACAGACAGAGTGTTTCAAGACTGCTCAATCAAAAGTATGGTTTAACTCTGTTAGCTGAATGCTCAGATCAGAAAGAAGTTTCACAGAATGCTTCTGTGTAGTTTACATTTGAATATATTCCTTTTTCCACTACTACTCTCTCAGCGCTCCAAATGTCCAGTTGCATTTTCTACAGAAAGAGTGTTCAGATCTGCTCAATCAAAAGTATGGTTTAACTCTGTTAGCTGAATGCACAGATCAGAAAGAAGTTTCACAGAATGATTCTGTGTAGTTTATATTTGGAGACATTCCTTTTTCCACTATTACCCTCTTAGCGCTCCGAATCTCCACTTGCATTTTCTACAGAAAGGGTGTTTCAGAATGGCTCAATCAAAACTAAGGTTCAACTCTTTTAGTTGAACAAACAGAACAGAAAGAAGTTTCACACAATTCTTCTGTGTAGTTTTTATTTGTAGACATTCTTTTTCCCAATATAGGCCTCTTAGCGCTCAGAATGTCCAATTGCAGTTTCTACAGAAAGAGTGTTTCAGAACGGCTCAATCAAAAGTAAGGTTCAACTCTGTTAATTGAATGCACAGAAGAGAAAGGAGTTTCATACAATGCTTCTGTGTAGTTTATATTTGAACATATTCTTTTTTCCACTATTACCCACTTAGCGCTATGAATGTCCAGTTGCATTTTCTACAGACAGAGTGTTTCAAAACTGCTCAATCCAAAGTATGGTTTAACTCTGTTATCTGAATGCTCAGATCAGAAAGAAGTTTCACAGAATGCTTCTGTGTAGTTTATATTTGAATATATTCCTTTTTCCTCTAATACGCTCTTAGCGCTCCAAATGTCCAGTTGCATTTTCTACAGAAAGACTGTTCAGATCTGCTCAATCAAAAGTATGGTTTAACTCTGTTAGCTGAATGCACAGATCAGAAGGAAGTTTCACCGAATGATTCTGTGTAGTTTATATTTGAAGACATTCCTTTTTCCACTATTACCCTCTTAGCGCTCCGAATCTCCACTTGCATTTTCTACAAAAAGAGTGTTTCATAACTGCTCACTCAAAAATATGTTTTATCTCTGTTAACTGAATTTACAGATCAGAAATAAGTTTCACAGAATGCATCTGTGTAGTTTTTATTTGAAGATATTCTTTTTCCCAATGTAGGCCTCTTAGCGCTTAGCATGTCCAATTGCAGTTTCTACAGAAAGAGTGTTTCAGAACGGCTCAATCAAAAGTAAGGTTCAACTCTGTTAGTTGAATGCACAGAACAGAAAGTATTTTCACAGAATGCTACTGTGTAGTTTATATTTGAATATATTCCCTTTTCCACTATTACCCTCTTAGCGCTCCGAATGTCCACTTGCATTTTCCACAGAAAGAGTGTTCAGAACTGCGCAATCAAAAGTATGGTTTAACTCTGTTAGCTTAATGAACATATCAGAAATAAGTTTCACACAATGCTTCTGTGTAGTTTTTATTTGAAGATATTATTTATCCCAATAGAGGCCTCTTAGCGCTCAGAATGTCCAATTGCAGTTTCTACAGAAAGAGTGTTTCAGAAAGGCTCAATCAAAAGTAAGGTTTAACTCTGTTAGTTGAATGCACAGAACAGAAAGAAGTTTCATACAATGCTTCTGTGTAGTTTATATTTGAACATATTCTTTTTTCCACTATTACCCACTTAGCGCTACGAATGTCCAGTTGCATTTTCTACAGACAGAGTGTTTCAAAACTGCTCAATCAAAAGTATGGTTTAACTCTGTTAGCTGAATGCTCAGATCAGAAAGAAGTTCCACAGAATGCTTCTGTTTAGTTTATATTTGATTATATTCCTTTTTCCACTACTACTCTCTTAGCGCTCCAAATGTCCAGTTGCATTTTCTACAGAAAGAGTGTTCAGATCTGCTCAATCAAAAGTATGGTTTAACTCTGTTAGCTGAATGCACAGATCAGAAAGAAGTTTCACAGAATGATTCTGTGTAGTTTATATTTGGAGACATTCCTTTTTCCACTATTACCCTCTAAGCGCTCCGAATCTCCACTTGCATTTTCTACAGAAAGAGTGTTTCAGAACGGCTCAATCAAAACTAAGGTTCAACTCTTTTAGTTGAACAAACAGAACAGAAAGAAGTTTCGCACAATTCTTCTGTGTAGTTTTTATTTGTAGACATTCTTTTTCCCAATATAGGCCTCCTAGCGGTCAGAATGTCCAATTGCAGTTTCTACAGAAAGAGTGTTTCAGAACGGCTCAATCAAAAGTAAGGTTCAACTCTGTTAGGTGAATGCACAGAACAGAAAGAAGTTTCATACAATGCTTCTGTGTAGTTTATATTTGAACATATTCTTTTTTCCACTATTACCCACTTAGCGCTACGAATGTCCAGTTGCATTTTCTACAGACACAGTGTTTCAAATCTGCTCAATCAAAAGTATGGTTTAACTCTGTTAGCTGAATGCTCAGATCAGAAAGAAGTTTCACAGAATGCTTCTGTGTAGTTTATATTTGAATATATTCCTTTTTCCACTACTACGCTCTTAGCGCTCCAAATGTCCAGTTGCATTTTCTACAGAAAGAGTGTTCAGATCTGCTCAATCAAAAGTATGGTTTAACTCTCTTAGCTGAATGCACAAATCAGAAAAAAGTTTCACCGAATGATTCTGTGTAGTTTATATTTGAAGACATTCCTTTTTCCACTATTACCCTCTTAGCGCTCCGAATCTCCACTTGCATTTTCTACAAAAAGAGTGTTTCATAACTGCTCAATCAAAAATATGTTTTATCTCTGTTAACTGAATTTACAGATCAGAAATAAGTTTCACAGAATGCATCTGTGTAGTTTTTATTTGAAGATATTCTTTTTCCCAATGTAGGCCTCTTAGCGCTTAGCATGTCCAATTGCAGTTTCTACAGAAAGAGTGTTTCAGAACGGCTCAATCAAAAGTAAGGTTCAACTCTGTTAGTTGAATGCACAGAACAGAAAGAAGCTTCACAGAATGCTACTGTGTAGTTTATATTTGAATATATTCCTTTTTCCACTATTACCCTCTAAGCGCTCCGAATGTCCACTTGAATTTTCTGCAGAAAGAGTGTTCAGAACTGCGCAATCAAAAGTATGGTTTAACTCTGTTAGCTTAATGAACATATCAGAAATAAGTTTCACACAATTCTTCTGTGTAGTTTTTATTTGAAGATATTATTTTTCGCAATATAGGCCTCTTAGCGCTCAGAATGACAATTGCAGTTTCTACAGAAAGAGTGTTTCAGAAAGGCTCAATCAACATTAAAGTTCAACTCTGTTAGTTGAATGCACAGAACAGAAAGAAGTTTCATACAATGCTTCTGTGTAGTTTATATTTGAACATATTCTTTTTTCCACTATTACCCACTTAGCGCTACGAATGTCCAGTTGCATTTTCTACAGACAGAGTGTTTCAAAACTGCTCAATCAAAAGTATGGTTTAACTCTGTTAGCTGAATGCTCAGATCAGAAAGAAGTTTCACAGAATGCTTCTGTGTAGTTTATATTTGAATATATTCCTTTTTCCACTACTACTCTCTTAGCGCTCCAAATGTCCAGCTGCATTTTCTACAGAAAGAGTGTTCAGATATGTTCAATCAAAAGGATGGTTTAACTCTGTTAGCTGAATGCACAGATCAGAAAGAAGTTTCACAGAATGATTCTGTGTAGTTTATATTTGGAGACATTCCTTTTTCCACTATTACCCTCTTAGCGCTCCGAATCTCCACTTGCATTTTCTACAGAAAGAGTGTTTCAGAACGGCTCAATCAAAACTAAGGTTCAGCTCTTTTAGTTGAACAAACAGAACAGAAAGTAGTTTCACACAATTCTTCTTTGTAGTTTTTATTTGTAGACATTCTTTTTCCCAATATAGGCCTCTTAGCGCTCAGAATGTCCAATTGCAGTTTCTACAGAAAGAGTGTTTCAGAACGGCTCAATCAAAAGTAAGGTTCAACTCTGTTAGTTGAATGCACAGAACAGAAAGAAGTTTCATACAATGCTTCTGTGTAGTTTATATTTGAACATATTCTTTTTTCCACTATTACCCACTTAGCGCTACGAATGTCCAGTTGCATTTTCTACAGACAGAGTGTTTCAAAACTGCTCAATCAAAAGTATGGTTTAACTCTGTTAGCTGAATGCTCAGATCAGAAAGAATTTTCACAGAATGCTTCTGTTTAGTTTATATATGAATATATTCCTTTTTCCACTACTACGCTCTTAGCGCTCCAAATGTCCAGTTGCATTTTCTACAGAAAGAGTGTTCAGATCTGCTCAATCAAAAGTATGGTTTAACTCTGTTAGCTGAATGCACAGATCAGAAAGAAGTTTCACCGAATGATTCTGTGTAGTTTATATTTGAAGACATTCCTTTTTCCACTATTACCCTCTTAGCGCTCCGAATGTCCACTTGCATTTTCTGCAGAAAGAGTGTTCAGAACTGCGCAATCAAAAGTATGGTTTAACTCTGTTAGCTTAATGAACATATCAGAAATAAGTTTCACACAATGCTTCTGTGTAGTTTTTATTTGAAGATATTATTTTTCCCAATAGAGGCCTCTTAGCGCTCAGAATGTCCAATTGCAGTTTCTACAGAAGGAGTGTTTCAGAAAGGCTCAATCAAATGTAAGTTTCAAATCTGTTAGTTGAATGCACAGAACAGAAAGAAGTTTCATACAATGTTTCTGTGTAGTTTATATTTGAACATATTTTTTTTTCCACTATTACCCACTTAGCGCTACGAATGTCCAGTTGCATTTTCTACAGACAGAGTGTTTCAAGACTGCTCAATCAAAAGTATGGTTTAACTCTGTTAGCTGAATGCTCAGATCAGAAAGAAGTTTCACAGAATGCTTCTGTGTAGTTTACATTTGAATATATTCCTTTTTCCACTACTACTCTCTCAGCGCTCCAAATGTCCAGTTGCATTTTCTACAGAAAGAGTGTTCAGATCTGCTCAATCAAAAGTATGGTTTAACTCTGTTAGCTGAATGCACAGATCAGAAAGAAGTTTCACAGAATGATTCTGTGTAGTTTATATTTGGAGACATTCCTTTTTCCACTATTACCCTCTTAGCGCTCCGAATCTCCACTTGCATTTTCTACAGAAAGGGTGTTTCAGAACGGCTCAATCAAAACTAAGGTTCAACTCTTTTAGTTGAACAAACAGAACAGAAAGAACTTTCACACAATTCTTCTGTGTAGTTTTTATTTGTAGACATTCTTTTTCCCAATATAGGCCTCTTAGCGCTCAGAATGTCCAATTGCAGTTTCTACAGAAAGAGTGTTTCAGAACGGCTCAATCAAAAGTAAGGTTCAACTCTGTTAATTGAATGCACAGAAGAGAAAGGAGTTTCATACAATGCTTCTGTGTAGTTTATATTTGAACATATTCTTTTTTCCACTATTACCCACTTAGCGCTACGAATGTCCAGTTGCATTTTCTACAGACAGAGTGTTTCAAAACTGCTCAATCCAAAGTATGGTTTAACTCTGTTATCTGAATGCTCAGATCAGAAAGAAGTTTCACAGAATGCTTCTGTGTAGTTTATATTTGAATATATTCCTTTTTCCTCTACTACGCTCTTAGCGCTCCAAATGTCCAGTTGCATTTTCTACAGAAAGACTGTTCAGATCTGCTCAATCAAAAGTATGGTTTAACTCTGTTAGCTGAATGCACAGATCAGAAGGAAGTTTCACCGAATGATTCTGTGTAGTTTATATTTGAAGACATTCCTTTTTCCACTATTACCCTCTTAGCGCTCCGAATCTCCACTTGCATTTTCTACAAAAAGAGTGTTTCATAACTGCTCACTCAAAAATATGTTTTATCTCTGTTAACTGAATTTACAGATCAGAAATAAGTTTCACAGAATGCATCTGTGTAGTTTTTATTTGAAGATATTCTTTTTCCCAATGTAGGCCTCTTAGCGCTTAGCATGTCCAATTGCAGTTTCTACAGAAAGAGTGTTTCAGAACGGCTCAATCAAAAGTAAGGTTCAACTCTGTTAGTTGAATGCACAGAACAGAAAGTATTTTCACAGAATGCTACTGTGTAGTTTATATTTGAATATATTCCCTTTTCCACTATTACCCTCTTAGCGCTCCGAATGTCCACTTGCATTTTCCACAGAAAGAGTGTTCAGAACTGCGCAATCAAAAGTATGGTTTAACTCTGTTAGCTTAATGAACATATCAGAAATAAGTTTCACACAATGCTTCTGTGTAGTTTTTATTTGAAGATATTATTTATCCCAATAGAGGCCTCTTAGCGCTCAGAATGTCCAATTGCAGTTCCTACAGAAAGAGTGTTTCAGAAAGGCTCAATCAAAAGTAAGGTTTAACTCTGTTAGTTGAATGCACAGAACAGAAAGAAGTTTCATACAATGCTTCTGTGTAGTTTATATTTGAACATATTCTTTTTTCCACTATTACCCACTTAGCGCTACGAATGTCCAGTTGCATTTTCTACAGACAGAGTGTTTCAAAACTGCTCAATCAAAAGTATGGTTTAACTCTGTTAGCTGAATGCTCAGATCAGAAAGAAGTTCCACAGAATGCTTCTGTGTAGTTTATATTTGAATATATTCTTTTTCCACTACTACTCTCTTAGCGCTCCAAATGTCCAGTTGCATTTTCTACAGAAAGAGTGTTCAGATCTGCTCAATCAAAAGTATGGTTTAACTCTGTTAGCTGAATGCACAGATCAGAAAGAAGTTTCACAGAATGATTCTGTGTAGTTTATATTTGGAGACATTCCTTTTTCCACTATTACCCTCTAAGCGCTCCGAATCTCCACTTGCATTTTCTACAGAAAGAGTGTTTCAGAACGGCTCAATCAAAACTAAGGTTCAACTCTTTTAGTTGAACAAACAGAACAGAAAGAAGTTTCGCACAATTCTTCTGTGTAGTTTTTATTTGTAGACATTCTTTTTCCCAATATAGGCCTCCTAGCGGTCAGAATGTCCAATTGCAGTTTCTACAGAAAGAGTGTTTCAGAACGGCTCAATCAAAAGTAAGGTTCAACTCTGTTAGGTGAATGCACAGAACAGAAAGAAGTTTCATACAATGCTTCTGTGTAGTTTATATTTGAACATATTCTTTTTTCCACTATTACCCACTTAGCGCTACGAATGTCCAGCTGCATTTTCTACAGACAGAGTGTTTCAAAACTGCTCAATCAAAGGTATGGTTTAACTCTGTTAGCTGAATGCTCAGATCAGATAGAAGTTTCACAGAATGCTTCTGTGTAGTTTATAATTGAATATATTCCTTTTTCCACTACTACGCTCTTAGCGCTCCAAATGTCCAGTTGCATTTTCTACAGAAAGAGTGTTCAGATCTGCTCAATCAAAAGTATGGTTTAAATCTGTTAGCTGAATGCACAGATCAGAAGGAAGTTTCACCGAATGATTCTGTGTAGTTTATATTTGAAGACATTCCTTTTTCCACTATTACCCTCTTAGCGCTCCGAATCTCCACTTGCATTTTCTACAAAAAGAGTGTTTCATAACTGCTCAATCGAAAATATGTTTTATCTCTGTTAACTGAATTTACAGATCAGAAATAAGTTTCACAGAATGCATCTGTGTAGTTTTTATTTGAAGATATCTTTTTCCCAATGTAGGCCTCTTAGCGCTTAGCATGTCCAATTGCAGTTTCTACAGAAAGAGTGTTTCAGAACGGCTCAATCAAAAGTAAGGTTCAAATCTGTTAGTTGAATGCACAGAACAGAAAGTATTTTCACAGAATGCTACTGTGTAGTTTATATTTGAATATACTCTTTTTTCCACTATTACCCTCTTAGCGCTCCGAATGTACACTTGCATTTTCTACAGAAAGAGTGTTCAGAACTGCGCAATCTAAAGTATGGTTTAAATCTGTTAGCTTAATGAACATATCAGAAATAAGTTTCACACAATGCTTCTGTGTAGTTTTTATTTGAAGATATTATTTTTCCCAATAGAGGCCTCTTAGCGCTCTGAATGTCCAATTGCAGTTTCTACAGAAAGAGTGTTTCAGAAAGGCTCAATCAAAAGTAAGGTTCAACTCTGTTAGTTGAATGCACAGAACAGAAAGAAGTTTCATACAATGCTTCTGTGTAGTTTATATTTGAACATATTCTTTTTTCCACTATTACCCACTTAGCGCTACGAATGTCCAGTTGCATTTTCTACAGACAGAGTGTTTCAAAACTGCTCAATCAAAAGTATGGTTTAACTCTGTTAGCTGAATGCTCAGATCAGAAAGAAGTTTCACAGAATGATTCTGTGTAGTTTATATTTGAATATATTCCTTTTTCCACTACTACTCTCTTAGCGCTCCAAATGTCCAGTTGCATTTTCTACAGAAAGATTGTTCAGATCTGCTCAATCAAAAGTATGGTTTAACTCTGTTAGCTGAATGCACAGATCAGAAAGAAGTTTCACAGAATGATTCTGTGTAGTTTATATTTGGAGACATTCCTTTTTCCACTATTACCCTCTAAGCGCTCCGAATCTCCACTTGCATTTTCTACAAAAAGAGTGTTTCATAACTGCTCAATCAAAAATATGTTTTATCTCTGTTAACTGAATTTACAGATCAGAAATATGTTTCACAGAATGCATCTGTGTAGTTTTTATTTGAAGATATTCTTTTTCCCAATGTAGGCCTCTTAGCGCTTAGCATGTCCAATTGCAGTTTGTACAGAAAGAGTGTTTCAGGACGGCTCAATCAAAAGTAAGGTTCAACTCTGTTAGTTGAATGCACAGAACAGAAAGAATTTTCACAGAATCCTACTGTGTAGTTTATATTTGAACATATTCCCTTTTCCACTATTACCCTCTTAGTGCTCCGAATGTCCACTTGCATTTTCTACAGAAAGAGTGTTCAGAACTGCGCAATCAAAAGTATGGTTTAAATCTGTTAGCTTAATGAACATATCAGAAATAAGTTTCACACAATGCTTTTGTGTAGTTTTTATTTGAAGATATTATTTTTCACAGTAGAGGCCTCTTAGCGCTCAGAATGTCCAATTGCAGTTTCTACAGAAAGAGTGTTTCAGAAAGGCTCAATCAAAAGTAAGGTTCAACTCTGTTAGTTGAATGCACAGAACAGAAAGAAGTTTCATACAATGCTTCTGTGTAGTTTATATTTGAACATATTCTTTTTTCCACTATTACCCACTTAGCGCTACGAATGTCCAGTTGCATTTTCTACAGACAGAGTGTTTCAAAACTGCTCAATAAAAAGTATGGTTTAACTCTGTTAGCTGAATGCTCAGATCAGAGAGAAGTTTCACAGAATGCTTCTGTGTAGTTTATATTTGAATATATTCCTTTTTCCACTACTACTCTCTTAGCGCTCCAAATGTCCAGTTGCATTTTCTACAGAAAGAGTGTTCAGATCTGCTCAATCAAAAGTATGGTTTAACTCTGTTAGCTGAATGCACAGATCAGAAAGAAGTTTCACAGAATGATTCTGTGTAGTTTATATTTGGAGACATTCCTTTTTCCACTATTACCCTCTAAGTGCTCCGAATCTCCACTTGCATTTTCTACAGAAAGAGTATTTCAGAACGGCTCAATCAAAACTAAGGTTCAACTCTTTTAGTTGAACAAACAGAACAGAAAGAAGTTTCGCACAATTCTTCTGTGTAGTTTTTATTTGTAGACATTCTTTTTCCCAATATAGGCCTCCTAGCGCTCAGAATGTCCAATTGCAGTTTCTACAGAAAGAGTGTTTCAGAACGGCTCAATCAAAAGTAAGGTTCAACTCTGTTAGTTGAATGCACAGAACAGAAAGAAGTTTCATACAATGCTTCTGTGTAGTTTATATTTGAACATATTCTTTTTTCCACTATTACCCACTTAGCGCTACCAATGTCCAGTTACATTTTCTACAGACAGAGTGTTTCAAAACTGCTCAATCAAAAGTATGGTTTAACTCTGTTAGCTGAATGCTCAGATCAGAAAGAAGTTTCACAGAATGCTTCTGTGTAGTTTATATTTGAATATATTCCTTTTTCCACTACTACTCTCTTAGCGCTCCAAATGTCCAGTTGCATTTTCTACAGAAAGAGTGTTCAGATCTGCTCAATCAAAAGTATGGTTTAACTCTGTTAGCTGAATGCACAGATCACAAAGAAGTTTCACAGAATGATTCTGTGTAGTTTATATTTGGAGACATTCCTTTTTCCACTATTACCCTGTTAGCGCTCCGAATCTCCACTTGCATTTTCTACAGAAAGTGTGTTTCAGAACGGCTCAATCAAAACTAAGGTTCAACTCTTTTAGTTGAACAAACAGAACAGAAAGAAGTTTCACACAATTCTTCTGTGTAGTTTTTATTTGTAGACATTCTTTTTCCCAATATAGGCCTCTTAGCGCTCAGAATGTCCAATTGCAGTTTCTACAGAAAGAGTGTTTCAGAACGGCTCAATCAAAAGTAAGGTTCAACTCTGTTAGTTGAATGCACAGAACAGAAAGAAGTTTCATACAATGCTTCTGTGTAGTTTATATTTGAACATATTCTTTTTTCCACTATTACTCACTTAGCGCTACGAATGTCCAGTTGCATTTTCTACAGACAGAGTGTTTCAAAACTGCTCAATCCAAAGTATGGTTTAACTCTGTTAGCTGAATGCTCAGATCAGAAAGAAGTTTCACAGAATGCTTCTGTGTAGTTTATATTTGAATATATTCCTTTTTCCACTACTACGCTCTTAGCGCTCCTAATGTCCAGTTGCATTTTCTACAGAAAGAGTGTTCAGATCTGCTCAATCAAAATATGGTTTAACTCTGTTAGCTGAATGCACAGATCAGAAAGAAGTTTCACAGAATGATTCTGTGTAGTTTATATTTGGAGACATTCCTTTTTCCACTATTACCCTCTAAGTGCTCCGAATCTCCACTTGCATTTTCTACAGAAAGTGTGTTTCAGAACGGCTCAATCAAAACTAAGGTTCAACTCTTTTAGTTGAACAAACAGAACAGAAAGAAGTTTCGCACAATTCTTCTGTGTAGTTTTTATTTGTAGACATTCTTTTTCCCAATATAGGCCTCCTAGCGCTCAGAATGTCCAATTGCAGTTTCTACAGAAAGAGTGTTTCAGAACGGCTCAATCAAAAGTAAGGTTCAACTCTGTTAGTTGAATGCACAGAACAGAAAGAAGTTTCATACAATGCTTCTGTGTAGTTTATATTTGAACATATTCTTTTTTCCACTATTACCCACTTAGCGCTACGAATGTCCAGTTGCATTTTCTACAGACAGAGTGTTTCAAAACTGCTCAATCAAAAGTACGGTTTAACTCTGTTAGCTGAATGCTCAGATCAGATAGAAGTTTCACAGAATGCTTCTGTGTAGTTTATATTTGAATATATTCCTTTTTCCACTACTACGCTCTTAGCGCTCCAAATGTCCAGTTGCATTTTCTACAGAAAGAGTGTTCAGATCTGCTCAATCAAAAGTATGTTTTAACTCTGTTAGCTGAATGCACAGATCAGAAAGAAGTTTCACCGAATGATTCTGTGTAGTTTATATTTGGAGACATTCCTTTTTCCACTATTACCCTCTTAGCGCTCCGAATCTCCACTTGCATTTTCTACAGAAAGAGTGTTTCAGAACGGCTCAATCAAAACTAAGGTTCAACTCCTTTAGTTGAACAAACAGAACAGAAAGAAGTTTCACACAATTCTTCTGTGTAGTTTTTATTTGTAGACATTCTTTTTCCCAATATAGGCCTCTTAGCGCTCAGAATGTCCAATTGCAGTTTCTACAGAAAGAGTGTTTCAGAAAGGCTCAATCAAAAGTAAGGTTCAACTCTGTTAGTTGAATGCACAGAACAGAAAGAAGTTTCATACAATGCTTCTGTGTAGTTTATATTTGAACATATTCTTTTTTCCACTATTACCCACTTAGCGCTACCAATGTCCAGTTACATTTTCTACAGACAGAGTGTTTCAAAACTGCTCAATCAAAAGTATGGTTTAACTCTGTTAGCTGAATGCTCAGATCAGAAAGAAGTTTCACAGAATGCTTCTGTGTAGTTTATATTTGAATATATTCCTTTTTCCACTACTACTCTCTTAGCGCTCCGAATGTCCAGTTGCATTTTCTACAGAAAGAGTGTTCAGATCTGCTCAATCAAAAGTATGGTTTAACTCTGTTAGCTGAATGCACAGATCACAAAGAAGTTTCACAGAATGATTCTGTGTAGTTTATATTTGGAGACATTCCTTTTTCCACTATTACCCTCTTAGCGCTCCGAATCTCCACTTGCATTTTCTACAGAAAGAGTGTTTCAGAACGGCTCAATCAAAACTAAGGTTCAACTCTTTTAGTTGAACAAACAGAACAGAAAGAAGTTTCACACAATTCTTCTGTGTAGTTTTTATTTGTAGACATTCTTTTTCCCAATATAGGCCTCTTAGCGCTCAGAATGTCCAATTGCAGTTTCTACAGAAAGAGTGTTTCAGAACGGCTCAATCAAAATTAAGGTTCAACTCTGTTAGTTGAATGCACAGAACAGAAAGAAGTTTCATACAATGCTTCTGTGTAGTTTATATTTGAACATATTCTTTTTTCCACTATTACTCACTTAGCGCTACGAATGTCCAGTTGCATTTTCTACAGACAGAGTGTTTCAAAACTGCTCAATCCAAAGTATGGTTTAACTCTGTTAGCTGAATGCTCAGATCAGAAAGAAGTTTCACAGAATGCTTCTGTGTAGTTTATATTTGAATATATTCCTTTTTCCACTACTACGCTCTTAGCGCTCCTAATGTCCAGTTGCATTTTCTACAGAAAGAGTGTTCAGATCTGCTCAATCAAAAGTATGGTTTAACTCTGTTAGCTGAATGCACAGATCAGAAAGAAGTTTCACAGAATGATTCTGTGTAGTTTATATTTGGAAACATTCCTTTTTCCACTATTACCCTCTAAGTGCTCCGAATCTCCACTTGCATTTTCTACAGAAAGAGTGTTTCAGAACGGCTCAATCAAAACTAAGGTTCAACTCTTTTAGTTGAACAAACAGAACAGAAAGAAGTTTCGCACAATTCTTCTGTGTAGTTTTTATTTGTAGACATTCTTTTTCCCAATATAGGCCTCCTAGCGCTCAGAATGTCCAATTGCAGTTTCTACAGAAAGAGTGTTTCAGAACGGCTCAATCAAAAGTAAGGTTCAACTCTGTTAGTTGAATGCACAGAACAGAAAGAAGTTTCATACAATGCTTCTGTGTAGTTTATATTTGAACATATTCTTTTTTCCACTATTACCCACTTAGCGCTACGAATGTCCAGTTGCATTTTCTACAGACAGAGTGTTTCAAAACTGCTCAATCAAAAGTATGGTTTAACTCTGTTAGCTGAATGCTCAGATCAGAAAGAAGTTTCACAGAATGCTTCTGTGTAGTTTATATTTGAATATATTCCTTTTTCCATTACTACGCTCTTAGCGCTCCAAATGTCCAGTTGCATTTTCTACAGAAAGAGTGTTCAGATCTGCTCAATCAAAAGTATGTTTTAACTCTGTTAGCTGAATGCACAGATCAGAAAGAAGTTTCACCGAGTGATTCTGTGTAGTTTATATTTGGAGACATTCCTTTTTCCACTATTACCCTCTTAGCGCTCCGAATCTCCACTTGCATTTTCTACAGAAAGAGTGTTTCAGAACGGCTCAATCAAAACTAAGGTTCAACTCCTTTAGTTGAACAAACAGAACAGAAAGAAGTTTCACACAATTCTTCTGTGTAGTTTTTATTTGTAGACATTCTTTTTCCCAATATAGGCCTCTTAGCGCTCAGAATGTCCAATTGCAGTTTCTACAGAAAGAGTGTTTCAGAAAGGCTCAATCAAAAGTAAGGTTCAACTCTGTTAGTTGAATGCACAGAACAGAAAGAAGTTTCATACAATGCTTCTGTGTAGTTTATATTTGAACATATTCTTTTTTCCACTATTACCCACTTAGCGCTACAAATGTCCAGTTACATTTTCTACAGACAGAGTGTTTCAAAACTGCTCAATCAAAAGTATGGTTTATCTCTGTTAGCTGAATGCTCAGATCAGAAAGAAGTTTCACAGAATGCTTCTGTGTAGTTTATATTTGAATATATTCCTTTTTCCACTACTACTCTCTTAGCGCTCCGAATGTCCAGTTGCATTTTCTACAGAAAGAGTGTTCAGATCTGCTCAATCAAAAGTATGGTTTAACTCTGTTAGCTGAATGCACAGATCACAAAGAAGTTTCACAGAATGATTCTGTGTAGTTTATATTTGGAGACATTCCTTTTTCCACTATTACCCTCTTAGCGCTCCGAATCTCCACTTGCATTTTCTACAGAAAGAGTGTTTCAGAACGGCTCAATCAAAACTAAGGTTCAACTCTTTTAGTTGAACAAACAGAACAGAAAGAAGTTTCACACAATTCTTCTGTGTAGTTTTTATTTGTAGACATTCTTTTTCCCAATATAGGCCTCTTAGCGCTCAGAATGTCCAATTGCAGTTTCTACAGAAAGAGTGTTTCAGAACGGCTCAATCAAAAGTAAGGTTCAACTCTGTTAGTTGAATGCACAGAACAGAAAGAAGTTTCATACAATGCTTCTGTGTAGTTTATATTTGAACATATTCTTTTTTCCACTATTACCCACTTAGCGCTACGAATGTCCAGTTGCATTTTCTACAGACAGAGTGTTTCAAAACTGCTCAATCCAAAGTATGGTTTAACTCTGTTAGCTGAATGCTCAGATCAGAAAGAAGTTTCACAGAATGCTTCTGTGTAGTTTATATTTGAATATATTCCTTTTTCCACTACTACGCTCTTAGCGCTCCTAATGTCCAGTTGCATTTTCTACAGAAAGAGTGTTCAGATCTGCTCAATCAAAAGTATGGTTTAACTCTGTTAGCTGAATGCACAGATCATTAGGAAGTTTCACCGAATGATTCTGTGTAGTTTATATTTGAAGACATTCCTTTTTCCACTATTACCCTCTTAGCGCTCCGAATCTCCACTTGCATTTTCTACAAAAAGAGTGTTTCATAACTGCTCAATCAAAAATATGTTTTATCTCTGTTAACTGAATTTACAGATCAGAAATAAGTTTCACAGAATGCATCTGTGTAGTTTTTATTTGAAGATATTCTTTTTCCCAATGTAGGCCTCTTAGCGCTTAGCATGTCCAATTGCATTTTCTACAGAAAGAGTGTTTCAGAACGGCTCAATCAAAAGTAAGGTTCAACTCTGTTAGTTGAATGCACAGAACAGAAAGTATTTTCACAGAATGCTACTGTGTAGTTTATATTTGAATATATTCCCTTTTCCACTATTACCCTCTTAGCGCTCCGAATGTCCACTTGCATTTTCTACAGAAAGAGTGTTCAGAACTGCGCAATCAAAAGTATGGTTTAAATCAGTTAGATTAATGAACATATCAGAAATAAGTTTCACACAATGCTTCTGTGTACTTTTTATTTGAAGATATTATTTTTCCGAATATAGGCCTCTTAGCGCTCAGAATGTCCAATTGCAGTTTCTACAGAAAGAGTGATTCAGAAAGGCTCAATCAAAAGTAAGGTTCAACTCTGTTAGTTGAATGCACAGAACAGAAAGAAGTTTCATACAATGCTTCTGTGTAGTTTATATTTGAACATATTCTTTTTTCCACTATTACCCACTTAGCGCTACGAATGTCCAGTTGCATTTTCTACAGACAGAGTGTTTCAAAACTGCTCAATCCAAAGTATGGTTTAACTCTGTTAGCTGAATGCTCAGATCAGAAAGAAGTTTCACAGAATGCTTCTGTGTAGTTTATATTTGAATATATTCCTTTTTCCACTACTACGCTCTTAGCGCTCCAAATGTCCAGTTGCATTTTCTACAGAAAGAGTGTTCAGATCTGCTCAATCAAAAGTATGGTTTAACTCTGTTAGCTGAATGCACAGATCAGAAGGAAGTTTCACCGAATGATTCTGTGTAGTTTATATTTGAAGACATTCCTTTTTCCACTATTACCCTCTTAACGCTCCGAATCTCCACTTGCATTTTCTACAAAAAGAGTGTTTCATATCTGCTCAATCAAAAATATGTTTTATCTCTGTTAACTGAATTTACAGATCAGATATAAGTTTCACAGAATGCATCTGTGTAGTTTTTATTTGAAGATATTCTTTTTCCCAATGTAGGCCTCTTAGCACTTAGCATGTCCAATTGCAGTTTCTACAGAAAGAGTGTTTCAGAACGGCTCAATCAAAAGTAAGGTTCAACTCTGTTAGTTGAATGTACAGAACAGAAAGTATTTTCACAGAATGCTACTGTGTAGTTTATATTTGAATATATTCCCTTTTCCACTATTACCCTCTTAGCGCTCCGAATGTCCACTTGCATTTTCTACAGAAAGAGTGTTCAGAACTGCGCAATCAAAAGAATGGTTTAACTCTGTTAGCTTAATGAACATATCAGAAATAAGTTTCACACAATGCTTCTGTGTAGTTTTTCTTTGAAGATATTATTTATCCCAATAGAAGCCTCTTAGCACTCAGAATGTCCAATTGCAGTTCCTACAGAAAGAGTGTTTCAGAAAGGCTCAATCAAAAGTAAGGTTTAACTCTGTTAGTTGAATGCACAGAACAGAAAGAAGTTTCATACAATGCTTCTGTGTAGTTTATATTTGAACATATTCTTTTTTCCACTATTACCCACTTAGCGCTACGAATGTCCAGTTGCATTTTCTACAGACAGAGGGTTTCAAAACTGCTCAATCAAAAGTATGGTTTAACTCTGTTAGCTGAATGCTCAGATCAGAAAGAAGTTCCACAGAATGCTTCTGTGTAGTTTATATTTGAATGTATTCCTTTTTCCACTACTACTCTCTTAGCGCTCCAAATGTCCAGTTGCATTTTCTACAGAAAGAGTGTTCAAATCTGCTCAATCAAAAGTATGGTTTAACTCTGTTAGCTGAATGCACAGATCAGAAAGAAGTTTCACAGAATGATTCTGTGTAGTTTATATTTGGAGACATTCATTTTTCCAATATTACCCTCTAAGCGCTCCGAATCTCCACTTGCATTTTCTACAGAAAGAGTGTTTCAGAACGGCTCAATCAAAACTAAGGTTCAACTCTTTTAGTTGAACAAACAGAACAGAAAGAAGTTTCGCAGAATTCTTCTGTGTAGTTTTTATTTGTAGACATTCTTTTTCCCAATATAGGCCTCCTAGCGGTCAGAATATCCAATTGCAGTTTCTACAGAAAGAGTGTTTCAGAACGGCTCAATCAAAAGTAAGGTTCAACTCTGTTAGTTGAATGCACAGAACTGAAAGAAGTTTCATACAATGCTTCTGTGTAGTTTATATTTGAACATATTCTTTTTTCCACTATTACCCACTTAGCGCTACGAATGTCCAGCTGCATTTTCTACAGACAGAGTGTTTCAAAACTGCTCAATCAAAAGTATGGTTTAACTCTGTTAGCTGAATGCTCAGATCAGAAAGTAGTTTCACAGAATGCTTCTGTGTAGTTTATATTTGAATATATTACTTTTTCCACTACTACGCTCTTAGCGCTCCAAATGTCCAGTTGCATTTTCTACAGAAAGAGTGTTCAGATCTGCTCAATCAAAAGTATGGTTTAAATCTGTTAGCTGAATGCACAGATCAGAAGGAAGTTTCACCGAATGATTCTGTGTAGTTTATATTTGAAGACATTCCTTTTCCCCTATTACCCTCTTAGCGCTCCGAATCTCCACTTGCATTTTCTACAAAAAGAGTGTTTCATAACTGCTCAATCGAAAATATGTTTTATCTCTGTTAACTGAATTTACAGATCAGAAATAAGTTTCACAGAATGCATCTGTGTAGTTTTCATTTGAAGATATTATTTTTCCCAATGTAGGCCTCTTAGCGCTTAGCATGTCCAATTGCAGTTTCTACAGAAAGAGTGTTTCAGAACGGCTCAATCAAAAGTAAGGTTCAACTCTGTTAGTTGAATGCACAGAACAGAAAGAATTTTCACAGAATGCTACTGTGTAGTTTATATTTGAGTATACTCTTTTTTCCACTATTACCCTCTTAGCGCTCCGAATGTCCACTTGCATTTTCTACAGAAAGAGTGTTCAGAACTGCGCAATCAAAAGTATGGTTTAAATCTGTTGGATTAATGAACATATCAGAAATAAGTTTCACACAATGCTTCTGTGTACTTTTTATTTGAAGATATTATTTTTCCGAATATAGGCCTCTTAGCGCTCAGAATGTCCAATTGCAGTTTCTACAGAAAGAGTGATTCAGAAAGGCTCAATCAAAAGTAAGGTTCAACTCTGTTAGTTGAATGCACAGAACAGAAAGAAGTTTCATACAATGCTTCTGTGTAGTTTATATTTGAACATATTCTTTTTTCCACTATTACCCACTTAGCGCTACGAATGTCCAGTTGCATTTTCTACAGACAGAGTGTTTCAAAACTGCTCAATCCAAAGTATGGTTTAACTCTGTTAGCTGAATGCTCAGATAAGAAAGAAGTTTCACAGAATGCTTCTGTGTAGTTTATATTTGAATATATTCCTTTTTCCACTACTACGCTCTTAGCGCTCCAAATGTCCAGTTGCATTTTCTACAGAAAGAGTGTTCAGATCTGCTCAATCAAAAGTATGGTTTAACTCTGTTAGCTGAATGAACAGATCAGAAGGAAGTTTCACCGAATGATTCTGTGTAGTTTATATTTGAAGACATTCCTTTTTCCACTATTACCCACTTAGCACTCCGAATCTCCACCTGCATTTTCTACAAAAAGAGTGTTTCATAACTGCTCAATCAAAAATATGTTTTATCTCTGTTAACTGAATTTACAGATCAGAAATAAGTTTCACAGAATGCATCTGTGTAGTTTTTATTTGAAGATATTCTTTTTCCCAATGTAGGCCTCTTAGCGCTTAGCATGTCCAATTGCAGTTTGTACAGAAAGAGTGTTTCAGAACGGCTCAATCAAAAGTAAGGTTCAACTCTGTTAGTTGAATGCACAGAACAGAAAGAATTTTCACAGAATGCTACTGTGTAGTTTATATTTGAATATATTCCCTTTTCCACTATTACCCTCTTAGCGCTCCGAATGTCCACTTGCATTTTCTACAGAAAGAGTGTTCAGAACTGCGCAATCAAAAGTATGGTTTAACTCTGTTAGCTTAATGAACATATCAGAAATAAGTTTCACACAATGCTTCTGTGTAGTTTTTATTTGAAGATATTATTTTTCCCAATAGAGGCCTCTTAGCGCTCAGAATGTCCAATTGCAGTTTCTACAGAAAGAGTGTTTCAGAAAGGCTCAATCAAAAGTAAGGTTCAACTCTGTTAGTTGAATGCACAGAACAGAAAGAAGTTTCATACAATGCTTCTGTGTAGTTTATATTTGAACATATTCTTTTTTCCACTATTACCCACTTAGCGCTACGAATGTCCAGTTGCATTTTCTACAGACAGAGTGTTTCAAAACTGCTCAATCAAAAGTATGGTTTAACTCTGTTAGCTGAATGCTCAGATCAGAAAGAAGTTTCACAGAATGCTTCTGTGTAGTTTATATTTGAATGTATTCCTTTTTCCACTACTACGCTCTTAGCGCTCCAAATGTCCAGTTGCATTTTCTACAGAAAGAGTGTTCAGATCTGCTCAATCAAAAGTATGGTTTAACTCTGTTAGCTGAATGCACAGATCAGAAAGAAGTTTCACCGAATGATTCTGTGTAGTTTATATTTGAAGACATTACTTTTTCCACTATTACCCTCTTAGCGCTCCGAATCTCCACTTGCATTTTCTACAAAAAGAGTGTTTCATAACTGCTCAATCAAAAATATGTTTTATCTCTGTTAACTGAATTTACAGATCAGAAATAAGTTTCACAGAATGCATCTGTGTAGTTTTTATTTGAAGATATTATTTTTCCCAATGTAGGCCTCTTAGCGCTTAGCATGTCCAATTGCAGTTTCTACAGAAAGAGTGTTTCAGAACGGCTCAATCAAAAGTAAGGTTCAACTCTGTTAGTTGAATGCACAGAACAGAAAGAATTTTCACAGAATGCTACTGTGTAGGTTATATTTCAATATACTCTTTTTTCCACTATTACCCTCTTAGCGCTCCGAATGTCCACTTGCATTTTCTACAGAAAGAGTGTTCAGAACTGCGCAATCAATAGTATGGTTTAACTCTGTTAGCTTAATGAACATATCAGAAATAAGTTTCACACAATGCTTCTGTGTAGTTTTTATTTGAAGATATTATTTTTCCCAATAGAGGCCTCTTAGCGCTCAGAATGTCCAATTGCAGTTTCTACAGAAAGAGTGTTTCAGAAAGGCTCAATCAAAAGTAAGGTTCAACTCTGTTAGTTGAATGCACAGAACAGAAAGAAGTTTCATACAATGCTTCTGTGTAGTTTATATTTGAACATATTCTTTTTTCCACTATTACCCACTTAGCGCTACGAATGTCCCGTTACATTTTCTACAGACATAGTGTTTCAAAACTGCTCAATCAAAAGTATGGTTTAACTCTGTTAGCTGACTGCTCAGATCAGAAAGAATTTTCACAGAATGCTTCTGTGTAGTTTATATTTGAATATATTCCTTTTTCCACCACTACTCTCTTAGCGCTCCAAATGTCCAGTTGCATTTTCTACAGAAAGAGTGTTCAGATCTGCTCAATCAAAAGTATGGTTTAACTCTGTTAGCTGAATGCACAGATCACAAAGAAGTTTCACAGAATGATTCTGTGTAGTTTATATTTGGAGACATTCCTTTTTCCACTATTACCCTCTTAGCGCTCCGAATCTCCACTTGCATTTTCTACAGAAATAGTGTTTCAGAACGGCTCAATCAAAACTAAGGTTCAACTCTTTTAGTTGAACAAACAGAACAGAAAGAAGTTTCCCACAATTCTTCTGTGTAGTTTTTATTTGTAGACATTCTTTTTCCCAATATAGGCCTCTTAGCGCTCAGAATGTCCAATTGCAGTTTCTACAGAAAGAGTGTTTCAGAACGGCTCAATCAAAAGTAAGGTTCAACTCTGTTAGTTGAATGCACAGAACAGAAAGATGTTTCATACAATGCTTCTGTGTAGTTTATATTTGAACATATTCTTTTTTCCACTATTACCCACTTAGCGCTACGAATGTCCAGTTGCATTTTCTACAGACAGAGTGTTTCAAAACTGCTCAATCCAAAGTATGGTTTAACTCTGTTAGCTGAATGCTCAGATCAGAAAGAAGTTTCACAGAATGCTTCTGTGTAGTTTATATTTGAATATATTCCTTTTTCCACTACTACGCTCTTAGCGCTCCAAATGTCCAGTTGCATTTTCTATATAAAGAGTGTTCAGATCTGCTCAATCAAAAGTATGGTTTAACTCTGTTAGCTGAATGCACAGATCAGAAGGACGTTTCACCGAATGATTCTGTGTAGTTTATATTTGAAGACATTCCTTTTTCCACTATTACCCCCTTAGCGCTCCGAATCTCCACTTGCATTTTCTACAAAAAGAGTGTTTCATAACTGCTCAATCAAAAATATGTTTTATCTCTGTTAACTGAATTTACAGATCAGAAATAAGTTTCACAGAATGCATCTGTGTAGTTTTTATTTGAAGATATTCTTTTTCCCAATGTAGGCCTCTTAGCGCTTTGCATGTCCAATTGCAGTTTCTACATAAAGAGTGTTTCAGAACGGCTCAATCAAAAGTAAGGTTCAACTCTGTTAGTTGAATGCACAGAACAGAAAGTATTTTCACAGAATGCTACTGTGTAGTTTATATTTGAATATATTCCCTTTTCCACTATTACCCTGTTAGCGCTCCGAATGTCCACTTGCATTTTCTACAGAAAGAGTGTTCAGAACTGCGCAATCAAAAGTATGGTTTAACTCTGTTAGCTTAATGAACATATCAGAAATAAGTTTCACACAATGCTTCTGTGTAGTTTTTATTTGAAGATATTATTTTTCCCAATAGAGGCCTCTTAGCGCTCAGAATGTCCAATTGCAGTTTCTACAGAAAGACTGTTTCAGAAAGGCTCAATCAAAAGTAAGGTTCAACTCTGTTAGTTGAATGCACAGAACAGAAAGAAGTTTCATACAATGCTTCTGTGTAGTTTATATTTGAACATATTCTTTTTTCCACTATTACCCACTTAGCGCTACGAATGTCCAGTTGCATTTTCTACAGACAGAGTGTTTCAAAACTGCTCAATCAAAAGTATGGTTTAACTCTGTTAGCTGAATGCTCAGATCAGAAAGAAGTTTCACAGAATGCTTCTGTGTAGTTTATATTTGAATGTATTCCTTTTTCCACTACTACGCTCTTAGCGCTCCAAATGTCCAGTTGCATTTTCTACAGAAAGAGTGTTCAGATCTGCTCAATCAAAAGTATGGTTTAACTCTGTTAGCTGAATGCACAGATCAGAAA
Source organism: Symphalangus syndactylus (assembly GCF_028878055.3). Classification (NCBI taxonomy): domain Eukaryota; kingdom Metazoa; phylum Chordata; class Mammalia; order Primates; family Hylobatidae; genus Symphalangus; species Symphalangus syndactylus. The sequence goes on along the minus strand of NC_072433.2, from coordinate 139,845,036 downwards.
GAAGTTTCACCGAATGATTCTGTGTAGTTTATATTTGAAGACATTACTTTTTCCACTATTACCCTCTTAGCGCTCCGAATCTCCACTTGCATTTTCTACAAAAAGAGTGTTTCATAACTGCTCAATCAAAAATATGTTTTATCTCTGTTAACTGAATTTACAGATCAGAAATAAGTTTCACAGAATGCATCTGTGTAGTTTTTATTTGAAGATATTATTTTTCCCAATGTAGGCCTCTTAGCGCTTAGCATGTCCAATTGCAGTTTCTACAGAAAGAGTGTTTCAGAACGGCTCAATCAAAAGTAAGGTTCAACTCTGTTAGTTGAATGCACAGAACAGAAAGAATTTTCACAGAATGCTACTGTGTAGTTTATATTTCAATATACTCTTTTTTCCACTATTACCCTCTTAGCGCTCCGAATGTCCACTTGCATTTTCTACAGAAAGAGTGTTCAGAACTGCGCAATCAATAGTATGGTTTAACTCTGTTAGCTTAATGAACATATCAGAAATAAGTTTCACACAATGCTTCTGTGTAGTTTTTATTTGAAGATATTATTTTTCCCAATAGAGGCCTCTTAGCGCTCAGAATGTCCAATTGCAGTTTCTACAGAAAGAGTGTTTCAGAAAGGCTCAATCAAAAGTAAGGTTCAACTCTGTTAGTTGAATGCACAGAACAGAAAGAAGTTTCATACAATGCTTCTGTGTAGTTTATATTTGAACATATTCTTTTTTCCACTATTACCCACTTAGCGCTACGAATGTCCCGTTACATTTTCTACAGACATAGTGTTTCAAAACTGCTCAATCAAAAGTATGGTTTAACTCTGTTAGCTGACTGCTCAGATCAGAAAGAATTTTCACAGAATGCTTCTGTGTAGTTTATATTTGAATATATTCCTTTTTCCACCACTACTCTCTTAGCGCTCCAAATGTCCAGTTGCATTTTCTACAGAAAGAGTGTTCAGATCTGCTCAATCAAAAGTATGGTTTAACTCTGTTAGCTGAATGCACAGATCACAAAGAAGTTTCACAGAATGATTCTGTGTAGTTTATATTTGGAGACATTCCTTTTTCCACTATTACCCTCTTAGCGCTCCGAATCTCCACTTGCATTTTCTACAGAAATAGTGTTTCAGAACGGCTCAATCAAAACTAAGGTTCAACTCTTTTAGTTGAACAAACAGAACAGAAAGAAGTTTCCCACAATTCTTCTGTGTAGTTTTTATTTGTAGACATTCTTTTTCCCAATATAGGCCTCTTAGCGCTCAGAATGTCCAATTGCAGTTTCTACAGAAAGAGTGTTTCAGAACGGCTCAATCAAAAGTAAGGTTCAACTCTGTTAGTTGAATGCACAGAACAGAAAGATGTTTCATACAATGCTTCTGTGTAGTTTATATTTGAACATATTCTTTTTTCCACTATTACCCACTTAGCGCTACGAATGTCCAGTTGCATTTTCTACAGACAGAGTGTTTCAAAACTGCTCAATCCAAAGTATGGTTTAACTCTGTTAGCTGAATGCTCAGATCAGAAAGAAGTTTCACAGAATGCTTCTGTGTAGTTTATATTTGAATATATTCCTTTTTCCACTACTACGCTCTTAGCGCTCCAAATGTCCAGTTGCATTTTCTATATAAAGAGTGTTCAGATCTGCTCAATCAAAGGTATGGTTTAACTCTGTTAGCTGAATGCACAGATCAGAAGGACGTTTCACCGAATGATTCTGTGTAGTTTATATTTGAAGACATTCCTTTTTCCACTATTACCCCCTTAGCGCTCCGAATCTCCACTTGCATTTTCTACAAAAAGAGTGTTTCATAACTGCTCAATCAAAAATATGTTTTATCTCTGTTAACTGAATTTACAGATCAGAAATAAGTTTCACAGAATGCATCTGTGTAGTTTTTATTTGAAGATATTCTTTTTCCCAATGTAGGCCTCTTAGCGCTTTGCATGTCCAATTGCAGTTTCTACATAAAGAGTGTTTCAGAACGGCTCAATCAAAAGTAAGGTTCAACTCTGTTAGTTGAATGCACAGAACAGAAAGTATTTTCACAGAATGCTACTGTGTAGTTTATATTTGAATATATTCCCTTTTCCACTATTACCCTGTTAGCGCTCCGAATGTCCACTTGCATTTTCTACAGAAAGAGTGTTCAGAACTGCGCAATCAAAAGTATGGTTTAACTCTGTTAGCTTAATGAACATATCAGAAATAAGTTTCACACAATGCTTCTGTGTAGTTTTTATTTGAAGATATTATTTTTCCCAATAGAGTCCTCTTAGCGCTCAGAATGTCCAATTGCAGTTTCTACAGAAAGAGTGATTCAGAAAGGCTCAATCAAAGTAAGGTTCAACTCTGTTAGTTGAATGCACAGAACAGAAAGAAGTTTCATACAATGCTTCTGTGTAGTTTATATTTGAACATATTCTTTTTTCCACTATTACCCACTTAGCGCTACGAATGTCCAGTTGCATTTTCTACAGACAGAGTGTTTCAAAACTGCTCAATCAAAAGTATGGTTTAAATCTGTTAGCTGAATGCTCAGATCAGAAAGAAGTTTCACAGAATGCTTCTGTGTAGTTTATATTTGAATATATTCCTTTTTCCACTACTACTCTCTTAGCGCTCCAAATGTCCAGTTGCCTTTTCTACAGAAAGAGTGTTCAGATCTGCTCAATCAAAAGTATGGTTTAACTCTGTTAGCTGAATGCACAGATCAGAAAGAAGTTTCACAGAATGATTCTGTGTAGTTTATATTTGGAGACGTTCCTTTTTCCACTATTACCCTCTAAGCGCTCCTAATCTCCACTTGCATTTTCTACAGAAAGAGTGTTTCAGAACGGCTCAATCAAAACTAAGGTTCAACTCTTTTAGTTGAACAAACAGAATAGAAAGAAGTTGCACACAATTCTTCTGTGTAGTTTTTATTTGTAGACATTCTTTTTCCCAATATAGGCCTCCTAGCGCTCAGAATGTCCAATTGCAGTTTCTACAGAAAGAGTGTTTCGGAACGGCTCAATCAAAAGTAAGGTTCAACTCTGTTAGTTGAATGCACAGAACAGAAAGAAGTTTCATACAATGCTTCTGTGTAGTTTATATTTGAACATATTCTTTTTTCAACTATTACCCACTTAGCGCTACGAATGTCCAGTTGCATTTTCTACAGACAGAGTGTTTCAAAACTGCTCAATCCAAAGTATGGTTTAACTCTGTTAGCTGAATGCTCAGATCAGAAAGAAGTTTCACAGAATGCTTCTGTGTAGTTTATATTTCAATATACTCCTTTTTCCACTACTACGCTTTTAGCGCTCGAAATGTCCAGTTGCATTTTCTACAGAAAGAGTGTTCAGATCTGCTCAATCAAAAGTATGGTTTAACTCTGTTAGCTGAATGCACAGATCAGAAGGAAGTTTCACCGAATTATTCTGTGTAGTTTATATTTGAAGACATTCCTTTTTCCACTATTACCCTCTTAGCACTCCGAATCTCCACCTGCATTTTCTACAAAAAGAGTGTTTCATAGCTGCTCAATCAAAAATATGTTTTATCTCTGTTAACTGAATTTACAGATCAGAAATAAGTTTCACAGAATGCATCTGTGTAGTTTTTATTTGAAGATATTCTTTTTCCCAATGTAGGCCTCTTAGCGCTTAGCATGTCCAATTGCAGTTTGTACAGAAAGAGTGTTTCAGAACGGCTCAATCAAAAGTAAGGTTCAACTCTGTTAGTTGAATGCACAGAACAGAAAGAATTTTCACAGAATGCTACTGTGTAGTTTATATTTGAATATATTCCCTTTTCCACTATTACCCTCTTAGCTCTCCGAATGTCCACTTGCATTTTCTACAGAAAGAGTGTTCAGAACTGCGCAATCAAAAGTATGGTTTAACTCTGTTAGCTTAATGAACATATCAGAAATAAGTTTCACACAATGCTTCTGTGTAGTTTTTATTTGAAGATATTATTTTTCCCAATAGAGGCCTCTTAGCGCTCAGAATGTCCAATTGCAGTTTCTACAGAAAGAGTGTTTCAGAAAGGCTCAATCAAAAGTAAGGTTCAACTCTGTTAGTTGAATGCACAGAACAGAAAGAAGTTTCATACAATGCTTCTGTGTAGTTTATATTTGAACATATTTTTTTTTCCACTATTACCCACTTAGCGCTACGAATGTCCAGTTGCATTTTCTACAGACAGAGTGTTTCAAAACTGCTCAATCAAAAGAATGGTTTAACTCTGTTAGCTGAATGCTCAGATCAGAAAGAAGTTTCACAGAATGCTTCTGTGTAGTTTATATTTGAATATACTCCTTTTTCCACTACTACGCTTTTAGCGTTCCAAATGTCCAGTTGCATTTTCTACAGAAAGAGTGTTCAGATCTGCTCAATCAAAAGTATGGTTTAACTCTGTTAGCTGAATGAACAGATCAGAAGGAAGTTTCACCGAATGATTCTGTGTAGTTTATATTTGAAGACATTCCTTTTTCCACTATTACCCACTTAGCACTCCGAATCTCCACCTGCATTTTCTACAAAAAGAGTGTTTCATAACTGCTCAATCAAAAATATGTTTTATCTCTGTTAACTGAATTTACAGATCAGAAATAAGTTTCACAGAATGCATCTGTGTAGTTTTTATTTGAAGATATTATTTTTCCCAATGTAGGCCTCTTAGCGCTTAGCATGTCCAATTGCAGTTTCTACAGAAAGAGTGTTTCAGAACGGCTCAATCAAAAGTAAGGTTCAACTCTGTTAGTTGAATGCACAGAACAGAAAGAATTTTCACAGAATGCTACTGTGTAGTTTATATTTCAATATACTCTTTTTTCCACTATTACCCTCTTAGCGCTCCGAATGTCCACTTGCATTTTCTACAGAAAGAGTGTTCAGAACTGCGCAATCAATAGTATGGTTTAACTCTGTTAGCTTAATGAACATATCAGAAATAAGTTTCACACAATGCTTCTGTGTAGTTTTTATTTGAAGATATTATTTTTCCCAATAGAGGCCTCTTAGCGCTCAGAATGTCCAATTGCAGTTTCTACAGAAAGAGTGTTTCAGAAAGGCTCAATCAAAAGTAAGGTTCAACTCTGTTAGTTGAATGCACAGAACAGAAAGAAGTTTCATACAATGCTTCTGTGTAGTTTATATTTGAACATATTCTTTTTTCCACTATTACCCACTTAGCGCTACGAATGTCCCGTTACATTTTCTACAGACATAGTGTTTCAAAACTGCTCAATCAAAAGTATGGTTTAACTCTGTTAGCTGACTGCTCAGATCAGAAAGAATTTTCACAGAATGCTTCTGTGTAGTTTATATTTGAATATATTCCTTTTTCCACCACTACTCTCTTAGCGCTCCAAATGTCCAGTTGCATTTTCTACAGAAAGAGTGTTCAGATCTGCTCAATCAAAAGTATGGTTTAACTCTGTTAGCTGAATGCACAGATCACAAAGAAGTTTCACAGAATGATTCTGTGTAGTTTATATTTGGAGACATTCCTTTTTCCACTATTACCCTCTTAGCGCTCCGAATCTCCACTTGCATTTTCTACAGAAATAGTGTTTCAGAACGGCTCAATCAAAACTAAGGTTCAACTCTTTTAGTTGAACAAACAGAACAGAAAGAAGTTTCCCACAATTCTTCTGTGTAGTTTTTATTTGTAGACATTCTTTTTCCCAATATAGGCCTCTTAGCGCTCAGAATGTCCAATTGCAGTTTCTACAGAAAGAGTGTTTCAGAACGGCTCAATCAAAAGTAAGGTTCAACTCTGTTAGTTGAATGCACAGAACAGAAAGATGTTTCATACAATGCTTCTGTGTAGTTTATATTTGAACATATTCTTTTTTCCACTATTACCCACTTAGCGCTACGAATGTCCAGTTGCATTTTCTACAGACAGAGTGTTTCAAAACTGCTCAATCCAAAGTATGGTTTAACTCTGTTAGCTGAATGCTCAGATCAGAAAGAAGTTTCACAGAATGCTTCTGTGTAGTTTATATTTGAATATATTCCTTTTTCCACTACTACGCTCTTAGCGCTCCAAATGTCCAGTTGCATTTTCTATAGAAAGAGTGTTCAGATCTGCTCAATCAAAAGTATGGTTTAACTCTGTTAGCTGAATGCACAGATCAGAAGGACGTTTCACCGAATGATTCTGTGTAGTTTATATTTGAAGACATTCCTTTTTCCACTATTACCCCCTTAGCGCTCCGAATCTCCACTTGCATTTTCTACAAAAAGAGTGTTTCATAACTGCTCAATCAAAAATATGTTTTATCTCTGTTAACTGAATTTACAGATCAGAAATAAGTTTCACAGAATGCATCTGTGTAGTTTTTATTTGAAGATATTCTTTTTCCCAATGTAGGCCTCTTAGCGCTTTGCATGTCCAATTGCAGTTTCTACAGAAAGAGTGTTTCAGAACGGCTCAATCAAAAGTAAGGTTCAACTCTGTTAGTTGAATGCACAGAACAGAAAGTATTTTCACAGAATGCTACTGTGTAGTTTATATTTGAATATATTCCCTTTTCCACTATTACCCTGTTAGCGCTCCGAATGTCCACTTGCATTTTCTACAGAAAGAGTGTTCAGAACTGCGCAATCAAAAGTATGGTTTAACTCTGTTAGCTTAATGAACATATCAGAAATAAGTTTCACACAATGCTTCTGTGTAGTTTTTATTTGAAGATATTATTTTTCCCAATAGAGTCCTCTTAGCGCTCAGAATGTCCAATTGCAGTTTCTACAGAAAGAGTGATTCAGAAAGGCTCAATCAAAGTAAGGTTCAACTCTGTTAGTTGAATGCACAGAACAGAAAGAAGTTTCATACAATGCTTCTGTGTAGTTTATATTTGAACATATTCTTTTTTCCACTATTACCCACTTAGCGCTACGAATGTCCAGTTGCATTTTCTACAGACAGAGTGTTTCAAAACTGCTCAATCAAAAGTATGGTTTAAATCTGTTAGCTGAATGCTCAGATCAGAAAGAAGTTTCACAGAATGCTTCTGTGTAGTTTATATTTGAATATATTCCTTTTTCCACTACTACTCTCTTAGCGCTCCAAATGTCCAGTTGCCTTTTCTACAGAAAGAGTGTTCAGATCTGCTCAATCAAAAGTATGGTTTAACTCTGTTAGCTGAATGCACAGATCAGAAAGAAGTTTCACAGAATGATTCTGTGTAGTTTATATTTGGAGACGTTCCTTTTTCCACTATTACCCTCTAAGCGCTCCTAATCTCCACTTGCATTTTCTACAGAAAGAGTGTTTCAGAACGGCTCAATCAAAACTAAGGTTCAACTCTTTTAGTTGAACAAACAGAATAGAAAGAAGTTGCACACAATTCTTCTGTGTAGTTTTTATTTGTAGACATTCTTTTTCCCAATATAGGCCTCCTAGCGCTCAGAATGTCCAATTGCAGTTTCTACAGAAAGAGTGTTTCAGAACGGCTCAATCAAAAGTAAGGTTCAACTCTGTTAGTTGAATGCACAGAACAGAAAGAAGTTTCATACAATGCTTCTGTGTAGTTTATATTTGAACATATTCTTTTTTCAACTATTACCCACTTAGCGCTACGAATGTCCAGTTGCATTTTCTACAGACAGAGTGTTTCAAAACTGCTCAATCCAAAGTATGGTTTAACTCTGTTAGCTGAATGCTCAGATCAGAAAGAAGTTTCACAGAATGCTTCTGTGTAGTTTATATTTCAATATACTCCTTTTTCCACTACTACGCTTTTAGCGCTCGAAATGTCCAGTTGCATTTTCTACAGAAAGAGTGTTCAGATCTGCTCAATCAAAAGTATGGTTTAACTCTGTTAGCTGAATGCACAGATCAGAAGGAAGTTTCACCGAATTATTCTGTGTAGTTTATATTTGAAGACATTCCTTTTTCCACTATTACCCTCTTAGCACTCCGAATCTCCACCTGCATTTTCTACAAAAAGAGTGTTTCATAGCTGCTCAATCAAAAATATGTTTTATCTCTGTTAACTGAATTTACAGATCAGAAATAAGTTTCACAGAATGCATCTGTGTAGTTTTTATTTGAAGATATTCTTTTTCCCAATGTAGGCCTCTTAGCGCTTAGCATGTCCAATTGCAGTTTGTACAGAAAGAGTGTTTCAGAACGGCTCAATCAAAAGTAAGGTTCAACTCTGTTAGTTGAATGCACAGAACAGAAAGAATTTTCACAGAATTCTACTGTGTAGTTTATATTTGAATATATTCCCTTTTCCACTATTACCCTCTTAGCTCTCCGAATGTCCACTTGCATTTTCTACAGAAAGAGTGTTCAGAACTGCGCAATCAAAAGTATGGTTTAACTCTGTTAGCTTAATGAACATATCAAAAATAAGTTTCACACAATGCTTCTGTGTAGTTTTTATTTGAAGATATTATTTTTCCCAATAGAGGCCTCTTAGCGCTCAGAATGTCCAATTGCAGTTTCTACAGAAAGAGTGTTTCAGAAAGGCTCAATCAAAAGTAAGGTTCAACTCTGTTAGTTGAATGCACAGAACAGAAAGAAGTTTCATACAATGCTTCTGTGTAGTTTATATTTGAACATATTTTTTTTTCCACTATTACCCACTTAGCGCTACGAATGTCCAGTTGCATTTTCTACAGACAGAGTGTTTCAAAACTGCTCAATCAAAAGAATGGTTTAACTCTGTTAGCTGAATGCTCAGATCAGAAAGAAGTTTCACAGAATGCTTCTGTGTAGTTTATATTTGAATATATTCCTTTTTCCACTACTACTCTCTTAGCGCTCCAAATGTCCAGTTGCATTTTCTACAGAAAGAGTGTTCAGATCTGCTCAATCAAAAGTATGGTTTAACTCTGTTAGCTGAATGCACAGATCAGAAAGAAGTTTCACAGAATGATTCTGTGTAGTTTATATTTGGAGACATTCCTTTTTCCACTATTACCCTCTAAGCGCTCCGAATCTCCACTTGCATTTTCTACAGAAAGAGTGTTTCAGAACGGCTCAATCAAAACTAAGGTTCAACTCTTTTAGTTGAACAAACAGAACAGAAAGAAGTTTCGCACAATTCTTCTGTGTAGTTTTTATTTGTAGACATTCTTTTTCCCAATATAGGCCTCCTAGCGCTCAGAATGTCCAATTGCAGTTTCTACAGAAAGAGTGTTTCAGAACGGCTCAATCAAAAGTAAGGTTCAACTCTGTTAGTTGAATGCACAGAACAGAAAGAAGTTTCATACAATGCTTCTGTGTAGTTTATATTTGAACATATTCTTTTTTCCACTATTACCCAATTAGCGCTACGAATGTCTAGTTGCATTTTCTACAGACAGAGTGTTTCAAAACTGCTCAATCAAAAGTATGGTTTAACTCTGTTAGCTGAATGCTCAGATCAGAAAGAAGTTTCACAGAATGCTTCTGTGTAGTTTATATTTGAATATATTCCTTTTTCCACTACTACGCTCTTAGCGCTCCAAATGTCCAGTTGCATTTTCTACAGAAAGAGTGTTCAGATCTGCTCAATCAAAAGTATGGTTTAACTCTGTTAGCTGAATGCACAGATCAGAAAGAAGTTTCACCGAATGATTCTGTGTAGTTTATATTTGAAGACATTACTTTTTCCACTATTACCCTCTTAGCGCTCCGAATCTCCACTTGCATTTTCTACAAAAAGAGGGTTTCATAACTGCTCAATCAAAAATATGTTTTATCTCTCTTAACTGAATTTACAGATCAGGAATAAGTTTCACAGAATGCATCTGTGTAGTTTTTATTTGAAGATATTATTTTTCCCAATGTAGGCCTCTTAGCGCTTAGCATGTCCAATTGCAGTTTCTACAGAAAGAGTGTTTCAGAACGGCTCAATCAAAAGTAAGGTTCAACTCTGTTAGTTGAATGCACAGAACAGAAAGAATTTTCACAGAATGCTACTGTGTAGTTTATATTTGAATATACTCTTTTTTCCACTATTACCCTCTTAGCGCTCCGAATGTCCACTTGCATTTTCTACAGAAAGAGTGTTCTGAACTGCGCAATCAATAGTATGGTTTAACTCTGTTAGCTTAATGAACATATCAGAAATAAGTTTCACACAATGCTTCTGTGTAGTTTTTATTTGAAGATATTTTTTTTCCCAATAGAGGCCTCTTAGCGCTCAGAATGTCCAATTGCAGTTTCTACAGAAAGAGTGTTTCAGAAAGGCTCAATCAAAAGTAAGGTTCAACTCTGTTAGTTGAATGCACAGAACAGAAAGAAGTTTCATACAATGCTTCTGTGTAGTTTATATTTGAACATATTCTTTTTTCCACTATTACCCACTTAGCGCTACGAATGTCCAGTTACATTTTCTACAGACAGAGTGTTTCAAAACTGCTGAATCAACAGTATGGTTTAACTCTGTTAGCTGAATGCTCAGATCAGAAAGAAGTTTCACAGAATGCTTCTGTGTAGTTTATATTTGAATATATTCCTTTTTCCACCACTACTCTCTTAGCGCTCCAAATGTCCAGTTGCATTTTCTACAGAAAGAGTGTTCAGATCTGCTCAATCAAAAGTATGGTTTAACTCTGTTAGCTGAATGCACAGATCACAAAGAAGTTTCACAGAATGATTCTGTGTAGTTTATATTTGGAGACATTCCTTTTTCCACTATTACCCTCTTAGCGCTCCGAATCTCCACTTGCATTTTCTACAGAAATAGTGTTTCAGAACGGCTCAATCAAAACTAAGGTTCAACTCTTTTAGTTGAACAAACAGAACAGAAAGAAGTTTCCCACAATTCTTCTGTGTAGTTTTTATTTGTAGACATTCTTTTTCCCAATATAGGCCTCTTAGCGCTCAGAATGTCCAATTGCTGTTTCTACAGAAAGAGTGTTTCAGAACGGCTCAATCAAAAGTAAGGTTCAACTCTGTTAGTTGAATGCACAGAACAGAAAGATGTTTCATACAATGTTTCTGTGTAGTTTATATTTGAACATATTCTTTTTTCCACTATTACCCACTTAGCGCTACGAATGTCCAGTTGCATTTTCTACAGACAGAGTGTTTCAAAACTGCTCAATCAAAAGTATGGTTTAACTCAGTTAGCTGAATGCTCAGATCAGAAAGAAGTTTCACAGAATGCTTCTGTGTAGTTTATATTTGAATATATTCCTTTTTCCACTACTACGCTCTTAGCGCTCCAAATGTCCAGTTGCATTTTCTATAGAAAGAGTGTTCAGATCTGCTCAATCAAAAGTATGGTTTAACTCTGTTAGCTGAATGCACAGATCAGAAGGACGTTTCACCGAATGATTCTGTGTAGTTTATATTTGAAGACATTCCTTTTTCCACTATTACCCTCTTAGCGCTCCGAATCTCCACTTGCATTTTCTACAAAAAGAGTGTTTCATAACTGCTCAATCAAAAATATGTTTTATCTCTGTTAACTGAATTTACAGATCAGAAATAAGTTTCCCAGAATGCATCTGTGTAGTTTTTATTTGAAGATATTCTTTTTCCCAATGTAGGCCTCTTAGCGCTTAGCATGTCCAATTGCAGTTTCTACAGAAAGAGTGTTTCAGAACGGCTCAATCAAAAGTAAGGTTCAACTCTGTTAGTTGAATGCACAGAACAGAAAGTATTTTCACAGAATGCTACTGTGTAGTTTATATTTGAATATATTCCCTTTTCCACTATTACCCTCTTAGCGCTCCGAATGTCCACTTGCATTTTCTATAGAAAGAGTGTTCAGAACTGCGCAATCAAAAGTATGGTTTAACTCTGTTAGCTTAATGAACATATCAGAAACAAGTTTCACACAATGCTTCTGTGTAGTTTTTATTTGAAGATATTATTTTTCCCAATAGAGGCCTCTTAGCGCTCAGAATGTCCAATTGCAGTTTCTACAGAAAGAGTGATTCAGAAAGGCTCAATCAAAAGTAAGGTTCAACTCTGTTAGTTGAATGCACAGAACAGAAAGAAGTTTCATACAATGCTTCTGTGTAGTTTATATTTGAACATATTCTTTTTTCCACTATTACCCACTTAGCGCTACGAATGTCCAGTTGCATTTTCTACAGACAGAGTGTTTCAAAACTGCTCAATCAAAAGTATGGTTTAACTCTGTTAGCTGAATGCTCAGATCAGAAAGAAGTTTCACAGAATGCTTCTGTGTAGTTTATATTTGAATATATTCCTTTTTCCACTACTACTCTCTTACCGCTCCAAATGTCCAGTTGCGTTTTCTACAGAAAGAGTGTTCAGATCTGCTCAATCAAAAGTATGGTTTAACTCTGTTAGCTGAATGCACAGATCAGAAAGAAGTTTCACAAAATTATTCTGTGTAGTTTATATTTGGAGACGTTCCTTTTTCCACTATTACCCTCTAAGCGCTCCGAATCTCCACTTGCATTTTCTACAGAAAGAGTGTTTCAGAACGGCTCAATCAAAACTAAGGTTCAACCCTTTTAGTTGAACAAACAGAATAGAAAGAAGTTTCGCACAATTCTTCTGTGTAGTTTTTATTTGTAGACATTCTTTTTCCCAATATAGGCCTCCTAGCGCTCAGAATGTCCAATTGCAGTTTCTACAGAAAGAGTGTTTCAGAACGGCTCAATCAAAAGTAAGGTTCAACTCTGTTAGTTGAATGCACAGAACAGAAAGAAGTTTCATACAATGCTTCTGTGTAGTTTATATTTGAACATATTCTTTTTTCAACTATTACCCACTTAGCGCTACGAATGTCCAGTTGCATTTTCTACAGACAGAGTGTTTCAAAACTGCTCAATCCAAAGTATGGTTTAACTCTGTTAGCTGAATGCTCAGATCAGAAAGAAGTTTCACAGAATGCTTCTGTGTAGTTTATATATGAATATACTTCTTTTTCCACTACTACGCTTTTAGCGCTCCAAATGTCCAGTTGCATTTTCTACAGAAAGTGTGTTCAGATCTGCTCAATCAAAAGTATGGTTTAACTCTGTTAGCTGAATGCACAGATCAGAAGGAAGTTTCACCGAATGATTCTGTGTAGTTTATATTTGAAGACATTCCTTTTTCCACTATTACCCTCTTAGCACTCCGAATCTCCACCTGCATTTTCTACAAAAAGAGTGTTTCATAGCTGCTCAATCAAAAATATGTTTTATCTCTGTTAACTGAATTTACAGATCAGAAATAAGTTTCACAGAATGCATCTGTGTAGTTTTTATTTGAAGATATTCTTTTTCCCAATGTAGGCCTCTTAGCGCTTAGCATGTCCAATTGCAGTTTGTACAGAAAGAGTGTTTCAGAACGGCTCAATCAAAAGTAAGGTTCAACTCTGTTAGTTGAATGCACAGAACAGAAAGAATTTTCACAGAATGCTACTGTGTAGTTTATATTTGAATATATTCCCTTTTCCACTATTACCCTCTTAGCTCTCCGAATGTCCACTTGCATTTTCTACAGAAAGAGTGTTCAGAACTGCGCAATCAAAAGTATGGTTTAACTCTGTTAGCTTAATGAACATATCAGAAATAAGTTTCACACAATGCTTCTGTGTAGTTTTTATTTGAAGATATTATTTTTCCCAATAGAGGCCTCTTAGCGCTCAGAATGTCCAATTGCAGTTTCTACAGAAAGAGTGTTTCAGAAAGGCTCAATCAAAAGTAAGGTTCAACTCTGTTAGTTGAATGCACAGAACAGAAAGAAGTTTCATACAATGCTTCTGTGTAGTTTATATTTGAACATATTTTTTTTTCCACTATTACCCACTTAGCGCTACGAATGTCCAGTTGCATTTTCTACAGACAGAGTGTTTCAAAACTGCTCAATGAAAAGAATGGTTTAACTCTGTTAGCTGAATGCTCAGATCAGAAAGAAGTTTCACAGAATGCTTCTGTGTAGTTTATATTTCAATATATTCCTTTTTCCACTACTACTCTCTTAGCGCTCCAAATGTAAAGTTGCATTTTCTACAGAAAGAGTGTTCAGATCTGCTCAATCAAAAGTATGGTTTAACTCTGTTAGCTGAATGCACAGATCAGAAAGAAGTTTCACCGAATGATTCTGTGTAGTTTATATTTGGAGACATTCCTTTTTCCACTATTACCCTCTTAGCGCTCCGAATCTCCACTTGCATTTTCTACAGAAAGAGTGTTTCAGAACGGCTCTATCAAAACTAAGGTTCAACCCTTTTAGTTGAACAAACAGAACAGAAAGAAGTTTCCCACAATTCTTCTGTGTAGTTTTTATTTGTAGACATTCTTTTTCCCAATATAGGCCTCCTAGCGCTCAGAATGTCCAATTGCAGTTTCTACAGAAAGAGTGTTTCAGAACGGCTCAATCAAAAGTAAGGTTCAACTCTGTTAGTTGAATGCACAGAACAGAAAGAAGTTTCATACAATGCTTCTGTGTAGTTTATATTTGAACATATTCTTTTTTCCACTATTACCCACTTAGCGCTACGAATGTCCAGTTGCATTTTCTACAGACAGAGTGTTTCTAAACTGCTCAATCAAAAGTATGGTTTAACTCTGTTAGCTGAATGCTCAGATCAGAAAGAAGTTTCACAGAATGCTTCTGTGTAGTTTATATTTGAATATATTCCTTTTTCCACTACTACGCACTTAGCGCTCCAAATGTCCAGTTGCATTTTCTACAGAAAGAGTGTTCAGATCTGCTCAATCAAAAGTATGGTTTAACTCTGTTAGCTGAATGCACAGATCAGAAAGAAGTTTCACCGAATGATTCTGTGTAGTTTATATTTGAAGACATTCCTTTTTCCACTATTACCCCCTTAGCGCTCCGAATCTCCACTTGCATTTTCTACAAAAAGATTGTTTCATAACTGCTCAATCAAAAATATGTTTTATCTCTGTTAACTGAATTTACAGATCAGAAATAAGTTTCACAGAATGCATCTGAGTAGTTTTTATTCGAAGATATTCTTTTTCCCAATGTAGGCCTCTTAGCGCTTAGCATGTCCAATTGCAATTTGTACAGAAAGAGTGTTTCAGAACGGCTCAATCAAAAGTAAGGTTCAACTCTGTTAGTTGAATGCACAGAACAGAAAGAATTTTCAAAGAATGCTACTGTGTAGTTTATATTTGAATATATTCCTTTTTCCACTATTACCCTCTTAGCGCTCCAAATGTCCACTTGCATTTTCTACAGAAAGAGTATTCAGAACTGCGCAATCAAAAGTATGGTTTCACTCTGTTAGCTTAATGAACATATCAGAAATAAGTTTCACACAATGCTTCTGTGTAGTTTTTATTTGAAGATATTATTTTTCCCAATAGAGGCCTCTTAGCGCTCAGAATGTCCAATTGCAGTTTCTACAGAAAGAGAGTTTCAGAAAGGCTCAATCAAAAGTAAGGTTCAACTCTGTTAGTTGAATGCACAGAACAGAAAGAAGTTTCATACAATGCTTCTGTGTAGTTTATATTTGAACATATTCTTTTTTCCACTATTACCCACTTAGCGCTACGAATGTCCAGTTGCATTTTCTACAGACAGAGTGTTTCAAAACTGCACAATCAAATGTATGGTTTAACTCTGTTAGCTGAATGCTCAGATCAGAAAGAAGTTTCACAGAATGTTTCTGTGTAGTTTATATTTGAATATATTCCTTTTTCCACTACTACTCTCTTAGCGCTCCAAATGTCCAGTTGCATTTTCTACAGAAAGAGTGTTCAGATCTGCTCAATCAAAAGTATGGTTTAACTCTGTTAGCTGAATGCACAGATCAGAAAGATGTTTCACAGAATGATTCTGTGTAGTTTATATTTGGAGACATTCCTTTTTCCACTATTACCCTCTTAGCGCTCCGAATCTCCACTTGCATTTTCTACAGAAAGAGTGTTTCAGAACGGCTCAATCAAAACTAAGGTTCAACTCTTTTAGTTGAACAAACAGAACAGAAAGAAGTTTCACACAATTCTTCTGTGTAGTTTTTATTTGTAGACATTCTTTTTCCCAATATAGGCCTCCTAGCGCTCAGAATGTCCAATGGCAGTTTCTACAGAAAGAGTGTTTCAGAACGGCTCAATCAAAAGTAAGGTTCAACTCTGTTAGTTGAATGCACAGAACAGAAAGAAGTTTCATACAATGCTTCTGTGTAGTTTATATTTGAACATATTCTTTTTTCCACTATTACCCACTTAGCGCTACGAATGTCCAGTTGCATTTTCTACAGACAGAGTGTTTCAAAACTGCTCCATCAAAAGTATGGTTTAACTCTGTTAGCTGAATGCTCAGATCAGAAAGAAGTTTCACAGAATGCTTCTGTTTAGTTTATATGTGAATATATTCCTTTATCCACTACTACGCGCTTAGCGCTCAAAATGTCCAGTTGCATTTTCTACAGAAAGAGTGTTCAGATCTGCTCAATCAAAAGTATGGTTTAACTCTGTTAGCTGAATGCACAGATCAGAAAGAAGTTTCACAGAATGATTCTGTGTAGTTTATATTTGGAGACATTCCTTTTTCCACTATGACCCTCTTAGCTCTCCGAATCTCCACTTGCATTTTCTACAGAAAGAGTGTTTCATAACTGCTCAATCAAAAATATGTTTTATCTCTGTTAACTGAATTTACAGATCAGAAATAAGTTTCACAGAATGCATCTTTGTAGTTTTTATTTGAAGATATTCTTTTTCCCAATGTAGGCCTCTTAGCGCTTAGCATTTCCAATTGCAGTTTCTACAGAAAGAGTGTTTCAGAACGGCTCAATCAAAAGTAAGGTTCAACTCTGTTAGTTGAATGCACAGAACAGAAAGAATTTTCACAGAATGCTACTGTGTAGTTTATATTTGAATATATTCCTTTTTCCACTATTACCCTCTTAGCGCTACGAATGTCCACTTGCATTTTCTACAGGAAGAGTGTTCAGAACTGCGCAATCAAAAGTATGTTTTAACTCTGTTAGCTTAATGAACATATCAGAAATAAGTTTCACACAATGCTTCTGTGTAGTTTTTATTTGAAGATATTATTTTCCCAATAGAGGCCTCTTAGCGCTCAGAATGTCCAATTGCAGTTTCTACAGAAAGAGTGTTTCAGAAAGGCTCAATCAAAAGTAAGGTACAACTCTGTTAGTTGAATGCACAGAACAGAAAGAAGTTTCATACAATGCTTCTGTGTAGTTTATATTTGTACATATTCTTTTTTCCACTATTACCCACTTAGCGCTACGAATGTCCAGTTGCATTTTCTACAGACAGAGTGTTTCAAAACTGCTCAATCAAAAGTATGGTTTAACTCTGTTAGCTGAATGCTCAGATCAGAAAGAAGTTTCACAGAATGCTTCTGTGTAGTTTATGTTTGAATATATTCCTTTTTCCACTACTACTCTCTTAGCGCTCCAAATGTCCAGTTGCATTTTCTACAGAAAGAGTGTTCAGATCTGCTCAATCAAAAGTATGGTTTAACTCTGTTAGCTGAATGCACAGATCAGAAAGAAGTTTCACCGAATGATTCTGTGTAGTTTATATTTGAAGACATTCCTTTTTCCACTATTACCCTCTTAGCGCTCCGAATCTCCACTTGCATTTTCTACAAAAAGATTGTTTCATAACTGCTCAATCAAAAATATGTTTTATCTCTGTTAACTGAATTTACAGATCAGAAATAAGTTTCACAGAATGCATCTGAGTAGTTTTTATTCGAAGATATTCTTTTTCCCAATGTAGGCCTCTTAGCGCTTAGCATGTCCAATTGCAATTTGTACAGAAAGAGTGTTTCAGAACGGCTCAATCAAAAGTAAGGTTCAACTCTGTTAGTTGAATGCACAGAACAGAAAGAATTTTCACAGAATGCTACTGTGTAGTTTATATTTGAATATATTCCTTTTTCCACTATTACCCTCTTAGCGCTCCGAATGTCCACTTGCATTTTCTACAGAAAGAGTGTTCAGAACTGCGCAATCAAAAGTATGGTTTAACTCTCTTAGCTTAATGAACATATCAGAAATAAGTTTCACACAATGCTTCTGTGTTGTTTTTATTTGAAGATATTATTTTTTCCAATAGAGTCCTCTTAGCGCTCAGAATGTCCAATTGCAGTTTCTACAGAAAGAGTGTTTCAGAACGGCTCAATCAAAAGTAAGGTTCTACTCTGTTAGTTGAATGCACAGAACAGAAAGTAGTTTCATACAATGCTTCTGTGTAGTTTATATTTGAACATATTCTTTTTTCCACTATTACCCACTTAGCGCTACGAATGTCCAGTTGCATTTTCTACAGACAGAGTGTTTCAAAACTGCTCAATCAAATGTATGGTTTAACTCTGTTAGCTGAATGCTCAGATCAGAAAGAAGTTTCACAGAATGCTTCTGTGTAGTTTATATTTGAATATATTCCTTTTTCCACTACTACTCTCTTAGCGCTCCAAATGTCCAGTTGCATTTTCTACAGAAAGAGTGTTCAGATCTGCTCAATCAAAAGTATGGTATAACTCTGTTAGCTGAATGCACAGATCAGAAAGATGTTTCACAGAATGATTCTGTGTAGTTTATATTTGGAGACATTCCTTTTTCCACTATTACCCTCTTAGCGCTCCGAATCTCCACTTGCATTTTCTACAGAAAGAGTGTTTCAGAACGGCTCAATCAAAACTAAGGTTCAACTCTTTTAGTTGAACAAACAGAACAGAAAGAAGTTTCACACAATTCTTCTGTGTAGTTTTTATTTGTAGACATTCTTTTTCCCAATATAGGCCTCCTAGCGCTCAGAATGTCCAATTGCAGTTTCTACAGAAAGAGTGTTTCAGAACGACTCAATCAAAAGTAAGGTTCAACTCTGTTAGTTGAATGCACAGAACAGAAAGAAGTTTCATACAATGCTTCTGTGTAGTTTATATTTGAACATATTCTTTTTTCCACTATTACCCACTTAGCGCTACGAATGTCAAGTTGCATTTTCTACAGACAGAGTGTTTCAAAACTGCTCAATCAAAAGTATGGTTTAACTCTGTTAGCTGAATGCTCAGATCAGAAAGAAGTTTCACAGAATGCTTCTGTGTAGTTTATATTTGAATATATTCCTTTTTCCACTACTACGCTCTTAGCGCTCCAAATGTCCAGTTGCATTTTCTACAGAAAGAGTGTTCAGATCTGCTCAATCAAAAGTATGGTTTAATTCCGTTAGCTGAATGCACAGATCAGAAAGAAGTTTCACCGAATGATTCTGTGTAGTTTATATTTGAAGACATTCCTTTTTCAACTATTACCCTCTTAGCGCTCCGAATCTCCACTTGCATTTTCTACAAAAAGAGTGTTTCATAACTGGTCAATCAAAAATATGTTTTATCTCTGTTAACTGAATTTACAGGTCAGAAATAAGTTTCACAGAATGCATCTGTGTAGTTTTTATTTGAAGATATTCTTTTTCCCAATGTAGGCCTGTTAGCGCTTAGCATGTCCAATTGCAGTTTCTACAGAAAGAGTGTTTCAGAACGGCTCAATCAAAAGTAAGGTTCAAATCTGTTAGTTGAATGCACAGAACAGAAAGAATTTTCACAGAATGCTACTGTGTAGTTTATATTTGAATATATTCCTTTTTCCACTATTACCCTCTTAGCGCTCCAAATGTCCACTTGCATTTTCTACAGAAAGAGTATTCAGAACTGCGCAATCAAAAGTATGGTTTAACTCTGTTAGCTTAATGAACATATCAGAAATAAGTTTCACACAATGCTTCTGTGTAGTTTTTATTTGAAGATATTATTTTTCCCAATAGAGGCCTCTTAGCGCTCAGAATGTCCAATTGCAGTTTCTACAGAAAGAGAGTTTCAGAAAGGCTCAATCAAAGGTAAGGTTCAACTCTGTTAGTTGAATGCACAGAACAGAAAGAAGTTTCATACAATGCTTCTGTGTAGTTTATATTTGAACATATTCTTTTTTCCACTATTACCCACTTAGCGCTACGAATGTCCAGTTGCATTTTCTACAGACAGAGTGTTTCAAAACTGCACAATCAAATGTATGGTTTAACTCTGTTAGCTGAATGCTCAGATCAGAAAGAAGTTTCACAGAATGTTTCTGTGTAGTTTATATTTGAATATATTCCTTTTTCCACTACTACTCTCTTAGCGCTCCAAATGTCCAGTTGCATTTTCTACAGAAAGAGTGTTCAGATCTGCTCAATCAAAAGTATGGTTTAACTCTGTTAGCTGAATGCACAGATCAGAAAGATGTTTCACAGAATGATTCTGTGTAGTTTATATTTGGAGACATTCCTTTTTCCACTATTACCCTCTTAGCGCTCCGAATCTCCACTTGCATTTTCTACAGAAAGAGTGTTTCAGAACGGCTCAATCAAAACTAAGGTTCAACTCTTTTAGTTGAACAAACAGAACAGAAAGAAGTTTCACACAATTCTTCTGTGTAGTTTTTATTTGTAGACATTCTTTTTCCCAATATAGGCCTCCTAGCGCTCAGAATGTCCAATGGCAGTTTCTACAGAAAGAGTGTTTCAGAACGGCTCAATCAAAAGTAAGGTTCAACTCTGTTAGTTGAATGCACAGAACAGAAAGAAGTTTCATACAATGCTTCTGTGTAGTTTATATTTGAACATATTCTTTTTTCCACTATTACCCACTTAGCGCTACGAATGTCCAGTTGCATTTTCTACAGACAGAGTGTTTCAAAACTGCTCAATCAAAAGTATGGTTTAACTCTGTTAGCTGAATGCTCAGATCAGAAAGAAGTTTCACAGAATGCTTCTGTTTAGTTTATATGTGAATATATTCCTTTTTCCACTACTACGCGCTTAGCGCTCCAAATGTCCAGTTGCATTTTCTACAGAAAGAGTGTTCAGATCTGCTCAATCAAAAGTATGGTTTAACTCTGTTAGCTGAATGCACAGATCAGAAAGAAGGTTCACAGAATGATTCTGTGTAGTTTATATTTGGAGACATTCCTTTTTCCAATATGACCCTCTTAGCTCTCCGAATCTCCACTTGCATTTTCTACAGAAAGAGTGTTTCATAACTGCTCAATCAAAAATATGTTTTATCTCTGTTAACTGAATTTACAGATCAGAAATAAGTTTCACAGAATGCATCTGAGTAGTTTTTATTCGAAGATATTCTTTTTCCCAATGTAGGCCTCTTAGCGCTTAGCATGTCCAATTGCAATTTGTACAGAAAGAGTGTTTCAGAACGGCTCAATCAAAAGTAAGGTTCAACTCTGTTAGTTGAATGCACAGAACAGAAAGAATTTTCACAGAATGCTACTGTGTAGTTTATATTTGAATATATTCCTTTTTCCACTATTACCCTCTTAGCGCTCCGAATGTCCACTTGCATTTTCTACAGAAAGAGTGTTCAGAACTGCGCAATCAAAAGTATGGTTTAACTCTGTTAGCTTAATGAACATATCAGAAATAAGTTTCACACAATGCTTCTGTGTTGTTTTTATTTGAAGATA
This sequence comes from Symphalangus syndactylus, assembly GCF_028878055.3. Taxonomy (NCBI): domain Eukaryota; kingdom Metazoa; phylum Chordata; class Mammalia; order Primates; family Hylobatidae; genus Symphalangus; species Symphalangus syndactylus. The sequence continues at coordinate 139,823,659 of NC_072433.2, read as the reverse complement.
TTATTTTTTCCAATAGAGTCCTCTTAGCGCTCAGAATGTCCAATTGCAGTTTCTACAGAAAGAGTGTTTCAGAACGGCTCAATCAAAAGTAAGGTTCTACTCTGTTAGTTGAATGCACAGAACAGAAAGTAGTTTCATACAATGCTTCTGTGTAGTTTATATTTGAACATATTCTTTTTTCCACTATTACCCACTTAGCGCTACGAATGTCCAGTTGCATTTTCTACAGACAGAGTGTTTCAAAACTGCTCAATCAAATGTATGGTTTAACTCTGTTAGCTGAATGCTCAGATCAGAAAGAAGTTTCACAGAATGCTTCTGTGTAGTTTATATTTGAATATATTCCTTTTTCCACTACTACTCTCTTAGCGCTCCAAATGTCCAGTTGCATTTTCTACAGAAAGAGTGTTCAGATCTGCTCAATCAAAAGTATGGTATAACTCTGTTAGCTGAATGCACAGATCAGAAAGATGTTTCACAGAATGATTCTGTGTAGTTTATATTTGGAGACATTCCTTTTTCCACTATTACCCTCTTAGCGCTCCGAATCTCCACTTGCATTTTCTACAGAAAGAGTGTTTCAGAACGGCTCAATCAAAACTAAGGTTCAACTCTTTTAGTTGAACAAACAGAACAGAAAGAAGTTTCACACAATTCTTCTGTGTAGTTTTTATTTGTAGACATTCTTTTTCCCAATATAGGCCTCCTAGCGCTCAGAATGTCCAATTGCAGTTTCTACAGAAAGAGTGTTTCAGAACGACTCAATCAAAAGTAAGGTTCAACTCTGTTAGTTGAATGCACAGAACAGAAAGAAGTTTCATACAATGCTTCTGTGTAGTTTATATTTGAACATATTCTTTTTTCCACTATTACCCACTTAGCGCTACGAATGTCAAGTTGCATTTTCTACAGACAGAGTGTTTCAAAACTGCTCAATCAAAAGTATGGTTTAACTCTGTTAGCTGAATGCTCAGATCAGAAAGAAGTTTCACAGAATGCTTCTGTTTAGTTTATATGTGAATATATTCCTTTTTCCACTACTACGCGCTTAGCGCTCCAAATGTCCAGTTGCATTTTCTACAGAAAGAGTGTTCAGATCTGCTCAATCAAAAGTATGGTTTAACTCTGTTAGCTGAATGCACAGATCAGAAAGAAGGTTCACAGAATGATTCTGTGTAGTTTATATTTGGAGACATTCCTTTTTCCAATATGACCCTCTTAGCTCTCCGAATCTCCACTTGCATTTTCTACAGAAAGAGTGTTTCATAACTGCTCAATCAAAAATATGTTTTATCTCTGTTAACTGAATTTACAGATCAGAAATAAGTTTCACAGAATGCATCTTTGTAGTTTTTATTTGAAGATATTCTTTTTCCCAATGTAGGCCTCTTAGCGCTTAGCATGTCCAATTGCAGTTTCTACAGAAAGAGTGTTCAGATCTGCTCAATCAAAAGTATGGTTTAACTCTGTTAGCTGAATGCACAGATCAGAAAGAAGTTTCACAGAATGATTCTGTGTAGTTTATATTTGGAGACATTCCTTTTTCCACTATGACCCTCTTAGTGCTCCGAATGTCCACTTGCATTTTCTACAGAAAGAGTGTTCAGAACTGCGCCATCAAAAGTATGGTTTAACTCTGTTAGCTTAATGAACATATCAGAAATAAGTTTCACAGAATGCTTCTGTGTAGTTTTTATTTGAAGATATTATTTTCCCAATAGAGGCCTCTTAGCGCTCAGAATGTCCAATTGCAGTTTCTACAGAAAGAGTGTTTCAGAAAGGCTCAATCAAAAGTAAGGTACAACTCTGTTAGTTGAATGCACAGAACAGAAAGAAGTTTCATACAATGCTTCTGTGTAGTTTATATTTGAACATATTCTTTTTTCCACTATTACCCACTTAGCGCTACGAATGTCCAGTTGCATTTTCTACAGACAGAGTGTTTCAAAACTGCTCAATCAAAAGTATGGTTTAACTCTGTTAGCTGAATGCTCAGATCAGAAAGAAGTTTCACAGAATGCTTCTGTGTAGTTTATGTTTGAATATATTCCTTTTTCCACTACTACTCTCTTAGCGCTCCAAATGTCCAGTTGCATTTTCTACAGAAAGAGTGTTCAGATCTGCTCAATCAAAAGTATGGTTTAACTCTGTTAGCTGAATGCACAGATCAGAAAGAAGTTTCACAGAATGATTCTGTGTAGTTTATATTTGGAGACATTCCTTTTTCCACTATTACCCTCTTAGCGCTCCGAATCTCCACTTGCATTTTCTACAGAAAGAGTGTTTCAGAACGGCTCAATCAAAACTAAGGTTCAACTCTTTTAGTTGAACAAACAGAACAGAAAGAAGTTTCACACAATTCTTCTGTGTAGTTTTTATTTGTAGACATTCTTTTTCCCAATATAGGCCTCCTAGCGCTCAGAATGTCCAATTGCAGTTTCTACAGAAAGAGTGTTTCAGAATGGCTCAATCAAAAGTAAGGTTCAACTCTGTTAGTTGAATGCACAGAACAGAAAGAAGTTTCATACAATGCTTCTGTGTAGTTTATATTTGAACATATTCTTTTTTCCACTATTACCCACTTAGCGCTACGAATGTCCAGTTGCATTTTCTACAGACAGAGTGTTTCAAAACTGCTCAATCAAAAGTATGGTTTAACTCTGTTAGCTGAATGCTCAGATCAGAAAGAAGTTTCACAGAATGCTTCTGTGTAGTTTATATTTGAATATATTCCTTTTTCCACTACTACGCTCTTAGCGCTCCAAATGTCCAGTTGCATTTTCTACAGAAAGAGTGTTCAGATCTGCTCAATCAAAAGTATGGTTTAACTCTGTTAGCTGAATGCACAGATCAGAAAGAAGTTTCACCGAATGATTCTGTGTAGTTTATATTTGAAGACATTCCTTTTTCCACTATTACCCTCTTAGCGCTCCGAATCTCCACTTGCATTTTCTACAAAAAGAGTGTTTCATAACTGCTCAATCAAAAATATGTTTTATCTCTGTTAACTGAATTTACAGATCAGAAATAAGTTTCACAGAATGCATCTGTGTAGTTTTTATTTGAAGATATTCTTTTTCCCAATGTAGGCCTCTTAGCGCTTAGCATGTCCAATTGCAGTTTCTACAGAAAGAGTGTTTCAGAACGGCTCAATCAAAAGTAAGGTTCAACTCTGTTAGTTGAATGCACAGAACAGAAAGAATTTTCACAGAATGCTACTGTGTAGTTTATATTTGAATATATTCCTTTTTCCACTATTACCCTCTTATCGCTCCGAATGTCCACTTGCATTTTCTACAGAAAGAGTGTTCAGAACTGCGCAATCAAAAGTATGGTTTAACTCTGTTAGCTTAATGAACATATCAGAAATAAGTTTCACACAATGCTTCTGTGTAGTTTTTATTTGAAGATATTATTTTTCCCAATAGAGTCCTCTTAGCGCTCAGAATGTCCAATTGCAGTTTCTACAGAAAGAGTGTTTCAGAAAGGCTCAATCAAAAGTAAGGTTCAACTCTGTTAGTTGAATGCACAGAACAGAAAGAAGTTTCATACAATGCTTCTGTGTAGTTTATATTTGAACATATTATTTTTTCCACTATTACCCACTTAGCGCTACGAATGTCCAGTTGCATTTTCTACAGACAGAGTGTTTCAAAACTGCTCAATCAAAAGTATGGTTTAACTCTGTTAGCTGAATGCTCAGATCAGAAAGAAGTTTCACAGAATGCTTCTGTGTAGTTTAAATTTGAATATATTCCTTTTTCCACTACTACTCTCTTAGCGCTCCAAATGTCCAGTTGCATTTTCTACAGAAAGAGTGTTCAGATCTGCTCAATCAAAAGTATGGTTTAACTCTGTTAGCTGAATGCACAGATCAGAAAGAAGTTTCACAGAATGATTCTGTGTAGTTTATATTTGGAGACATTCCTTTTTCCACTATGACCCTCTTAGCGCTCCGAATCTCCACTTGCATTTTCTACAGAAAGAGTGTTTCAGAACGGCTCAATCAAAACTAAGGTTCAACTCTTTTAGTTGAACAAACAGAACAGAAAGAAGTTTCACACAATTCTTCTGTGTAGTTTTTATTTGTAGACATTCGTTTTCCCAATATAGGCCTCCTAGCGCTCAGAATGTCCAATTGCAGTTTCTACAGAAAGAGTGTTTCACAACGGCTCAATCAAAAGTAAGGTTCAACTCTGTTAGTTGAATGCACAGAACAGAAAGAAGTTTCATACAATGCTTCTGTGTAGTTTATATTTGAACATATTCTTTTTTCCACTATTACCCACTTAGCGCTACGAATGTCCAGTTGCATTTTCTACAGACAGAGTGTTTCAAAACTGCTCAATCAAAAGTATGGTTTAACTCTGTTACCTGAATGCTCAGATCAGAAAGAAGTTTCACAGAATGCTTCTGTGTAGTTTATATTTGAATATATTCCTTTTTCCACTTCTACGCTCTTAGCGCTCAAAATGTCCAGTTGCATTTTCTACAGAAAGAGTGTTCAGATCTGCTCAATCAAAAGTATGGTTTAACTCTGTTAGCTGAATGCACAGATCAGAAAGAAGTTTCACCGAATGTTTCTGTGTAGTTTATATTTGAAGACATTCCTTTTTCCACTATTACCCACTTAGCGCTCCGAATCTCCACTTGCATTTTCTACAAAAAGAGTGTTTCATAACTGCTCAATCAAAAATATGTTTTATCTCTGTTAACTGAATTTACAGATCAGAAATAAGTTTCACAGAATGCATCTGTGTAGTTTTTTTGAAGATATTCTTTTTCCCAATGTAGGCCTCTTAGCGCTTAGCATGTCCAATTGCAGTTTCTACAGAAAGAGTGTTTCAGAACGGCTCAATCAAAAGTAAGGTTCAACTCTGTTAGTTGAATGCACAGAACAGAAAGGATTTTCACAGAATGCTACTGTGTAGTTTATATTTGAATATATTCCTTTTTCCACTATTACCCTCTTAGCGCTCCGAATGTCCACTTGCATTTTCTACAGAAAGAGTGTTCAGAACTGCGCAATCAAAAGTATGGTTTAACTCTGTTAGCTTAATGAACATATCAGAAATAAGTTTCACACAATGCTTCTGTGTAATTTTTATTTGAAGATATTAATTTCCCAATAGAGGCCTCTTAGCGCTCAGAATGTCCAATTGCAGATTCTACAGAAAGAGTGTTTCAGAAAGGCTCAATCAAAAGTAAGGTTCAACTCTGTTAGTTGAATGCACAGAACAGAAAGAAGTTTCATACAATGCTTCTGTGTAGTTTATATTTGAACATATTCTTTTTTCCACTATTACCCACTTAGCGCTACGAATGTCCAGTTGCATTTTCTACAGACAGAGTGTTTCAAAACTGCTCAATCAAAAGTATGGTTTAACTCTGTTAGCTGAATGCTCAGATGAGAAAGAAGTTTCACAGAATGCTTCTGTGTAGTTTATATTTGAATATATTCCTTTTTCCACTACTACACTGTTAGCGCTCCAAATGTCCAGTTGCATTTTCTACAGAAAGAGTGTTTCATAACTGCTCAATCAAAAATATATTTTATCTCTGTTAACTGAATTTACAGATCAGAAATAAGTTTAACAGAACGCATCTTTGTAGTTTTTATTTGAAGATATTCTTTTTCCCAATGTAGGCCTCTTAGCGCTTAGCATGTCGAATTGCAGTTTCTACAGAAAGAGTGTTTCAGAACGGCTCAATCAAAAGTAAGGTTCAACTCTGTTAGTTGAATGCACAGAACAGAAAGAAATTTCACAGAATGCTACTGTGTAGTTTATATTTGAATATATTCCTTTTTCCACTATTACCCTCTTAGCGCTCCGAATGTCCACTTGCATTTTCTACAGAAAGAGTGTTCAGAACTGCGCAATCAAAAGTATGGTTTAACTCTGTTAGCTTAATGAACATATCAGAAATAAGTTTCACACAATGCTTCTGTGTAGTTTTTATTTGAAGATATTATTTTTCCCAATAGAGGCCTCTTAGCGCTCAGAATGTCCAATTGCAGTTTCTACAGAAAGAGAGTTTCAGAAAGGCTCAATCAAAGGTAAGGTTCAACTCTGTTAGTTGAATGCACAGAACAGAAAGAAGTTTCATACAATGCTTCTGTGTAGTTTATATTTGAACATATTCTTTTTTCCACTATTACCCACTTAGCGCTACGAATGTCCAGTTGCATTTTCTACAGACAGAGTGTTTCAAAACTGCACAATCAAATGTATGGTTTAACTCTGTTAGCTGAATGCTCAGATCAGAAAGAAGTTTCACAGAATGTTTCTGTGTAGTTTATATTTGAATATATTCCTTTTTCCACTACTACTCTCTTAGCGCTCCAAATGTCCAGTTGCATTTTCTACAGAAAGAGTGTTCAGATCTGCTCAATCAAAAGTATGGTTTAACTCTGTTAGCTGAATGCACAGATCAGAAAGATGTTTCACAGAATGATTCTGTGTAGTTTATATTTGGAGACATTCCTTTTTCCACTATTACCCTCTTAGCGCTCCGAATCTCCACTTGCATTTTCTACAGAAAGAGTGTTTCAGAACGGCTCAATCAAAACTAAGGTTCAACTCTTTTAGTTGAACAAACAGAACAGAAAGAAGTTTCACACAATTCTTCTGTGTAGTTTTTATTTGTAGACATTCTTTTTCCCAATATAGGCCTCCTAGCGCTCAGAATGTCCAATGGCAGTTTCTACAGAAAGAGTGTTTCAGAACGGCTCAATCAAAAGTAAGGTTCAACTCTGTTAGTTGAATGCACAGAACAGAAAGAAGTTTCATACAATGCTTCTGTGTAGTTTATATTTGAACATATTCTTTTTTCCACTATTACCCACTTAGCGCTACGAATGTCCAGTTGCATTTTCTACAGACAGAGTGTTTCAAAACTGCTCAATCAAAAGTATGGTTTAACTCTGTTAGCTGAATGCTCAGATCAGAAAGAAGTTTCACAGAATGCTTCTGTTTAGTTTATATGTGAATATATTCCTTTTTCCACTACTACGCGCTTAGCGCTCCAAATGTCCAGTTGCATTTTCTACAGAAAGAGTGTTCAGATCTGCTCAATCAAAAGTATGGTTTAACTCTGTTAGCTGAATGCACAGATCAGAAAGAAGGTTCACAGAATGATTCTGTGTAGTTTATATTTGGAGACATTCCTTTTTCCAATATGACCCTCTTAGCTCTCCGAATCTCCACTTGCATTTTCTACAGAAAGAGTGTTTCATAACTGCTCAATCAAAAATATGTTTTATCTCTGTTAACTGAATTTACAGATCAGAAATAAGTTTCACAGAATGCATCTGAGTAGTTTTTATTCGAAGATATTCTTTTTCCCAATGTAGGCCTCTTAGCGCTTAGCATGTCCAATTGCAATTTGTACAGAAAGAGTGTTTCAGAACGGCTCAATCAAAAGTAAGGTTCAACTCTGTTAGTTGAATGCACAGAACAGAAAGAATTTTCACAGAATGCTACTGTGTAGTTTATATTTGAATATATTCCTTTTTCCACTATTACCCTCTTAGCGCTCCGAATGTCCACTTGCATTTTCTACAGAAAGAGTGTTCAGAACTGCGCAATCAAAAGTATGGTTTAACTCTGTTAGCTTAATGAACATATCAGAAATAAGTTTCACACAATGCTTCTGTGTTGTTTTTATTTGAAGATATTATTTTTTCCAATAGAGTCCTCTTAGCGCTCAGAATGTCCAATTGCAGTTTCTACAGAAAGAGTGTTTCAGAACGGCTCAATCAAAAGTAAGGTTCTACTCTGTTAGTTGAATGCACAGAACAGAAAGTAGTTTCATACAATGCTTCTGTGTAGTTTATATTTGAACATATTCTTTTTTCCACTATTACCCACTTAGCGCTACGAATGTCCAGTTGCATTTTCTACAGACAGAGTGTTTCAAAACTGCTCAATCAAATGTATGGTTTAACTCTGTTAGCTGAATGCTCAGATCAGAAAGAAGTTTCACAGAATGCTTCTGTGTAGTTTATATTTGAATATATTCCTTTTTCCACTACTACTCTCTTAGCGCTCCAAATGTCCAGTTGCATTTTCTACAGAAAGAGTGTTCAGATCTGCTCAATCAAAAGTATGGTATAACTCTGTTAGCTGAATGCACAGATCAGAAAGATGTTTCACAGAATGATTCTGTGTAGTTTATATTTGGAGACATTCCTTTTTCCACTATTACCCTCTTAGCGCTCCGAATCTCCACTTGCATTTTCTACAGAAAGAGTGTTTCAGAACGGCTCAATCAAAACTAAGGTTCAACTCTTTTAGTTGAACAAACAGAACAGAAAGAAGTTTCACACAATTCTTCTGTGTAGTTTTTATTTGTAGACATTCTTTTTCCCAATATAGGCCTCCTAGCGCTCAGAATGTCCAATTGCAGTTTCTACAGAAAGAGTGTTTCAGAACGACTCAATCAAAAGTAAGGTTCAACTCTGTTAGTTGAATGCACAGAACAGAAAGAAGTTTCATACAATGCTTCTGTGTAGTTTATATTTGAACATATTCTTTTTTCCACTATTACCCACTTAGCGCTACGAATGTCAAGTTGCATTTTCTACAGACAGAGTGTTTCAAAACTGCTCAATCAAAAGTATGGTTTAACTCTGTTAGCTGAATGCTCAGATCAGAAAGAAGTTTCACAGAATGCTTCTGTTTAGTTTATATGTGAATATATTCCTTTTTCCACTACTACGCGCTTAGCGCTCCAAATGTCCAGTTGCATTTTCTACAGAAAGAGTGTTCAGATCTGCTCAATCAAAAGTATGGTTTAACTCTGTTAGCTGAATGCACAGATCAGAAAGAAGGTTCACAGAATGATTCTGTGTAGTTTATATTTGGAGACATTCCTTTTTCCAATATGACCCTCTTAGCTCTCCGAATCTCCACTTGCATTTTCTACAGAAAGAGTGTTTCATAACTGCTCAATCAAAAATATGTTTTATCTCTGTTAACTGAATTTACAGATCAGAAATAAGTTTCACAGAATGCATCTTTGTAGTTTTTATTTGAAGATATTCTTTTTCCCAATGTAGGCCTCTTAGCGCTTAGCATGTCCAATTGCAGTTTCTACAGAAAGAGTGTTCAGATCTGCTCAATCAAAAGTATGGTTTAACTCTGTTAGCTGAATGCACAGATCAGAAAGAAGTTTCACAGAATGATTCTGTGTAGTTTATATTTGGAGACATTCCTTTTTCCACTATGACCCTCTTAGTGCTCCGAATGTCCACTTGCATTTTCTACAGAAAGAGTGTTCAGAACTGCGCCATCAAAAGTATGGTTTAACTCTGTTAGCTTAATGAACATATCAGAAATAAGTTTCACAGAATGCTTCTGTGTAGTTTTTATTTGAAGATATTATTTTCCCAATAGAGGCCTCTTAGCGCTCAGAATGTCCAATTGCAGTTTCTACAGAAAGAGTGTTTCAGAAAGGCTCAATCAAAAGTAAGGTACAACTCTGTTAGTTGAATGCACAGAACAGAAAGAAGTTTCATACAATGCTTCTGTGTAGTTTATATTTGAACATATTCTTTTTTCCACTATTACCCACTTAGCGCTACGAATGTCCAGTTGCATTTTCTACAGACAGAGTGTTTCAAAACTGCTCAATCAAAAGTATGGTTTAACTCTGTTAGCTGAATGCTCAGATCAGAAAGAAGTTTCACAGAATGCTTCTGTGTAGTTTATGTTTGAATATATTCCTTTTTCCACTACTACTCTCTTAGCGCTCCAAATGTCCAGTTGCATTTTCTACAGAAAGAGTGTTCAGATCTGCTCAATCAAAAGTATGGTTTAACTCTGTTAGCTGAATGCACAGATCAGAAAGAAGTTTCACAGAATGATTCTGTGTAGTTTATATTTGGAGACATTCCTTTTTCCACTATTACCCTCTTAGCGCTCCGAATCTCCACTTGCATTTTCTACAGAAAGAGTGTTTCAGAACGGCTCAATCAAAACTAAGGTTCAACTCTTTTAGTTGAACAAACAGAACAGAAAGAAGTTTCACACAATTCTTCTGTGTAGTTTTTATTTGTAGACATTCTTTTTCCCAATATAGGCCTCCTAGCGCTCAGAATGTCCAATTGCAGTTTCTACAGAAAGAGTGTTTCAGAATGGCTCAATCAAAAGTAAGGTTCAACTCTGTTAGTTGAATGCACAGAACAGAAAGAAGTTTCATACAATGCTTCTGTGTAGTTTATATTTGAACATATTCTTTTTTCCACTATTACCCACTTAGCGCTACGAATGTCCAGTTGCATTTTCTACAGACAGAGTGTTTCAAAACTGCTCAATCAAAAGTATGGTTTAACTCTGTTAGCTGAATGCTCAGATCAGAAAGAAGTTTCACAGAATGCTTCTGTGTAGTTTATATTTGAATATATTCCTTTTTCCACTACTACGCTCTTAGCGCTCCAAATGTCCAGTTGCATTTTCTACAGAAAGAGTGTTCAGATCTGCTCAATCAAAAGTATGGTTTAACTCTGTTAGCTGAATGCACAGATCAGAAAGAAGTTTCACCGAATGATTCTGTGTAGTTTATATTTGAAGACATTCCTTTTTCCACTATTACCCTCTTAGCGCTCCGAATCTCCACTTGCATTTTCTACAAAAAGAGTGTTTCATAACTGCTCAATCAAAAATATGTTTTATCTCTGTTAACTGAATTTACAGATCAGAAATAAGTTTCACAGAATGCATCTGTGTAGTTTTTATTTGAAGATATTCTTTTTCCCAATGTAGGCCTCTTAGCGCTTAGCATGTCCAATTGCAGTTTCTACAGAAAGAGTGTTTCAGAACGGCTCAATCAAAAGTAAGGTTCAACTCTGTTAGTTGAATGCACAGAACAGAAAGAATTTTCACAGAATGCTACTGTGTAGTTTATATTTGAATATATTCCTTTTTCCACTATTACCCTCTTATCGCTCCGAATGTCCACTTGCATTTTCTACAGAAAGAGTGTTCAGAACTGCGCAATCAAAAGTATGGTTTAACTCTGTTAGCTTAATGAACATATCAGAAATAAGTTTCACACAATGCTTCTGTGTAGTTTTTATTTGAAGATATTATTTTTCCCAATAGAGTCCTCTTAGCGCTCAGAATGTCCAATTGCAGTTTCTACAGAAAGAGTGTTTCAGAAAGGCTCAATCAAAAGTAAGGTTCAACTCTGTTAGTTGAATGCACAGAACAGAAAGAAGTTTCATACAATGCTTCTGTGTAGTTTATATTTGAACATATTATTTTTTCCACTATTACCCACTTAGCGCTACGAATGTCCAGTTGCATTTTCTACAGACAGAGTGTTTCAAAACTGCTCAATCAAAAGTATGGTTTAACTCTGTTAGCTGAATGCTCAGATCAGAAAGAAGTTTCACAGAATGCTTCTGTGTAGTTTAAATTTGAATATATTCCTTTTTCCACTACTACTCTCTTAGCGCTCCAAATGTCCAGTTGCATTTTCTACAGAAAGAGTGTTCAGATCTGCTCAATCAAAAGTATGGTTTAACTCTGTTAGCTGAATGCACAGATCAGAAAGAAGTTTCACAGAATGATTCTGTGTAGTTTATATTTGGAGACATTCCTTTTTCCACTATGACCCTCTTAGCGCTCCGAATCTCCACTTGCATTTTCTACAGAAAGAGTGTTTCAGAACGGCTCAATCAAAACTAAGGTTCAACTCTTTTAGTTGAACAAACAGAACAGAAAGAAGTTTCACACAATTCTTCTGTGTAGTTTTTATTTGTAGACATTCGTTTTCCCAATATAGGCCTCCTAGCGCTCAGAATGTCCAATTGCAGTTTCTACAGAAAGAGTGTTTCACAACGGCTCAATCAAAAGTAAGGTTCAACTCTGTTAGTTGAATGCACAGAACAGAAAGAAGTTTCATACAATGCTTCTGTGTAGTTTATATTTGAACATATTCTTTTTTCCACTATTACCCACTTAGCGCTACGAATGTCCAGTTGCATTTTCTACAGACAGAGTGTTTCAAAACTGCTCAATCAAAAGTATGGTTTAACTCTGTTACCTGAATGCTCAGATCAGAAAGAAGTTTCACAGAATGCTTCTGTGTAGTTTATATTTGAATATATTCCTTTTTCCACTTCTACGCTCTTAGCGCTCAAAATGTCCAGTTGCATTTTCTACAGAAAGAGTGTTCAGATCTGCTCAATCAAAAGTATGGTTTAACTCTGTTAGCTGAATGCACAGATCAGAAAGAAGTTTCACCGAATGTTTCTGTGTAGTTTATATTTGAAGACATTCCTTTTTCCACTATTACCCACTTAGCGCTCCGAATCTCCACTTGCATTTTCTACAAAAAGAGTGTTTCATAACTGCTCAATCAAAAATATGTTTTATCTCTGTTAACTGAATTTACAGATCAGAAATAAGTTTCACAGAATGCATCTGTGTAGTTTTTTTGAAGATATTCTTTTTCCCAATGTAGGCCTCTTAGCGCTTAGCATGTCCAATTGCAGTTTCTACAGAAAGAGTGTTTCAGAACGGCTCAATCAAAAGTAAGGTTCAACTCTGTTAGTTGAATGCACAGAACAGAAAGGATTTTCACAGAATGCTACTGTGTAGTTTATATTTGAATATATTCCTTTTTCCACTATTACCCTCTTAGCGCTCCGAATGTCCACTTGCATTTTCTACAGAAAGAGTGTTCAGAACTGCGCAATCAAAAGTATGGTTTAACTCTGTTAGCTTAATGAACATATCAGAAATAAGTTTCACACAATGCTTCTGTGTAATTTTTATTTGAAGATATTAATTTCCCAATAGAGGCCTCTTAGCGCTCAGAATGTCCAATTGCAGATTCTACAGAAAGAGTGTTTCAGAAAGGCTCAATCAAAAGTAAGGTTCAACTCTGTTAGTTGAATGCACAGAACAGAAAGAAGTTTCATACAATGCTTCTGTGTAGTTTATATTTGAACATATTCTTTTTTCCACTATTACCCACTTAGCGCTACGAATGTCCAGTTGCATTTTCTACAGACAGAGTGTTTCAAAACTGCTCAATCAAAAGTATGGTTTAACTCTGTTAGCTGAATGCTCAGATGAGAAAGAAGTTTCACAGAATGCTTCTGTGTAGTTTATATTTGAATATATTCCTTTTTCCACTACTACACTGTTAGCGCTCCAAATGTCCAGTTGCATTTTCTACAGAAAGAGTGTTTCATAACTGCTCAATCAAAAATATATTTTATCTCTGTTAACTGAATTTACAGATCAGAAATAAGTTTAACAGAACGCATCTTTGTAGTTTTTATTTGAAGATATTCTTTTTCCCAATGTAGGCCTCTTAGCGCTTAGCATGTCGAATTGCAGTTTCTACAGAAAGAGTGTTTCAGAACGGCTCAATCAAAAGTAAGGTTCAACTCTGTTAGTTGAATGCACAGAACAGAAAGAAATTTCACAGAATGCTACTGTGTAGTTTATATTTGAATATATTCCTTTTTCCACTATTACCCTCTTAGCGCTCCGAATGTCCACTTGCATTTTCTACAGAAAGAGTGTTCAGAACTGCGCAATCAAAAGTATGGTTTAACTCTGTTAGCTTAATGAACATATCAGAAATAAGTTTCACACAATGCTTCTGTGTAGTTTTTATTTGAAGATATTATTTTCCCAATAGAGGCCTCTTAGCGCTCAGAATGTCCAATTGCAGTTTCTACAGAAAGAGTGTTTCAGAAAGGCTCAATCAAAAGTAAGGTTCAACTCTGTTAGTTGAATACAAAGAACAGAAAGAAGTTTCATACAATGCTTCTGTGTAGTTTATATTTGAACATATTCTTTTTTCCACTATTACCCACTTAGCGCTACGAATGTCCAGTTGCATTTTCTACAGACAGAGTGTTTCAAAACTGCTCAATCAAAAGTATGGTTTAACTCTGTTAGCTGAATGCTCAGATCAGAAAGAAGTTTCACAGAATGCTTCTGTGTAGTTTATATTTGAATATATTCCTTTTTCCACTACTACTCTCTTAGCGCTCCAAATATCCAGTTGCATTTTCTACAGAAAGAGTGTTCAGATCTGCTCAATCAAAATTATGGTTTAACTCTGTTAGCTGAATGCACAGAACAGAAAGAAGTTTCACAGAATGATTCTGTGTAGTTTATATTTGGAGGCATTCCTTTTTCCACTATTACCCTCTTAGCGCTCCGAATCTCCACTTGCATTTTCTACAGAAAGAGTGTTTCAGAACGGCTCAATCAAAACTAAGGTTCAACTCTTTTAGTTGAACAAACAGAACAGAAAGAAGTTTCACACAATTCTTCTGTGTAGTTTTTATTTGTAGACATTCTTTTTCCCAATATAGGCCTCCTAGCGCTCAGAATGTCCAATTGCAATTTCTACAGAAAGAGTGTTTCAGAACGGCTCAATCAAAAGTAAGGTTCAACTCTGTTAGTTGAATGCACAGAACAGAAAGAAGTTTCATACAATGCTTCTGTGTAGTTTATATTTGAACATATTCTTTTTTCCACTATTACCCACTTAGCGCTACGAATGTCCAGTTGCATTTTCTACAGACAGAGTGTTTCAAAACTGCTCAATCAAAAGTATGGTTTAACTCTGTTAGCTGAATGCTCAGATCAGAAAGAAGTTTCACAGAATGCTTCTGTGTATTTTGTATTTGAATATATTTCTTTTTTCACTACTACGCTCTTAGCGCTCCAAATGTCCAGTTGCATTTTCTACAGAAAGAGTGTTCAGATCTGATCAATCAAAAGTATGGTTTAACTCTGTTAGCTGAATGCACAGATCAGAAAGAAGTTTCACCGAATGATTCTGTGTAGTTTATATTTGAAGACATTCCTTTTTCCACTATTACCCTCTTAGCGCTCCGAATCTCCACTTGAATTTTCTACAAAAAGAGTGTTTCATAACTGCTCAATCAAAAATATGTTTTATCTCTGTTAACTGAATTTACAGATCAGCAATAAGTTTCACAGAATGCATCTGTGTAGTTTTTATTTGAAGATATGCTTTTTCCCAATGTAGGCCTCTTAGCGCTTAGCATGTCCAATTGCAGTTTGTATAGAAAGAGTGTTTCAGAACGGCTCAATCAAAAGTAAGGTTCAACTCTGTTAGTTGAATGCACAGAACAGAAAGAATTTTCACAGAATGCAACTGTGTAGTTTATATTTGAATATATTCCTTTTTCCACTATTACCCTCTTAGCGCTCCGAATGTCCACTTGCATTTTCTACAGAAAGAGTGTTCAGAACTGCTCAATCAAAGTATGGTTTAACTCTGTTAGCTTACTGAACATATCAGAAATAAGTTTCACACAATGCTTCTCTGTAGTTTTTATTTGAAGATATTATTTTTCCCAATAGAGGCCTCTTAGCGCTCAGAATGTCCAATTGCAGTTTCTACAGAAAGAGTGTTTCATAACGGCTCAATCAAAACTAAGGTTCAACTCTTTTAGTTGAACAAACAGAACAGAAAGAAGTTTCACACAATTCTTCTGTGTAGTTTTTATTTGTAGACATTCTTTCTCCCAATATAGGCCTCCTAGCGCTCAGAATGTCCAATTGCAGTTTCTACAGAAAGAGTGTTTCAGAACGGCTCAATCAAAAGTAAGGTTGAACTCTGTTAGTTGAATGCACAGAACAGAAAGTAGTTTCATACAATGCTTCTGTGTAGTTTATATTTGAATATATTCTTTTTTCCACTATTACCCACTTAGCGCTACGAATGTCCAGTTGCATTTTCTACAGACAGAGTGTTTCAAAACTGCTCAATCAAAAGTATGGTTTAACTCTGTTAGCTGAATGCTCAGATGAGAAAGAAGTTTCACAGAATGCTTCTGTGTAGTTTATATTTGAATATATTCCTTTTTCCACTACTACACTGTTAGCGCTCCAAATGTCCAGTTGCATTTTCTACAGAAAGAGTGTTTCATAACTGCTCAATCAAAAATATATTTTATCTCTGTTAACTGAATTTACAGATCAGAAATAAGTTTCACAGAATGCATCTGTGTAGTTTTTATTTGAAGATATTCTTTTTCCCAATGTAGGCCTCTAAGCGCTTAGCATGTCCAATTGCAGTTTCTACAGAAAGAGTGTTTCAGAACGGCTCAATCAAAAGTAAGGTTCAACTCTGTTAGTTGAATGCACAGAACAGGAAGAATTTTCACAGAATGCTACTGTGTAGTTTATATTTGAATATATTCCTTTTTCCACTATTACCCTCTTAGCGCTCCGAATGTCCACGTGCATTTTCTACAGAAAGAGTGTTCAGAACTGCGCAATCAAAAGTATGGTTTAACTCTGTTAGCTGAATGCACATATCAGAAATAAGTTTCACACAATGCTTCTGTGTAGTTTTTATTTGAAGATATTATTTTTCCCAATAGAGGCCTCTTAGCGCTCAGAATGTCCAATTGCAGTTTCTACAGAAAGAGTGTTTCAGAACGGCTCAATCAAAAGTAAGGTTCTACTCTGTTAGTTGAATGCACAGAACAGAAAGAAGTTTCATACAATGCTTCTGTGTAGTTTATATTTGCACATATTCTTTTTTCCACTATAACCCACTTAGCGCTACGAATGTCCAGTTGCGTTTTCTACAGACAGAGTGTTTCAAAACTGCTCAATCAAAAGTATGTGTTAACTCTGTTAGCTGAATGCTCAGATCAGAAAGAAGTTTCACAGAATGCTTCTGTGTAGTTTATATTTGAATATATTCCTTTTTCCACTACTACCCTCTTAGCGCTCCAAGTGTCCAGTTGCATTTTCTACAGAAAGAGTGTTCAGATCTGCTCAATCAAAAGTATGGTTTAACACTGTTAGCTGAATGCACAGATCAGAAACAAGTTTCACAGAATGATTTTGTGGAGTTTATATTTGAAGACATTCCTTTTTCCACTATTACCCTCTTAGCGCTCCGAATCTCCACTTGCATTTTCTACAGAAAGAGTGTTTCAGAATGGCTCAATCAAAACTAAGGTTCAACTCTTTTAGTTGAATGAAGAGAACAGAAAGAAGTTTCACAGAATGCTTCTGTGTAGTTTTTATTTGTAGATATTCTTTTTCCCAATATAGGCCTCTTAGCGCTCAGAATGTCCAATTGCAGTTTCTACAGAAAGAGTGTTTCAGAACGGCTCAATCAAAATTAAGGTTCAACCCTGGCAGTTGAGTGCACAGAACAGAAAGAAGTTCCACAGAATGCTTCTGTGTAGTTTATATTTGAATATATTCCTTTTTCCACTATTACCCTCTTAGCGCTCCGAATGTCCACTTGCATTTTCTACAGAAAGAGTGTTCTGAACTGCGCAATGAAAAGTATGGTTTAACTCTGTTAGCTGAATGCACATATCGGAAATAAGTTTCAAACAATGCTTCTGTGTAGTTTTTATTTGAAGATATTTTTATTCCCAATATAGGCCTCTTAGCGCTCAGAATGTCCAATTGCAGTTTCTACAGAAAGAGTGTTTCAGAACGCCTCAATCAAATGTCAGGTTCAACTGTCTTAGTTGAATGCACAGAACAGAAAGAAGTTTCACAGAATGCTTCTGTGTAGTATATAGTTGAAGATACTCCTTTTTGGACTATTACCCACTTAGCGTTCCGAATATCCACTGGCAGTATCTACACAAAGAGTGTTTCAGAACTGCTCCTTCGAAAGTAAGGCTCAACTCTGTTAGTTGAATGCGGAGAACAGAAAGGGGTTTCAGAGAATGCTTCTGTGTAGTTTTTAATTGGAGATATTCCTTTTTCCTCTATTACAATCTTAGCGCTCCCAATGTCCACTTGCATTTTCTACAAAAAAGTGTTTCATAACTGCACAATCAAAAATATGGTTTAGCTCTGTTAACGGAATTTACAGATCAGAAATAAGTTTCAGAGAATGTATCTGTGTAGTTTTTATTTGAAGATATTCTTTTTCCCAATGTAGGCCTCTTAGCGCTTAGAATGTCCAATTGCAGTTTCTACAGAAAGAGTGTTTCAGAACGGCTCAATCAAAAGTAAGGTTCAACTCTGTTAGTTGAATGCACAGAACAGAAAGAAGTTTCACAGAATGCTACTGTGTAGTTTATATTTGAATATATTCCTTTTTCCACTATTACCCTCTTAGCGCTCCGAATGTCCACTTGCATTTTCTACAGAAAGATTGTTCGGAACTGCGCAATCAAAAGTATGGTTTAACTCTGTTAGCTGAATGCACATATCAGAAATAAGTTTCACACAATGCTTCTGTGTAGTTTTTATTTGAAGATATTATTTTTCCCAATATAGGCCTCTTAGCGCTCAGAATGTCCAATTGCAGTTTCTACGGAAAGAGTGTTTCAGAACGGCTCAATCAAAAGTAAGGTTCAACTCTGTTAGTTGAATGCACAGAACAGAAAGAAGTTTCATACAATACTTCTGTGTAGTTTATATTTGAACATATTCTTTTTTCCACTATTACCCACTTAGCGCTACGAATGTCCAGTTGCATTTTCTACAGACAGAGTGTTTCAAAACTGCTCAATCAAAAGTATGGTTTAACTCTGTTAGCTGAATGCTCAGATCAGAAAGAAGTTTCACAGAATGCTTCTGTGTAGTTTATATTTGAATATATTCCTTTTTCCACTACTACCCTCTTAGCGCTCCAAATGTCCAGTTGCATTTTCTACAGAAAGAGTGTTCAGATCTGCTCAATCAAAAGTATAGTTTAACTCTGTTAGCTGAATGCACAGATCAGAAAGAAGTTTCACAGAATGATTCTGTGTAGTTTATATTTGAAGATATTCCTTTTTCCACTATTACCCACTTAGCACTCCGAATCTCCACTTGCATTTTCTACAGAAAGAGTGTTTCAGAACAGCTCAATCAAAACTAAAGTTCAACTCTCTTAGTTGAATGAACAGAACAGAAAGAAGTTTCACAGAATGCTTCTGTGTAGTTTCTATTTGTAGATATTCTTTTTCCCAATATAGGCCTCTTAGCGCTCAGAATGTCCAATTGCAGTTTCTACAGAAAGAGTGTTTCAGAACGGCTCAATCAAAAGTAAGGTTCAACTCTGTTAGTTGAATGCACAGAACAGAAAGAAGTTTCACAGAATGCTTCTGTGTAGTTTATATTTGAATATATTCCTTTTTCCACTATTACCCTCTTAGCGCTCCGAATGTCCACTTACATTTTCTACAGAAAGAGTGTTCTGAACTGAGCAATCAAAAGTATGGTTTAACTCTGTTAGCTGAATGCACATATCAGAAATAAGTTTCAAACAATGCTTCTGTGTAGTTTTTATTTGAAGATATTATTATTCCCAATATAGGCCTCTCAGCGCTCAGAATGTCCAATTGCAGTTTCTACAGAAAGAGTGTTTCAGAACGCCTCAATCAAATGTCAGGTTCAGCTCTCTTAGTTGAATGCACAGAACAGAAAGAAGTTTCACAGAATGCTTCTGTGTAGTATTTAGTTGAAGATACTCCTTTTTGGACTATTACCCACTTAGCGCTCCGAATATCCACTGGCAGTTTCTACACAAAGTGTGTTTCAGAACTGCTCCTTCGAAAGTAAGGCTCAACTCTGTTAGTTGAATGCGGAGAACAGAAAGGGGTTTCAGAGAATGCTTCTGTGTAGTTTTTAATTGGAGATATTCCTTTTTCCTCTCTTACAATCTTAGCGTTCCGAATGTCCACTTGCATTTTCTACAAAAAGAGTGTTTCATAACTGCTCAATCAAAAATATGGTTTACCTCTGTTAACTGAATTTACAGATCAGAAATAAGTTTCAGAGAATGTATCTGTGTAGTTTTTATTTGAAGATATTCTTTTTCCCAATGTAGGCCTCTTAGCGCTTAGAATGTCCAATTGCAGTTTCTACAGAAAGAGTGTTTCAGAACGGCTCAATCAAAAGTAAGGTTCAACTCTGTTAGTTGCATGCACAGATCAGAAAAAAGTTTCGCCGAATGCTACTGTGTAGTTTATATTTGAATATATTCCTTGTTCCACTATTACCTTCTTAGCGCTCCGAATGTCCACTTGCATTTTCTACAGAAAGAGTGTTCGGAACTGCGCAATCAAAAGTATGGTTTAACTCTGTTAGCTGAATGCACATATCAGAAATAAGTTTCACACAATGCTTCTGTGTAGTTTTTATTTGAAGATATTATTTTTCCCAATATAGGCCTCTTAGCGCTCAGAATGTCCAATTGCAGTTTCTACGGAAAGAGTGTTTCAGAACGGCTCAACCAAAGGTAAGGTTCAACTCTGTTAGTTGAATGCACAGAACAGAAAGAAGTTTCATACAATGTTTCTGTGTAGTTTATATTTGAACATATTATTTTTTCCACTATTACCCACTTAGCGCTACGAATGTCCAGTTGCATTTTCTACAGACAGAGTGTTTCAAAACTGCTCAATCAAAAGTATGGTTTAACTCTGTTAGCTGAATGCTAAGATCAGAAAGAAGTTTCACTGAATGCTTCTGTGTAGTTTATATTTGAATATACTCCTTTTTCCACTACTACCCTCTTAGCGCTCCAAATGTCCAGTTGCATTTTCTACAGAAAGAGTGTTCAGATCTGCTCAATCAAAAGTATAGTTTAACTCTGTTAGCTGAATGCACAGATCAGAAAGAAGTTTCACCGAATGATTCTGTGTAGTTTATATTTGAAGACATTGCTTTTTCCACTATTACCCTCTTAGCGCTCCGAATCTCCACTTGCATTTTCTACAGAAAGAGTGTTTCAGAACGGATCAATCAAAACTAAGGTTCAACTCTTTTAGTTGAATGAACAGAACAGAAATAAGTTTCACAGAATGCTTCTGTGTAGTTTTTATTTGTAGATATTCTTTTTCCCAATATAGGCCTCTTAGCGCTCAGAATGTCCAATTGCAGTTTCTACAGAAAGAGTGTTTCAGAACGGCTCAATCAAAAGTAAGGTTCAACCCTGGTAGTTGAATGCACAGAACAGAAAGAAGTTTCACAGAATGCTTCTGTGTAGTTTATATTTGAATATATTCCTTTTTCCACTATTACCCTCTTAGCGCTCCGAATGTCCACTTGCATTTTCTACAGAAACAGTGTTCGGAACTGCGCAATCAAAAGTATGGTTTAACTCTGTTAGCTGAATGCACATATCAAAAATAAGTTTCACACAATGCTTCTGTGTAGTTTTTATTTGAAGGTATTATTTTTCCTAATATAGGCCTCTTAGCGCTCAGAATGTCCAATTGCAGTTTCTACGGAAAGAGTGTTTCAGAACGGCTCAATCAAAACTAAGGTTCAACTCTGTTATTTAAATGCACAGAACAGAAAGAAGTTTCATACAATGCTTCTGTGTAGTTTATATTTGAACATATTATTTTTTCCACTATTACCCACTTAGCGCTACGAATGTCCAGTTGCATTTTCTACAGACAGAGTGTTTCAAAACTGCTCAATCAAAAGTATGGTTTAACTCTGTTAGCTGAATGCTCAGATCAGAAAAAGTTTCACAGAATGCTTCTGTGTAGTTTATATTTGAATATATTCCTTTTTCCACTACTACACTCTTAGCGCTCCAAATGTCCAGTTGCATTTTCTACAGAAAGAGTGTTCAGATCTGCTCAATCAAAAGTATGGTTTAACTCTGTTAGCTGAATGCACAGATCAGAAAGAAGTTTCACCGAATGATTCTGTGTAGTTTATATTTGAAGACATTCCTTTTTCCACTATTACCCTCTTAGCGCTCCGAATCTCCACTTGCATTTTCTATAGAAAGAGTGTTTCAGAACGGCTCAATCAAAACTAAGGTTCAACACTTTTAGTTGAATGAACAGAACAGAAAGTAGTTTCACAGAATGCTTCTGTGTAGTTTTTATTTGTAGATATTCTCTTTCCCAATATAGGCCTCTTAGCGCTCAGAATGTCCAATTGCAGTTTCTACAGAAAGAGTGTTTCAGAACGGCTCAATCAAAACTAAGGTTGAACACTTTTAGTTGAATGAACAGAACAGAAAGAAGTTTCACAGAATGCTACTGTGTAGTTTATATTTGAATATATTCCTTTTTCCAATCTTACCCTCATAGCGCTCCGAATGTCCACTTGCATTTTCCACACAAAGAGTGTTCTGAACTGCGCAATCAAAAGTATGGTTTCACTCTGTTAGCTGAATGCACATATCAGAAATAAGTTTCAAACAATGCTTCTGTGTAGTTTTTATTTGAAGATATTATTTTTCCCAATATAGTCCTCTTAGCACTCAGAATGTCCAATTCCAGTTCCTACAGAAAGAGTGTTTCAGAACGGCTCAATCAAATGTAAGGTTCAACTCTCTTAGTTGAATGCACAGAACAGAAAGAAGTTTCACAGAATGCTTCTGTGTAGTATTTAGTTGAAGATACTCCTTTTTGGACTATTACCCACTTAGCGCTCCGAATATCCACTGGCAATTTCTACACAAAGAGTGTTTCATAACTGCTCAATCAAAAATATGGTTTAGCTCTGTTATCTGAATTTACAGATCAGAAATGAGTTTCACAGAATGCATCTGTGTAGTTTTTATTTGAAGATATTATTTTTCCCAATGTAGGCCTCTTAGCGCTTAGAATGTCCAATTGCAGTTTCTACAGAAAGAGTGTTTCAGAACGGCTCAATCAAAAGTAAGGTTCAACTCTTTTAGTTGAATGCACAGAACAGAAAGAAGTTTCATACAATGCTTCTGTGTAGTTTATATTTGAACATATTCTTTTTTCCAATATTACCCACTTAGCGCTACGAATGACCAGTTGCATGTTCTACAGACAGAGTGTTTCAAAACTGCTCAATCAAAAGTATGGTTTAACTCTGTTAGCTGAATGCTCAGATCAGAAAGAAGTTTCACAGAATGCTTCTGTGTAGTTTATATTTGAATATATTCCTTTTTCCACTACTACCCTCTTAGCGCTCCAAATGTCCAGTTGCATTTTCTACAGAAAGAGTGTTCAGATCTGCTGAATCAAAAGTATGGTTTAACTCTGTTAGCTTAATGCACAGATCAGAAAGAAGTTTCACAGAATCATTCTGTGCAGTTTATATTTGAAGACATTCCATTTTCCACTATTACCCTCTTAGCGCTCCGAATCTCCACTTGCATTTTCTACAGAAAGAGTGTTTCAGAACGGCTCAATCAAATCTAAGGTTCAAATCTGTTAGTTGAATTCACAGAACAGAATGTAGTTTCACAGATTGCTTCTGTGTAGTTTGTAATTGAAGATATTCCCTTTTCCACTGTTACCCTCTTAGAGCTCAGAATGTCCACTTGCATTTTCTACAGAAAGTGTGTTCAGAACTGCTCTATCAAAAGTATGATTTAACTCTGTTAGGTGAATGCACAGATCAGAAATAAGTTTCACAGAATTCTTCTGTGTAGTTTATATATGAAGATATTCCATTTTCCACTATTACCCACTTATCTCTCTGAATGTCCAGTTGCATTTTCTACAGAAAGCGTGTTTCAGAACTGCTCAATCAAAAGTATGGTTTAGCTCTGTTAGCTGAATGCACAGATCAGAAAGATGTTTCACAGAATGCTGCTGTGTAGTGTTTATATGGAGATATTCTTTTTACCAATATAGGCCTCTTAGCGCACAGAGTGTCCAATTGCAGTTTCTACAGAAAGAGTGTTTCAGAAAGGCTCAATCAAAAGTAAGGTTCAACTCTGTTAGTTGAATGAACGGAACAGAAAGAAGTTTCAGAGAATGATTCTGTGTAGTTTATATTTGAAGGTATTCCTTTTTCCACTATTACCTTCTAAGCGCTCCGAATGTCCACTTGCATTTTCTACAGAAAGCGTGTTTCCGAACTGCTCAATCAAAAGTATGGTTTAACTCTGTTAGCTGAATGCACAGATCAGTACGAAGTTTCACAGAATGTTTCTGTGTAGTTTTCATTTGAAGATAGTCCTTTCTCATATATAGGCCTCTTAGCGCTCCGAATATCCAATTGCAGTTTCTACAGAAAGAGTGTTTCAGAACGGCTCAATGAAAAGTAGTGTTCAACTCTTTTAGTTGAATTCACAGAACAGAAAGAAGTTTCACAGAATGCTTCTGTGTAGTATTTATTTGAAGGTATTCCTTTTTCCACTATTAACCTCTTAGCGCTCCAAATGTCCAGTTGCATTTTCTACAGAATGAGTGTTCAGAACTGCTCAAACATAAGTGTGGTTTAACCCTGTTAGGTGAATGCACAGATCAGAAAGAAGTTTCACAGAATTCTTCTGGGTAGTTTATATTTGAAGATATTCCATTTTTCACTATTACCCACTTAGCGCTCTGAATCTCCAGTTGCATTATCTACAGAAAGATTGTTTCAGAACTGCTCAATCAAAAGAATGGTTTAACTCTGTTAGCTGAATGCACAGAACAGAAAGAAGTTTCACAGAATGCTGTGGTGTAATGTTTATATGAAGATATTCTTTTTACCAATATAGGCCTCTTAGCGCTCAGAATGTCCAATTGCAGTTTCTACAGAAAGGGTGTTTCAGAAAAGCTCAATCAAAAGTAAGGTTCAACTATGTTAGTTGAATGCACAGAACAAAAAGAAGTTTCACAGAATGCTTCTGTGTAGTTTATATTTGAATATATTGCTTTTTCCAATACTACCCTCTTAGCGCTCCAAATGTCCAGTTGCATTTTCTACAGAAAGAGTGTTCAGAACTGCTCAATCAAATGTATGATTTAACTCTCTTAGCTGAATGCACAGATTAGAAAGAAGTTGCACAGGATGCTTCTGTGTAGTTTTTATTTGAAGATATACTTTTTCCCAATATAGGCCTCTAGCGCTCAGATTGTCTAATTGCAGTTTCTACACAAAGAGTGTTTCAGAACTGCTCCTTCAAAAGTAGGGCTCAACTCTGTTATTTGAATGCACAGAACAGAAAGTAGTTTCACAGAATGCTTCTCTGTAATTCATATTTGACGATATTACTTTTTCCACTATTACCCACTTAGAGCTCCGAATGTCCACTTGCATTTTCTACAGAAAGAGTGTTCAGAACTGCTCAATCAAAAGTATGGTTTAACTCTGTTAGTTGAATGCACAGATCAGAAAGAAGTTTCACAGAATTCTTCTGTGTAGTTTTTATTTGAAGATATTCCTTTTTCCAATATAGGTCTCTTAGCGCTCAGAATGTCCAATTGCAGTATCTGCAGAAAGAGAGTTTCAGAACTGCTCCATCAAAAGTAAGGTTCAATACTGTTAGTTGAATGCACGGAACAGAAAGAAGTTTCAGAGAATGCTTCTGTGTAGTTTATATTTGAAGATATTCCTTTTTTCACTATCACCCTCTTAGCGCTCCGAATCACCACTTGCATTTTCTACAGAAAGAGTGTTTCAGAACGGCTCAATCAAAAGTAAGGTTCAACTCTTTTAGTTGAATGAACAGAACAGAAAGAAGTTTCACAGAATGCTTCTGTGTAGTATTTAGTTATAGATATTCCTTTTTCAACTATTACCCTCTTAGCGTTCCGAATGTCCACTGGCAGTTTCTACACAATGAGTGTTTCAGAACAGCTCCTTCAAAGTAAGGCTCAAATCTGTTAGTTGAATGCAGAGAACAGAAAAGAGTTTCAGAGAATGCTTCTGTGTAGTTTTAATTTGGGGATATTCCTTTTTCCACTAATACAATCTTAGCGCTCCGAATGTCCACTTGCATTTTCTACAGAAAGAGTTTCTCATAAATTCTCAATCAAAAGTATCGTTTAACTCTGTTAGCTGAATGCACAGATCAGAAATAAGTTTCACAGAATGCTTCTGAGTAGTTTTTATTTGGAGATATTCTTTTTCCCAATATAGGCCTCTTAGCGCTCCGAATATCCAATTGCAGTTTCTACAGAAAGAGTGTTTCAGAATGGCTCAATCAAAAGTAGGGTTCAACTCTTTTAGTTGAATGCACAGAACAGAAAGTAGTTTCACAGAATGCTTCTGTGTAGTATTTAATTGAATATATTCCTTTTTCCACTATTACCCTCTTAGCGCTCCGAATGTCCACTTGCAGTTTCTACAGAAAGAGTGTTTCAGGACTGCTCCTTCAAAAATAAGGCTCAACCCTGTTAGTTGAAAGCAGAGAACAGAAGCAAGTTTCAGAGAATGCCTCTGTGTAGTTTTTATTTGAAGATATTCCTTTTTCCACAATTACCATCTTAGCGCACCGAATGACCACTTGCATTTTCTACAGAAAGAGTGTTTCAGAACTGCTAAATCAAAAGTATCGTTTAACTCTGTTAGCTGAATGCACAGATAAGAAAGAAGTTTCACAGAATGCATCTGTTTAGTTTTTATTTTAAGATATTCTTTATCCCAATATAGGCATCATAGCGCTCAGTATGTTAAATTGCAGTTTCTACAGAAAGAGTGTTTCAGAACGGCTCAATCAAAAGTAAGGTTCAACTCTGTTAGTTGAATGCACAGAACAAAAAGAAGTTTCACAGAATGCTTCTCAGTAGTTTATATTTGAATATATTCCTTTTTCCACTATTACCCTCTTAGCGCTCCGAATGTCCACTTGCATTTTCTACATAAAGAATGTTCAGAACGGCTCAATCAAAAATATGGTTTTACTCTGTTAGTTAAATGCACATATCAGAAATAAGTTTCAGAGGACGCTTCTGTGTAGTATTTAGTTGAAGATATTCCTTTTTTGAATATTAACCTCTTAGCGCTCCGAATGTCCACTGGCAGTTTCTACACAAAGAGTTATTCAGAACTGCTCCTTCAAAAGTAATGCTCAACACTGTAAGTTGAATGCAGAGAACAGAAAGAAGTTTCACAGAATGCTTCTGTGTAGTTTATATTTGAATATATTCCTTTTTTCAGTATTACCCTCTTAGCGCTCCGAATGTCCACCTGCATTTTCTACAAAAAGAGTGTTCAGAACTGCTCAATCAAAAGTATGGTTTATCTCTGTTAGCTGAATGCACATATCAGTACGAAGTTTCACAGAATGCTTCTGTGTAGTTTTTATTTGAAGATAGTCCTTTTTCAAATATAGGCCTCTTAGCGCTCCGAATATCCAATTGCAGTTTCTACAGAAAGAGTGTTTCAGAACGGCAAAATGAAAAGTAGGATTCAACACTTTTAGTTGAATTCACAGAACAGAAAGTAGTTTCACAGATTGCTTCTGTGTAGTATTTATTTGAAGGTATTCCTTTTTCCACTATTACCCTAGTAGCGCTCGGAATGTCCACTTGCAGTTTCTACAGAAAGTGTGTTTCAGGGCTGCTCCTTCAAAAATAAGGCTCAACTCTGTGAGTTGAATGCAGAGAACAGAAAGAAGTTTCAGAGAATGCCTCTGTGTAGTTTTTATTTGAAGATATTACTTTTTCCACAATTACCAACTTAGCGCACCGAATGTCCACTTGCATTTTCTACAGAAAGAGTGTTTCAGAACTTCTAAATCAAATGTATCATTTAATTCTGTTAGCTGAATGCACAGATCAGAAAGTAGTTTCAGAGAATGCATCTCTGTAGTTTTTATTTGAAGATATTATTTTTCTCAATATAGGACTCTTAGCGTTCAGAAATCCAATTACACTTTGTACAGAAAGTGTGTTTCAGAACTGCTCAATCAAAATTAAGGTTCAACTCTGTTAGTTGAATGCACAGAACAGAATGTAGTTTCACAGAATGCTTCTGTGTAGTTTATATTTGAATATATTCCATTTTCCACTAGTACCCACTTAGCGCTCTGAATGTCCAGTTGCATTTTCTACAGAAAGAGTGTTTCAGAACTGCTCAATCAAAAGTATGGTTTAACTCTGTTAGCTGAATGCAGAGATCAGAAAGAAGCTTCACAGAATGCTGCTGTGTAGTGTTTATATGAAGATATTCTTTTTACCAATATAGGCCTCTTAGATCTCCGAATGTCCACTTGCATTTTCTACAGAAAGTGTGTTCAGAACTGCTCTATCAAAAGTATGGTTTAACTGTGTTAGGTGAATGCACAGATCAGAAATAAGTTTCACAGAATTCTTCTGTGTAGTTTATATTTGAAGATATTCCATTTTCCACTATTACCCACTTAGCGCTCTGAATGTCCAGTTGCATTTTCTACAGAAAGAGTGTTTCAGAACTGCTCAATCAAAAGTATGGTTTAACTCTGTTAGCTGAATGCACAGATCAGAAAGAAGTTTCACAGAATGCTGCTGTGTAGTGTTTATATGAAGATATTCTTTTTACCAATATAGGCCTCTTAGCGCTCAGAATGTCCAATTGCATTTTCTACAGAAAGAGTGTTTCAGAAAGGCTCAATCAAAAGTAAGGTTCAACTATGTTAGTTGAATGCACAGAACAGAAACAAGTTTCACAGAATGCTTCTGTGTAGTTTATATTTGAATATATTCCTTTTTGCACTACTACCCTCTTAGCGCTCCAAATGTCCTGTTGTATTTTCTACAGAAAGAGTGTTCAGAACTGATCAATCAAATGTATGATTTAACTCTGTTAGCTGAATGCACAGATCAGAAAAAGTGTCACAGAATGCTTCTGTGTAGTTTTTATTTGAAGATATTCTTTTTCCCAATATAGGCCTCTTATCGCTCAGATTGTCCAATTGAATTTTCTACAGAAAGAGTGTTTCAGAATGGCTCTATCAAAAGTAAGGTTCAACTCTGTTATTTGAATGCACAGAACAGAAAGTAGTTTCACAGAATGCTTGTCTGTAGTTCTTATTTGACGATATTACTTTTTCCACTATTACCCTCTTAGAGCTCCGAATGTCCACTTGCATTTTCTACAGAAAGAGTGTTCAGAACTGCTCAATCAAAAGTATGGTTTAACTCTGTTAGTTGAATGCACAGATCAGAAAGAAGTTTTACAGAATTCTTCTGTGTAGTTTTTATTTGAAGATATTCCTTTTTCCAATATAGGACTCTTAGCGTTCAGAATTTCCAATTGCAGTATCTACAGAAAGAGAGTTTCAGAACTGGTCAATCAAAAGTAAGGTTCAATATTGTTAGTTGAATGCAAGGAACAGAAAGAAGTTCTACAGAATGCTTCTGTGTAGTTTATATTTGAAGATATTCCTTTTTCCTCTATTACCCTCTTAGCGCTCCGAATCACCACTTGCATTTTCTACAGAAAGAGTGTTTCAGAACGGCTCAATGAAAAGTAAGGTTCAACTCTTTTAGTTGAATGCACAGAAAAGAAAGAAGTTTCACAGAATGCTTCTGTTTAGTATTTAGTTGAAGATATTCCTTTTTCGACTATTACCCTCTTAGCGTTCCGAATGTCCACTGGCAGTTTCTACTCAAAGAGTGTTTCAGAACACCTCCTTCAAAAGTAAGGCTCAACTCTGTTAGTTTAATGCAGAGAACAGAAAGGAGTTTCAGAGAATGCTTCTGTGTAGTTTTTATTTAGGGATATTCCTTTTTCCACTATTACAATCTTAGCGCTCCTAATGTCCACTTGCATTTCCTACAGAAACAGTGTTTAATAACTGCTCAATCAAAAGTATGGTTTAACTCTGTTAGCTGAATGCACAGATCAGAAATAAGTTTCACAGAATTCTTCTGAGTAGTTTTTATTTGGAGATATTCTTTTTCCCAATATAGGCCACTTAGTGCTCAGAATGTCCAATTGCGATTTCTACAGAATGAGTGTTTCAGGACGGCTCAATCAAAAGTAAGGTTCAACTCTGTTAGTTGAATGCACAGAACAGAAAGAAGTTTCACAGAATTCTTCTGTGTAGTTTATATTTGAATATATTCCTTTTTCCTGTATTACCTTCTTAGTGCTCCGAATGTCCACTTGCATTTTCTTCAGAAAGAGTGTTCATAATGGCTCAATCAAAAGTATGGTTTTACTCTGTTAGTTGAATGCACATATCAGAAATAAGTTTCACAGAATGCTTCTGTGTAGTATTTAGCTGAAGATATTCCTTTTTCGACTTTTATCCTCTTAGCTCTCCGAATGTCCAATTTCAGTTTCTACACAAAGAGTGTTTCGGAACTGCTCCTTCAAAAGTAAGGCTCAACTCTGTTAGTTGAATGCAGAGAACAGAAAGAAGTTGCAGAGAACAGAAAGAAATTTCACAGAATGCTTCTGTTTACTTTATATTTGAATATATTCCTTTTTCCACTACTACCCTCTTAGCGCTGCAAATGTCCAGTTGCATTTTCTACAGAAAGAGTGTTCAGAACTGCTCAATCAAAAGTACGGTTTAACTCTGTTAGCTGAATGCACAGATCAGAAAGACGTTTCACAGAATGATTCTGTGTAGTTTATATTTGAAGATATTCCTTTCTGTTCTCTGCATTAAAATCAATCAAAAAATTATATTGAAATTGAAATACTGAATTTTATACTAAAGACAAGGCATACAACTGAAAATGAAATTTTCCAGGTGAAAATTTCCAAATCATAAATATGTAGGGACAAAAAACTTTATTTATAAAGAAAAAGATAATTCTAATTAATTGATGATTCCAAGGTTTACAACTTTAAAAGTAAATATTATCTTTGAAGTAAAGTCCATTTAAATTATTTATGCCGCCAAAATTTTAGTAATTGTATATGTATATCATGTAAACTTTTTCGAGAAAGATGGAATTGGAAATGTTAGAGTATTATGCGGAAAAAATCACCTAAAGGAAAAAATTATCTCCTCATGAAATATTACTTTAGCCACTTTGACAGGTGTAGGTAAAAGAACACTTAATGCACATCAATATGATTAGGAGATGCGCGCTTAGAAATACGTTATCATTGAAAAGAGTATTGTATTATCAGGTTTGCAGGGGCCCTTCTTATCCTTCATATTTATGTAACTTTGTCATCTATAGAAAGATTATAAGAATTTTAAAAATAGCTGATAGTTAAGAAACATCACCATAACACTGTGCTGAATGCATAATAAAACATTTCCCTTCTCTCTAAAAGCCTTTTAAAATTATGTACCATAATCAGTATGGCCAGCAGAGGGTCATTTCCATGTTCAAGTTCCTCTGTTTCTCGAGGGTGAGAATCCTTCTATAGTCTTCTGAGGGTGACACTGTAGTGTTTTCTTAGCCTGATTATTTTTATCTATTTTTTCCGATCCTTTCCTTTGTATATTTACATTTTACATATTGAAAGTTATTTTTTCAAATATTTTATATGCAAATTTACAAAGTACAACGACTGTACATTAAAATAACTTATTTATGCCATATGGAAGATTAAATATAATTTTGCAATATCTAATATTGATTGTTTAGTTTCTAATCATTGATACTTGACATGATTTTTCCCAGCATACCTCAAAATATTCTTCAAAATCCTGCGAATTAATTCCTGTAACACTTCTGAGGTGTATTAATAAGCTAGAGATGTAAAGAAGATTTGCAGAGAAAATTAGGTTCCCAAATTAGAAATTTTGTCCCACTATCGACTAGAAACCTCTTGAAATGATCAAAAACAATAATAATGCATGTCATAGAGGAAAACCAATAAGGCTGCTGCAGCATGACTACCTCTGTGACCTCATACAAGTTACGTGTGGGTCCCTACTTCTGTGACCTCAGACAAGTTACGTGTGGGTCCGCACTTATTTTCTTCATCTCTAATAAATATTTGACAAATCTCATTTTCAAAAGTCTTTTAAGGCCTATCCACCTTTATTTTTCAGATGGAGTTTTGCTCTCATTGCCCAGGCTGCAGTGCAATGTCATGGTCTCGGCTCACACAACCTCCGACTCCCGGGTTCATGTGATTCTCCTGCCTCCACCTCCTGAGTAGCTGGGATTACAGGTGCGCAACACAACGCCCAGCTAATTTTTTGTATTTTTAGTAGAGATGGGGTTTCACCATGTTGGTCAGGCTGGTCTTGAACTCCCGACCTCAGGTGATCTGCACGCCTCGGCCTCTCAAAGTGCTGGGATTACAGGCATGAGCAACCGCGGCCTGTGAGGGCTTTCTACTTTTAAGATGTCAGGACGTATAGCCTGGGAGGTAAATGGTAGTATATATATACATATATATATATATATGTATATATATATACACACACACACTGTATATATATACATATATACGGTATATTATACTATATATACATATATACTGAATATTATACTCTATATATACATATCTACTGTATATTATATGTATATATATATATATACACATACACACATACACACATACACACATGAGACAGAGAGAAGAGATAGACAATTTCATGTGAAAATATAAACTGTTAACATAATATTTTGCTTCTCTGAGGAATATTTAGCATTGTTCTCAATCTTCTCTGCAGAATTTAAGCATTTTTCTCAGAACTCACCAGATAGAATGAGGGAGGGGCCATATGATACGAGCCAGAGATGAAGGGAGAACAATAGAGAGGGTGCTTTGGGAAAAATAGTACAGTAAGGCTAGGGAATACTTCTCTCCAACAAAAAGACCAAGGTCACAGCTGTATCTCTTCAGAAGCCAAACTTTCTTTTAAAATGTCAATTTCC
Source organism: Symphalangus syndactylus (assembly GCF_028878055.3). NCBI lineage: Eukaryota > Metazoa > Chordata > Mammalia > Primates > Hylobatidae > Symphalangus > Symphalangus syndactylus. The sequence goes on along the minus strand of NC_072433.2, from coordinate 139,791,234 downwards.
ATCTATTTCTTGCTTCACAGACATTCCATTCATTGCTGGATTTCAAATAAAGCCTTTCCATGTGCAACCTTTCTATAGAAAAAGAGAAATATGGGGGACAGTACAGTCTAAGAAGTGATTAAGAATATCTAGTGGACTTTCCCAGACTGTAAATCTTTACATATATCTGAGCCTAATGAGGTGATTTATTGTGCTATAATGCACAGTGAACTATACAGATGCTTCTTTTTGATCATGCTGCAGAATGGAACTAAATACTAAATACCAAATAGCACTCCCATGATTCTTATACATGTCATTCATATGGCATATTTATGCTTTTTTATATAGCAATTCTTATTCTTAGCTCTTAGGCAATTACGGAATCTTTTTGTCATTTTAATAATCATGCTCCATTTGAGTTATGCAAGGTAGAAATTCTAAGTAGAAAATCTTGTTTTTATTGAAAGTTTTTAGTAAACATTTTGGAAAAAGTCTGTTTTTTGATGCTACTTCTGCACGCTTTCTCAACATGATATTACTTGGTATTGTCCTTATTAACCATAGTACACCATATTCTGCAAATGTTAGAGAGGGTTAAAAATCAGTCATGTATAAGTAAAGCTAATGAAATAGAAAGGAAACCATATTTAGGAAATGGAAGGCAGAAGCAAATGTATTAACCGTGAGTTAGAAACGGTTTAGTCTTTGGAATGAAGCAGCAAGAGTTTAAAAATCTGGTTTGTGATTCACTAGCTTTGTGACCTTGGAGAATTACTTCAGATTTCTGAGTATCAGTTTAGTAGGTGATATCAATTGCAACTTCGCAGAAATATCACAAGTATTAAATAAAGGACTTAGTATCTGGGAGAGCATAGAAAATTACTAATAGTTACATTTTTGTTAATATTACCGTTATTATTATCATACGTATAGTATTTTCTTTCACTGACAATGCATTTAGGACATAAGGAGAACTATAGAACAGTGCTTCTCCAACTTAAATGCAGAGCATGAATCACCTGGAGTTTTGTCAAAATGCGAATTCTGACTCAGTAGCCCTGCAAACTAAGGAAATCTTGATAATGCTGGTGCTGCTAGTTCACCAACAGACCACACGTTTTGCAACAGCTATATAGAATGTCCTGTTTCTTTTTTTAATCACAAAACATGGCAAGCTCTAAAATAAAGCAGAATAACAGATTTAAATGTTAATACTCATGTCCTCAATTTATAATTTCTCCCTCCCTAACAATGGTATAATTCTGATTAAAAATTAGCAAAGAAAAAAATGGAAATTAATCTTCCTATGTTTATTCTTTTAACAAATTCTGTGTGATTACTACTGGGTTACTTGCTGTAGGAAATAGAAAAATTGCTTTGACATAGATCCTCAAGAATCTGTCCCACTACAAGCTTCTTTTTGTAGGAAGCTAAAAGATTTATATAAATAACCGTAATTAAAGAGACAAATGAAGAAGTGCAATGAAAGACGTAGGGAAAGTGCTAGAGGAGTTCGGGGTGGAGGAAAATTATCCTATAATAATATCTATGCGTAACATTATGCTATCTTCCCTAACCAGCGCTTGACCAGATTGTCACAGTGAACTTTGGTCCTTTCTTATATCTTAGTTTTGGTTCCCACATCCTTCTGTTTGGGGAAGTTCTTGTTTTCCTCATGTAATGACAACAACACTTAAACAATGTATACTAGATAAAAGGAACTATATTGCTTTATTTACATAGTTAATTTAATTTGTACAATGAACTATGAAGTAATCAGCATTATTTCCTTCATTTTACATATGAGAAAATGGAGAATCAGCGACATTGAATCATCTCAAGTTTCTAAAATATCCACTCTCACCAGGCTGTTTACCCTGTTTTTGTCTGTATGCTGCTATAACAAAATGCCACAGATTGAGTAATTCATAAAAAACAGAAATGTATTTCTCACAGTTCTGGGGCTGAGAAGTCCGAAATCAAGGCAGTGGAGATTTGGCAGTTGGTCCCGAGGTGGCACCTTCTTGCTTCGTCTTCACGTGACAAAAGTGGGCAAAAACGGACAATGTAACGACATGGCAGAAGAGACTGAGGAGCCCGGCATTCCTCTAAAGCATCTCTTACGAGGACGTTTATCTCATTTATGAGGGTGGATCCTTCTTCATTTAATCACTTAACCAAAAGCCCCATCTCTTGATGTCATTGTCCTGGGATTTTAGTTTCAACATACAAACTTTGGATGGGCACATAGGTTCAAATCATAGCACCCTCCAAATTATAATGCCTCTCTCATGCCTGTTCTCCTTGAAGTACCCTCTGGTTTTGCTCTCTTCATTCTTGCCATCACAGTTAACCCTTCAGTTCCATTTCTTTAAGTAATCTCTAAATTTGTAAGATGGTTCCATCTTTTTTTTTTGTATATGGCAGTCTCTCAAACATATTTGTCATATGAACTAAGCAGGTAAATATGTAAATGCCAGCTAAATTTTAGTGAATGATATAATGGCCTAAAGTTGTATCTACCCTTCAGCCAAATATATTTACTTTTAGTAGCAATCTCCTGTCATATACAGAGTCACGACTCTAGGGGTAAGCATTTTAGCCTGTGGGTAAGATGTAAAGCAGTGGTATGTTATAGTGACAACTCACTGTCATAGCACTGGGACATGCTCCTCTATCTGCTACAAATTGAATCAACAAAATATATATGATTTTGTCAGATTTAAATGTATGCTCCTGTTAGTAAAATAAAAGTATGGGAAAACTTTACGGAGTAGATTTAATAGAAATGTTTTCCTGAGTTATCTGCCTTCTTTATTTTTATGTTATGCTTTAAGTCTATGGTCAATGTATAGAGCTATGATTGATGTGCTTTTCCAATTCTGTTCAGATCAGACAGGTTAATTTTCTTCTTTTAAATCTTCTTGAATTTTGTCTAACACTTTTTGTTCCAATTTCTTACTAGATTATACTCCCTTCCCTAACTGCTTCATGATTACTTATACACAAACAATATTATGATATTGACACATTGAATTCATTTTAGGTGATGATTTTGGTCATAAACATGAGCAGGTTGTGAAGTGTTTCAGCCATCCCAGGGCATGGCTGTGAGTCCCTTGTCTAATGTTTCAAAAAAATCTTGAATTTGTGATGATGCTGTGATGGTCCCTCAGATATTCTTACACACATCTTTGCCCCTTGTTCCCTCTAACTTTCCTCTTCTGATAAAAAAGCAAACACTGCCAAGCTCAAATGGAATTACATTTGGATGCAAGTGTCACTATGCAATGGTTGCCAATAAAAGTACACAAGGAATTTCATTATGGTGAATTAAAGGCAAACAGACTTCAGAGAAATGAGCACGAACATGAAAATGGCGCATGGTACGCGGATCTCACTGGAAAGTCATTCGGTACACAATGTTTTCACTAGAAAAATCCATTAGCTTTAGCTAGAAATTGAAATTACTTTGTAGGAAATCAGAATAAAATATGTGAAAACATTATATTCTGTGCAAGATTAATACCACGCCTGGTGTTGAAAGGTTTGTGGTCTTGCTTCGACGATGCTAAAAGGTCAGAAACCACAAAGATGCATATGTGTTGTCGTTTGCACAGTTACTAATTTTTCTCATTATTTCCATAATGCGATGTGCTGTTTCAACAGAGAAACCCTCTGGAGAGTGGCTTGCACTGTTTTCAGGCAGCTCTTTTGCTTTCATGTTTTGGCCTTGGCCAGGGAATTCAGACAGACTTTTCAGTTATTTTCGACAAGAATGTATTCATTGATTGTTTTAAATAATAATAAATAGATTTTAAAATTACTGTACATTACTGCACTTTAAACGCCATGAGGTCAAGGACTCTAAAGTCTGGACATCATTGTATACCCTACATCTTGCACAAGGTTTAGAAAAAATGGCATGGACACCTATTTTTTGAATCAATAAATGAATACATAAAAGAATTCCAAACTCTAGTCCAAGGTTTTAGATTAATAATGTATTAAAATGCGTAAAATTTATAGACAAAACTCTTCTTATTTAGAAGTTTATTCTTTAGTTGGAGAGATAAAATATATGCACATAAAAGCTTAAGGAAAAATAATAAGGGTTTTGAAGTACTTACTATGTGAAAAATTTAGCATAAATCTTACATCCATTTATTTAACACATTTTATACGTTGCATTATTTATATATAGTGCTGATTGGTAGAATTCATATGTGAACGGAACTATAAAAATTTTGAGGATAAGCACTAGAAACACAGAATAAATAGAGTGTTAACATGCAAAACACAGAAATACTTAAATTGACTAGGTGAAAGAAAAGATTTCTGGTTCCATGTACACTGATTATTGAGGGATGAGTATGACATTATTATGCCAGAATCGATAAATATTTTAAATAGGGAGAAAACTATAATTATATATCTTTGTGTTCAACAGGAGTAGCAGTACTGATAAAGTAGAAGTTTGTTATACCTTTTTTATAGTCTTTTAAAGTTGTTTATAAATAAAATCTACTCTTAGTTAATTAATGGTTGATGTTCATTGAAGTGTTTTCAAATTTTTGACCTCTGAATTGCCTTGTACATATGGAGAAATAAAGCTTGCCTAGCATAATTTCTTGAGTGGAGAATGAATGATCTGGATAGATTTGTTGACAATATGTCTGTACTTATTTTATTAATTCTTTAATCTTCATGAAGAAAAATATAAAAGTCATATTCTAGTATTTTATACCATGGAAAAAATGTCTTATCCTTTTCCTAAGGAAAAATACATCATGACACAAAAGTAAAGTTAATTAAATTACTTACTTTATTAATTAACTGTCTATTATTTCTATGGGTTGAAGTAAATTTGATACTCAATGCTATTTAATCTAATTCTAAAAGCTTGAATGAGTAATGATTTTTTCATGTAAGGTTAGTTGAAATAAATTATCACTGATTTTCAGATTTAATATTAATTAGCTATTGCATATTCTTAATGGGAAATAAGTGTTTAAAAAGCCCTTTTTGGTTGCGAAAAGACCACGCCCATTGTAGACTTCTTAGAATACATCACATCTGGCCTCCTTTTTAGAGTGGGGAATTCAACTCATAAGTGGCTGGACATTGATTCTGAACATTTTGAACATTATTTGCCTGTCTTCACTCATACTGGTTGCTGTTCTTTTATAAGTAATCACCATGTTTAGCATGCACTTGAACTATTGTTACTTAGGGTGCTTGACTATTTACAAGTCTCACTAGGATTCTAGGTATTCATTAGTCTCGTGGTGTGTATTTGCTGATGGTCCTATTATCTTTGTTGGTTCAGTTACACAGTACCATCCAAGATGCTGCAACACATTATACACAGGCTATGGGTTGTGGGAGCTACAGATTTCAGTTATTATTTAGGCTCAGAAACTTAGAATCTCTGCAAGGTTGGACATGATCCTTAGTCTTGTTTTAAGACCGTCTTGTTTTAAAAGTTAAACCCAAATTCTTAAAATATAGAATAGGGGTGCTAGTAGTGCTCACAGAATTGTAGTAAAGATCAGCTGGGAAAGAAGAGCCTATTAAACAGAGCCTGGTATTTAATAAGTATCAGCTGCCTTCAATTAGGAATCTGTGTTGTCATGATTAGAAGATTGCTGGTTTATTTTACAGATCTGTAAGTATAGCCAAAATATGTCAAAATAACCACCAGAAAGAATCATATACCGTCCCTTGAACATTTCATCCCTAGAATCTAGCCAGATTAGCATCTCTATACTGGCAATACTGTTAACACAGATTGTGCTCAAACCCCTCATTGACTTTTCAGCACCTGTAAATTACTGGAGATTTAGGAAGAAGTCTGGGGTTATGGCTTAGTTAAGCTGAGTGGCCAGAAAGTGTGAGATGCTGGATGCCTCCTCCAGTTCATTTCTCCAGCCGCCGCACCAGGCGTATCCATAGCTCCGCTCCCGGGAGCTCGTCTCCGGCGTGGGGTGTGTGCGCACCCCTGGCCGGGCGGAGCCTGGAGCCTGCTCATTAGCAGCGCGGGCAGCTCGTGCGCCCGCAGGAGGGAGGCGGAAGCACAGCCCTGAGCCGCCAGCAGGAGGAGGGAGCGCGGCGGCTGCAGGCAGGGGAGGGAGAGGAAAGAACGGAGGGACGGTTCCCGGACAGAGCGGGAGGAATCGGGGAGCGGCCAGTCCAGGGGGAGCTGCTCTGCTGCGCTGCGCTCGTTATTCACAGGACGCGGCGGCGCTTCCCGGGGCCGCTTCCCGGTCCCCTGGGTGGAGGCTGCCATCTAAACCTGACTCCAGGTGAGTTCCCCAAAGAGGCGAAGCGAGGGGTCTCGAACCAGAGACTTGGAACTGGCGAGGCTGCTCGGCTCCCCAAGCGCTGCTGCCTTGACATTTCCCGATTCACGGGAGGTTTTGGGGGCGGCTGCACAGGCTGGAGGGGCGGATGGGCGGTTGCGATCCTCAGCCGGCGTGGGGGCGTTCGGGAGGAATTAGCTTCAGTGAACGGGGTTTTAGGAGATGTCCGCAAGGCACGCGCTATGTACGCGTTTCTAGACGAGCTTTTGAGACAGAAATTTGGCTTCCCGGATGCCCGTTTTGGCCTTCTGTCCTTCCTTTTGCTTGCCTCATGCCCAATTTTCCAAGCCGAGGAAAGGACTGGAAGGGCGTGGAAGTAGGAGGTCTGGGCACAGCATTCGGCAGGGCAGCCCTGGTCTCCAAGTTTGGGGGTGGGGGGTGGGACTCTTTTCCTTTCAGCCTAATTTACCAGGGGAAAACCCGCAGAGCACCTTGAGGTGCCTTTGCTCCGCACCCTCCATAAGCTTATTAGAGGGAACTTGAGGCTCGCTAGACAACCTGTGACAGGTGACGGCAATTTAGCTTAAAAGCCATGTTGGTTCACTTCGTCTCCTCTTTATCCTTTGTTGCAAAATTGATACCTTTTTGGATTTCTTTAACAGCACAAAGTTTAAGTGGCCGGCTGACAGGAAATATTTCTTTTGAAAATGCTATGAGAAAAGTGATGAGTTAACGTTGAGAGAAAGGCAACTTTATTTTCTCGGAAGAACTTTGGGGAAAGAGATTGATAGGGAAATTCTGGGCATGAAATTATGGACATTTCCCACAGAACTTCCTTCATTTATTTATTTTTTTACATTTCCTTCATTTTTTTTTTAATCGTGTGTGTGTGTATCAGAGAGACAAAATTCGTTGGAGGTATTAGGACTTTATTTGGTTTAGAAGTTTCTTTCTTACTAATAGCACTAATTTGTGATCTTCATGATTATAAGAATTTACTGAGTGTTTTGCTTTTAGGTGTTTTGGGTCTGTTTTTTAAAAAAATTCAATACTTACTTTGTGGGCCCTGCTGAATACCTCTCAATAAAATCGGTGGGCATACAGTTAGTGACATGACCCCTGTGGATTTAATAGCAGGTAAGTATACAAATGATAAGTTTAGGAAATAAATGTCAGAATCAACATTTAGGTGTGAAATTGAAATATCTTTCAAATATTTACCAAACTCTCTTATAGGATCCAATGTCATTTTATGGTCAAGAGAGCTTAAAGGTTTCTCAGATTGAGATATATGTATCTACTTTGTTAATCCAAATGTAATGTTTTATTTTGTTCTTTAATGACTGTTTGAATTCAACAAATAAAACTTGCATATTTAATGTAAGGTTCTTTCACATATATTACTTCTCCAATTTTTAATATAAATTTAAGGAGAAAAGCAATATTCCATTTTGTAGATGAAGAGACTGTGTCACAGAAGTATTACTTTACCTAGATTTCTGTAATTATTATGTTATAAACTTAGAAATTACATATTATTCTGGAACATATAAAATATATGAATGTTATAAACCATAAGAATTCAGACCTATGCTATTTAACTTCAAGTTTAGTTCTTTACCCAAACAATTGCATGACTACATTGAGACTACTGAAGTAATTATATATGAACATGCTATACGAAAAAATACTTAAAACATTTCTTATTTTTGTCGTTTCTCTTTGATATAAAATATACTATAATTTAATGGAGTTATATTCCATATTTAGATGCTCCTAACTTCCAAATAACACCTAAACTCCTAAAAACTGACCTGTGTCCTTCTTAATAGAAGTGGCTTGACCGGGAGACCCAATTTTTACTAAGAATATTCTTGGGATAATTTATGTCTTATAATCAAGATAAAGACAGGCCACATTTAGTTGTATTTTTAAACCACTTAGTGTGAAGTTGCAACGCAGACATAACTTGCTTTCAGGCTACACTGCCAGCTTTGCAGTGAATAGTCTTTAAGATTCCGTGGAAACATTGGCAGATATAGCTAATGTCTATCTGATGTAGGATTTATGAGAAAAGGAGAGGTAGAAACTGAATGCTCTTATATTTCATATGTGACCACATTCATAAAACTTTATTGATAAGTACTTTGTTGTCTGACACGGGCTGATACAAATAGGCTTCTTCAAGAGTTGAGGAAGAAAACTAAATCCCTATAATACAGCCTTTTTCCTCCTTTTCTTTCTTAAGCGGTAATAGTTGATCCTAGCTTTTGTGTGTCTATGCATGCTCAATACAGTTAGGGGTATAAGGAGAAGTTAAGCAAGAATATTGAATGCTAGCTAGGAAAGTTTTTGGAGTCTCAAATACTTTGGAACGATTTTTCACATTATATACATAAAATTCCTAGTTACATTTGGGAACTAAGTATATTATACACAACTTTGCATCTGATTACAGGATTCCCTGTACATTTATAGCTCAGGTATTCTGGAAAGAGTCAAGATAATTAGTTTTATGGCTCTTGCCCGTGTGACCTGTTTCTTTCTGGTCCTGATATTAAAAGGATGACTTAAATTTTCTGGAATGTCAAAATTTTCTCTTCCCTTGGATCCTACAAAATACTTCAAGCAGTGTATGTGTGATACTCGCTGTCATTCCAACATTTCCAATCCTCCTGAGAATGCTAAACAATGCCCTAGATTTCTTCCTTTGTAATTCTTTCAGATAGAGGGTTAGCTGAGTTAGGAAGAAAGGAGAGAGGGAGAGAAGAAGAGAGATGACATTTTATCCCTCAGGAAAGAACAAGACCAATTGTATTCCTAATTTAGAAATATTATTCTACAAACATTCCTGAACAAGAGGGCTTTGCATATACATTAAAGCAGAATACCTAGTCAACTTCTAGTTATGCCATGTAGTGAAATGGAAGTAAGATGAGCAGGCCGAGATCATTTTTGTTGGAGAACTGAGACCACATGAAATAGGTAACAGAGTTACCCCAACTGGGGGGCAAGAGGACTTGAAAGTTTCCTCCATAAATTTGCAGTTAGTACAGGGCTGCTCCAGTGATCAGAGTCATGAATGCCCTAGAGTGTCTGTATAACCCTGTACACAGGCTGAGACAGCTCTAACGGCCCAGAAAAGCCTCTGGACAGAATCACTGCACCCTTGGACATTGTCCGACCGCATGTATGAGAATAGTGAGTGCTGAGGAGTTGTGGGTAGCTCGGTACAACTCTTGCTAAAGGAGTGTCATCAACATTCATTGCTGAAAGTGAATTTTTTCATTCACATATGTGATGCCTATTAGGTCATGATTTCTTGGATACCAATTTGTACAAGATATGAATTAATTTTTGAACATCCTTTCTTAAAAGTACCATGTTCATATAGTTGCTCATTTTAATATGAGTAGTTCAGATGGGACATAATAGAGTAAGGAAATGATTGAACATCCTAAGATCTAGTGTATATACCTTTGTTCATGATGAGATTCATCCCCTGTCCCCCTTTGTAGTGACACTGATGGCATAAGGAGTATTAGATGAAATTTAATGCAGAAAACAATGGGATATATGAATGGTAGATATGGTTGACAACCACCATTTTCACTGAAGTTGTTTCAAAGCAAAGAAATTTGGGATAAATTCATTTTATTTGCTCCTGAAGGGTAATTAGGAATAAGTAGGAATTGTGAAGAGGCTGTAGTGTTGACATTAAGAGAAGTTTTTGATTCTTAAAATAGGATATATTACACAAGAGTGAACAAACAGAAGATACTGAACAAATATTCTGTCATAAGTAAGTGATGGATTATTCGGACTTGTTGAACTATGTTTTTAAATGTATTATTTAAATATTTAAATATTATTAAAACCTTAAATAATATTTAAATATTATAAAAGTTGTAGAAAATTATGTTTTCAATACAAATATACACTTATAAGCTATATTGTAGATATGGGAGTAAACAATGCAATTTTTTTTAACTGAGTGAAAAATTTAGTTTTTTAAAATTCCAAATGGAGCTAACAGCTTAGTGTGATACATATTTTGAATTTCAAAATTTGTAACCAAATAGGACAAATGTGTTGAACTGTACTTTTCTTGAAGAACCGTGATAAGAATGAGCGGTGAAAAAATTACAGCATACTTACCAGGGATCAAATACTTGCTTAGGGTTAATAAGAAAAATCTCAGCAAACGCTAGAAATGAGGTACACGATCTATCAGAGACCCATGATTAAAGTGGTATCTTGTTAGGTATATGAGCTTCAAAAGAAACGGCATAGCTTCACTTTACCCCAGTTGCTTCTTTTGTAAAACGGGGAGACTAAGAGTGTGGTAACTCAAAATCCTTTGTTAATGATTTTCTTCTTAGAACAGTGCCAGGTCCAATTAGGATTAGATTGCTATTTTTATTATTGATATTTGCCCTAGTTCTGCCTTTTATTGACTGTGTGAAATTGGTGAAGATCCCTTTCTGAAGCTTTGTTTCTTACCTACAAGCTGGGAATAGAATACTTGCTATGAAGAGTGGTTGTTAGTACATTAGAAAGGCTGGATATTTGTTGATATAAGGGGCTCAGCGCATGGTAGAAATTTGATAGCATTTTTTTCTTGCCCTCCCATGTATTACTGTGGAGACATCCCACATATTATGTCCAAGTTTTTATTTTCCCCTCAAATGCAATGTCAAGCACAAAACATTCCCATCTCCCAATTCTCTTCTGATGTTCTACAACCATTAAAGTATAGAAAACTAGAATGAGTGTTTTTATAACTTTTGCTGTACTTAAGCATGTGGAGAGAAGAGCGCTAGATCACAGGACACACTTTGATAGGAAAAGGGAAATATTTACACTGCAAACAACTTTCTCCTCATGCTTAACAGTTTTATGCTGTCATTCTGTCAGCACCAAGTGAGATTTTTCTATTTAAATAGTTTTCTATTTGTGGTATGATAATTCATGTATGGACTTCATGTAACTAACATAAATATAATGGATGGTTGAGAAGTGGTTTATTTTTACCAAGAGGAAAAAATGTGTACACGATTTTTAAAAATATTGCTTTGAAAATATTTAAAATTAATTTTGATTCAGTTGGTGGAAGATAGCGTCACAAATTCACTGCTAGTGGTATTCTTGAGAAGTAATGTTTGAATTTTCTAGGTATTGTCCCCAGACTGGCTTAAAAGAATTTAATTTTAGATGTAAATTTTCTGCTTAACATGGAAGATTTTCCCTGAAAATATTAGCTTCATCAGATACATAGTTGCTTAGGGGTAGCTGCATGGAATTATGGGAAGAGTGAAATAGAAAAAAATTTTCATGTCTAAGTTATACATACTGGTGTAATCATATTGATTGGATGATAATGATAATTACAGCAATAATGTGATTGAAAGGGTAAGCAAGTAACATATACTACAGTTACTAATATAATCCTGTGATTGAGTTTACCACTTCGTTTCTCTTTCCTGGAAACCCTTAAGTTTGTCACTATTGCACTTTATTTCCTTTGCTTATTGTAGTGGTGTATTAGTTGTATTACTGCTGCTATAACAAATTACGACACATTTACATAACTTAACACATATTTATTGTCTTGCAGTTTCAAAGGTCAGAAGTCCAAAATCACTTTAATATGGCTAAGTCAATGTGTCTGCAGTGTGGGTTCCTTCTGGAGGTGCTGAGGGGAGAATCCATTCTCTTGCATTTTCTGCTTCTGGTGGCACCTGTCTTCATTGTCTTTTCCCCATTCCTCCATTTTCAAGGTGCGTTGCTTTTATTTCTGTTTCTGTCTCCGCGCTGTCTCCTCCTTTAACTTTGAGTCCTTCTCTCCACTTCATCTAAGGACTCCTGTGATTACTTTGGACTCATGGATGATCTGGGATAATCACCTTGTCTCCAGATCCTTAAATGAATCGTATCTACAAGTCCTTTGGCTGTGTAAGGCAGCACATTCCCAGGGCCGGGAGATTAGGTGAAGAACATCTTTTGGGACTATTATGCAGCCTATCACAAGTGGTAATATCACTTTTATGCCTTGAGACCCTGAAATTAATGTACTTGCTTACGCATGGAAAAACAATGTATCTGTGGGGGTAACAGTTTATTTTTGAACCATTAGAAGGTATTGATGGGGAAGTTTTCATCTGACAACAGATACTGATAAATTAAATACCCTTAGATTTGTCAAAACTAGCTTTAGTAAAATATAAGTAAAAGTATTTGCACTGCTAGGGTCAAAAATATTAATTAAACCCATTATTTATCAAGGCCAAGTCCTGGATTAGTTAGGTTTAAATTAACCTAGAACATTATCTTCCATAGTGCTTAATTGTGAAGCTTAGTTCTTGTTGACAAAAGCTCATCCATATAAGAAAGCATCGAAAGGTTGGTGTTTTTTAACCTTTGCAGAATATAACTTTTCAAAGGGATGTTAGACAGTAGTTCCATCACAATTGATGCAGTTCACAGACATTCTTTGTGAATATTTTATCTCATGAGTTATATCTATGACACTAATCATAGACTTCTAGAAGAAATTTAGCAATGGTCATGTCAGCCTTTCAAATCTTTCTGTAACCTAGAAGAGGATCATTGCATAAGATAGATTCATTTTCCCCTTTATTCCATTGTTGCCAGAGAGAACTTGAAATGCCCTGTTCAAATTAATTTAATGCAAATGAATTCTTGCTGCCTCACAAGTAGTTTGTCCTTCATTTTTCTTAAAATTAGATTGAAAATGGATGTGACCTGCTTTACTGGTTGTTGTGCAGGAAGCGTTGTCCTTCCTGAAAGCTCCCTCAGTTGTCAAAATGAAGCCATTAAGAGTAAAGTAAATTATATTATCTGATCATAGTATCACAATTGACCTTAAAACAATAAATTTTATAATCAGTGCAAATTGCTGAATAGTGTTTGCAGTTGTAGAAATTTCAAAGGAAACCCTGGTTGAGATACAAAGCTGCTATAATCATTTTTAAAATCTTTGTTTTTCTTTTACTTTGGAACAGTAGTGCAGTAAGTACTTTTGCCTTATTGTTCTCTCTGCCTTCCAGAAACCCTCATTCAAATATTCTAAGTTTTTAAGTCTTTTTCATTTCTTTTAATATTGTAACATTTAACAATGTCAAAGAAAGTATAATTTTTCTGGAAATCAAGCTAAAAATAAAGAGAAGCCGATGTAAATGAACATCAAATTAACAAGATTGATTAGGAAAAGTAATTTTTGAAAAGGGCCCAAAATCCCTTTGCACATAAATGCAAAAGAATTTAGTGAAAGAAGGTGAAACTGGAGTAAAGAACTCTACGGATGCGTAAGTAACTCTTAATAAGAATGAGTAACGTACATGCATATCTTTAGCTCCCAGTTTCAGAGATACAGTAGTTGTACAACAAATGGTCCTTTCCTGCTCTTAAGGAAGCCTCTCCTCCTCCAGCCATGCCATTCCTCAGAGCAAGCTCTTCCACTGAGTTTTCAGCAACCATAAGTAAGAAGGATGGTACGATAGGCTGCGTGTACATATGGCCCTCATTAGCAGGCCAACTGTTCCTTTTGCCCACCCACATCACTGGGGACATATGGCGTTACTTTGACTGTTGAAACAAGTGTGTGTGGACATATCTTGGTATGAGTAAAAGACTGTTGATTGTCTTTCTCTTGTCGCTCGTGCAACCGTCTCCTTGTGGAGATCGTATTATCCATAACACTAGATTTGAGGATGATAAATGACGTTGTTATTATTAACTGAATTTGCCTCTCTAGTTTGATCACAAAACCAGCGAATGTTTGCTTATGGAACATGTAAAGCTTATAGAAGACGGAAAGCTTACAGAAAGAAATGATGGCTTTTCTAAGCATAAGAGTCAGGTCTTTTTCAATCAAAAACTAACTCATTCAAAAATTCAAGAGTTCTGTAAAACCAGAACAGCAGAGGTTTCAGAAATGCTATTGAGATCATTTATTATAAAATAGCCATTAATGAAATGTAATAGTGAGTCTGTTGTTGTGACTATGTGGAGAAATGAATGAGAAAATATAAGATAGGCTGGAATGAAGAGAGTCATCGGATCCCAGCATAATTCATTTTGTATAGTTCACAGTATTGTAACTTTAAAAAATTATGAATTTTTTCAGTACTGTGAATTCTGAATTTGCAATATGAGGCTTTTCAATCCTTGCAACAAGTGTGTATTTTTCAGTGGTTCTAGAATTATCGGGGCTTTCGAGCTGCTTCTGATAAGAAGGCAAGGCTAGAGGACTCGTGTTGAGGTGGCATTTGCACAGGACTTTAGATAACATACATCGATGATGTAGAGAGAAGAGCGGGTGATGTTGCTGTGGATTATAGGGGAAAGGCACCTTTTGCTCCCTCTGCTGACCTCTTTGTGTATTCAGCTGTGTAGCATATTTCTTGTATAATTACATAGTAATTTCACACACTACATTAAGAAAATCTGAACAATTTTTACTAAACTCATGTTTTCTAAATATTAAGTAAATAAAACCAATATTTGGCTAGGTAACATTTATAAAAACAGGATTTCTAGATAGATGATGATAAATTTTCATCTATATCTATAGAGCTGATAAATTTTCAAAACCCTTTGAATATCACTTGTACTACAAAGTCTCGTTTCAGTTTCAGTGCCATGGCACATTGATTAATCACCACTAAAGCGGTACATGAAATATTTGGCAATATAGGTATTTGGTAATGGTGATTGATGCACAGAATACGGCACCATTATTATGCACTGGCCTTGAGAACTTTAGTTTTCATCTTCGATCACCTGATAGAGAACAAACTAACAGCTTTTTTCTTTCACCTTGCTGGAGAATAAACTAACAACTTCAAATTATCTGATCCATCCAAAAACTTATTTCCGTGAAACTCACTGATTTATTTATTATTTCGTGGGGATCACTATTATTTGCTGTAGTAAAATATCAAATGATCGATGTTTTATACCAACATGGCAGCTCACATGGTAGGCAACAGAATGAAAACAAACAGGTTTACTACCAAGAATTATACTATATTGCTTTTATTGACAGAAAAAGCATACAGATAATTTTATTCAGAGATTTTATGTGAATTATTTTGATAAGTGTACACATATATTTATAACTGACCTTTCTTTGTCAAGTGTGTGCCCACACACGTATTCATACTAAATCAATCTTAGAGATCTTATCCAAAGATTGAATTTCTTAAAGTGACTGTTCCAAATATGTATAATTTATGGCAAAAAAGTCACAAAATGGCAATACAAGGAGGCATAAAACTGAAGATAAAGGGGGAGATGATGGTTAAAAACACCTGTAAATGAATAATTGATTTTGATTTAAATTCTTTTTAGTTCTTAGCTGATGAAATGAATATAAATGAAATTATTATGCAAAACACCTCTATTTGTTGTATATGCATGTACATATATGTGTTACAAATACAAAACTGATAGGATATTATTTAACATATATTCACACTCATAATGTGCATATATGTACAAAATGAAAATGAGTGCTTGTTTTATATGTATGTATACACACACATACACATATTGCATACTTTCATTTTTTAAAATTTTACTTTAAGTTCTGGGATACATGTGCTGAACATGCAGGTTTGTTACATAGGTATACTTGTGCCATGGTAATTTGCTGCACCCATCAACCCGTCATCTAGGTTTTAAGCTCCACATGCATTAGCTATTTGTCCTAATGCTCTCCCTCCCCTTTCCCCACACCCACCTACAGACCCCAGTGTGTGATGTTCCTCTCCCTGTGTCAACATGTTCTCATTGTTCAGCACCCACTTATGAGTGAGAACATGCAGTGTTTGGTTTTCCGTTCCTGTGTTAGTTTGCTGAGGATGATGGTTTCCAGCTTCATCCATATCCCCGCAAAGGACGTGAACTCATCCTTTTTTATGGCTGTGTAGTATTCCATGGTGAATATGTGCCACATTTTCTTCATCCAGTCTATCATTGATGGGCATTATGTTGGTTCCAAGTCTTTGCTATTGTAAATAGTCCCATGATAAACATATATGTACATGTGTCTTTAGAGTAGAATGATGTATAATCCTTTGGTATATACCCAGTAATGGGATTGCTGGGTCAAATGGTATTTCTGGTTTTATATCCTTGAGGAATCACCACATTGTATTCCACAATGGTTGAACTATTTTACAAGCCCACCAACAGTGTAAAAGTGTTCCTATTTCTCTGCATCTTCTCCAGCATCTGCTGTTTCCAGAATTTTTAATGATCACCATTCTAACTGGTGTGGGATGGTATGTCATTGTGGTTTTGATTTGCATTTCTCTAATGAACAGTGATAATGAGCTTTTTTCATATGTTTATTGGCCATATACATATCTTCTTTTGAGGAGTGTCTGTTCATATCCTTTGCCCACTTTTTGATGGGGTTGTTTGTTTTTTTTTTCTTGTAAATTTGTTTAAGTTCCTTCTAGATTCTGGATATTAGACCTTTGTCAGATGGATAGATTGCAAAAATTTTCTCATATTTTGTAGGTTGCCTGTTCACTCTTGTGATAGTTTATTTTACTGAGCAGAAGCTCTTTAGTTTGATTAGATTCCATCTGTCAATTTTGGCTGTTGTTTCAAGTGCTGTTGGTGATTTAGTCATGAAGTCTTTGCCCACACCTATGTCCTGAATCATATTGCCTAGGTTTTCTTCTAGGGTTTTTATAGTTTTAGGTTTTACATTTATGTTTTTAATCCACCTTGAGTTAATTCTTTTATAAGGTATAATGAAGGGGTCTAGTTTCTCTTTTCTGCATATGGCTACCCAGTTTTCCCAGCGCCATTAATTACATAGGGAATCCTTTCCCCATTGCTTGCTTTTGTCAGGTTTGTTGAAGATCAGATTGTTGTAGATGTGTGGTGTTATTTCTGAGGCCTCTATTCTGTTTCATTGGTCTATATATCTGTTTTGGTATTAGCACCATGCTGTTTTGGTTACTTTAGCTTTGTAATATAGTTTGAAGTCAGGCAGCGTCATGCCTCCAGCTTTGTTCTTTTTGCTTAGGTTAGCCTTGGCTCCACAGGCTCTTTTTTGCTTCCATATGAAATTTAACATAGTTTTTTTCTAGTTCTGTGAAGAAAGTCAATGGTAGCTTGATGGGAATAGCATTGAATCTATAAATTACTTTGGGCAATATGGCCATTTTCATGATATTGAGTCTTCCTATCCATGAGGATGGAGTGTTTCTCTATATGTTTGTGTCCTGTCATTTCCTTGAGCTCTGGTTTGTAGTTTTCTTTGAAGAGGTCCTTCACATCCCTTGTAGGTTGTATTCCTAGGTATTTTGTTTTCTTTATAGCAATTGTGAATGGGAGTTTACTAATGATTTGGCTCTCTGCTTGTCTGTTATTGGTATATAAGAATGATTGTGATTTTTGCACATTAATTTTATATCCTGAGACTTTGCCAAAGTTGCTTATCAGGTTAAGGAATTTTTGGGCTGAGGTGGTGGCGTTTTGTAAATATACAATCATGTCATCTGCAGACAGAGACAATTTGATTTCCTCTCTTCCTATTTGCATGCTTTTATTTCTTTCTCTTACTCGATTGCCCTGGCCAGAACTTCCAATACTATGTTGATAAGAGTGGGGAGAGAGGGCATCCTACTCTTGGGCCAGTTTTCAAAGGTAATGCTTCCAGCTTTCGGCCATTTAGCATGATATTAGCTATGCATTTGTCATAAATAGCTCTTATTTTTGTGAGATATGTTCCATCAATACCTAGTTTATTGAGAGTTTTTAGTATGAGGGGTGTTGAATTTTATTGAAGGCCTTTTCTGCATCTATTGAGATAATCATGTGGTTTTTGTCATTGGTTCTGTTTATGTGATGGATTATGTTTATTGATTTGCATATGTTGAACCAGCCTTTCATGCCAGGCATGAAGCCAACTTGATCGTGGTGGATAAGTTTTTGATGTGCTGCTGGATTCTCTTGCCAGTATTTTATTCAGGATTTTCGCATCGATGTTCATCAGTGATATTGGCCTGAAATTTTCTTTTTCTATTGGGTCTCCGCCAGGTTTTGGAATCAGAGTGATGCTGGCCTCATAAAATGATTTAGGGAGGAGTCTTTCTTTTTCTATTGTTCAGAATAGTTTCAGAAGGAATGGTACCAGCTCCTCTTTGTACCTCTGGTAGAACTCGGCTGTGAAGACATCTGGTCCTGGGCTTTTTTTGGTTGGTAGGCTAGTAATTACTGAGTCAATTTCAGAACTTGTTATTGGTCTATTCAGGGATTTGACTTCTTCCTGCTTTAGTCTTGGGAGGGTGTATGTGTCCAGGACTTTATCCATTTCTTCTAGATTTTCTAGTTTATTTGTGTAGAGGTGTTTACAGTATTCTCTAATAATAGTTTGTATTTCTGTGGGATCAGTGGTGATATCCCCTTTATCGTTTTTTAATGTGTCTATTTGATCTTTCTCTCTTTTCTTCCTTGTTAGTCTGGCTACCGGTCTATCTATTTTGTTAATCTTTTCAAAAAACCCACTCCTAGATTCATTGATTTTTTTTTGAAGGTTTTTTTGTGTTTCTCTCCCATTCGGTTCTGCTGTGATCTTAGTTATTTCTTGTTTTATACTAGGTTTTTAATGTGTTTTCCATTGCTTCTTTTGATTGTGATGTTAGGGTGTCTATTTTAGATCTTTCCCACTTTCTAATGTGGACATTTAATGCTGTAAATTTCCCTCTAAACACTGTTTTAACTGTATCCCAGAAATTCTGATATGTTGTGTCTTTGTTCTCATTGGTTTCAAAGAACTTATTTATTTCTGCCTTAATTTTGCTATTTACCCAGTAGTCATTCATAAGCAGGTTGTTCAGTTTCCATGTAGTTGTGCAGTTTTGAGTGAGCTTCTTAATTCTGAGTTCTAATTTGATTACACTGTGGTGTGAGAGATTGTTTGTTATGATTTTCATTCTTTTGCATTTGCTGAGGAGTGTTTTACTTCCAATTATGTGGTTGATTTTAGAATAAGTGCTATGTGGTGCTGAGAAGAATGTATATTCTGTTGATTTGGGGTGGAGAGTTCTGTAGGTATCTATTAGGTCCACTTGGACCAGAGCTGAGTTCAAGTCTGAATATCCTTGTTAATTTCCTTTCTTGTTGATCTGTCTAATATTGATAGTGGGTTGTTAAAGTTTCCCACTATTATTGTGTGGGAGTCTAAGTCTCCTTGTAGGTCTCTAGGAACTCGTTTTATGAATCCTGGTGCTCCTGTATTTGGCATATATATATATTTAGGATACTTAGCTCTTCTTGTTGCATTGATCCCTTTACTACTATGTAATGCCCTTCTTTGTCCTTTTTTATCCTTGTTGGTTTAAAGTCTGTTTTATTAGAGACTAGGATTGCAACTCCTGCTTTTTTTTTCTTTCTTTCCATTTGCTTGGTAAATATTCCTCCATCCCTTTATTTTGAGCCTATGTGTGACCTTGCAAGTGAGACGTGTCTCCTGAATACAGCACACCTGTGGTTATTGACTCTTTATCCAATTTGCCAGTGTATGTCTTTTAATTGGGGCATTTAGCTCATTTATATTTACCGTTAATATTGTTATGTGTGAATTTGGTCCTGTCATCATGATGTTAGCTGGTTATTCTGCACATTAGTTGAAGCAGTTTCTTCCTAGTTTCATTGGTTTATATATTTTGGTGTGTTTTTGCAGTGGCTGGTACTGGTTTTTCCTTTCCATGTTTAGTGCTTCCTTTAGGAGCTCTTGGAAGGCAGGTCTGATGGTGACTAAATCTGTCAGCATCTGCTTGTCTGTAAAGGATTTTATTTCTCATTCACTTATGAAGCTTAGTTTGGCTGGTTATGAAATTCCATATGTACATCATGGAAACGAGTGCATGTGATACACACACACACACACGCACACACATTGCATACTTTCATTTTTGTGTCCATTTCTTTCCTGATTTTATCAGC
Organism: Symphalangus syndactylus; assembly: GCF_028878055.3. Taxonomy (NCBI): domain Eukaryota; kingdom Metazoa; phylum Chordata; class Mammalia; order Primates; family Hylobatidae; genus Symphalangus; species Symphalangus syndactylus. The sequence continues at coordinate 139,770,958 of NC_072433.2, read as the reverse complement.
AGCCAACTAAAGAAAATAGAAAAAAAAATTGGTAATTCGATCTTTCATGTTCTGCATCTTCCAGCTTCACAACTTATAGTTTTCTATTTTTATTGTTATTGTGATCAGAATGAAAATGTATACAATAGAATCAGAATCAGGTCAGAATCAACAAAAATACTATAATGTTTGTACATGCTTTCGATGCAGTTTGTCTCTGCAAAGGGTGTGTGTGTTTCTATGCACATGTGCATGTACACAAGTGTGTAAATAAGTGTTTTATTCATGATGGAGAAAGGCTGGTCAAAATGATTCTGAATGAGATAGCACCACTACAGCAGATAATTAGGTCTCTATCAATAAAACAAGTCATTAAACATGTTTCTAAGCATCTACTCAGTATCTGGCACAATGTTAAGTAGTGTAAATATAATCATTAGCAAAATTCAGCTTCTACCCTCAATGGTATATGTGTAGAACAAATTGGTAAAGCTGGAGTACATTTCAGGACCAAAAACAGTTTCTGTGTAGTTCCCACTTCATCAAGACCATGTTGTATACCTCTCATACACTTAAGCCATAGGGAAGCAATTATTCCATCCATCCTTTTACAGGGTAGTGGTGGGGAAGAAGAGCTGACTGTCATGCTTGAATTCACATAATTTCATAATTAAATAATTTCATGTTACATAATCTCGATAAACCTAAAATCCAATATATGATAAAGATAGTGTTTCAAATCAGTGGATAAGTGATAAACAGTTCATAAAATGGTGTTCAGATAATTGGCTATATGTATTTTATAGTTGCACAAAGGTATAATATGTCATTAATAAATATTAATTCCATAGTGGATGTCAAATACACTTTTCCAAAATATAAAGAAAAAATACCATAGACAAATATCACTTGCAACATTACGGTTAAAATTAAATATCCAAACATAGCCCTAACCAATAACAGAAAATTTAAAAAAAAATTTATGGATTGGAATTTGTTAAAATATAAAACTTTTCTTTTTCAGAGGATACAATGAATATGTGTAAAAAGCAAATATCAAATCAGCAACAAGTGCTTGCAGTTCACTTGACATATTTAAAATATGGGTAGTTCCAACAAATCATAAATAAATGATTAGTAGTCCAATAAAAAAAAGACAAAGTACATTGACAGGAAACTGTATGAAACTCATGAACACTAAATGTCTTAGATTCTCTATTGTTAAACAAAATGCAAAAACAATAGAGAACATTATGAATATGGAGTTAATATTTAACAAAATTATTTTATCCATGTTATAAGTAAATATTTACATCCAAAAACCCTTGTTTTCTCTGAAAGTTGTCACTTATGAGTCTATTTTGAAAATGTTTAAAGAATAGTAATTAATTAACTTTAATAAATAGGTACTCCTATTGAGGGAAAACAGACATTTCCATAATTTTTCTTCTGTTTCTAATCTAGTAGATGGTAGGAAAATAATGACAATTGCATATTCATACCTGGAGAATATGCATTCCATTTCTTTTAAACTTTTGCATTCTCAAAACTATATTGATACCTCAAAGCATACCCTTTGCTGTTGAAAACAGCCTTTCAAGTATAAAGACACACACATCACTTTCCTTAAATCTTATATAAGGCAAGGGCCTAGATTCCTATCAGAAAATGTATTTCAAGAATGCTTTTTTAGTAGTTCCTGTGGCCTTATCTTATAGAGGAAGGTTTTTTTTTAAACATACACACAGTATTTGATGCACATTTTTATTGGAAAGAGCTTTTATTTCCTTAAATGTTTTGTTGTCTAAGTGTGAAAAGTATCCTGCAGTGGAATTTAGTGGCACAGATGCTTATTGTGATAGATGAGATGAACTTGCTTCCCTAAGCATGCATGGTCATGAAATGCATCTGGCTTCTGTACGTAAAAGTCAGTTATGTTCCCAAATGTGTCTCTGCATTTACACAGACGTTTAGGGGCAGACACCCTACTGTTCCCTCAAAAGGCGGCTCTGCTTAATTATGAAGTTCAAGTTAGACCAGAAGTTGGAAAATACTAAATTCCACATTGCAGACAGAGCCTGAGCAGGTGATGTCACCACTGCATTCTAAGGTGGCAAGTCCTCAGAGAAGTCACTTATCACCTTACCATGGAGAAAAATAACCGTGTCCAGAACACAAGAGGATGCTTTTAGGTAGCGTACAATCAAGTGTGCAAACCTGTGCAATACATACCAGATGAAATCCAGTTCAGAGGCTCAGGAAAACAAACAAATGAGGATATGCTTTAAAAAATAGGACTTAATATAAACAGTCGTGAGAGTAAAACTATTGCTAAGCACATAGGAAACATAAACCAGGCTTTCAGGAAGGAGTTTGGCACATGTGTGCACTGGTAGGAGGTGTAATGTGCAGAAATCCGGCCTTTTGTGGCATAGCAACTAAAGTTCCTTTTCTATTGTCCAGACAACCTTAAATATTCCTTTATGCAGTACTATTTTAAAAAGGCCATCTACTGTGCACAATGTGTTAGCATCAAGGACATGAAATTTATCTGGAATATACCAAAACTTTAATCAATAGACTAGGACCAAAGCTTTTAAAAACAGGTTTTCGTAGATAAATCATTATAAGTTATTATTTCCTCGCCATAGGTAAGGCATGATAGATAACTTTACTTTTTCTCAGTCACTTAGTGTGTAGGTAGAATAATGACCCTTAGCAGGATGACCTTTTGAATGTGTTGTTAGGCAGCATGGAAGCATTATGGTTAGAGGTGGAATTAAGATTGCTAATCACCTCACCTTAAACTGGAGCGATTATCCTGAATTATCTAGGTGGGCCCACTGTAGTCACAAAGAACCTTCAGACAGGAAGGCGGAGAGACCAGAGTGAGCAGAAGAGCTTGGGTAAACTGGAGCCGAGGCTGAAGTGATGTGCTGTGTCCAAGATGTGCAGAGGCCAAGAGCTCAGGGATACATGTGACCCCTCAAACCTGGTGAATTCTCTCCTGGAATCTCTAGACAAAATATACACTTGATGATACCTTGATTTTAGCACACTAAGACCCATTTTGGACTTCTGACCCCCAGAAGTATAAAGAAAAAAAATGTGTTGTTTTAAGCCTCTGAGTTTATGTTAATTTACTGTAACAGCAGTAAGAAACTAACACAGTAAGATGGCTTTTATTTTTATGTGATGTATAGAATTAAATTGGATATGCTAGGAAATATTGGAAATTTATTGATTTATTTTTTTGTCTGAGCTGGAGTCTGGCTCTGTCGCCCAGGCTGGAGTGCAGTGGCGCGATCTCGGCTCACTGCATGCTCTGCCTCCCGGGTTCCCGCCATTCTCCTGCCTCAGCCTCCCGAGTAGCTGGGACTACAGGCGCCGCCACCACGCCGGCTAATTTTCTGTATTTTTAGTAGAGACGGGGTTTCACCGTGGTCTCGATCTCCTGACCTCGTGATCCGCCCGCCTCGGCCTCCCAAAGTGCTGGGATTACAAGTGTGAGCCACCGCGCCCGGCTAGGAATTTATTTTCTTAATATAGTTCTTCATATTAGAATAATGAGAACCATCGAGTAATGAAGTGTTCTATTTTGTGAAGGATGATTATATAAACAGTACGAAGGTTAAAAACCGGGCGGGACCGGCTGGGCACAATGGCTCGTTCATGTAATCCCAGCACTTTGGGAGGCCGGGGCAGGTGGATCTCTTGAGCCCAGGAGTCTCAGATCAGCCTGGGCAACATGTGAAACCCCATCTCCACAAAAATACAAAAACCAGGCAGACGTGGTGGCGGCGCCTGTGGTCCCAGCCACTCAGGAGGCTGCGGTGGAAGGATCGGAGCCCGGCAGGTGCAGGCTGCGGTGGACCGTGATTATGCCACTGCGCTCCAGTCTGGGTGACAGAGTGAGACCTTGTCTCCATTAAATAAATAGATAAATAAATATATATATAAGTAAAAGAGGAGGGTGTCTTTTGAAGGCTATTAAAGTCGTCTAAGTGTCCTCTGATTATATGAGGCTGGAATGGTGCATGGAATGTTGTGTTGAATAACCTGATACAGTCTCTGAAACTATAGAAGCATTAGTAATTTTAGCCTGAGAGTGCTATAATCTGGGATAATTTGGTCCAATACTTCCAGAGAGGGTTGAAGTTTTGAGATAGCTGGAGTTATTTCAGTTGAAGACCTGAATATGAGGCAACTGGATACTCAATTACAATTCAATTTCTACTCTTTATATAAGGTAGAAATGGGTAACATGTGGGACACTGTGTTAAAAGTAATGCAGCCATAGTGTAGTGGTAGAAGCAGATGAAAAGTACTATCATAGTCGTATAGATGAGGTACTGGAAAGAAGCAGAGTTGAAAAATTGGAGATAAATGTCAGTTTTCCAGAGCCATGGGATGAAAACCAAACAGGATTACAACAGATTCAATTCACTCAAGATGTCTAACTTGGTAATAGGTCAGAAAACTCAATTTGTCGTATTTTCTTAAAAGTACACAAAAATGTTCCTTTTGATAAAACACGTGTAGTGCACCTTCGGATTTGATTTTTCTTTATGTTCTGTAAACTGCTCACAGTAAAACAGAAAAAAAGTCTGACAAATATGATGGTCCTTAAATATTGTAGGAGTATGATGCTTCTCCAAAGAATAGAGGTTTTCCTAGGAAGGCCCTAAGCAAGGAATCAAGTTTCCTTTTGCAAGAAATAAAATTCTCAAAAGTTCCCTGCACCTTGGAAAGGCTCTGGTTGAAATTAATAGCACAACGTTATTTATTTAAATTTTAACTTTTAAGTTCAGGGGTACAAGTGTAGGTTTGTTACAGAGGTAAGCTTATGCCATGGGATTGGTTGTACAGTTTATTTCATCACCCAGATATTAAGCCTAATATCCATTAGTTGTTTTTCCTGATCCTCATAGCAAATATTACCCCCATAAAGTTTTATGGTTACTTTTTTCTTATCTTCTGATTAATGCCATTAGATTCACCAATTGAAATTATTTTTCAGTAGTTTAATTCCCTCTAGAAGGTTTAAAAAATGTTTCCGAATTTCCTAAGTCTTCTTTCTTTGTTAGTCTTCTAAAAAGCTATATTCAATAGAATTCATGTGCTTAGGTACAGTTTCACTAAAAGCGTATCTTCAACATTTGATCTGTTTAAAAGTTCTTAAGGTGTTAAGGAACATTAGGTATCAGAGTTTATGGCATTTGATTAATCTGAATAAATCTTGGCATCAAATTGAATTCAGCAAAAGTAACAGTGATAAATCAGAGAGCAATATTTGAAATGTCTCCAGGAAACATTTTAAAACAATTTTTAAGTTCACTAATTTGAGTCATTACACTTGGCCCTAATATGGTAGATTTTAAGTGAAGCTCAGTCGAACCTGGCAGATATCATATACAAACTTTTAATAGTCCTAACAATTCCTGTACCTCATTTGGATAAAGATTATTTCCAGAGCATCAGTGCTTTGACCAGAAAGGCATTTATTATTCTGTAACACTTTTCTTGAGAAATTAGCATGATTCATCATTTGAGTACGCTCTCTCAGATAAGATTCTAATATTTGGGTGTGAATAAAACTTCAGGGCATTGAAAACAGCTGGAAGATAGACAATAGGGTGATCATCCTCTCTTGTCATTCTCTATCAAGGTCCTCTTTAATTATTGGCCTAAACAGCTATAACTTTATGGTGAAAACAAACCGCTCGGATATAGCGTTAAAGGTTGAAATAATGAATTATACATAAATCGATTTAGTTCAGTTATATTCTGTTGAATTGGGAGAACATCGAATTTTTAAATTTCTCTGCATTTCTTGAAGTTAGGAATAAAAGCTGGGGTGGGGTCTCCTGAAATAATGAGGTCTAGAATAATTTCTGTTAAATTTACTTTTTAGTAGGATAAGTCTACTAAAATCAATATGAATGGAACCTTCAATGTACCACTGAAGATAATTAATCTTTGAGAGGTTAAGTAACCATTACAAGGTAATTTACCTAATTAGCAACTAAACCAACCAAATTTTAGATTTCTTAACTTTAAGACTATTGCTCACATAGTCACGTAAAGTATATCTTCCACATAGTCACAGGCAATCACAAGCTAACACGAGCAGTTAGCACAAAATAGATGTTCCACATAGAATGCAGAACAAAAAAAGACACTTTAAAAATCCTTTTCCCTTTTCCAAATTCATATTTAAAAAGTTTCTTGTGGAATTTCCCAAATGCCAGCATGGCCACATATAATACAGATTGATACTCAGACCTCTAATGAGAAACAGTTAGAATTATGCTAAACAAGGAACATTCTATATTGATTTCACAAATTCTCCTCTTTCCACTTATAGTTTCTCATAAAATGTAACATGTTTGTCTCGTGTGGAGTCTGTATAGAAAAAGTGTGATAACTGAAGATATAGACACACAGGTGTATGTATGTCTGTGTGTTCCTGTGTATTATAGCCTTTCTTTAATGGTTTTCTCTTTATATTTATATATATATATATATATATATACTTTAAGTTCTAGGACACATGTGCACAACGTGCAGGTTTGTTACATATGTATACATGTGCCATGTTGGTGTGCTGCACCCAGTAACTCATCATTTACATTAGGTATATCTCCAAATGCTGTCCCTCCCCCTCACCCCACCCCATGACAGGCCCCGGAGTGTGATGTTCCCCTTTCTGGGTCCATGTGTTCTCATTGTTCAATTCACACCTATGAGTGAGAACATGCAGCGTTTGGTTTTTTTTGTCCTTGTGATAGTTTGCTGAGAATTATGGTTTCCAGCTTCATCCATGTGTCTACAAAGGACATGAACTCATCCTTTTTTATGGCTGCATAGTATTCCATGGTGTATATGTGCCACATTTTCTTTTTTTTTTATTATACTTTAGGTTTTAGGGTACATATGCACAATGTGCAGGTTTGTTACATATGTATCCAGCCACATTTTCTTAATCCAGTCTATCATCGTTGGACGTTTGGGTTGGTTCCAAGTCTTTGCTATTGTGAATAGTGCCACAATAAACATACGTGTGCATGTGTCTTTATAGCAGCATGACTTATAATCCTTTGGGTATATATACATATATATATATAAAAACTATATATATATATTTTGGGGACGGAGTTTCTCTCTGTCACCCGGCTGGAGTGCAGTGGCACGATCTCGGCTCACTGCAAGCTCCGCCTCCCGGGTTCACACCATTCTCCTGCCTCAGCCTCCAGAGTAGCTGGGACTACAGGTGCCCGCCACCATGCCCGGCTAATTTTTTGCATTTTTAGTACAGACGGGGTTTCACCGTGTTAGCCAGGATGGTCTCGATCTCCTGACCTCATGATCCACCCTCCTCGGCCTCCCAAAGTGCTGGGATTACAGGCATGAACCACCGCGCCAGGTCTCTATTTAAGTTAGCTCTGTCCAGGGCAAACCAGCATTTCAAAGATACAAACTGTTTTTGCAAAAAACAGGTATACACCTATCCATAGTGCAGACATTATGTCTACTTATTTCTCTCTAAATAGATCTTTCATTTTAACAAGTACTTCACCTTCACAAAATTTAGTTGAGTCAGTGAACTCTTATACAGATGCTATATCTTGGCCAGATTATCAAGAATTAAGCCTCACAGATAGGCTGTTTCCATTTCCTTTAACAAAGTTTATCAGTCCTGAGTTACTTCTTGATTTCTTGCCAGTGGCATATAATGATGACTCAGCCAAGTCAGTTCCCAGAGTTGGACTCTTTTTTTTCTTATACACAGGAAACTTCTTTTCCAAGAATACTTGTTCCAGTTGCTCACAATCTTCATAGTTGATGATTATAGAATGATCTATGTACTTTCAGTGTACCTTCAAAAATGAGATCTGCAGCTGGATAAGACGTGTGTGTGTGTGTGTGTGTGTGTCTTAGTAGACTTAAACCGTTCATTGAATAAGAAGCCTAGTTGATAGTGTAAGGTGAGAGTTAGAAGAACAGGGAATTATTTGGTTTAAGGAATTGTGAAGAAATGTGCTATGCCATTAAAATTTTTCTCTACTTTTGTGTTAAATCTTAATTTTGTGCAGAATTTACTAAGCTGCAGGAAACTGTCAAAATTGACTCTTGCTAAGTTCCATATTGGTTTGTAATTATCTTAAAACAAAAGTTGGTTGATACTAAAGTGCAGTTTTTCCTCTAGCTTTCATAAATTGAGACAGGTCTTTTTCTCACCCTCCACATACCTATGGCTGGAAGCCGAGGTGGTTGTTCTTGGTTCCCGTTACAACTTCTAGACTGTTAATTTCTCTGCTCCTTGCAAATTAGACTGTTCCTTTGAAACTCAAACCCCTTGGAAATATCGGCCATGCCCCTTTGGTATTACCATCATCAACAGACCTCCCTCCTGGGCACTCTGGTCTTATTTTTTTTTTTTTTGAGATGGAGTCTTGCTCTGTCACCCATGCTGGAGTGTAATGGTGTGATCTCGGCTCACTGCAACCTCCTCCTCCCGGTTTCAAGTGATTCTCCTGCCTCAGGTTCCTGAGTAACTGGGATTACAGGTGCATACCACCACACCCAGCTAATTTTTGTATTTTTGGTAGAGACGGGGTTTCGCCATGTTGGCCAGGCTGGTCTCGAACTCCTGACCTCAGGTGATATGCCTGCCTCAGCCCCCCAAAGTTCTGGGATTACAGGCATGATCCACTGCACCTGGCCTCTTGCCATTTATTTAAGGCTGTAGATCTTTTGCTCAATATCATCTTCAGGCAAGTTCAGCCATCATTTTAGTGGCTCAGCTTTCACGTGAAAGGACCAGTACAAACCTCGGTTCCCCGTTTTTTGACATCTTTATTTCCATTACTTTTTTTCTTTCCTCCACTTTATTGTCATCAAATCTGAAACATTTTCTATAAGGGTATATACCACCAGGATCTAGATGCAAATATTCTGCCTCCTGGACATCACTCCTTGCCAGCTCGTTGGCCCAGATGTCCTCATTCCTACAACCCTTCATTTTCACTGAGACTCTTCTTAGGACACAGCTGCTGCTGCTCCCTCACGATCCATCCGTACTCTCTTGCTTTCAGTTTCCACGTTTTCCTCCTCAAATGCCATAGTTCATTTTTAGCATTCCCTTGCAACTACCCTGAGCTTCATTTTCCCACAATTTATTTGTTTCTGTTTCTCTTCCCAAATTTTAAATATTGATGTTTCTAAGGGTTCTGTCCTAATTGCTCTTCTTTTCTCTCCACACACATACTCTCTCTAAGCTCTAAACACTACTAAACAGCTCATAATTTCCAGTCTTAGAGTTTGGCCCAGACCTTTATTCTGGGAGTTGATGATTTACATGACAATAGCACTCGAATAATTCAGAGGTAACATGTCCTGGTTTCCCACATGTCAGTAAGTGGCACTGCCAGCCATGCTAGACGCTTATAAGTCATTTTTGGCCCTTCCTCAATATTCTGACAATATCCAATTCAACATTCATTTAAAAAATATTTTGGTTCCAAATACATCTGTAATTTCCTCCACCTCTTTTGATTTCCAATGTCCCCAGCCTAGCCAGAGCCACATATTTTCTTACCTATGCTTATTTTCTTAGGTCATCCTTAGTCAACCTACTTTAATTCTTAATCTCCTACACCCTGTTAGCTACAGAGAAACCAAAGTGATCTCTTAACATGTCTTTCAGTTTCCAACTCTCCCACTTTTCTGGTGTACTTGGACTAACATTTATGTTCCTCATCATTACTAATGAAGACCTGTACTGTTTCACATATCCTTCTCTTTCAGCCACGTCTCACATTAGTCTTTCTCCCTTCTGTACTTCATCCAGATTCCTACTTTTCAGTTTTTCATTTCATCCAATTCACAGGTTTCTTCTACATGCCAAGATCTTGCTCATATATTAGGGTCCATGAACACTGGGGTTTTTTCCTAAAAGACGAATCTTTCTGTAGTGTATGAAAAGCTAACTCTTTTTATTCTCAGGTCTTACCTTAAATATTCTCACTTGAAAGAAGTGGTTAGAATCTGTATAATCCAAATTAATATTTCTTTTTTTCTTTTTCTTTTGAGACAGGGTCTTGCTGTGTCACCCAGGCTGGAGTGCAGTGGCACAATCTTGGCTCACTGAAACCTCTGCCTCCTGGGTTCAAGCAGTTTTCCTTTCTCAGCCTCCTGAGTAGCTGGGACTACAAGCGCACACCACTACACCCGGCTAACTTTTTTATTTTTAGTAGAGATGGGGTTTTGCCATGTTGATCAGACTGGTCTGAAACTCCTGGACTGAAGTGATCCATCCGCCTTGGCCTCCCAAAATGCTGGGATTACAGGCATAAGCCACCACGCCCAGCCCAAATTAATATATCTATATATAAAAATTATATGTATGAATCTTATATAATCTGAATTAAGATTGTATCTAATGTTCGCCCCAAAACCCTTGTTGTATATTCAGTCCCTTGCTTCACTTTGCATGTGAACACATTTTGTAATAATCTCTTCTCTTTGCTCAGTTGGGTTTCTGTGCCTGTCTTCGTCTTCAGAATTGAAACCCTGGGAGTACAGGACTGTGGCTTTCTTATTCACCACTGCAGCTCCGTAACTAAGAGAGCATCTGATACATATGTGTGAAGGGAATTGGTTAAATATAGACCACTATGTCCAGTGGAGTCCACAGCCTATTCACTTCATGTAGTTTCCAAGAAACAAAGGCTTTTCAACATATATTAATGAATGAGATATGGGCCAGGATATCTGGTCTGGCTGGAGATGGCTTAACTTTGAGTTCACTTGAGAGGGTATCAGTGTGAGCAGGGATGCTTTCACTCACTTCAAGAATTGCATGGTGTTTAGGGGGAAGAATCACCCTGCTTCTCTGGAGAGACATGAGGGCTCTGTGGCTCCTGTGGGCTCTCAAACTGTTGGAAGATGACTGCTAAACCTGAGTTTTCAGGTCTCCTAGTTATATTCATTTAAACTTATAGATGATTTGTCACTATTTTAAGTTGTTTTTCACTGAAAATTCAGTCTGAATATAGAGCCTTATTTCATTCAGAACAGAAAGAATGGGTTACGGTGAAATCTGTTTATCTATAATTTTTAAGTAAGTACAATTTTATAAACCAGTTATTCCTAACTTGAGAGGCCTGGAGGATTTATTACAATGTGTATTTCAGGGCCACATCTGCAGAAGTTTTGATACAACATTTCCTTACTAATCCCCCTGACAGCACATTTTAGCAGGCATCCTGTGTTATTGAGAAGCAGAACGTTTATGCACCACACTTTGGGAGAGAGAAGTGCATGTTGTGTTACCATTTAAAGATGCCTGGTTCTTGTGGGGCAAATTGGCAAATGATTTATCTGAACTAATGGCAGAGTGGAATTTTAATATTTTAGGGTTTTCAGGAATCTTAGAGCTGTTTTCATTTGTCTCATACATAGAGCCTGAACCTTGAAGACATTAATGAATTTGTCACAGAAATTAAATTGGGCCAAAATTTACATTTCCAACCCATGTCTGTGCTCTTCATTCTAAAGCACAATGGCCTAGAGTCATATTTTAACCTCTAACTTTTATCTTATTAAAAAATAAAATAAAATAAATAATTGTAAATACATGCATGTATTATACCTATATATACAATTTATATACATTACAATATTAATTTGAACTACACATGACATCACTAGTAAAGGCCAGTTACAGTTTAGACTGAGATAAGCCCTGTGAGAATTTACTAAGATCAAAAAGACTCCTTTTAATAGTGACTCAGTGGCACCTACTCTAAGGACAAAGGCTCCAGTATGTATCCTAATCTAAGTTATTACTGAATGTGAGTCCTGTGATAGCTTCTAATGAAAATTTCCCATTGGAAAAAATCAATGTTAATAACTGGAACTCGAGAGCTGTAATGGGTTCTGCTGTGTTTTTCGGGCTTAGACTGTGTGCTATAATATGCTAAGAAGAGGAGTTGATGACCTGTGAGCTCTGGTCACTTCCTGATCTCATTTGATTCTTTGGTCTTTAGTTTTAAAAGGGTGATCAGAGAGGTTGCTTTATAATGGAGAAGTTGAACAAAAGGACCATCAACCTGCAGGCTCACTGGCACAGCGCAAGTTTCACCGGATAAGCATTTCAGTAAAGAGGACTATTGCCAACAGCAATACTTGCAAGGAAGCTTTGTTCCAGAGAGGATTTTTGTTTTTAAAGAAGCTGCTAGAAAAACTGACACTAGAAGCTAACTAGAGTCACTCTTTCTAGATATCAATGAAATTGTAAGTCTGAAGACATTACTTACCTAGATACAGAAATGGACTTTATTTAAGAACCAACTTTATACATATCTAATATACCTAGGCTTGTTGATCAAGTTGGCTGGCTGGGGAAGAATAAGACCATCTAGAAGATCCACATGATGAGAGAAAGCATTCGGGGAGGGCAGACAGATACTTGATGCTGGCCACAGATAGAACTCAGAGACGCTCTGTGATTGAAGTGGTTCTAATACCTAGAAGCTTCGATTTGCTCTTATAACGTGTTCTAAAGCCATTTAATTCAAGACTACCCTTCCTGGTTGGTACCTGTAGATGTAATGCATCTCCTAAGGTATTACTCTAGGCTCCATCGGACAGAACAACTACATGGAGGTAGGTGGTGGAGCCTCCGGACTCCACGACACATTTCACAGTGCTGTTTACTCCAAAACACTGGCCTAATTGAACTAATGTAGCTATTGGGTAAGACGAGAAGTAATACACGAACATTCTTAAAGTCTGTTCTCTTTTGCCTTGTGACCTTAAACATTTGAAAGACCAAGATGAACACTATTGAATAGAATTGTGTTTCCATCGTCATAACTAACCTGAAAGCCTAAGTTTTACCTCTTTCACTGCACATCCGATCTATTTTATGGGCAGAAGAGCACAATGGGCTCAGCTATCCAGGCTTTAGGAGTTATTTTAATCTTTAAAGAACAATAGACACAAGTAAAAGTACATACATAAAGTAGGTATTTTATATTTAATTTTTATTTTCATATGCATGAAAAGGGTGTTCCAAAAAAAGATTAGAGAAGTCCATGGCATGTCTTTCTGGTTAATGTTACTTTATTTTTTGGTTCATCTACCATACTACTTACAAGTTACTTGATTTTGTTCATGGAAAATTATTTTAAATGAATTGATTTTACTTTTCATCAGCACAGTTGTTGACTAATACCAAAGTTAGTTAGAAGGTTATGATTTTTGTATTTATAGAATGGCAGGGGCAGCATTTAGATAATACATCATAGTAACTTGGCATTTATGAAATATTAGTTTTCCATAAACATGAACTCAGAGAGGAAGGTTACATTTTTTTAAATTATAATAACATTTTGAAAAGCATCTGTCCTTTAAAATGTTACTGAAATATATATTGGAACTGGTGTTTTAGATGCCAGTCCTTCCTGAAGAGTGTTTTGAGATTTTTTTCAAATACTGCCTCAGTTCTATATAAAATAGAAAAAATTCTGCCTTGTAAAATGACTACTGGATGTAGGTAAGAAGAAGTTAAGGAAATATTACATAAAAATAGATTTGCAAAGGTAATTTGCTGGAGGATTATTTACACTTTGATGAGTGGATCTGGATATTTTGATACTAAGTGAAAGTGGTTCCACTGGAATTAGAAGGGAACAGAGATCTGCAAGCAGGAGTGAAAAGAATGTGTGTAAGCCGGGCACGGTGGCTCATGCCTGACCTCAGGTGAGCCGCCCACTTCAGCCTCCCAAAGTGCTGGGATGACACGCTTGTTAAGTGGTACTCTAATTAATCAGTAACTTAAACCTCAAAAGAGATTCATTATGTACACAAAATTAATCTTGTGTAATCAAGTGTATAAGTAAAATTAATTGAAGAAATCAAAAAACGCACGGTGGCTGACACCTGTAATCTCAGTGCTTTCGGAAGTCCAGGTGGGAGGATCCCTTGACTTAAGGAGGCTGAGACCAGTCAAGCAACACGGTGGGACCCATCTCTGTAAAAAAATTAGCCGGGGATGGTGGTGCGTGCCTGTAGTCCGAGCTACTTGAGAGGCCGAGGCAAAAGTATCGCTTGAGCCTAGGACTTGGAGTCTGAAGTGAGCTATGATCACACCACTGACTCCAGCCAGAGCAACAGAGGGAGACAATGAGAACACGTGGACACAGGAAGGGGAACATCACACTCTGGGGACTGTGGTGGGGTGGGGGGAGGGGGCAGGGACAGCATTAGGAGATACACCTAATGCTATATGACGAGTTAATGGGTGCAGCACATCAACATGGCACATGGATACATATGTAACAAACCTGCACATTGTGCACATGTACCCCAAAATTCAAAGTATAATAATAAATAAATAATAAACCACAAAACACTTGTAATTCCACATCCAGATATATAAACCACAGGAATACTTAGATAAACACACGCTATACACACATATAGTATATATATGATAAAATATATTTGTATGTTCAACTTGGGAAAGGTTGATGATTTTAGAAACAAACTAATAATTCTTTTGCCTTGTGCTCTAATGATTTTCAATATGAAGATGTATTTGGGATCAAATACATGAGGCTCCACATACAAGACATCTTTCTTTCCCCTCTTCTCAGCACCATTTTTTGGCTGATTATTGGACTACAACTGGGAGATCTAGAACTAAATTCCTGCTTAGTGTTTACTTGTTCAGAGCATAGGCTTTGAAATCGTCCTGTTTTGCCTCAGTCTCCACAGTGGTACCTACTAACCTCATGACTAGGGGATCGTGTAGCATTTCTCTAAGCCTTGTTTTCTTAGCTGTGAAGTGGTAAATTTTGGAAGTGCTTTGTTCATAGGATTTCTGTGAAAACTGAATTGGGTAAAGAATGTAAGGCATTTAGCACAGTAAAATAACCTGGATTACAGTAACTTTTCCAGGAGTGTTTATTAGTACTTAAACTGTCATTGTCATCAAAATTCTGTTTTTACATATGAACTTAGAAATGTCATTGTAACCTTCTCAACTCATTTGGTCATTTAAAATGGAGAGGTTGAGTTAGGTGTTTCTTAAATTTCTCTTTAGCTCTGATACTATGAGTCTGACGTTAAGTAATGCAAAGTTGGTAATTAAATCTTCCCCTTTCGTGATGTAGGAGAAAGGCATAAAAAATTTCTGGGTGACTGGATTCCCTTGCAAGTTTATTAGAATTGTAATTACGTAGCATTTTGAATAAAGCATTCATTCTGGAAATCATTAAGTTTATTTTTCTTAACTCCGTTATTTTGTCAACTGTGGAAAAATTGGGATTTAGGAGTAACCTCTGATTTAAAATTCCACCTACTAACCATTTAAATTGTAGTCTTGTAATTTCCTAACTTTAGTCTTGAAGGTGTTTCTCATTCTTATGCGTTATTATACTGTATTATATATTTATGCAACATAAAATTTATAGTTTTAACTATTGCACATGTTTACATATGAAAGGTGTAATTTTGAACTTATCATTATTAAATTTGCTAGTTTTGCTTCACTATTCATTTTGGACACTTATCCATATTAGTACATGCAACTCAAGTTTATTCTTTTGAGCTACTGTATATCATTCAAATGTATGAATAAATAACCTTGCTTTGGTGGACATTTAAGTATTTTCATGTATCAGTATGAAAAGCAGTTTCAAAATGAACACTCAAATATACATTGTCATATATGTGTATAATATTTGTATATATGAAGGTTCCTGTGGGTCATATATCTGAAATCAAAATTACAAGTGTTTTGTACCTTCTATAATTAATTTTACTCTCAATTTTAAGTAAACAAGATTAGTTTTTGCACATGATGCATCTCTTTATTCAGTTAAAATTACTGACATAATTAGAATACCACTTAAAACTTGAGAATATTTTCAAGGGTATTTATGCAAAACTTACATAAATGTGTTGAAAAGTCCTTTTGTATATATGTAGAGATTACATGGTATGTTAAATTCATCAATTTGCCTAAATATCAAGTTATACTTAAGTAGTGTCCATACACCATGCTTTTGCTTGACTGAACTCCAATATGTATATCGGGAGTACTTTTTAACATTCATAGGTTAAGTGGCCTGTTTTGGAAAATGATATTAAAAATGGAATTCAGATGAATGCTTAAAGATTAAAAATGAATGAGCTTTCGTATTAATCATCAATATGACAACCCTAAAGGGAAGCATGATTTTCAAATGTACCTCCTTGTAGGCAGGATAATTCAGAAATGCACAGTGCATATTAGATATGGGATTTGAGTCGTAGTGTATTTCTCTAAGAATGTAATTTATTGTACTTTCACATCCACCCCACTGAATATGCAGAGTTTAAGATGCAATGGCCAGAAGACACGAGCGTGTCACTAGAAGGATGTGGACGTGGGCTCCGGGGCTGTTGATGATGACGGTGGTGTTTTGGGGTCATCTGGGGAATGGACAAAGCCAAGGTAAGTGCAAGGATTTTCTAATTCTTTGCGAGTTGGATGCGAATTTCACTTTGTGATGAAATTATGTTTAGTGTTTGGTTTGATGTTTAAGCAATTTGTTACAATCTTCCGTCAGGTTTTTGTTACAGGGTATTGTAATATCTCTGCAGTTAAATTGAAATAGAATTAAGTGTGAGTAAATGCATCAAAATTGAAGCCATGTTTCTGAAATTGGCTTTTCTCTGTTGTAATTGATGATATGTATATATATGTGAGGTATTATGAGGCCATATATATGCGTGTGTCTCTGTTGCATTTGGTGACATGTATATATATGTGAGGTATTACGAGGCCATATAAATTCGAGTGTGTGGGTTTTGGGTGGGTGGGTGTGCCTGTGAGTTTGTGTATGTGGTATTTTACAGGAACACGTAGCATATAAAGTTGTTGTGATTTTGAAGAAAAGTTTTTGGACGTTTGTCTGTTTAGGGTTTTTATGTTTTTGGATGTTTGTCTCTTTAGGGTTTTTATGTTTAACATTTTAAAATTTCAAGAACCTATTCTTAAAGGATGTGATGTTCTTTAGAAATTAAATGAAAAATGTGACGTTTCTCGTTCTTCTGCCAAGGGTATTTAGGGGAAATTAATGAGAGAGTGGAGCTGCAAGGTTGTGGCATCCTGAAATGTCAGTTGGAGAGTAGAAAAGGGCCATAGATTTTGGAATAAGGCTTTCAATACTGATTTCATCAATAGCTGTATGGAGTGGTTTGTGCCAAATCTAGTATCTGTGAATGTATTTTGTGATAAGTATTGTATTATTTTTGGAGGTGTGTTGCCTGCTCAGATACAAATTGCAATTCTGTACTTTATGTGATAAAACATCCTGACACCCCTGAAATTTTCTTTTCCTTTCGGGGCAAGTATATTCAGCATTGATTTTCTGCATTTTCAAGGCTTGAAATGAAATCTGTGAGCAGGAAGTTTACAGAGTTATTTCAAGGGATAGATATATTTCTCCAGATAAAATTGAAAGTGTGCAGTGTTATTATATAATTGTGATGAAGTTGAGCTTTGCTAGTTTGGAGTATCTAATAAAGTTTAACACTTTTTAAAAGATCCTTCAAAAAGATCAGCTTTCTTGCCATATGTAATATTGTTCAATGAAGATTTGAAATGAAATAGATATTTTTTCAAAACCACAAATGCATCTGTGCCTTTGTATATGAACAGTTGTATATACATGTAAGCAGATAATACATTTTGTTAATTAAGATCAGCTTTGATTTTAATTTTTCTTTCCTGTCATTCAGAATTTGTATTTGCATCTAATAGAATTCTCATTTTTCTTTTGTGATAAAACTAATGTAAAATATATTCAATACACATAGTAGTTTTTTTCACCAAAGGTCTAAAACAAGAATATGTAGACAGTAGCTACGTTGGATTTCTTTGGCTATAAGAGTTGTCTATTTCTCTGGTGATGTGTAGAATTACTAAAATGCAGCATGACAACTGTTTCTCTGTAATAGTGATCCAACATGACATGTAGTATTACACAGGGTTGCTAATACCTTCCTCTGACCATCATTTCCAGTAATTGTGGCTTGTTTTAGATGAGGAATAGGTTATTAGATATTTAAAATATTTGAGAAAAATAGGTATCTTCTCTCTTATTTACCCAAACCCTTTTATTTACTCAATATTGATGGCTCAAGTATTCTATCTTTCACTAGGGACCATCATTTATTAAAAAATGGCCTGAAATCAATTCCAAGTCTAGCTGTAGTGAAGCTTCTAGTGGGAAATGCAAGTTAAGTAATTTGTTTTCTTTCTAAAAGGATAAATTAAAATAGACAATGATTCAAAGAACAAAACAACTTAATAGAAAACATAATGGAATGCTTTGATACTATGATTCAGGGAATTTTGCTTCCTTAGTGGTAGCTAGATTGAGTGAAGGAGATTGCTTAGGTATAATGAGCAAATCTTATAATTGCAAGTATAACCCAAGCTGCATATCATCATTTAGCTCAATAAGCCTCAGTAAATATTAAATATTACCTTTTAACTTTTATGCAATTAAGCAGAATTTAAAAATAAAAGTTTTAAAAATTAAAGTTTTTATTACTAAGTATCTTTTAAAATACAAATCTCACAGCTCCTTATTGTCAAGAAAAGAACACATGAAAATTTATAAATAAGGTTTTCTCTCTATTAAATTTACAGTCTTGCATTAAATATTGGTTATTGGGACCCACCATGTCCATGATTATGATTAAGTATCAATGAAAGATGACTCTTGCAGCAAATATGCATGCAAATGTTTTAAGATTATTTTCACATTATTTCACATAATTTCTTAAGCATAATAGGATAAGTAAATTATACTTTCTACACAAGCTCTTCATATTTATGAATAGACCATGTTCTAAATTTTTCAATCATTGGGGAATCCCAATGTCATATTTATGAATGGACCATGTTCTAAATGTTTCAGTCATTGGGGAATCCCAATGTCATATTTATGAATGGACCATGTTCTAAAAGTTTCAGTCATTGGGGAATCCCAGTGTCGTATTTATGAATGGACCATGTTCTAAATGTTTCAGTCATTGGGGAATCCCAGTGTCGTATTTATGAGTGGACCATGTTCTAAATGTTTCAGTCATTGGGGAATCCCAGTGTCGTATTTATGAATGGACCATGTTCAAAATGTTTCAGTCATTGGGGAATCCCAGTGTCGTATTTATGAATCGACCATGTTCTAAATGTTTCAGTCATTGAGGAATCTTCCTAGAGAAACCGTGTGAGAAATTGTAGCTAAGCTCAAAAACGGAAGACAAAAATCGATTTAACGAGGAATGTAGATTAATGTCATAGTATTATCGCGACTGTGTGCAACCACTACTTATAAACAATGATATAAGAAATGCAATCTGAAATCTGAATTCTAAATAGGAATGTAGTGCCATTATCCCTCTGGGACCCTTAGGGTCAAAATAAGATAAAAGTGATGAATGGTGGGTTGGAAGTCAGTCAGTGATCCTTGTCAAATTTTTGTATCTGTCAAGAAAAGCATCTGCTTGAGGACATCCATTTTCCTACTTCTGAGTTACAGAATAATAGGTACTTATCCTGAATGTGACATTCCCTGACGTGGACTCTGTCTTTGCTGCTTAGGTGGTGTGTGCATGAGAAAGTGCTTAACATCTGAAAACGGAGACAATCCTTAGAGAAAGATATATATGAATTTTAAAAGGAAATATACCTACGATGGAAATAAAACAAATAGCATAAATATCTAGCTGTATTTGGTCTTTTTGGTAACTATTACAATATATACATTTTCAAACAACTAAGTTCAGCACTGACTTTGGGAGAATCTAGATAAAACTGAACTGACATATAATAAGCATTGGTGTAATTAATAGCACAGCGGGCAGAACCATGGGGGTATTTCCTGAGGAAGAGGGACTATAGAGAGGCAAAAGAAAACCCAGCTCATTCTGGGGAGTGCCAGGAGCAGTTATTATATTCAGAACTGAGAACTTATTTCTAACTCACCAACCCATAGTTCTGGCTGAAGTGCAGTGGTGCAGTCATAGCTCATTCTCAGCCCCAAACTCCTGGGTTCATATGGTCCTCTCATCTCAGCCTCCTGGTAGCTATGACCACAGGTGTGCACTACTTTGTCCAGCCAGTTTATTTTATATTTTATTTTCATTTCATTTGTAAAGACTGGGTCTTGCTATGTTGCCCAGGCAGGTCACAAACTCCTATCCTCAAGCAGTCCTCTAACCTAGGCCTCCCAAAGTACTGACATTACAGGCATGAGCCATTGCATCTGGCTCAAAAATATTTCTGTCCTAATGGCTTTAACAAAGAAGTGCCGTTTTGGGGATATATACAATGGTGTGCTGCTTGGGAGTGACAAAAAAATAATTATAAGAAGAATGGAACGAATATGTCAGTATGTTTTCAAAAGCAAGTTAGCCCAAGTTTTTAAACAAGCATAATTTTAGGGTTTTTGTAACTAACTTAGGGTTTAAATGTAGCAAAAATTTTAAACATTATCATGAATACACAGAAAATTTTAATCAATTTGGTTTCCATGATGAATTTACAAGCTTAAATTCCTAATTTCAATTTGCTGCTAGATATGAGAAAGTTTGAGATTTTGAAGAAGCAAGTGGTTCTTACAAATGTAGCAAACTTAAATTTTGAGGACAATTTAATTTAACTTCCATTTTTATGACCAGATTTTGGGTCAGCTGTTAAGCATTCAAAAAATAAAATCTGATAATATCTGGCAATTCCAATTTTCAGTTTTATTGATCTTCACCATGAAATAATATATAAGCTAAGGGGCAAAATTTTGGAAAAGCAGATCACTTTGTTGTCCTATTTAGCAAGTTCTCAAATTATGCCATCTTGGAATCATTACAAGTAATTATACGAAGACAGTATCTTGTGTTTTGTATTTCATTGTTACACATCCAATTGTTCTCTAGAGATATCAGAGAAAACCCACTCAAGAAGGGAAGGTTAGATAAACAGCCCTCTCTCTCTCTCTCTCTGTCTTTGCCTCCATTTGGTTCCTTATGTTCATTTCTCAGTGCATTTCAGTTACTTTTATTGTTCCCTTCATTTTCTCTTTCATTCCAGAAGTTTAAGTGATTGCATAATTCTTTTGACAGCTGAAAGTAGTATCCGACTTTGAATGAAAGGTTTACAGCTACAGCTTTTCAATTAGAAAATCTCAGATCATGTGATCTATGAGTTTTAATATCTTAGGATCTCGACCAGTAAGGAATAATCACTTTGAAAAACCTTGATGCTACCTAGAGTTTGTGTTTTGTGAGGTTGCTTGGTAAATTATTTTCCTTTGATAATTGAATATTGCTTCAAGAGAGGTGAGCTCAGACGTTTGGCAATGAATATTGAATGTGTATTCCAAGAGACATGACCTTAAAATATCATCAAGCTAAGTAGTAGTGAAATTGAACTCTGCTGTATAATAGAAGTCAGTGTTTCTTACATCTTTGTGATATATAAATATTTTTACATTGTGGTAGATAATAATTTGTATGGGAACATTTAATTGAATTTAATTTATCCTATGGCAGAATTATGTTGCATAGGTCATTTTAGTTTTTGATTTAAGCATCTTAAAATTACAAATGCAAATATTCAACACGTAAAACCCACATGAATACACACTCCCAAACATTTGAAATCCTAACAGTCATTTCCAACAGCTTTTTCCTACAAAAGAAGTCAGCTCTTCTTAGAGAAGACATGCATTCCCATAGCTTGAGAGGTGCACACTATAAGGTAAACAGAGAAAGGATTACAGCAGTTTAAGTATACCAGCGGATTTACTTTATAGACAATAGACTTTTGAATTACTTGTCTTCAAAATTTGGTTTCTTGAGAAAATTATCTGTGTAGATTAATCATGCATTTCAGATACTTTCCAGACATCTGAATGTTGTTTTCTTAAAAGTAGCCAGCACGCCTTTTTATGCAGTCTGCATGGGAGATAGTAAGAGATGTGTATGCTGTATATCTACTAGTAGAGATTTGTTTATGAGTGCTTCCTTAAAAAATTATTTTTTCTGAAGAAAGGGATTTCTTTTTTATAATTTAGATTAGATGATTTTAAATGTTTTTAGGTTTTAACCTCTCTGATCATCAGGGTCATTGCCATGGAAAAAATGCAAGTTATAGCATATTTCATTTTTATAAGGAAAGAAGTTGATAATTTAGACTTTTTTCTTTTACTAAATTGAATTACATCACTCAATATTTGGATGGCATTAATTCACAATAGCAACAAAAAAATCTTACTATTCAACAAAATAAAGTATGATTTCCTTCACATTTAACTTAATTTGTTCTTTAAAACATCTCCTAATGAAGGTTTTCTCATCCTCTGAAGCTGAATTTATTTAGGAAAAAATATTTTAAACACCATCCCAAGTGATATAACTATTTTTATTGAGCTTTGATGTTCTATTTGAACATATTTGAAGACTGTACAAGCACTCAGTTTAGAATTAAGATTTTATTTGGAGATTTTGGTTGTATTTGAAATCTGTTGTGGAATTAAACATGAAGAATACGTCAATTTACTAGATGTCATTGTCTATGACACATTTTAGTCTTATCTTTCTGCCTATATGTAAAGAGGAATAGAAATAATTGGTATAAACAGGAAAAAAGAAGTAAAGTGGTAGGATCAGATGTGAGAAATATATAAGCTAAGATATTCTTTTTTTGTTTGTTTGTTTTTTGTTTTTGTGAGACAGAGTCTTGCTCTGTTGCCCAGGCTGGAGTGCAGTGACACAATCTTGGCTCACTGCGGCCTCCACCTCCCAGGCTCAATGGTTCTCCTGCCTCAGCCTCCTGTGTAGCTGGGATTACAGGTACGCATCACCACACCCGGCTAATTTTTGGATTTTTAGTAGAGACTAGGTTTGACCATGTTGGCTAGGCTAGTCTCAAACTCCTGACTTCAGTTGATCCGCCCACTTCAGCCTCCCAAAATTCTGGGATTTCAAGTGTGAGCCACCAGGGCCAGCCTAAGCTAAGATATTCTAGAAGCTATTAATAGTAAAATATAATGTAAATTGTTTAAAATTAATCTGTATATGAAATTTTTTCTAGGACTTTCCTGCCAGAAAAGTAGGAATAGAATGGCAAAAGGAACGAGGTTCCTTCTACAAGTAGGCACACATCCTATTTCACTTTATCCTGTGATCAGTCTCATAACCATCTCCTGGTGTGAAGTGCTAAAACTGTGCTTTAAGAATAACTTAAGTCCTTTATGTACAAACTAAAGTATGAGAGCCTGAACCTTGGAAACCAAGAGATTCCAAAAAGCCTTATGTGTGAGACTGGGTGCCACAGATCTTGGCAGAAATTACTGCTTATTCTTAATTCTTATTGTTCCTTTCTAGCACTTCAATTTATAATGCCAATATCTACCTCAGCCTAAAGACAAGCTCTAGAATCACTTGTGTTACTTATTACATTTCTTTTAAAAAACTCATGAATTACACATGAATTTCAAAGTTGCCAACTGAGATTCCAAGGACTTAAAAAAGAAAAAACGTGGCACCTTTCCATTATAAAGGCTGTACGCAGTCTTCATAGTGTTTGTCTTTAAGGGACAACATGCCTCATCCATCAGCAACTTTTCTTCCTTAAATCATCATATCTTGCCTAAAAAGGTTTTCTGAAAACTAAGATTTGCAGATTGTTATATCACATCTTAATCTACGTATCAACTTTAGCATTATCAAAGCATGAACTGTTCTGGGTTTTCATAGTTAATTATGTTTGTGGTAATAACTGGGATGCAATTGTTTTTCTTCTGATGATTTTGTACTTGCTTTTCTTATGGTAACTTCTGATGCTTGTTTGTAAGATCTTCCTCTCTTTTCTCCATCTGGTTATCTTCTTACCTTCTGTCCTTTAACTCAGATGTCACCCACACTGTGTGTCTTTCTGGATTGCTTCTTATTTAACTGTTGCTTCTCATAGTTTACATACCTCCTCCTGTACCACACTATCAACATTTCTCAAGCTGCACTATATGCTGGGTTGTGTCTTTATTTATTTATAAGTTCCTTGATAATTCGGACTATATATTAGTATATTCAAAAAATACTTATGAAGTGTTTACTTTGGGTCAGGAATTATTGAGTGAAGGAAATTGACCAAAACTCTGCCATCATGAAGCTCGCATTCTAACTTAGGGAGACAGATAACAGACAATGAGCCACATAAATATGCAAAGTATCGTAAGTTAGATGGTGAAAAGTAATCCTGGATGGGGATCAGATAATTTTGATAGGATAATTTTTAACTGGGTAGTCAAGAAAGGCCGCACAGAGAAGATGGCAATTGGAAGAACAAGGTGGTGAGAACTGCTGAGTCTGGAGCAAACACACAATTTGGAGCAGTAGAAGATTCCAGAAGTAACAGTATAGAGGCGAAGAAGTGGGAATTGTGTGGAGTCTTTTACTTGCTGTTGTAATGACCTTGGCTATGCTTTGAAGTGAGGTGGAAAGTTGGCAGGGACCTTAGTTTTCTTTTTAATAATTCACTATGAATTTTGAACGGTCACTATTATAGACTCAATAATTTTGCTTTATTACTCTTGCAATTGACTACAAAAGAGCGTATTGAAGAAATGTTAAATTCTAATTTAAACTGATTGAAATAGGTTTTTATCTTTTTATGTTTCTCATCACTGAATATCTCATTTTTAATTAGTTTGAAAGCATTCTAAGATAGTGAGCCAATGCAATTTAGCATAATGCATAACTTATTATTCATCAGATTTAGGTATTTAACCGAGGATGCTAATTAGGAAAGTAACTTGTTCTGTTGGATGATTTTGATAAAGCTACTTTCAAATGATTATCACATCCATTGATGTCATATTAAGTTGTGTTTCTGGAAACCAAATTTAGGCAGTGGTAATGAGTTAATATCTCTAAGTGGATACCTTTTATCTCTACAGTCAAGGATACTTGAAAGTGGAAAAACATACTGGCTTCAAGTCTTGGGAACTAGGACTTACCGGAAATGTGTGTGTTTTTTTTGTTTCCTGGTGGAATTGTCTTCTCGGAAAGATGGTGTTTCCTTTTCAATAGGAAAAAATTGATCCTATGCTGCTTTACTTTAATGCTTTGCTTTTGTCAAAATAGTGTTTTCTTAGGAAAATTAACCTATCATAATATAATGAAAAGAGAAATGCTGAAGACACAAAATGATGTCCATGTTAATATTGAGTAGGAAGCATCAAGGGACATGAGAAGAGGGAAGCGAAGAGAGGGAGAAGAGAAATTTATAGTGTAACAACAATTAGTAAAAAGGATTAGCATATACATGTAGTCAATAAGTCAATAAATGGCTGTTTATAGAAAGCCTACCAGGCACTAGGGGATATAGCAGTGAAGAAGGCAAAGACACAATTGGCTATACTGTAGTGAGGAGGGAAAGAGGAGGAAGACATACAAATACCTAAAAAAAGCAATGGTGTGAAGGGCTATAAAGTACACTACTACGAAGAAGATTACATGTGATAACATGGCTGAGTAAAACTGTCAAGGAGGAAGGCACTGATCTGGCTGTAGGTATTTCAGAGCATTTTTCTCTCTGAGGAGGTAATATTTCATTTGAGAGTTGAGTGAAGACAAAGAGGAAGGTACTTTGAAGATCTGGGGTGCTCTGAGCAGAAAGAAGGGCAGATATAAAGATTCTGTAATTTAAAAAGAGAGCTTGATAGTTTCTTACAAAGAAAAGAAGGCCGGTTTGGCTGGAATGTCCATGAAGGAAGAGCATGGAGAGAGATTACATGAGTGTTCTCAGGGACCAAATCTAGATCTTATATCAAAATGTGAATATAAATTAACTACATTGAAAAGTGTATGATGGATGTGTGATACGATGAGGTTAGCTCTTAGGAGGGTGTACTATTGTGGAAGGGTACACTAGTGAAGGAAGGGGGTTCATTTAGCTGACTATTGCACCTGTCCAGTTGAAGGATGATGGTAGTTGGGATTATGAGTGTAGCAATAAAGTTGGAGAAAATCAGTTGAGATTGGAAGTTGATTTGAAGATGATTGAATTTACTGAGCAAGAATTATATCAAGGTATTTGGATTTAGGGACATGGGGGATTATGGTCACTTTTAGTGATATGGCAAAGTCTTGATGACATGAGGCAGTTTGCAAGTGACAGAGGTGTGGGTAGGTGCGTATGTGTGATTGATTTTACATTTTTTAATCTTAAATTAAGACGCTAGTTAGAATCCAAGTGGAGACATCAAGTAGGCACTGACAAGTTGACTTGGCTAGAGATGTGAGTTAGATCATCGTAGCCTATAGAGCATGCCTAAAGTCATGAATCTAGGTGAGGGGTTGGAAAACTATTATAGCCCATGAGCCAGATCTGGTCTGCCACCTATTTTTGTATGGCTCATGAGTTATAAGTACGTGTGGCATTTATAAGTCTAAAATGTAAAATACAGGGAAATTTTTCAGTAGGGATAGTTCCATAAATTTGCCTCTTGGCAACACAAAGCCTGCAATATTTACTATCTGGCTCTTTGTCAAAAATGTTACTGACTCCTGATCTGGATGAAACCCTGTGAGGAGAGAGTGTTGACAGAAGAGAGAGAAGCATCACAGTGGAAATTAAAATTATGTCAACTGAAGTGTGTAGGGTAGAGAATTTAAGCCTGAGTATAACAGTAAGAGATTAAAATAACAGTAAATTCATTATCAGCGTGATCAATGAAACCTTTGGGGGCAAAGAGGAACTATCTTCGTCACACCTTT
This sequence comes from Symphalangus syndactylus, assembly GCF_028878055.3. NCBI lineage: Eukaryota > Metazoa > Chordata > Mammalia > Primates > Hylobatidae > Symphalangus > Symphalangus syndactylus. Next base: position 139,744,135 of record NC_072433.2, on the reverse strand, counting down.
CACTCACTCATAGAAAGATCTTAGGCAGGAAATATAACTTGTTTGAAGATCTGAGATAAGGCTAATGTAGTTTGGACAAAGAAAGCCAATGGGAGGATGACATTACATCTGGCCAAAGATTTAGGGAAGAGCCAAATACTTCAGGCTTTTTAAAGTGATCTTTAGATAAAGAGGAGGTCATCAAGGCATTCCGAATTTGGAGGATCAAATCACATCTGATGGAAAAAAATCTGGCTGTATGTGCATCTAGGATGTAAGGAAGCCAACATGGATGTGAAGTTAAAATTGTCCATTGCAAATAATAAAATGAAGGCCCCAGGTAGCCTTGGCAAGGGCAGATTTGGTATAAAATCCTTATTGGAATGGGCTTAAGCAGTAACGGGAATACGGATCTAGCTGTTGTGTTTAGTGGAATTTTATCAGTCTTTTTGTTGTGTATGATATATAGATGGTCAAAATAAGGAACTTCTACATTTTCGGTTTTTGTTTTATTGTAATTGAGATTTGAATTAAAAATAAGAAACTTTTATTTTGAAACTTGGAGACTGTGTTTAAAAAGTATAGAGTAGGGCTAGAAAAAAACCTAAAACTCTCCTGATGAGGAGAGTGCTAATCGTGACTCTAATAATAATAAAATACTTTTCTGATAATTTTTTGTGTGTTTCATTATTTATATATGTATGGGAAGTTGTACCCTAGCCACATGCCAATTCACCTGGTGAACTTGCTCTTCAACGTGGCACAAATATTTCCTTCTATCTTTAGCCTTCCGGGGTTTCTCACATGGACTATTGGCTCTTCCTACATGAACCTGCCGGTAGTACCCTGTAGGAGACATGCTACTCCATGACAACAGGCACCACGCTGTAGGGGAATTACCATACCTGTCAATCACTATCTCTAGAATGTGGCCTTTCATGAGCCCTGAGATTTCATACTGTTTCTCTGAGCTGTAACAATATTTATATTGAAAAAATAAACATGTTCTTCTATCTTTAATATTTTATATCTTATAATTTGAATATCCCATTTTCATTATACTACTTAGCTGCTAAGTTATGTTATAAAAACAAGTTTTAATTATCTGCAAACACCTTCAAATCTAATCCTTACCGGTGAAGACTGATGTCTGGTTAACATCTGTTAGGACATTTATTTCCATACAGTATTTATAGCGCCTTTTTGTTATTGATTGGTATGATAAATGTGTAACTCTTACACAAAGACAAAATTTTTAGATTTTTGTATTTAAAATACTGGTTATCAAAAGAAAAACCCAGATGTTATTTGTTTATGTTTCTGCTTGAGGTACTGAATCTATTTCAAGTCATATTTCTCAGTATTGATATACTTAATTTTGCTGAAATAATAACACACTAACTTTAGCTACTTTTTTTCTCAGTGTATCTCCTTGTCGCTCACCATTTCCGCCTCATTTCACTTCTCATCTTTATTTCTTTTTCTTTGGTCTTCTTTTACTTTAGGGATTCTTTCAATTTAGAAGTGTTCTTGTTTTCTGTTAATTACTATTCTTCTTGGATGTACACAGTTATCCTTTTCCATTTCATTTGTGAATTCATCTCAGAGGCATTTTGTATGTGCCTTTTACTCATAGCTTCTCAGAAGTCCCTTTCGAGGTTACCGATTTAACATGTCATGTACTATAAGGTTTGCATGGCATGGTGGCAGCTGACTTTGGTCTTTACAAGGATTGAAATGTTCACTCAACATGGATTGGTAGAATTTATTTTTTCCTTAAACATTTCATCGCCTTGTAAACAAACAAAAGCAAACCCAAGACTCAAAACTGACATTACTATTGGTGCCCCTGGAAATAGCTGCCTTCTCACTAAAGTAGATTTTGTCATCCAACTTTATGTGTTGTTGAACACACATGGTGCTGTATGAGCACTCACTCACTAGTCTAGAAAACATTGCTGTGACCAGTTACCAGAAAAATAAATTCAGATTGCTCTTCACCTTCCACAGATGACCCTTCTGAAAGCCATTTGAATTCATTATAAATTATAGTTATATTAGTGTGACTTTAATTCACTTGTAATCTGAACTTTATGTGCAATGCATTTTTTCCCGTGTTTAATCATTTTTGAATGCTAAATCATTTGCAAACAAATGGCTTGTCCTTGAGAAAGAATTTAAGGCTGAAAGTACATTAAGTGCCATCTGGGTATCTGTGTCAATGGTTTTGTCACTACAAATGTGTGTGTGTGTGCATATCACCTACTTTATCACATTTATTTGATAAAATTGATATGCAATCTCTAAATCATTGTGTCTCCAACTTGTGTTATGCCACAAATACAAATTTTTGTCCTAAAGTTGATGGTACCCTTTGTAAAACTAGAAGTTCTCATTTGTGCAAAGGAAGGAAAAATAAAACAAGAAACAAATTCAATAAAAAAATTAAAGGTCAGATTTCTTTTATAGCTGCTGAATTCCTTTCTTTCCTTTCCATCATCCTCACATTCCCAAATCTCAACAAAGTTAAGAAATTAAAACACACATCATGAGATCATATGTTCACCTTGTTCAGGAACTGAAGGATTACATATACAAGACTATACCTTAATAAGTAGAGGGAGAAATATGAAGATATGAATAGAATATGAAAATTTATTATAATGCAGTTGTATTCTAAAGTGTTTCCTAGGCAGGCTAAGAGTATGTTGCCAGGAAATTTTAAGAGACCCACTCCATTATATAGAAGAGGATGTGTGTAGATCTCTTAATTCTGAAATGTTTAGAACTGAGTACAACAGGTCTTTGAATAACGACGTTTCATTCAATGTCATTTCATTATGATGTTGATGAGAAAAAACAAATTGATTCCAATTGGGGTTCACTGTCTGTGTAGAGCTTATGTATTCTCCCCATGTCTGCATTGATATTCTCTGGATGCTCCAGTTTCCTCTCACTTCCCAAGGCTGTGCATGTGAGGTTGATTGACGTGTCTATGTGGTCCCAGTCTGAGTAACTGTGGGTATGTGTGAGTGCACCTGCAATGCGACGGCACCCTGTCCAGGGCTGGTTCCCACATTGCGTCCTGAGCTGACAGGATAGGCTGCGGTCAACTGCAACCCTAAACTGAAATAAGTAGGTAAATAATGATTTTACTAGCTTTTATTAATCTTAAACGTATGAATAGCTGAAATTTATTTCAGCATTTAATATTAGAAGTGTTTTGATCTTTATTTACAAGTTTGTTGACGTTTTAGTTACCAAAAGCCATAGAAGCTGAACTCTTTTGATGTCAACCTATGGTAAAATGGGTTTCGCTGACTGTATTTTTGTACCAATTAACCATCCCCAATTTATCCCTCCGTATGCGTGTATCAAAACATCACGTGACCATAAATATATATACCTATGACCAGTTTTCAAGCACCTGTCAATGATGTTAAGTGAAGACTTATTGTAGTCCTTTTTTGGCATAACAAAAATGTGTGTGTTTTGTTCAAGATTGGAAAAGTTCTTTGTGTAAAGAACTAGACAGTAAATATTATAGGCTTTGCTGGCCATATGTAGTCTCTGTCTCTCCTTCATCTACTCATTCTTCTTCTCCCCTTCCTTCTCCTTCTTTAAACACTTCAAAAATGCCAAAACAATTTTTAGCTCTCAGCCATATGAAGCAAGCCATTGATTAAATTTGGCTTGTAGGCCCATAAGGTGTGAATTCCTTTACATCATCAGAATGCCGCATATATATGAAATGTTATCTATGAGAAATTAATGGGGCTCCCAGCAGAGAGAAATTAGCCTAAGTTAAGTTTGGGCTTTGGAATTCAGGGGAATGCCATGCACAAAAATGCTCTGCTTTTAAAACTAGTTACTAACAGTCCATTTCTGATATCAGAAATACATGAAAACTACCAATTGAACGGACATTATTCACTACTTTAGTGCTGCTACTCCTGTGTGGTGGAAAAAGAATCCAGAAAGTTTTCCTTTCCATTTGAACATTCATGCAATAAAAATTTCCAAATCTTTTTTTGAACAAATTTTTATCTTATAGCTCTCTTGTGTACTTTATAAGTACGTTTTGCTGCTTATTCTCAGTAACTGTATTGAAACAATCTGTTTTCCTTTATCAATCAAAATAAAATAAGAAATTTAGCTTAATACTAATATTAAGCTGAAGTGCAAGATATATGAAAAAGAGAGAAAAGAAGCAGGATAAACTGACCTTTTGATAACTGCAGAGGACAGCAGATCAAAGACTGGACTTTAACGTCTGACATTTTCAGAATCTATCACAGTAAGTCCACTGGGTCCAGAAATAGGTTTTAATCCTAGATTGAAATGACAATGCTGTCATGACATTGAGTTTGATGGAAAAAGTGAAGTTAAAGTTTTTCTCAATATTTTTTTAAAATCAATGATTGATTTAACTATAAAATGGACTGATTCTGAAGAACTCATTCTGACGTTGGAGGTGAAAATGCTTTTACTCTAATCATTAAAATCAATTTCTCTAGATATCTGACTTTATTCTGCTTTATAACATAAAGAATGAAACTATATTTATTAATGAAGTGTAATCTAGCAAAGTGGCATAAGCATAATTATGAGTCACTTACTAAAGTTGTGTGTTTTTTTCCATTGCATGAAAACCCTGCCTTGTTTTAATTTTTATTGACTCTTTAAAAGCAATTTTAGGTTTGTAGAAAGAAGTGAATAAGCATTCACACGTCATCCTCAGCCTCTACCCCAATTTCCCCGATTTTTAACATCTTGCAATAGTGTGGTACATTTGTTATAGTTGATGAGTCAATATTGGTACATTACTATTGACTAAAGTATGTAGTTTGTATTAGAGTTTACTCCTTGTCTTATGAATTCTATAGGTTTTGTCAAATGTGTAATGACAAATAATCCTCATTACAGTGTCATACAGAATAATGGATTCACTCTCCTAAAATTCTTCCTTGCTCCATCCGTTCATCGTTTCCTCTACTAATTTATGTAGAAGATAAATTAGTAGATTGAGTTGATGGTTATAGCAGTTTAAAGCACAGATAGAAAACTAGATTGACCTGCCTACCCAGACTGTGCTTCTCACTCTCACTGTGCCCTTTCTTAACCTTTGGAAATGCTTTTATTCATATATAAAATAGGCTATAACTTCATATAGTTGTATTACAAAAAGTTAATGCACAGAAAAAGACTTGTGCTAGGTATATGGTTTCTTCTCAGTTAAATGGAAGCCATTGCGTGTGTTTGTCAATAGAATTCGTCATACTTTATCTCACATATCTTTACGTCATTGTTGGCACATGACATGTTTAGACTGCACAAATCTCCTCCAAATCCCTAATAGCCACTGATCTCTTTACTGTCTCCATAGTTTTGCTTTCTCCAGAAGGTCATGTAGTTGAATCATACGGTATGTAGACTTTTCAGACTGGCTTCTTTCACTTGGCAATATGCATTTAAAGGTTCCTGTGTGTCTTCTGTAGCTTGACAGAATACTATTCCATTGCCTGGATATACCACAGTTTATTTTTCCATTCACTTCCTGAAGGACATTTCGATTTTAGTGATCATGAATAAGGCTCCTGTAACATTCATGGGAAGAAGGCTTTTGTGTGCATGTAAGTTTTCAAATCCTTTAAGTAAATACCGGGAATGTAATTGCTGGGTTGTGTGGTAGGAGTATGTTTAGTTTTATAAGAAACTGCCAAACTGACTGCCAAAGTAGCTGTACTATTCTGCATTCTCACAAGCAATGAATAAAAGTTCCTGTTTCTCCTCACATTTGCCAGCTTTTGGTATCATCAGACTTTTGGATATTGGTCATTTTAATAGTCATGTAATAATATCTCACGGTTGCTGTGACTTGCAGTTCCCTAATGATACATGACTAGTAACTTCAAAATCCCCATTTGACAGCTGTATTTAGACCTTTGGACTATTTTTTAAATGAGTTGTTTTCTTTCTTATTTTCGAGTTCTCTGTATACTTTAAATACCAGTAATTTATCTGATATGTTTTGAAAATGTTTTGAATATGTTTTGAAAAAATTTTCTCCCAACCTGTGGCTTTTGTTTTCATTCTAAGCACAGTTTTAATAACAAAAGTCTTTAATTTTAATGATGCTCAATTTCTCAATTTTTTCTTTGTCTAACCCAATAAATCAGAAAGCTTTTTATCATTTCACATGACTTAATATTCAGGCAAGGTCTATATAGGCCCCTTTCAAACAGTCATAAAGTTTAGAAGCTCTGACCTCACAAACAATAACAACGACAACATAGAAACAAAAATGACAGCTTTTGATGTTGTCTCAGTAATTTCTCAATTCAAGAACAGATTACTGAGCTTTATAAGCAATACGTATAGATATCAATTTCACAGTAAAATACCTTATGATATTTATCAAATCACCTTAGTTTTGGTCACTTATTACTATTAGACTAAAATGTAATTTGTCAGACATGAGAAATCCTTTGGAGTATTTTTTAGAGAACCAAGTATTTGTTTTAGCCTTTTCAGTTCTTCTCTTGCTGTTTCTCCAGTATAGTCATTCCAATTGTCTCTATAGATGTATTAATACCAGGTACATAGTAAACACAATTATCTCCCACGTGTACCCCAACCCCCTTCCCTGTTCATGCAGTGAACATAAAGGAAGCAGGTCAAAAGGAAGCAGGTCATGTACCCTGTGATGTGCTGGGTTGTAAGGAAAGGTACACAATTAATGTACCATGTCTGAGTTTTCTTCTTCTCTGTATTTGTTCCATTTAATGCATGTATGTTTTTTATTCCTTAGGCCTCTCCAGTCCTAACACACTCAGGGATACTTGATACAGCTATAAGGCTGTGTCTTTATCAGGTACCTTTGGGTTACCCCCGGCCAGGGGTGGGAAATAGAGGAAGTGAATGTCTGTATCCTCATTAAGTATCACACAGAGCAGAAACATAAAGAAGCCTGTGCCATGAATGGGTCTCTTCTTTCTCCAAAAACCACCTACCCCTTCAACTCCCACTGCTTAAAGGAAAATATTGTATTAGTCTCCCCATTTTCTCCTCAAACTTGCTTTAGCAAAGCAGTTCCTAAACCTCTGTTAATGTATGTCCCCACCCCTAACTCAACACACAGTCTCATGTCACATCACAGAAAAGAAGTTCAAAACAAAACAAAACAAAGCCACAGTCTTATAAGAAAAATAGGTAAGTTTTACAAAAGTTGTGTACTGTATCTCTGCTTTGAATTTGTCATTGGCCAAGGATAGTAAAACTCTTGGAAAACTATAAAACAGGAACTTACGTAATATGTTTTACCCAAGATTTTTCAAACATTTTTGGAAGGATACTTATTAACATCTTGCAGAGGTAATGTTACATAAAAAACTTAGCATAAGACCAATCAGGTATTCTATGAAATAATGCAGATATATGAAAAAATAATACAATGAAATAAATGACTTTTCAAAAGGTATTTATCCTAGATCCACATTCTTTTTTTGGTTCAGGTGAGGCAATTAGAATGTGAAAAAAAGAAGCATAGAACAACTGTCTAATGAGAGGGACGAATGCTCCTGGGTGGAAAGTTATTAGAAGATAAATTAGTAGATTGACACTTTTGTGTAGTTTATATTTGGAGACATTCCTTTTTCCACTATTACCCTCTTAGCGCTCCGAATCTCCACTTGCATTTTCTACAGAAAGTGTGTTTCAGAACGGCTCAATCAAAACTAAGGTTCAACTCTTTTAGTTGAACAAACAGAACAGAAAGAAGTTTCACACAATTCTTCTGTGTAGTTTTTATTTGTAGACATTCTTTTTCCCAATATAGGCCTCTTAGCGCTCAGAATGTCCAATTGCAGTTTCTACAGAAAGAGTGTTTAAGAACGGCTCAATCAAAAGTAAGGTTCAACTCTGTTAGTTGAATGCACAGAACAGAAAGAAGTTTCATACAATGCTTCTGTGTAGTTTATATTTGAACATATTCTTTTTTCCACTATTACCCACTTAGCGCTACGAATGTCCAGTTGCATTTTCTACAGACAGAATGTTTCAAAACTGCTCAATAAAAAGTATGGTTTAACTCTGTTAGCTGAATTCTCACATAAGAAAGAAGTTTCACAGAATGCTTCTGTGTAGTTTATATTCGAATATATTCCTTTTTCCACTACTACGCTCTTAGCGCTCCAAATGTCCAGTTGCATTTTCTACAGAAAGAGTGTTCAGATCTGCTCAATCAAAAGTATGGTTTAACTCTGTTAGTTGAATGCACAGATCAGAAAGAAGTTTCACCGAATGATTATGTGTAGTTTATATTTGAAGACATTCCTTTTTCCACTATTACCCTCTTAGCGCTCTGAATCTCCACTTGCATTTTCTACAAAAAGAGGGTTTCATAACTGCTCAAACAAAAATAAGTTTTATCTCTGTTAACTGAATTTACAGATCTGAAATAAGTTTCACAGAATGCATCTGTGTAGTTTTTATTTGAAGATATTCTTTTTCCCAATGTAGGCCTCTTAGCGCTTAGCATGTCCAATTGCAGTTTCTACAGAAAGAGTGTTTCAGAACGGCTCAATCAAAAGTAAGGTTCAACTCTGTTAGTTGAATGCACAGAACAGAAAGAATTTTCACAGAATGCTACTGTGTAGTTTATATTTGAATATATTCCTTTTTCCACTATTACCCTCTTAGCGCTCCGAATGTCCACTTGCATTTTCTACAGAAAGAGTTTTCAGAACTGCGCAATCAAAAGTATGGTTTAACTCTGTGAGCTTAATGAACATATCAGAAATAAGTTTCACACAATGCTTCTGTGTAGTTTTTATTTGAAGATATTATTTTTCCCAATAGACGCCTCTTAGCGCTCAGAATGTCCAATTGCAGTTTCTACAGAAAGAGTGTTTCAGAAAGGCTCAATCAAAAGTAAGGTTCAACTCTGTTAGTTGAATGCACAGAACAGAAAGAAGTTTCATACAATGCTTCTGTGTGGTTTATATTTGAACATATTCTTTTTTCCACTATTACCCACTTAGCGCTACGAATGTCCAGTTGCATTTTCTACAGACAGAGTGTTTCAAAACTGCTCAATCAAAAGTATGGTTTAACTCTGTTAGCTGAATGCTCAGATCAGAAAGAAGTTTCACAGAATGCTTCTGTGTAGTTTATAGTTGAATATATTCCTTTTTCCACTACTACTCTCTTAGCGCTCTAAATGTCCAGTTGCATTTTCTACAGAAAGAGTGTTCAGATCTGCTCAATCAAAAGTATGGTTTAACTCTGTTAGCTGAATGCACAGATCAGAAAGAAGTTTCACAGAATGATTCTGTGTAGTTTATATTTGGAGACATTCCTTTTTCCACTATTACCCTCTTAGCGCTCCGAATCTCCACTTGCATTTTCTACAGAAAGAGTGTTTCAGAACGGCTCAATCAAAACTAAGGTTCAACTCTTTTAGTTGAACAAACAGAACAGAAAGAAGTTTCACACAATGCTTCTGTGTAGTTTTTATTTGTAGACATTCTTTTTCCCAATATAGGCCTCTTAGCGCTCAGAATGTCCAATTGCAGTTTCTACAAAAGAGTGTTTCAGATCGGCTCAATCAAAAGTAAGGTTCAACTCTGTTAGTTGAATGCACAGAACAGAAAGAAGTTTCATACAATGCTTCTGTGTAGTTTATATTTGAACATATTCTTTTTTCCACTATTACCCACTTAGCTCTACGAATGTCCAGTTGCATTTTCTACAGACAGAGTGTTTCAAAACTGCTCAATCAAAAGTGTGGTTTAACTCTGTTAGCTGAATGCTCAGATCAGAAAGAAGTTTCACAGAATGCTTCTGTGTAGTTTATATTTAAATATATTCCTTTTTCCACTACTACGCTCTTAGCGCTCCAAATGTCCAGTTGCATTTTCTACAGAAAGAGTGTTCAGATCTGCTCAATCAAAAGTATGGTTTAACTCTGTTAGCTGAATGCACAGATCAGAAAGAAGTTTCACCGAATGATTCTGTGTAGTTTATATTTGAAGACATTCCTTTTTCCACTATTACCCTCTTAGCGCTCTGAATCTCCACTTGCATTTTCTACAAAAAGAGTGTTTCATAACTGCTCAATCAAAAATATGTTTTATCTCTGTTAACTGAATTTACAGATCAGAAATAAGTTTCACAGAATGCATCTGTGTAGTTTTTATTTGAAGATATTCTTTTTCCCAATGTAGGCCTCTTAGCGCTTAGCATGTCCAATTGCAGTTTCTACAGAAAGAGTGTTTCAGAACGGCTCAATCAAAAGTAAGGTTCAACTCTGTTAGTTGAATGCACAGAACAGAAAGTATTTTCACAGAATGCTACTGTGTAGTTTATATTTGAATATATTCCTTTTTCCACTATTACCCTCTTAGCGCTCCGAATGTCCACTTGCATTTTCTACAGAAAGAGTGTTCAGAACTGCGCAATCAAAAGTATGGTTTAACTCTGTTAGCTTAATGAACATATCAGAAATAAGTTTCACACAATGCTTCTGTTTAGTTTTTATTTGAAGATATTATTTTTCCCAATATAGGCCTCTTAGCGCTCAGAATGTCCAATTGCAGTTTCTACAGAAAGAGTGTTTCAGAAAGGCTCAATCAAAAGTAAGGTTCAACTCTGTTAGTTGAATGCACAGAACAGAAAGAAGTTTCATATAATGCTTCTGTGTAGTTTATATTTGAACATATTCTTTTTTCCACTATTACCCACTTAGCGCTACGAATGTCCAGTTGCATTTTCTACAGACAGAGTGTTTCAAAACTGCTCAATCAAAAGTATGGTTTAACTCTGTTAGCTGAATGCTCAGATCAGAAAGAAGTTTCACAGAATGCTTCTCTGTAGTTTATATTTGAATATATTCCTTTTTCCACTACTACTCTCTTAGCACTCCAAATGTCCAGTTGCATTTTCTACAGAAAGAGAGTTCAGATCTGCTCAATCAAAAGTATGGTTTAACTCTGTTAGCTGAATGCACAGATCAGAAAGAAGTTTCACAGAATGATTCTGTGTAGTTTATATTTGGAGACATTCCTTTTTCCACTATTACCCTCTTAGCGCTCCGAATCTCCACTTGCATTTTCTACAGAAAGAGTGTTTCAGAACGGCTCAATCAAAACTAAGGTTCAACTCTTTTAGTTGAACAAACAGAACAGAAAGAAGTTTCACACAATTCTTCTGTGTATTTTTTATTTGTAGACATTCTTTTTCCCAATATAGGCCTCTTAGCGCTCAGAATGTCCAATTGCACTTTCTACAGAAAGAGTGTTTCAGAACGGCTCAATCAAAAGTAAGGTTCAACTCTGTTAGTTGAATGCACAGAACAGAAAGAATTTTCATACAATGCTTCTGTGTAGTTTATATTTGAACATATTCTTTTTTCCACTATTACCCACTTAGCGCTACGAATGTCCAGTTGCATTTTCTACAGACAGAGTGTTTCAAAACTGCTCAATCAAAAGTATGGTTTAACTCTGTTAGCTGAATGCTCAGATCAGAAAGAAGTTTCACAGAATGCTTCTGTGTAGTTTATATTTGAATATATTCCTTTTTCCACTACTACTCTCTTAGCGCTCCAAATGTCCAGTTGCATTTTCTACAGAAAGAGAGTTCAGATCTGCTCAATCAAAAGTATGGTTTAACTCTGTTAGCTGAATGCACAGATCAGAAAGAAGTTTCACAGAATGATTCTGTGTAGTTTATATTTGGAGACATTCCTTTTTCCACTATTACCCTCTTAGCGCTCCGAATCTCCACTTGCATTTTCTACAGAAAGTGTGTTTCAGAACGGCTCAATCAAAACTAAGGTTCAACTCTTTTAGTTGAACAAACAGAACAGAAAGAAGTTTCACACAATTCTTCTGTGTAGTTTTTATTTGTAGACATTCTTTTTCCCAATATAGGCCTCTTAGCGCTCAGAATGTCCAATTGCAGTTTCTACAGAAAGAGTGTTTAAGAACGGCTCAATCAAAAGTAAGGTTCAACTCTGTTAGTTGAATGCACAGAACAGAAAGAAGTTTCATACAATGCTTCTGTGTAGTTTATATTTGAACATATTCTTTTTTCCACTATTACCCACTTAGCGCTACGAATGTCCAGTTGCATTTTCTACAGACAGAATGTTTCAAAACTGCTCAATCAAAAGTATGGTTTAACTCTGTTAGCTGAATTCTCAGATAAGAAAGAAGTTTCACAGAATGCTTCTGTGTAGTTTATATTCGAATATATTCCTTTTTCCACTAATACGCTCTTAGCGCTCCAAATGTCCAGTTGCATTTTCTACAGAAAGAGTGTTCAGATCTGCTCAATCAAAAGTATGGTTTAACTCTGTTAGTTGAATGCACAGATCAGAAAGAAGTTTCACCGAATGATTATGTGTAGTTTATATTTGAAGACATTCCTTTTTCCACTATTACCCTCTTAGCGCTCTGAATCTCCACTTGCATTTTCTACAAAAAGAGGGTTTCATAACTGCTCAAACAAAAATAAGTTTTATCTCTGTTAACTGAATTTACAGATCAGAAATAAGTTTCACAGAATGCATCTGTGTAGTTTTTATTTGAAGATATTCTTTTTCCCAATGTAGGCCTCTTAGCGCTTAGCATGTCCAATTGCAGTTTCTACAGAAAGAGTGTTTCAGAACGGCTCAATCAAAAGTAAGGTTCAACTCTGTTAGTTGAATGCACAGAACAGAAAGAATTTTCACAGAATGCTACTGTGTAGTTTATATTTGAATATATTCCTTTTTCCACTATTACCCTCTTAGCGCTCCGAATGTCCACTTGCATTTTCTACAGAAAGAGTTTTCAGAACTGCGCAATCAAAAGTATGGTTTAACTCTGTGAGCTTAATGAACATATCAGAAATAAGTTTCACACAATGCTTCTGTGTAGTTTTTATTTGAAGATATTATTTTTCCCAATAGACGCCTCTTAGCGCTCAGAATGTCCAATTGCAGTTTCTACAGAAAGAGTGTTTCAGAAAGGCTCAATCAAAAGTAAGGTTCAACTCTGTTAGTTGAATGCACAGAACAGAAAGAAGTTTCATACAATGCTTCTGTGTGGTTTATATTTGAACATATTCTTTTTTCCACTATTACCCACTTAGCGCTACGAATGTCCAGTTGCATTTTCTACAGACAGAGTGTTTCAAAACTGCTCAATCAAAAGTATGGTTTAACTCTGTTAGCTGAATGCTCAGATCAGAAAGAAGTTTCACAGAATGCTTCTGTGTAGTTTATAGTTGAATATATTCCTTTTTCCACTACTACTCTCTTAGCGCTCCAAATGTCCAGTTGCATTTTCTACAGAAAGAGTGTTCAGATCTGCTCAATCAAAAGTATGGTTTAACTCTGTTAGCTGAATGCACAGATCAGAAAGAAGTTTCACAGAATGATTCTGTGTAGTTTATATTTGGAGACATTCCTTTTTCCACTATTACCCTCTTAGCGCTCCGAATCTCCACTTGCATTTTCTACAGAAAGAGTGTTTCAGAACGGCTCAATCAAAACTAAGGTTCAACTCTTTTAGTTGAACAAACAGAACAGAAAGAAGTTTCACACAATGCTTCTGTGTAGTTTTTATTTGTAGACATTCTTTTTCCCAATATAGGCCTCTTAGCGCTCAGAATGTCCAATTGCAGTTTCTACAAAAGAGTGTTTCAGATCGGCTCAATCAAAAGTAAGGTTCAACTCTGTTAGTTGAATGCACAGAACAGAAAGAAGTTTCATACAATGCTTCTGTGTAGTTTATATTTGAACATATTCTTTTTTCCACTATTACCCACTTAGCTCTACGAATGTCCAGTTGCATTTTCTACAGACAGAGTGTTTCAAAACTGCTCAATCAAAAGTGTGGTTTAACTCTGTTAGCTGAATGCTCAGATCAGAAAGAAGTTTCACAGAATGCTTCTGTGTAGTTTATATTTAAATATATTCCTTTTTCCACTACTACGCTCTTAGCGCTCCAAATGTCCAGTTGCATTTTCTACAGAAAGAGTGTTCAGATCTGCTCAATCAAAAGTATGGTTTAACTCTGTTAGCTGAATGCACAGATCAGAAAGAAGTTTCACCGAATGATTCTGTGTAGTTTATATTTCAAGACATTCCTTTTTCCACTATTACCCTCTTAGCGCTCCGAATCTCCACTTGCATTTTCTACAAAAAGAGTGTTTCATAACTGCTCAATCAAAAATATGTTTTATCTCTGTTAACTGAATTTACAGATCAGAAATAAGTTTCACAGAATGCATCTGTGTAGTTTTTATTTGAAGATATTCTTTTTCCCAATGTAGGCCTCTTAGCGCTTAGCATGTCCAATTGCAGTTTCTACAGAAAGAGTGTTTCAGAACGGCTCAATCAAAAGTAAGGTTCAACTCTGTTAGTTGAATGCACAGAACAGAAAGTATTTTCACAGAATGCTACTGTGTAGTTTATATTTGAATATATTCCTTTTTCCACTATTACCCTCTTAGCGCTCCGAATGTCCACTTGCATTTTCTACAGAAAGAGTGTTCAGAACTGCGCAATCAAAAGTATGGTTTAACTCTGTTAGCTTAATGAACATATCAGAAATAAGTTTCACACAATGCTTCTGTTTAGTTTTTATTTGAAGATATTATTTTTCCCAATATAGGCCTCTTAGCGCTCAGAATGTCCAATTGCAGTTTCTACAGAAAGAGTGTTTCAGAAAGGCTCAATCAAAAGTAAGGTTCAACTCTGTTAGTTGAATGCACAGAACAGAAAGAAGTTTCATACAATGCTTCTGTGTAGTTTATATTTGAACATATTCTTTTTTCCACTATTACCCACTTAGCGCTACGAATGTCCAGTTGCATTTTCTACAGACAGAGTGTTTCAAAACTGCTCAATCAAAAGTATGGTTTAACTCTGTTAGCTGAATGCTCAGATCAGAAAGAAGTTTCACAGAATGCTTCTCTGTAGTTTATATTTGAATATATTCCTTTTTCCACTACTACTCTCTTAGCACTCCAAATGTCCAGTTGCATTTTCTACAGAAAGAGAGTTCAGATCTGCTCAATCAAAAGTATGGTTTAACTCTGTTAGCTGAATGCACAGATCAGAAAGAAGTTTCACAGAATGATTCTGTGTAGTTTATATTTGGAGACATTCCTTTTTCCACTATTACCCTCTTAGCGCTCCGAATCTCCACTTGCATTTTCTACAGAAAGAGTGTTTCAGAACGGCTCAATCAAAACTAAGGTTCAACTCTTTTAGTTGAACAAACAGAACAGAAAGAAGTTTCACACAATTCTTCTGTGTATTTTTTATTTGTAGACATTCTTTTTCCCAATATAGGCCTCTTAGCGCTCAGAATGTCCAATTGCACTTTCTACAGAAAGAGTGTTTCAGAACGGCTCAATCAAAAGTAAGGTTCAACTCTGTTAGTTGAATGCACAGAACAGAAAGAATTTTCATACAATGCTTCTGTGTAGTTTATATTTGAACATATTCTTTTTTCCACTATTACCCACTTAGCGCTACGAATGTCCAGTTGCATTTTCTACAGACAGAGTGTTTCAAAACTGCTCAATCAAAAGTATGGTTTAACTCTGTTAGCTGAATGCTCAGATCAGAAAGAAGTTTCACAGAATGCTTCTGTGTAGTTTATATTTGAATATATTCCTTTTTCCACTACTACTCTCTTAGCGCTCCAAATGTCCAGTTGCATTTTCTACAGAAAGAGAGTTCAGATCTGCTCAATCAAAAGTATGGTTTAACTCTGTTAGCTGAATGCACAGATCAGAAAGAAGTTTCACAGAATGATTCTGTGTAGTTTATATTTGGAGACATTCCTTTTTCCACTATTACCCTCTTAGCGCTCCGAATCTCCACTTGCATTTTCTACAGAAAGTGTGTTTCAGAACGGCTCAATCAAAACTAAGGTTCAACTCTTTTAGTTGAACAAACAGAACAGAAAGAAGTTTCACACAATTCTTCTGTGTAGTTTTTATTTGTAGACATTCTTTTTCCCAATATAGGCCTCTTAGCACTCAGAATGTCCAATTGCAGTTTCTACAGAAAGAGTGTTTAAGAACGGCTCAATCAAAAGTAAGGTTCAACTCTGTTAGTTGAATGCACAGAACAGAAAGAAGTTTCATACAATGCTTCTGTGTAGTTTATATTTGAACATATTCTTTTTTCCACTATTACCCACTTAGCGCTACGAATGTCCAGTTGCATTTTCTACAGACAGAATGTTTCAAAACTGCTCAATCAAAAGTATGGTTTAACTCTGTTAGCTGAATTCTCAGATAAGAAAGAAGTTTCACAGAATGCTTCTGTGTAGTTTATATTCGAATATATTCCTTTTTCCACTACTACGCTCTTAGCGCTCCAAATGTCCAGTTGCATTTTCTACAGAAAGAGTGTTCAGATCTGCTCAATCAAAAGTATGGTTTAACTCTGTTAGTTGAATGCACAGATCAGAAAGAAGTTTCACCGAATGATTATGTGTAGTTTATATTTGAAGACATTCCTTTTTCCACTATTACCCTCTTAGCGCTCTGAATCTCCACTTGCATTTTCTACAAAAAGAGGGTTTCATAACTGCTCAAACAAAAATAAGTTTTATCTCTGTTAACTGAATTTACAGATCAGAAATAAGTTTCACAGAATGCATCTGTGTAGTTTTTATTTGAAGATATTCTTTTTCCCAATGTAGGCCTCTTAGCGCTTAGCATGTCCAATTGCAGTTTCTACAGAAAGAGTGTTTCAGAACGGCTCAATCAAAAGTAAGGTTCAACTCTGTTAGTTGAATGCACAGAACAGAAAGAATTTTCACAGAATGCTACTGTGTAGTTTATATTTGAATATATTCCTTTTTCCACTATTACCCTCTTAGCGCTCCGAATGTCCACTTGCATTTTCTACAGAAAGAGTTTTCAGAACTGCGCAATCAAAAGTATGGTTTAACTCTGCGAGCTTAATGAACATATCAGAAATAAGTTTCACACAATGCTTCTGTGTAGTTTTTATTTGAAGATATTATTTTTCCCAATAGACGCCTCTTAGCGCTCAGAATGTCCAATTGCAGTTTCTACAGAAAGAGTGTTTCAGAAAGGCTCAATCAAAAGTAAGGTTCAACTCTGTTAGTTGAATGCACAGAACAGAAAGAAGTTTCATACAATGCTTCTGTGTGGTTTATATTTGAACATATTCTTTTTTCCACTATTACCCACTTAGCGCTACGAATGTCCAGTTGCATTTTCTACAGACAGAGTGTTTCAAAACTGCTCATTCAAAAGTATGGTTTAACTCTGTTAGCTGAATGCTCAGATCAGAAAGAAGTTTCACAGAATGCTTCTGTGTAGTTTATAGTTGAATATATTCCTTTTTCCACTACTACTCTCTTAGCGCTCCAAATGTCCAGTTGCATTTTCTACAGAAAGAGTGTTCAGATCTGCTCAATCAAAAGTATGGTTTAACTCTGTTAGCTGAATGCACAGATCAGAAAGAAGTTTCACAGAATGATTCTGTGTAGTTTATATTTGGAGACATTCCTTTTTCCACTATTACCCTCTTAGCGCTCCGAATCTCCACTTGCATTTTCTACAGAAAGAGTGTTTCAGAACGGCTCAATCAAAACTAAGGTTCAACTCTTTTAGTTGAACAAACAGAACAGAAAGAAGTTTCACACAATGCTTCTGTGTAGTTTTTATTTGTAGACATTCTTTTTCCCAATATAGGCCTCTTAGCGCTCAGAATGTCCAATTGCAGTTTCTACAAAAGAGTGTTTCAGATCGGCTCAATCAAAAGTAAGGTTCAACTCTGTTAGTTGAATGCACAGAACAGAAAGAAGTTTCATACAATGCTTCTGTGTAGTTTATATTTGAACATATTCTTTTTTCCACTATTACCCACTTAGCTCTACGAATGTCCAGTTGCATTTTCTACAGACAGAGTGTTTCAAAACTGCTCAATCAAAAGTATGGTTTAACTCTGTTAGCTGAATGCTCAGATCAGAAAGAAGTTTCACAGAATGCTTCTGTGTAGTTTATATTTAAATATATTCCTTTTTCCACTACTACGCTCTTAGCGCTCCAAATGTCCAGTTGCATTTTCTACAGAAAGAGTGTTCAGATCTGCTCAATCAAAAGTATGGTTTAACTCTGTTAGCTGAATGCACAGATCAGAAAGAAGTTTCACCGAATGATTCTGTGTAGTTTATATTTGAAGACATTCCTTTTTCCACTATTACCCTCTTAGCGCTCCGAATCTCCACTTGCGTTTTCTACAAAAAGAGTGTTTCATAACTGCTCAATCAAAAATATGTTTTATCTCTGTTAACTGAATTTACAGATCAGAAATAAGTTTCACAGAATGCATCTGTGTAGTTTTTATTTGAAGATATTCTTTTTCCCAAAGTAGGCCTCTTAGCGCTTAGCATGTCCAATTGCAGTTTCTACAGAAAGAGTGTTTCAGAACGGCTCAATCAAAAGTAAGGTTCAACTCTGTTAGTTGAATGCACAGAACAGAAAGTATTTTCACAGAATGCTACTGTGTAGTTTATATTTGAATATATTCCTTTTTCCACTATTACCCTCTTAGCGCTCCGAATGTCCACTTGCATTTTCTACAGAAAGAGTGTTCAGAACTGCGCAATCAAAAGTATGGTTTAACTCTGTTAGCTTAATGAACATATCAGAAATAAGTTTCACACAATGCTTCTGTTTAGTTTTTATTTGAAGATATTATTTTTCCCAATATAGGCCTCTTAGCGCTCAGAATGTCCAATTGCAGTTTCTACAGAAAGAGTGTTTCAGAAAGGCTCAATCAAAAGTAAGGTTCAACTCTGTTAGTTGAATGCACAGAACAGAAAGAAGTTTCATACAATGCTTCTGTGTAGTTTATATTTGAACATATTCTTTTTTCCACTATTACCCACTTAACGCTACGAATGTCCAGTTGCATTTTCTACAGACAGAGTGTTTCAAAACTGCTCAATCAAAAGTATGGTTTAACTCTGTTAGCTGAATGCTCAGATCAGAAAGAAGTTTCACAGAATGATTCTGTGTAGTTTATATTTGAATATATTCCTTTTTCCACTACTACTCTCTTAGCACTCCAAATGTCCAGTTGCATTTTCTACAGAAAGAGAGTTCAGATCTGCTCAATCAAAAGTATGGTTTAACTCTGTTAGCTGAATGCACAGATCAGAAAGAAGTTTCACAGAATGATTCTGTGTAGTTTATATTTGGAGACATTCCTTTTTCCACTATTACCCTCTTAGCGCTCCGAATCTCCACTTGCATTTTCTACAGAAAGAGTGTTTCAGAACGGCTCAATCAAAACTAAGGTTCAACTCTTTTAGTTGAACAAACAGAACAGAAAGAAGTTTCACACAATTCTTCTGTGTATTTTTTATTTGTAGACATTCTTTTTCCCAATATAGGCCTCTTAGCGCTCAGAATGTCCAATTGAAGTTTCTACAGAAAGAGTGTTTCAGAACGGCTCAATCAAAAGTAAGGTTCAACTCTGTTAGTTGAATGCACAGAACAGAAAGAATTTTCATACAATGCTTCTGTGTAGTTTATATTTGAACATATTCTTTTTTCCACTATTACCCACTTAGCGCTACGAATGTCCAGTTGCATTTTCTACAGACAGAGTGTTTCAAAACTGCTCAATCAAAAGTATGGTTTAACTCTGTTAGCTGAATGCTCAGATCAGAAAGAAGTTTCACAGAATGCTTCTGTGTAGTTTATATTTGAATATATTCCTTTTTCCACTACTACTCTCTTAGCGCTCCAAATGTCCAGTTGCATTTTCTACAGAAAGAGAGTTCAGATCTGCTCAATCAAAAGTATGGTTTAACTCTGTTAGCTGAATGCACAGATCAGAAAGAAGTTTCACAGAATGATTCTGTGTAGTTTATATTTGGAGACATTCCTTTTTCCACTATTACCCTCTTAGCGCTCCGAATCTCCACTTGCATTTTCTACAGAAAGAGTGTTTCAGAACGGCTCAATCAAAAATAAGGTTCAACTCTTTTAGTTGAACAAACAGAACAGAAAGAAGTTTCACACAATTCTTCTGTGTAGTTTTTATTTGTAGACATTCTTTTTCCCAATATAGGCCTCTTAGCGCTCAGAATGTCCAATTGCACTTTCTACAGAAAGAGTGTTTCAGAACGGCTCAATCAAAAGTAAGGTTCAACTCTGTTAGTTGAATGCACAGAACAGAAAGAATTTTCATACAATGCTTCTGTGTAGTTTATATTTGAACATATTCTTTTTTCCACTATTACCCACTTAGCGCTACGAATGTCCAGTTGCATTTTCTACAGACAGAGTGTTTCAAAACTGCTCAATCAAAATTATGGTTTAACTCTGTTAGCTGAATGCTCAGATCAGAAAGAAGTTTCACAGAATGCTTCTGTGTAGTTTATATTTGAATATATTCCTTTTTCCACTACTACTCTCTTAGCGCTCCAAATGTCCAGTTGCATTTTCTACAGAAAGAGAGTTCAGATCTGCTCAATCAAAAGTATGGTTTAACTCTGTTAGCTGAATGCACAGATCAGAAAGAAGTTTCACAGAATGATTCTGTGTAGTTTATATTTGGAGACATTCCTTTTTCCACTATTACCCTCTTAGCGCTCCGAATCTCCACTTGCATTTTCTACAGAAAGAGTGTTTCAGAACGGCTCAATCAAAACTAAGGTTCAAATCTTTTTGTTGAACAAACAGTACAGAAAGAAGTTTCACACAATTCTTCTGTGTAGTTTTTATTTGTAGACATTCTTTTTCCCAATATAGGCCTCTTAGCGCTCAGAATGTCCAATTGCACTTTCTACAGAAAGAGTGTTTCAGAACGGCTCAATCAAAAGTAAGGTTCAACTCTGTTAGTTGAATGCACAGAACAGAAAGAAGTTTCATACAATGCTTCTGTGTAGTTTATATTTGAACATATTCTTTTTTCCACTATTACCCACTTAGCGCTACGAATGTCAAGTTGCATTTTCTACAGACAGAGTGTTTCAAAACTGCTCAATCAAAAGTATGGTTTAACTCTGTTAGCTGAATGCTCAGATCAGAAAGAAGTTTCACAGAATGCTTCTGTGTAGTTTATATTTGAATATATTCCTTTTTCCACTACTACGCTCTTAGCGCTCCAAATGTCCAGTTGCATTTTCTACAGAAAGAGTGTTCAGATCTGCTCAATCAAAAGTATGGTTTAACTCTGTTAGCTGAATGCACAGATCAGAAAGAAGTTTCACCCAATGATTCTGTCTAGTTTATATTTGAAGACATTCCTTTTTCCACTATTACCCACTTAGCGCTCCGAATCTCCACTTGCATTTTCTACAAAAAGAGTGTTTCATAACTGCTCAATCAAAAATATGTTTTATCTCTGTTAACTGAATTTACAGATCAGAAATAAGTTTCACAGAATGCATCTGTGTAGTTTTTATTTGAAGATATTCTTTTTCAAAATGTAGGCCTCTTAGCGCTTAGCATGTCCAATTGCAGTTTCTACAGAAAGAGTGTTTCAGAACGGCTCAATCAAAAGTAAGGTTCAACTCTGTTAGTTGAATGCACAGAACAGAAAGAATTTTCACAGAATGCTACTGTGTAGTTTATATTTGAATATATTCCTTTTTCCACTATTACCCTCTTAGCGCTCCGAATGTCCACTTGCATTTTCTACAGAAAGAGAGTTCAGAACTGCGCAATCAAAAGTATGGTTTAACTCTGTTAGCTTAATGAACATATCAGAAATAAGTTTCACACAATGCTTCTGTGTAGTTTTTATTTGAAGATATTATTTTTCCCAATATAGGCCTCTTAGCGCTCAGAATGTCCAATTGCAGTTTCTACAGAAAGAGTGTTTCAGAAAGGCTCAATCAAAAGTAAGGTTCAACTCTGTTAGTTGAATGCAGAGAACAGAAAGAAGTTTCATACAATGCTTCTGTGTAGTTTATATTTGAACATATTCTTTTTTCCACTATTACCCACTTAGCGCTACGAATGTCCAGTTGCATTTTCTACAGACAGAGTGTTTCAAAACTGCTCAATCAAAAGTATGGTTTAACTCTGTTAGCTGAATGCTCAGATCAGAAAGAAGTTTCACAGAATGATTCTGTGTAGTTTATATTTGAATATATTCCTTTTTCCACTACTACTCTCTTAGCGCTCCAAATGTCCAGTTGCATTTTCTACAGAAAGAGTGTTCAGATCTGCTCAATCAAAAGTATGGTTTAACTCTGTTAGCTGAATGCACAGATCAGAAAGAAGTTTCACCGAATGATTCTGTGTAGTTTATATTTGAAGACATTCCTTTTTAGACTATTACCCTCTTAGCGCTCCGAATCTCCACTTGCATTTTCTACAAAAAGAGTGTTTCATAACTGCTCAATCAAAAATATGTTTTATCTCTGTTAACTGAATTTACAGATCAGAAATAAGTTTCACAGAATGCATCTGTGTAGTTTTTATTTGAAGATATTCTTTTTCCCAATGTAGGCCTCTTAGCGCTTAGCATGTCCAATTGCAGTTTCTACAGAAAGAGTGTTTCAGAACGGCTCAATCAAAAGTAAGGTTCAACTCTGTTAGTTGAATGCACAGAACAGAAAGAATTTTCACAGAATGCTACTGTGTAGTTTATATTTGAATATATTCCTTTTTCCACTATTACCCTCTTAACGCTCCGAATCTCCACTTGCATTTTCTACAGAAAGTGTGTTTCAGAACGGCTCAATCAAAACTAAGGTTCAACTCTTTTAGTTGAACAAACAGAACAGAAAGAAGTTTCACACAATTCTTCTGTGTAGCTTTTATTTGTAGACATTCTTTTTCCCAATATAGGCCTCTTAGCGCTCAGAATGTCCAATTGCAGTTTCTACAGAAAGAGTGTTTCAGAACGGCTCAATCAAAAGTAAGGTTCAACTCTGTTACTTGAATGCACAGAACAGAAAGAAGTTTCATACAATGCTTCTGTGTAGTTTATATTTGAACATATTCTTTTTTCCACTATTACCCACTTAGCGCTACGAATGTCCAGTTGCATTTTCTACAGACAGTGTGTTTCAAAACTGCTCAATCAAAAGTATGGTTTAACTCTGTTAGCTGAATGCTCAGATCAGAAAGAAGTTTCACAGAATGATTCTGTGTAGTTTATATTTGAATATATTCCTTTTTCCACTACTACTCTCTTAGCGCTCCAAATGTCCAGTTGCATTTTCTACAGAAAGAGTGTTCAGATCTGCTCAATCAAAAGTATGGTTTAACTCTGTTAGCTGAATGCACAGATCAGAAAGAAGTTTCACCGAATGATTCTGTGTAGTTTATATTTGAAGACATTCCTTTTTCCACTATTACCCTCTTAGCGCTCCGAATCTCCACTTGCATTTTCTACAAAAAGAGTGTTTCATAACTGCTCAATCAAAAATATGTTTTATCTCTGTTAACTGAATTTACAGATCAGAAATAAGTTTCACAGAATGCATCTGTGTAGTTTTTATTTGAAGATATTCTTTTTCCCAATGTAGGCCTCTTAGCGCTTAGCATGTCCAATTGCAGTTTCTACAGAAAGAGTGTTTCAGAACGGCTCAATCAAAAGTAAGGTTCAACTCTGTTATTTGAATGCACAGAACAGAAAGAATTTTCACAGAATGCTACTGTGTAGTTTATATTTGAATATATTCCTTTTTCCACTATTACCCTCTTAGCGCTCCGAATGTCCACTTGCATTTTCTACAGAAAGAGTGTTCAGAACTGCGCAATCAAAAGTATGGTTTAACTCTGTTAGCTTAATGAACATATCAGAAATAAGTTTCACACAATGCTTCTCTGTAGTTTTTATTTGTAGACATTCTTTTTCCCAATATAGGCCTCTTAGCGCTCAGAATGTCCAATTGCAGTTTTTACAGAAAGAGTGTTTCAGAACGGCTCAATCAAAAGTAAGGTTCAACTCTGTTAGTTGAATGCACAGAACAGAAAGAAGTTTCATACAATGCTTCTGTGTAGTTTATATTTGAACATATTCTTTTTTCCACTATTACCCACTTAGCGCTACGAATGTCCAGTTGCATTTACTACAGACAGAGAGTTTCAAAACTGCTCAATCAAAAGTATGGTTTAACTCTGTTAGCTGAATGCTCAGATCAGAAAGAAGTTTCACAGAATGCTTCTGTGTAGTTTATATTTGAATATATTCCTTTTTCCACTACTACGCTCTTAGCGCTCCATATGTCCAGTTGCATTTTCTACAGAAAGAGTGTTCAGATCTGCTCAATCAAAAGTATGGTTTAACTCTGTTAGCTGAATGCACAGATCAGAAAGAAGTTTCACCGAATGATTCTGTGTAGTTTATATTTGAAGACATTCCTTTTTCCACTATTATCCTCTTAGCGCTCCGAATCTCCACTTGCATTTTCAACAAAAAGAGTGTTTCATAACTGCTCAATCAAAAATATGTTTTATCTCTGTTAACTGAATTTACAGATCAGAAATAAGTTTCACAGAATGCATCTGTGTAGTTTTTATTTGAAGATATTCTTTTTCAAAATGTAGGCCTCTTAGCGCTAGCCTGTCCAATTGCAGTTTCTACAGAAAGAGTGTTTCAGAACGGCTCAATCAAAAGTAAGGTTCAACTCTGTTAGTTGAATGCACAGAACAGAAAGTATTTTCACAGAATGCTACTCTGTAGTTTATATTTGAATATATTCTTTTTCCACTATTACCCTCTTAGCGCTCCGAATGTCCACTTGCATTTTCTACAGAAAGAGAGTTCAGAACTGCGCAATCAAAAGTATGGTTTAACTCTGTTAGCTTAATGAACATATCAGAAATAAGTTTCACACAATGCTTCTGTGTAGTTTTTATTTGAAGATATTATTTTTCCCAATATAGGCCTCTTAGCGCTCAGAATGTCCAATTGCAGTTTCTACAGAAAGAGTGTTTCAGAAAGGCTCAATCAAAAGTAAGGTTCAACTCTGTTAGTTGAATGCAGAGAACAGAAAGAAGTTTCATACAATGCTTCTGTGTAGTTTATATTTGAACATATTCTTTTTTCCACTATTACCCACTTAGCGCTACGAATGTCCAGTTGCATATTCTACAGACAGATTGTTTCAAAACTGCTCAATCAAAAGTATGGTTTAACTCTGTTAGCTGAATGCACAGATCAGAAAGAAGTTTCACAGAATGCTTCTGTGTAGTCTATATTTGAATATATTCCTTTTTCCAGTATTACTCTCTTAGCGCTCCAAATGTCCAGTTGCATTTTCTACAGAAAGAGTGTTCAGATCTGCTCAATCAAAAGTATGGTTTAACTCTGTTAGCTGAATGCACAGATCAGAAAGAAGTTTCACAGAATGATTCTGTGTAGTTTATATTTGGAGACATTCCTTTTTCCACTATTACCCTCTTAGCGCTCCGAATCTCCACTTCCATTTTCTACAGAAAGTGTGTTTCAGAACGGCTCAATCAAAACTAAGGTTCAACTCTTTTAGTTGAACAAACAGAACAGAAAGAAGTTTCACACAATTCTTCTGTGTAGTTTTTATTTGTAGACATTCTTTTTCCCAACATAGGCCTCTTAGCGCTCAAAATGTCCAATTGCAGTTTCTACAGAAAGAGTGTTTCAGAACGGCTCAATCAAAAGTAAGGTTCAACTCTGTTAGTTGAATGCACAGAACAGAAAGTAGTTTCATACAGTGCTTCTGTGTAGTTTATATTTGAACATATTCTTTTTTCCACTATTTCCCACTTAGCGCTACGAATGTCCAGTTGCATTTTCTACAGACAGAGTGTTTCAAAACTGCTCAATCAAAAGTATGTTTTAACTCTGTTAGCTGAATGCTCAGATCAGAAAGAAGTTTCACAGAATGCTTCTGTGTAGTTTATATTTGAATATATTCCTTTTTCCACTACTACGCTCTTAGCGCTCCAAATGTCCAGTTGCATTTTCTACAGAAAGAGTGTTCAGATCTGCTCAATCAAAATTATGGTTTAACTCTGTTAGCTGAATGCACAGATCAGAAAGAAGTTTCACCGAATGATTCTGTGTAATTTATATTTGAAGACATTCCTTTTTCCACTATTACCCTCTTAGCGCTCCGAATCTCCACTTGCATTTTCAACAAAAAGAGTGTTTCATAACTGCTCAATCAAAAATATGTTTTATCTCTGTTAACTGAATTTACAGATCAGAAATAAGTTTCACAGAATGCATCTGTGTAGTTTTTATTTGAAGATATTCTTTTTCCCAATGTAGGCCTCTTAGCGCTTAGCATGTCCAATTGCAGTTTCTACAGAAAGAGTGTTTCAGAACGGCTCAATCAAAAGTAAGGTTCAACTCTGTTAGTTGAATGCACAGAACAGAAAGAATTTTCACGGAATGCTACTGTGTAGTTTATATTTGAATATATTCCTTTTTCCACTATTACCCTCTTAGCGCTCCGAATCTCCATTGCATTTTCTAAAGAAAGAGTGTTTCAGAACGGCTCAATCAAAACTAAGGTTCAACTCTTTTAGTTGAACAAACAGAACAGAAAGAAGTTTCACACAATTCTTCTGTGTAGTTTTTATTTGTAGATATTCTTTTTCCCAATATAGGCCTCTTAGCACTCAGAATGTCCAATTGCAGTTTCTACAGAAAGAGTGTTTCAGAACGGCTCAATCAAAAGTAAGGTTCAACTCTGTTAGTTCAATGCACAGAACAGAAAGAAGTTTCATACAATGCTTCTGTGTAGTTTATATTTGAACATATTCTTTTTTCCACTATTACCCACTTAGCGCTACGAATGTCCAGTTGCATTTACTACAGACAGAGAGTTTCAAAACTGCTCAATCAAAAGTATGGTTTAACTCTGTTAGCTGAATGCTCAGATCAGAAAGAAGTTTCACAGAATGCTTCTGTGTAGTTTATATTTGAATATATTCCTTTTTCCACTACTACGCTCTTAGCGCTCCATATGTCCAGTTGCATTATCTACAGAAAGAGTGTTCAGATCTGCTCAATCAAAAGTATGGTTTAACTCTGTTAGCTGAATGCACAGATCAGAAAGAAGTTTCACCGAATGATTCTGTGTAGTTTATATTTGAAGACATTCCTTTTTCCACTATTACCCTCTTAGCGCTCCGAATCTCCACTTGCATTTTCAACAAAAAGAGTGTTTCATAACTGCTCAATCAAAAATATGTTTTATCTCTGTTAACTGAATTTACAGATCAGAAATAAGTTTCACAGAATGCATCTGTGTAGTTTTTATTTGAAGATATTCTTTTTCAAAATGTAGGCCTCTTAGCGCTAGCATGTCCAATTGCAGTTTCTACAGAAAGAGTGTTTCAGAACGGCTCAATCAAAAGTAAGGTTCAACTCTGTTAGTTGAATGCACAGAACAGAAAGTATTTTCACAGAATGCTACTCTGTAGTTTATATTTGAATATATTCTTTTTCCACTATTACCCTCTTAGCGCTCCGAATGTCCACTTGCATTTTCTACAGAAAGAGAGTTCAGAACTGCGCAATCAAAAGTATGGTTTAACTCTGTTAGCTTAATGAACATATCAGAAATAAGTTTCACACAATGCTTCTGTGTAGTTTTTATTTGAAGATATTATTTTTCCCAATATAGGCCTCTTAGCGCTCAGAATGTCCAATTGCAGTTTCTACAGAAAGAGTGTTTCAGAAAGGCTCAATCAAAAGTAAGGTTCAACTCTGTTAGTTGAATGCAGAGAACAGAAAGAAGTTTCATACAATGCTTCTGTGTAGTTTATATTTCAACATATTCTTTTTTCCACTATTACCCACTTAGCGCTACGAATGTCCAGTTGCATATTCTACAGACAGATTGTTTCAAAACTGCTCAATCAAAAGTATGGTTTAACTCTGTTAGCTGAATGCACAGATCAGAAAGAAGTTTCACAGAATGCTTCTGTGTAGTCTATATTTGAATATATTAATTTTCCAGTATTACTCTCTTAGCGCTCCAAATGTCCAGTTGCATTTTCTACAGAAAGAGTGTTCAGATCTGCTCAATCAAAAGTATGGTTTAACTCTGTTAGCTGAATGCACAGATCAGAAAGAAGTTTCACAGAATGATTCTGTGTAGTTTATATTTGGAGACATTCCTTTTTCCACTATTACCCTCTTAGCGCTCCGAATCTCCACTTCCATTTTCTACAGAAAGTGTGTTTCAGAACGGCTCAATCAAAACTAAGGTTCAACTCTTTTAGTTGAACAAACAGAACAGAAAGAAGTTTCACACAATTCTTCTGTGTAGTTTTTATTTGTAGACATTCTTTTTCCCAATATAGGCCTCTTAGCGCTCAAAATGTCCAATTGCAGTTTCTACAGAAAGAGTGTTTCAGAACGGCTCAATCAAAAGTAAGGTTCAACTCTGTTAGTTGAATGCACAGAACAGAAAGAAGTTTCATACAATGCTTCTGTGTAGTTTATATTTGAACATATTCTTTTTTCCACTATTTCCCACTTAGCGCTACGAATGTCCAGTTGCATTTTCTACAGACAGAGTGTTTCAAAACTGCTCAATCAAAAGTATGTTTTAACTCTGTTAGCTGAATGCTCAGATCAGAAAGAAGTTTCACAGAATGCTTCTGTGTAGTTTATATTTGAATATATTCCTTTTTCCACTACTACGCTCTTAGCGCTCCAAATGTCCAGTTGCATTTTCTACAGAAAGAGTGTTCAGATCTGCTCAATCAAAATTATGGTTTAACTCTGTTAGCTGAATGCACAGATCAGAAAGAAGTTTCACCGAATGATTCTGTGTAGTTTATATTTGAAGACATTCCTTTTTCCACTATTACCCTCTTAGCGCTCCGAATCTCCACTTGCATTTTCAACAAAAAGAGTGTTTCATAACTGCTCAATCAAAAATATGTTTTATCTCTGTTAACTGAATTTACAGATCAGAAATAAGTTTCACAGAATGCATCTGTGTAGTTTTTATTTGAAGATATTCTTTTTCCCAATGTAGGCCTCTTAGCGCTTAGCATGTCCAATTGCAGTTTCTACAGAAAGAGTGTTTCAGAACGGCTCAATCAAAAGTAAGGTTCAACTCTGTTAGTTGAATGCACAGAACAGAAAGAATTTTCACGGAATGCTACTGTGTAGTTTATATTTGAATATATTCCTTTTTCCACTATTACCCTCTTAGCGCTCCGAATCTCCATTGCATTTTCTAAAGAAAGAGTGTTTCAGAACGGCTCAATCAAAACTAAGGTTCAACTCTTTTAGTTGAACAAACAGAACAGAAAGAAGTTTCACACAATTCTTCTGTGTAGTTTTTATTTGTAGATATTCTTTTTCCCAATATAGGCCTCTTAGCACTCAGAATGTCCAATTGCAGTTTCTACAGAAAGAGTGTTTCAGAACGGCTCAATCAAAAGTAAGGTTCAACTCTGTTAGTTCAATGCACAGAACAGAAAGAAGTTTCATACAATGCTTCTGTGTAGTTTATATTTGAACATATTCTTTTTTCCACTATTACCCACTTAGCGCTACGAATGTCCAATTGCATTTACTACAGACAGAGAGTTTCAAAACTGCTCAATCAAAAGTATGGTTTAACTCTGTTAGCTGAATGCTCAGATCAGAAAGAAGTTTCACAGAATGCTTCTGTGTAGTTTATATTTGAATATATTCCTTTTTCCACTACTACGCTCTTAGCGCTCCATATGTCCAGTTGCATTTTCTACAGAAAGAGTGTTCAGATCTGCTCAATCAAAAGTATGGTTTAACTCTGTTAGCTGAATGCACAGATCAGAAAGAAGTTTCACCGAATGATTCTGTGTAGTTTATATTTGAAGACATTCCTTTTTCCACTATTACCCTCTTAGCGCTCCGAATCTCCACTTGCATTTTCAACAAAAAGAGTGTTTCATAACTGCTCAATCAAAAATATGTTTTATCTCTGTTAACTGAATTTACAGATCAGAAATAAGTTTCACAGAATGCATCTGTGTAGTTTTTATTTGAAGATATTCTTTTTCAAAATGTAGGCCTCTTAGCGCTAGCATGTCCAATTGCAGTTTCTACAGAAAGAGTGTTTCAGAACGGCTCAATCAAAAGTAAGGTTCAACTCTGTTAGTTGAATGCACAGAACAGAAAGTATTTTCACAGAATGCTACTCTGTAGTTTATATTTGAATATATTCTTTTTCCACTATTACCCTCTTAGCGCTCCGAATGTCCACTTGCATTTTCTACAGAAAGAGAGTTCAGAACTGCGCAATCAAAAGTATGGTTTAACTCTGTTAGCTTAATGAACATATCAGAAATAAGTTTCACACAATGCTTCTGTGTAGTTTTTATTTGAAGATATTATTTTTCCCAATATAGGCCTCTTAGCGCTCAGAATGTCCAATTGCAGTTTCTACAGAAAGAGTGTTTCAGAAAGGCTCAATCAAAAGTAAGGTTCAACTCTGTTAGTTGAATGCAGAGAACAGAAAGAAGTTTCATACAATGCTTCTGTGTAGTTTATATTTCAACATATTCTTTTTTCCACTATTACCCACTTAGCGCTACGAATGTCCAGTTGCATATTCTACAGACAGATTGTTTCAAAACTGCTCAATCAAAAGTATGGTTTAACTCTGTTAGCTGAATGCACAGATCAGAAAGAAGTTTCACAGAATGCTTCTGTGTAGTCTATATTTGAATATATTAATTTTCCAGTATTACTCTCTTAGCGCTCCAAATGTCCAGTTGCATTTTCTACAGAAAGAGTGTTCAGATCTGCTCAATCAAAAGTATGGTTTAACTCTGTTAGCTGAATGCACAGATCAGAAAGAAGTTTCACAGAATGATTCTGTGTAGTTTATATTTGGAGACATTCCTTTTTCCACTATTACCCTCTTAGCGCTCCGAATCTCCACTTCCATTTTCTACAGAAAGTGTGTTTCAGAACGGCTCAATCAAAACTAAGGTTCAACTCTTTTAGTTGAACAAACAGAACAGAAAGAAGTTTCACACAATTCTTCTGTGTAGTTTTTATTTGTAGACATTCTTTTTCCCAATATAGGCCTCTTAGCGCTCAAAATGTCCAATTGCAGTTTCTACAGAAAGAGTGTTTCAGAACGGCTCAATCAAAAGTAAGGTTCAACTCTGTTAGTTGAATGCACAGAACAGAAAGAAGTTTCATACAATGCTTCTGTGTAGTTTATATTTGAACATATTCTTTTTTCCACTATTTCCCACTTAGCGCTACGAATGTCCAGTTGCATTTTCTACAGACAGAGTGTTTCAAAACTGCTCAATCAAAAGTATGTTTTAACTCTGTTAGCTGAATGCTCAGATCAGAAAGAAGTTTCACAGAATGCTTCTGTGTAGTTTATATTTGAATATATTCCTTTTTCCACTACTACGCTCTTAGCGCTCCAAATGTCCAGTTGCATTTTCTACAGAAAGAGTGTTCAGATCTGCTCAATCAAAATTATGGTTTAACTCTGTTAGCTGAATGCACAGATCAGAAAGAAGTTTCACCGAATGATTCTGTGTAGTTTATATTTGAAGACATTCCTTTTTCCACTATTACCCTCTTAGCGCTCCGAATCTCCACTTGCATTTTCAACAAAAAGAGTGTTTCATAACTGCTCAATCAAAAATATGTTTTATCTCTGTTAACTGAATTTACAGATCAGAAATAAGTTTCACAGAATGCATCTGTGTAGTTTTTATTTGAAGATATTCTTTTTCCCAATGTAGGCCTCTTAGCGCTTAGCATGTCCAATTGCAGTTTCTACAGAAAGAGTGTTTCAGAACGGCTCAATCAAAAGTAAGGTTCAACTCTGTTAGTTGAATGCACAGAACAGAAAGAATTTTCACGGAATGCTACTGTGTAGTTTATATTTGAATATATTCCTTTTTCCACTATTACCCTCTTAGCGCTCCGAATCTCCATTGCATTTTCTAAAGAAAGAGTGTTTCAGAACGGCTCAATCAAAACTAAGGTTCAACTCTTTTAGTTGAACAAACAGAACAGAAAGAAGTTTCACACAATTCTTCTGTGTAGTTTTTATTTGTAGATATTCTTTTTCCCAATATAGGCCTCTTAGCACTCAGAATGTCCAATTGCAGTTTCTACAGAAAGAGTGTTTCAGAACGGCTCAATCAAAAGTAAGGTTCAACTCTGTTAGTTCAATGCACAGAACAGAAAGAAGTTTCATACAATGCTTCTGTGTAGTTTATATTTGAACATATTCTTTTTTCCACTATTACCCACTTAGCGCTACGAATGTCCAATTGCATTTACTACAGACAGAGAGTTTCAAAACTGCTCAATCAAAAGTATGGTTTAACTCTGTTAGCTGAATGCTCAGATCAGAAAGAAGTTTCACAGAATGCTTCTGTGTAGTTTATATTTGAATATATTCCTTTTTCCACTACTACGCTCTTAGCGCTCCATATGTCCAGTTGCATTTTCTACAGAAAGAGTGTTCAGATCTGCTCAATCAAAAGTATGGTTTAACTCTGTTAGCTGAATGCACAGATCAGAAAGAAGTTTCACCGAATGATTCTGTGTAGTTTATATTTGAAGACATTCCTTTTTCCACTATTACCCTCTTAGCGCTCCGAATCTCCACTTGCATTTTCAACAAAAAGAGTGTTTCATAACTGCTCAATCAAAAATATGTTTTATCTCTGTTAACTGAATTTACAGATCAGAAATAAGTTTCACAGAATGCATCTGTGTAGTTTTTATTTGAAGATATTCTTTTTCAAAATGTAGGCCTCTTAGCGCTAGCATGTCCAATTGCAGTTTCTACAGAAAGAGTGTTTCAGAACGGCTCAATCAAAAGTAAGGTTCAACTCTGTTAGTTGAATGCACAGAACAGAAAGTATTTTCACAGAATGCTACTCTGTAGTTTATATTTGAATATATTCTTTTTCCACTATTACCCTCTTAGCGCTCCGAATGTCCACTTGCATTTTCTACAGAAAGAGAGTTCAGAACTGCGCAATCAAAAGTATGGTTTAACTCTGTTAGCTTAATGAACATATCAGAAATAAGTTTCACACAATGCTTCTGTGTAGTTTTTATTTGAAGATATTATTTTTCCCAATATAGGCCTCTTAGCGCTCAGAATGTCCAATTGCAGTTTCTACAGAAAGAGTGTTTCAGAAAGGCTCAATCAAAAGTAAGGTTCAACTCTGTTAGTTGAATGCAGAGAACAGAAAGAAGTTTCATACAATGCTTCTGTGTAGTTTATATTTCAACATATTCTTTTTTCCACTATTACCCACTTAGCGCTACGAATGTCCAGTTGCATATTCTACAGACAGATTGTTTCAAAACTGCTCAATCAAAAGTATGGTTTAACTCTGTTAGCTGAATGCACAGATCAGAAAGAAGTTTCACAGAATGCTTCTGTGTAGTCTATATTTGAATATATTAATTTTCCAGTATTACTCTCTTAGCGCTCCAAATGTCCAGTTGCATTTTCTACAGAAAGAGTGTTCAGATCTGCTCAATCAAAAGTATGGTTTAACTCTGTTAGCTGAATGCACAGATCAGAAAGAAGTTTCACAGAATGATTCTGTGTAGTTTATATTTGGAGACATTCCTTTTTCCACTATTACCCTCTTAGCGCTCCGAATCTCCACTTCCATTTTCTACAGAAAGTGTGTTTCAGAACGGCTCAATCAAAACTAAGGTTCAACTCTTTTAGTTGAACAAACAGAACAGAAAGAAGTTTCACACAATTCTTCTGTGTAGTTTTTATTTGTAGACATTCTTTTTCCCAATATAGGCCTCTTAGCGCTCAAAATGTCCAATTGCAGTTTCTACAGAAAGAGTGTTTCAGAACGGCTCAATCAAAAGTAAGGTTCAACTCTGTTAGTTGAATGCACAGAACAGAAAGAAGTTTCATACAATG
Source organism: Symphalangus syndactylus (assembly GCF_028878055.3). Lineage (NCBI taxonomy): Eukaryota > Metazoa > Chordata > Mammalia > Primates > Hylobatidae > Symphalangus > Symphalangus syndactylus. The sequence goes on along the minus strand of NC_072433.2, from coordinate 139,710,260 downwards.
CTTCTGTGTAGTTTATATTTGAACATATTCTTTTTTCCACTATTTCCCACTTAGCGCTACGAATGTCCAGTTGCATTTTCTACAGACAGAGTGTTTCAAAACTGCTCAATCAAAAGTATGTTTTAACTCTGTTAGCTGAATGCTCAGATCAGAAAGAAGTTTCACAGAATGCTTCTGTGTAGTTTATATTTGAATATATTACTTTTTCCACTACTACGCTCTTAGCGCTCCAAATGTCCAGTTGCATTTTCTACAGAAAGAGTGTTCAGATCTGCTCAATCAAAATTATGGTTTAACTCTGTTAGCTGAATGCACAGATCAGAAAGAAGTTTCACCGAATGATTCTGTGTAGTTTATATTTGAAGACATTCCTTTTTCCACTATTACCCTCTTAGCGCTCCGAATCTCCACTTGCATTTTCAACAAAAAGAGTGTTTCATAACTGCTCAATCAAAAATATGTTTTATCTCTGTTAACTGAATTTACAGATCAGAAATAAGTTTCACAGAATGCATCTGTGTAGTTTTTATTTGAAGATATTCTTTTTCCCAATGTAGGCCTCTTAGCGCTTAGCATGTCCAATTGCAGTTTCTACAGAAAGAGTGTTTCAGAACGGCTCAATCAAAAGTAAGGTTCAACTCTGTTAGTTGAATGCACAGAACAGAAAGAATTTTCACGGAATGCTACTGTGTAGTTTATATTTGAATATATTCCTTTTTCCACTATTACCCTCTTAGTGCTCCGAATCTCCATTGCATTTTCTAAAGAAAGAGTGTTTCAGAACGGCTCAATCAAAACTAAGGTTCAACTCTTTTAGTTGAACAAACAGAACAGAAAGAAGTTTCACACAATTCTTCTGTGTAGTTTTTATTTGTAGATATTCTTTTACCCAATATAGGCCTCTTAGCACTCAGAATGTCCAATTGCAGTTTCTACAGAAAGAGTGTTTCAGAACGGCTCAATCAAAAGTAAGGTTCAACTCTGTTAGTTCAATGCACAGAACAGAAAGAAGTTTCATACAATGCTTCTGTGTAGTTTATATTTGAACATATTCTTTTTTCCACTATTACCCACTTAGCGCTACGAATGTCCAGTTGCATTTACTACAGACAGAGAGTTTCAAAACTGCTCAATCAAAAGTATGGTTTAACTCTGTTAGCTGAATGCTCAGATGAGAAAGAAGTTTCACAGAATGCTTCTGTGTAGTTTATATTTGAATATATTCCTTTTTCCACTAATACGCTCTTAGCGCTCCATATGTCCAGTTGCATTTTCTACAGAAAGAGTGTTCAGATCTGCTCAATCAAAAGTATGGTTTAAATCTGTTAGCTGAATGCACAGATCAGAAAGAAGTTTCACCGAATGATTCTGTGTAGGTAATATTTGAAGACATTCCTTTTTCCACTATTACCCTCTTAGCGCTCCGAATCTCCACTTGCATTTTCAACAAAAAGAGTGTTTCATAACTGCTCAATCAAAAATATGTTTTATCTCTGTTAACTGAATTTACAGATCAGAAATAAGTTTCACAGAATGCATCTGTGTAGTTTTTATTTGAAGATATTCTTTTTCAAAATGTAGGCCTCTTAGCGCTAGCATGTCCAATTGCAGTTTCTACAGAAAGAGTGTTTCAGAACGGCTCAATCAAAAGTAAGGTTCAACTCTGTTAGTTGAATGCACAGAACAGAAAGTATTTTCACAGAATGCTACTCTGTAGTTTATATTTGAATATATTCTTTTTCCACTATTACCCTCTTAGCGCTCCGAATGTCCACTTGCATTTTCTACAGAAAGAGAGTTCAGAACTGCGCAATCAAAAGTATGGTTTAACTCTGTTAGCTTAATGAACATATCAGAAATAAGTTTCACACAATGCTTCTGTGTAGTTTTTATTTGAAGATATTATTTTTCCCAATATAGGCCTCTTAGCGCTCAGAATGTCCAATTGCAGTTTCTACAGAAAGAGTGTTTCAGAAAGGCTCAATCAAAAGTAAGGTTCAACTCTGTTAGTTGAATGCAGAGAACAGAAAGAAGTTTCATACAATGCTTCTGTGTAGTTTATATTTGAACATATTCTTTTTTCCACTATTACCCACTTAGCGCTACGAATGTCCAGTTGCATATTCTACAGACAGATTGTTTCAAAACTGCTCAATCAAAAGTATGGTTTAACTCTGTTAGCTGAATGCACAGATCAGAAAGAAGTTTCACAGAATGCTTCTGTGTAGTCTATATTTGAATATATTCCTTTTTCCAGTATTACTCTCTTAGCGCTCCAAATGTCCAGTTGCATTTTCTACAGAAAGAGTGTTCAGATCTGCTCAATCAAAAGTATGGTTTAACTCTGTTAGCTGAATGCACAGATCAGAAAGAAGTTTCACAGAATGATTCTGTGTAGTTTATATTTGGAGACATTCCTTTTTCCACTATTACCCTCTTAGCGCTCCGAATCTCCACTTCCATTTTCTACAGAAAGTGTGTTTCAGAACGGCTCAATCAAAACTAAGGTTCAACTCTTTTAGTTGAACAAACAGAACAGAAAGAAGTTTCACACAATTCTTCTGTGTAGTTTTTATTTGTAGACATTCTTTTTCCCAATATAGGCCTCTTAGCGCTCAAAATGTCCAATTGCAGTTTCTACAGAAAGAGTGTTTCAGAACGGCTCAATCAAAAGTAAGGTTCAACTCTGTTAGTTGAATGCACAGAACAGAAAGAAGTTTCATACAATGCTTCTGTGTAGTTTATATTTGAACATATTCTTTTTTCCACTATTTCCCACTTAGCGCTACGAATGTCCAGTTGCATTTTCTACAGACAGAGTGTTTCAAAACTGCTCAATCAAAAGTATGTTTTAACTCTGTTAGCTGAATGCTCAGATCAGAAAGAAGTTTCACAGAATGCTTCTGTGTAGTTTATATTTGAATATATTCCTTTTTCCACTACTAGGCTCTTAGCGCTCCAAATGTCCAGTTGCATTTTCTACAGAAAGAGTGTTCAGATCTGCTCAATCAAAATTATGGTTTAACTCTGTTAGCTGAATGCACAGATCAGAAAGAAGTTTCACCGAATGATTCTGTGTAGTTTATATTTGAAGACATTACTTTTTCCACTATTACCCTCTTAGCGCTCCGAATCTCCACTTGCATTTTCAACAAAAAGAGTGTTTCATAACTGCTCAATCAAAAATATGTTTTATCTCTGTTAACTGAATTTACAGATCAGAAATAAGTTTCACAGAATGCATCTGTGTAGTTTTTATTTGAAGATATTCTTTTTCCCAATGTAGGCCTCTTAGCGCTTAGCATGTCCAATTGCAGTTTCTACAGAAAGAGTGTTTCAGAACGGCTCAATCAAAAGTAAGGTTCAAATCTGTTAGTTGAATGCACAGAACAGAAATAATTTTCACGGAATGCTACTGTGTAGTTTATATTTGAATATATTCCTTTTTCCACTATTACCCTCTTAGCGCTCCGAATCTCCATTGCATTTTCTAAAGAAAGAGTGTTTCAGAACGGCTCAATCAAAACTAAGGTTCAACTCTTTTAGTTGAACAAACAGAACAGAAAGAAGTTTCACACAATTCTTCTGTGTAGTTTTTATTTGTAGATATTCTTTTTCCCAATATAGGCCTCTTAGCACTCAGAATGTCCAATTGCAGTTTCTACAGAAAGAGTGTTTCAGAACGGCTCAATCAAAAGTAAGGTTCAACTCTGTTAGTTCAATGCACAGAACAGAAAGAAGTTTCATACAATGCTTCTGTGTAGTTTATATTTGAACATATTCTTTTTTCCACTATTACCCACTTAGCGCTACGAATGTCCAGTTGCATTTACTACAGACAGAGAGTTTCAAAACTGCTCAATCAAAAGTATGGTTTAACTCTGTTAGCTGAATGCTCAGATCAGAAAGAAGTTTCACAGAATGCTTCTGTGTAGTTTATATTTGAACATATTCTTTTTTCCCCTATTACCCACTTAGCGCTCCAAATGTCCAGTTGTATTTTCTACAGAAAGAGTGTTCAGATCTGCTCAATCAAAAGTATGGTTTAACTCTGTTAGCTGAATGCAAAGGTCAGAAAGAAGTTTCACAGAATGATTCTGTGTAGTTTATATTTGGAGACATTCCTTTTTCCACTATTACCCTCTTAGCGCTCCGAATCTCCACTTGCATTTTCTACAGAAAGAGTGTTTCTGAACGGCTCAATCAAAACTAAGTTTCAACTCTTTTAGTTGAACAAACAGAACAGAAAGAAGTTTCACACAATTCTTCTGTGTAGTTTTTATTTGTAGACATTCTTTTTCCCAATATAGGCCTCTTAGCGCTCAGAATGTCCAATTGCAGTTTCTACAGAAAGAGTGTTTCAGAACGGCTCAAATCAAAATAAGGTTCAACTCTGTTAGTTGAATGCACAGAACAGAAAGAAGTTTCATACAATGCTTCTGTGTAGTTTATATTTGAACATATTCTTTTTTCCACTATTACCCACTTAGCGCTACGAATGTCCAGTTGCATTTTCTACAGACAGAGTTTTTCAAAACTGCTAAATCAAAAGTATGGTTTCACTCTGTTAGCTGAATGCTTAGATCAGAAAGAAGTTTCACAGAATGCTTCTGTGTAGTTTATATTTGAATATATTCCTTTTTCCACTACTACGCTTTTAGCGCTCCAAATGTCCAGTTGCATTTTCTACAGAAAGAGTGTTCAGATCTGCTCAATCAAAAGTATGGTTTAACTCTGTTAGCTGAATGCACAGATCAGAAAGAAGTTTCACCGTATGATTCTGTGTAGTTTATATTTGAAGACATTCCTTTTTCCACTATTACCCTCTTAGCGCTCCGAATCTCCACTTGCATTTTCTACAAATAGAGTGTTTCATAACTGCTCAATCAAAAATATGTTTTATCTCTGTTAACTGAATTTACAGATCAGAAATAAGTTTCACAGAATGCATCTGTGTAGTTTTTATTTGAAGATATTCTTTTTTCCAATGTAGGCCTCTTAGCGCTTAGCATGTCCAATTGCAGTTTCTACAGAAAGAGTGTTTCAGAACGGCTCAATCAAAAGTAAGGTTCAACTCTGTTAGCTGAATGCACAGAACAGAAAGAGTTTTCACAGAATGCTACTCTGTAGTTTCTATTTGAATATATTCCTTTTTCCACTATTACCCTCTTAGCGCTCCGAATGTCCACTTGCATTTTCTACAGAAAGAGTGTTCAGAACTGCGCAATCAAATGTATGGTTTAACTCTGTTAGCTTAATGAACATATCAGAAATAAGTTTCACACAATGCTTCTGTGTAGTTTTTATTTGAAGATATTATTTTTCCCAATATAGGCCTCTTAGCGCTCAGAATGTCCAATTGCAGTTTCTACAGAAAGAGTGTTTCAGAAAGGCTCAGTCAAAAGTAAGGTTCAACTCTGTTAGTTGAATGCACAGAACAGAAAGAAGTTTCATACAATGCTTCTGTGTAGTTTATATTTGAACATATTCTTTTTTTCCCCTATTACCCACTTAGCGCTACGAATGTCCAGTTGCATTTTCTACAGACAGAGTGTTTCAAAACTGCTCAATCAAAAGTATGGTTTAACTCTGTTAGCTGAATGCTCAGATCAGAAAGAAGTTTCACAGAATGCTTCTGTGTAGTTTATATTTGAATATGTTCCTTTTTCCACTACTACTCTCTTAGCGCTCCAAATGTCCAGTTGCATTTTCTACAGAAAGAGTGTTCAGATCTGCTCAATCAAAAGTATGGTTTAACTCTGTTAGCTGAATGCACAGATCAGAAAGAAGTTTCACAGAATGATTCTGTGTAGTTTATATTTGGAGACATTCCTTTTTCCACTATTACCTTCTTAGCGCTCCGAATCTCCACTTGCATTTTCTACAGAAAGAGTGTTTCAGAACGGCTCAATCAAAACTAAGGTTCAACTCTTTTAGTTGAACAATCAGAACAGAAAGTAGTTTCACACAATTCTTCTGTGTAGTTTTTATTTGTAGACATTCTTTTTCCCAATATAGGCCTCTTAGCGCTCAGAATGTCCAATTGCAGTTTCTACAGAAAGAGTGTTTCAGAACGGCTCAATCAAAAGTAAGGTTCAACTCTGTTAGTTGAATGAACAGAACAGAAAGAATTTTCACAGAATGCTACTGTGTAGTTTATATTTGAATATATTCCTTTTTCCACTATTACCCTCTTAGCGCTCCGAATGTCCACTTGCATTTTCTACAGAAAGAGTGTTCAGAACTGCGCAATCAAAAGTATGGTTTAACTCTGTTAGCTTAATGAACATATCAGAAATAAGTTTCACACAATGCTTCTGTGTAGTTTTTATTTGAAGATATTATTTTTCCCAATATAGGCCTCTTAGCGCTCAGAATGTCCAATTGCAGTTTCTACAGAAAGAGTGTTTCAGAAAGGCTCAGTCAAAAGTAAGGTTCAACTCTGTTAGTTGAATGCACAGAACAGAAAGAAGTTTCATACAATGCTTCTGTGTAGTTTATATTTGAACATATTCTTTTTTCCACTATTACCCACTTAGCGCTACGAATGTCCAGTTGCATTTTCTACAGACAGAGTGTTTCAAAACTGCTCAATCAAAAGTATGGTTTAACTCTGTTAGCTGAATGCTCAGATCAGAAAGAAGTTTCACAGAATGCTTCTGTGTAGTTTGTATTTGAATATATTCCTTTTTCCACTACTACTCTCTTAGCGCTCCAAATGTCCAGTTGCATTTTCTACAGAAAGAGTGTTCAGATCTGCTCAATCAAAAGTATGGTTTAACTCTGTTAGCTGAATGCACAGATCAGAAAGAAGTTTCACAGAATGATTCTGTGTAGTTTATAATTGAAGACATTCCTTTTTCCACTATTACCCTCTTAGCGCTCCGAATCTCCACTTGCATTTTCTACAGAAAGAGTGTTTCAGAACGGCTCAATCAAAACTAAGGTTCAACTCTTTTAGTTGAACAAACAGAACAGAAAGAAGTTTCACACAATTCTTCTGTGTAGTTATTATTTGTAGACATTCTTTTTCCCAATATAGGCCTCTTAGCGCTCAGAATGTCCAATTGCAGTTTCTACAGAAAGAGTGTTTCAGAACGGCTCAATCAAAAGTAAGGTTCAACTCTGTTAGTTGAATGCACAGAACAGAAAGAAGTTTCATACAATGCTTCTGTGTAGTTTATATTTGAACATATTCCTTTTTCCACTATTACCCACTTAGCGCTACGAATGTCCAGTTGCATTTTCTACAGACAGAGTGTTTCAAAACTGCTCAATCAAAAGTATGGTTTAACTCTGTTAGCTGAATGCTCAGATCAGAAAGAAGTTTCACAGAATGCTTCTGTGTAGTTTATATTTGAATATATTCCTTTTTCCACTACTACGCTCTTAGCGCTCCAAATGTCCAGTTGCATTTTCTACAGAAAGAGTGTTCAGATCTGCTCAATCAAAAGTATGGTTTAACTCTGTTAGCTGAATGCACAGATCAGAAAGAAGTTTCACCGAATGATTCTGTGTAGTTTATATTTGAAGACATTCCTTTTTCCACTGTTATCCTCTTAGCGCTCCGAATCTCCACTTGCATTTTCTACAAAAAGAGTGTTTCATAACTGCTCAATCAAAAATATGTTTTATATCTGTTAACTGAATTTACAGATCAGAAATAAGTTTCACAGAATGCATCTGTGTAGTTTTTATTTGAAGATATTCTTTTTCCCAATGTAGGCCTCTTAGCGCTTAGCATGTCCAATTGCAGATACTAAAGAAAGAGTGTTTCAGAACGGCTCAATCAAAAGTAAGGTTCAACTCTGTTAGTTGAATGCACAGAACAGAAAGAAGTTTCATACAATGCTTCTGTGTAGTTTATATTTGAACATATTCTTTTTTCCACTATTTCCCACTTAGCGCTACGAATGTCCAGTTGCATTTTCTACAGACAGAGTGTTTCAAAACTGCTCAATCAAAAGTATGGTTTAACTCTGTTAGCTGAATGCTCAGATCAGAAAGAAGTTTCACAGAATGATTCTGTGTAGTTTATATTTGGAGACATTCCTTTTTCCACTATTACCCTCTTAGCGCTCCGAATCTCCACTTGCATTTTCTACAGAAAGAGTGTTTCAGAACGGATCAATCAAAACTAAGTTTCAACTCTTTTAGTTGAACAAACAGAACAGAAAGAAGTTTCACACAATTCTTCTGTGTAGTTTTTATTTGTAGACATTCTGTTTCCCAATATAGGCCTCTTAGCGCTCAGAATGTCCAATTGCAGTTTCTACAGAAAGAGTGTTTCAGAACGGCTCAATCAAAAGTAAGGTTCAACTCTGTTAGTTGAATGCACAGAACAGAAAGAAGTTTCATACAATGCTTCTGTGTAGTTTATATTTGAACATATTCTTTTTTCCACTATTTCCCACTTAGCGCTACGAATGTCCAGTTGCATTTTCTACAGACAGAGTGTTTCAAAACTGCTCAATCAAAAGTATGGTTTAACTCTGTTAGCTGAATGCTCAGATCAGAAAGAAGTTTCACAGAATGCTTCTGTGTAGTTTATATTTGAATATATTCCTTTTTCCACTACTACGCTCTTAGCGCTCCAAATGTCCAGTTGCATTTTCAACAGAAAGAGTGTTCAGATCTGCTCAATCAAAAGTATGGTTTAACACTGTTAGCTGAATGCACAGATCAGAAAGAAGTTTCACCGAATGATTCTGTGTAGTTTATATTTGAAGACATTCCTTTTTCCACTATTACCCTCTTAGCGCTCCGAATCTCCACTTGCATTTTCTACAAAAAGAGTGTTTCATAACTGCTCAATCAAAAATATGTTTTATCTCTGTTAACTGAAATTACACATCAGAAATAAGTTTCACAGAATGCATCTGTGTAGTTTTTATTTGAAGATATTCTTTTTCCCAATGTAGGCCTCTTAGCGCTTAGCATGTCCAATTGCAGTTTCTACAGAAAGAGTGTTTCAGAATGGCTCAATCAAAAGTAAGGTTCAACTCTGTTAGTTGAATGCACAGAACAGAAAGAATTTTCACAGAATGCTACTGTGTAGTTTATATTTGAATATATTCCTTTTTCCACTATTACCCTCTTAGCGCGCCGAATGTCCACTTGCATTTTCTACAGAAAGAGTGTTCAGAACTGCGCAATCAAAAGTATGGTTTAACTCCGTTAGCTTAATGAACATATCAGAAATAAGTTTCACACAATGCTTCTGTGTAGTTTTTATTTGAAGATATTATTTTTCCCAATAGAGGCCTCTTAGCGCTCAGAATGTCCAATTGCAGTTTCTACAGAAAGAGTGTTTCAGAAAGGCTCAATCAAAAGTAAGGTTCAACTCTGTTAGTTGAATGCACAGAACAGAAAGTAGTTTCATACAATGCTTCTGTGTAGTTTATATTTGAACATATTCTTTTTTCCACTATTACCCACTTAGCGCTACGAATGTCCAGTTGCATTTTCTACAGACAGAGTGTTTCAAAACTGCTCAATCAAAAGTATGGTTTAACTCTGTTAGCTGAATGCTCAGATCAGAAAGAAGTTTCACAGAATGCTTCTGTGCAGTTTATATTTGAATATGTTCCTTTTTCCACTACTACTCTCTTAGCGCTCCAAATGTCCAGTTGCATTTTCTACAGAAAGAGTGTTCAGATCTGCTCAATCAAAAGTATGTTTTAACTCTGTTAGCTGAATGCACAGATCAGAAAGAAGTTTCACAGAATGATTCTGTGTAGTTTATATTTGGAGACATTCCTTTTTCCACTATTACCTTCTTAGCGCTCCGAATCTCCACTTGCATTTTCTACAGAAAGAGTGTTTCAGAACGGCTCAATCAAAACTAAGGTTCAACTCTTTTAGTTGAACAATCAGAACAGAAAGTAGTTTCACACAATTCTTCTGTGTAGTTTTTATTTGTAGACATTCTTTTTCCCAATATAGGCCTCTTAGCGCTCAGAATGTCCAATTGCAGTTTCTACAGAAAGAGTGTTTCAGAACGGCTCAATCAAAAGTAAGGTTCAACTCTGTTAGTTGAATGCACAGAACAGAAAGAAGTTTCATACAATGATTCTGTGTAGTTTATATTTGAACATATTCTTTTTTCCACTATTACCCACTTAGCGCTACGAATGTCCAGTTGCATTTTCTACAGACAGAGTGTTTCAAAACTGCTCAATCAAAAGTATGGTTTAACTCTGTTAGCTGAATGCTCAGATCAGAAAGAAGTTTCACAGAATGCTTCTGTGTAGTTTATATTTGAATATATTCCTTTTTCCACTACTACGCTCTTAGCGCTCCAAATGTCCAGTTGCATTTTCTACAGAAAGAGTGTTCAGATCTGCTCAATCAAAAGTATGGTTTAAATCTGTTAGCTGAATGCACAGATCAGAAAGAAGTTTCACCGAATGATTCTGTGTAGTTTATATTTGAAGACATTCCTTTTTCCACTATTACCCTCTTAGCGCTCCGAATCTCCACTTGCATTTTCTACAAAAAGAGTGTTTCATAACTGCTCAATCAAAAATATGTTTTATCTCTCTTAACTGAATTTACAGATCAGAAATAAGTTTCACAGAATGCATCTGTGTAGTTTTTATTTGAAGATACTCTTTTTCCCAATGTAGGCCTCTTAGCGCTTAGCATGTCCAATTGCAGTTTCTACAGAAAGAGTGTTTCAGAACGGCTCAATCAAAAGTAAGGTTCAACTCTGTTAGTTGAATGAACAGAACAGAAAGAATTTTCACAGAATGCTACTGTGTAGTTTATATTTGAATATATTCCTTTTTCCACTATTACCCTCTTAGCGCTCCGAATGTCCACTTGCATTTTCTACAGAAAGAGTGTTCAGAACTGCGCAATCAAAAGTATGGTTTAACTCTGTTAGCTTAATGAACATATCAGAAATAAGTTTCACACAATGCTTCTGTGTAGTTTTTATTTGAAGATATTATTTTTCCCAATATAGGCCTCTTAGCGCTCAGAATGTCCAATTGCAGTTTCTACAGAAAGAGTGTTTCAGAAAGGCTCAGTCAAAAGTAAGGTTCAACTCTGTTAGTTGAATGCACAAAACAGAAAGAAGTTTCATACAATGCTTCTGTGTAGTTTATATTTGAACATATTCTTTTTTCCACTATTACCCACTTAGCGCTACGAATGTCCAGTTGCATTTTCTACAGACAGAGTGTTTCAAAACTGCTCAATCAAAAGTATGGTTTAACTCTGTTAGCTGAATGCTCAGATCAGAAAGAAGTTTCACAGAATGCTTCTGTGTAGTTTGTATTTGAATATATTCCTTTTTCCACTACTACTCTCTTAGCGCTCCAAATGTCCAGTTGCATTTTCTACAGAAAGAGTGTTCAGATCTGCTCAATCAAAAGTATGGTTTAACTCTGTTAGCTGAATGCACAGATCAGAAAGAAGTTTCACAGAATGATTCTGTGTAGTTTATAATTGAAGACATTCCTTTTTCCACTATTACCCTCTTAGCGCTCCGAATCTCCACTTGCATTTTCTACAGAAAGAGTGTTTCAGAACGGCTCAATCAAAACTAAGGTTCAACTCTTTTAGTTGAACAAACAGAACAGAAAGAAGTTTCACACAATTCTTCTGTGTAGTTATTATTTGTAGACATTCTTTTTCCCAATATAGGCCTCTTAGCGCTCAGAATGTCCAATTGCAGTTTCTACAGAAAGAGTGTTTCAGAACGGCTCAATCAAAAGTAAGGTTCAACTCTGTTAGTTGAATGCACAGAACAGAAAGAAGTTTCATACAATGCTTCTGTGTAGTTTATATTTGAACATATTCCTTTTTCCACTATTACCCACTTTGCGCTACGAATGTCCAGTTGCATTTTCTACAGACAGAGTGTTTCAAAACTGCTCAATCAAAAGTATGGTTTAACTCTGTTAGCTGAATGCTCAGATCAGAAAGAAGTTTCACAGAATGCTTCTGTGTAGTTTATATTTGAATATATTCCTTTTTCCACTACTACGCTCTTAGCGCTCCAAATGTCCAGTTGCATTTTCTACAGAAAGAGTGTTCAGATCTGCTCAATCAAAAGTATGGTTTAACTCTGTTAGCTGAATGCACAGATCAGAAAGAAGTTTCACCGAATGATTCTGTGTAGTTTATATTTGAAGACATTCCTTTTTCCACTGTTATCCTCTTAGCGCTCCGAATCTCCACTTGCATTTTCTACAAAAAGAGTGTTTCATAACTGCTCAATCAAAAATATGTTTTATATCTGTTAACTGAATTTACAGATCAGAAATAAGTTTCACAGAATGCATCTGTGTAGTTTTTATTTGAAGATATTCTTTTTCCCAATGTAGGCCTCTTAGCGCTTAGCATGTCCAATTGCAGATACTAAAGAAAGAGTGTTTCAGAACGGCTCAATCAAAAGTAAGGTTCAACTCTGTTAGTTGAATGCACAGAACAGAAAGAATTTTCACAGAATGCTACTGTGTAGTTTATATTTGAATATATTCCTTTTTCCACTATTACGCTCTTAGCGCTCCGAATGTCCACTTGCATTTTCTACAGAAAGAGTGTTCAGAACTGCGCAATCAAAAGTATGGTTTAACTCTGTTAGCTTAATGAACATATCAGAAATAAGTTGCACACAATGCTTCTGTGTAGTTTTTATTTGAAGATATTATTTTTCCCAATAGAGGCCTCTTAGCGCTCAGAATGTCCAATTGCAGTTTCTACAGAAAGAGTGTTTCAGAAAGGCTCAATCAAAAGTAAGGTTCAACTCTGTTAGTTGAATGCACAGAACAGAAAGAAGTTTCATACAATGCTTCTGTGTAGTTTATATTTGAACATATTCTTTTTTCCACTATTACCCACTTTGCGCTACGAATGTCCAGTTGCATTTTCTACAGACAGAGTGTTTCAAAACTGCTCAATCAAAAGTATGGTTTAACTCTGTTAGCTGAATGCTCAGATCAGAAAGAAGTTTCACAGAATGCTTCTGTGTAGTTTATATTTGAATATATTCCTTTTTCCACTACTACTCTCTTAGCGCTCCAAATGTCCAGTTGCATTTTCTACAGAAAGAGTGTTCAGATCTGCTCAATCAAAAGTATGGTTTAACTCTGTTAGCTGAATGCACAGATCAGAAAGAAGTTTCACAGAATGATTCTGTGTAGTTTATATTTGGAGACATTCCTTTTTCCACTATTACCCTCTTAGCGCTCCGAATCTCCACTTGCATTTTCTACAGAAAGAGTGTTTCAGAACGGATCAATCAAAACTAAGGTTCAACTCTTTTAGTTGAACAAACAGAACAGAAAGAAGTTTCACACAATTCTTCTGTGTAGTTTTTATTTGTAGACATTCTGTTTCCCAATATAGGCCTCTTAGCGCTCAGAATGTCCAATTGCAGTTTCTACAGAAAGAGTGTTTCAGAACGGCTCAATCAAAAGTAAGGTTCAACTCTGTTAGTTGAATGCACAGAACAGAAAGAAGTTTCATACAATGCTTCTGTGTAGTTTATATTTGAACATATTCTTTTTTCCACTATTTCCCACTTAGCGCTACGAATGTCCAGTTGCATTTTCTACAGACAGAGTGTTTCAAAACTGCTCAATCAAAAGTATGGTTTAACTCTGTTAGCTGAATGCTCAGATCAGAAAGAAGTTTCACAGAATGCTTCTGTGTAGTTTATATTTGAATATATTCCTTTTTCCACTACTACGCTCTTAGCGCTCCAAATGTCCAGTTGCATTTTCAACAGAAAGAGTGTTCAGATCTGCTCAATCAAAAGTATGGTTTAACACTGTTAGCTGAATGCACAGATCAGAAAGAAGTTTCACCGAATGATTCTGTGTAGTTTATATTTGAAGACATTCCTTTTTCCACTATTACCCACTTAGCGCTCCGAATCTCCACTTGCATTTTCTACAAAAAGAGTGTTTCATAACTGCTCAATCAAAAATATGTTTTATCTCTGTTAACTGAAATTACACATCAGAAATAAGTTTCACAGAATGCATCTGTGTAGTTTTTATTTGAAGATATTCTTTTTCCCAATGTAGGCCTCTTAGCGCTTAGCATGTCCAATTGCAGTTTCTACAGAAAGAGTGTTTCAGAATGGCTCAATCAAAAGTAAGGTTCAACTCTGTTAGTTGAATGCACAGAACAGAAAGAATTTTCACAGAATGCTACTGTGTAGTTTATATTTGAATATATTCCTTTTTCCACTATTACCCTCTTAGCGCGCCGAATGTCCACTTGCATTTTCTACAGAAAGAGTGTTCAGAACTGCGCAATCAAAAGTATGGTTTAACTCCGTTAGCTTAATGAACATATCAGAAATAAGTTTCACACAATGCTTCTGTGTAGTTTTTATTTGAAGATATTATTTTTCCCAATAGAGGCCTCTTAGCGCTCAGAATGTCCAATTGCAGTTTCTACAGAAAGAGTGTTTCAGAAAGGCTCAATCAAAAGTAAGGTTCAACTCTGTTAGTTGAATGCACAGAACAGAAAGTAGTTTCATACAATGCTTCTGTGTAGTTTATATTTGAACATATTCTTTTTTCCACTATTACCCACTTAGCGCTACGAATGTCCAGTTGCATTTTCTACAGACAGAGTGTTTCAAAACTGCTCAATCAAAAGTATGGTTTAACTCTGTTAGCTGAATTCTCAGATCAGAAAGAAGTTTCACAGAATGCTTCTGTGTAGTTTATATTTGAATATATTCCTTTTTCCACTACTACGCTCTTAGCGCTCCAAATGTCCAGTTGCATTTTCTACAGAAAGAGTGTTCAGATCTGCTCAATCAAAAGTATGGTTTAACTCTGTTAGCTGAATGCACAGATCAGAAAGAAGTTTCACAGAATGATTCTGTATAGTTTATATTTGGAGACATTCCTTTTTCCACTATTACCCTCTTAGCGCTCCGAATCTCCACTTGCATTTTCTACTGAAAGAGTGTTTCAGAACGGCTCAATCAAAACTAAAGTTCAACTCTTTTAGTTGAACAAACAGAACAGAAAAAACTTTCACACAATTCTTCTGTGTAGTTTTTATTTGTAGACATTCTTTTTCCCAATATAGGCCTCTTAGCGCTCAGAATGTCCAATTGCAGTTTCTACAGAAAGAGTGTTTCAGAACGGCTCAATCAAAAGTAAGGTTCAACTCTGTTAGTTGAATGCACAGAACAGAAAGAAGTTTCATACAATGCTTCTGTGTAGTTTATATTTGAACATATTCTTTTTTCCACTATTACCCACTTAGCGCTACGAATGTCCAGTTGCATTTTCTACAGACAGAGTGTTGCAAAACTGCTCAATCAAAAGTATGGTTTAACTCTGTTAGCTGAATGCTCAGATCAGAAAGAAGTTTCACAGAATGCTTCTGTGTAGTTTATATTTGAATATATTACTTTTTCCACTACTACGCTCTTAGCGCTCCAAATGTCCAGTTGCATTTTCTACAGAAAGAGTGTTCAGATCTGCTCAATCAAAAGTATGGTTTAACTCTGTTAGCTGAATGCACAGATCAGAAATAATTTTCACCGAATGATTCTGTGTAGTTTATATTTGAAGACATTCCTTTTTCCACTATTACCCTCTTAGCGCTCCGAATCTCCACTTGCATTTTCTACAAAAAGAGTGTTTCATAACTGCTCAATCAAAAATATGTTTTATCTCTGTTAACTGAAATTACAGATCAGAAATAAGTTTCACAGAATGCATCTGTGTAGTTTTTATTTGAAGATATTCTTTTTCCCAATGTAGGCCTCTTAGCGCTTAGCATGTCCAATTGCAGTTTCTACAGAAAGAGTGTTTCAGAACGGCTCAATCAAAAGTAAGGTTCAACTCTGTTAGTTGAATGCACAGAACAGAAAGAATTTTCACAGAATGCTACTGTGTAGTTTATATTTGAATATATTCCTTTTTCCACTATTACCCTCTTAGCGCTCCGAATGTCCACTTGCATTTTCTACAGAAAGAGTGTTCAGAACTGCGCAATCAAAAGTATGGTTTAACTCTGTTAGCTTAATGAACATATCAGAAATAAGTTTCACACAATGCTTCTGTGTAGTTTTTATTTGAACATATTATTTTTCCCAATATAGGCCTCTTAGCGCTCAGAATGTCCAATTGCAGTTTCTACAGAAAGAGTGTTTCAGAAAGGCTCAATCAGAAGTAAGGTTCAACTCTGTTAGTTGAATGCACAGAACAGAAAGAAGTTTCATACAATGCTTCTGTGTAGTTTATATTTGAACATATTCTTTTTTCCACTATTACCCACTTAGCGCTACGAATGTCCAGTTGCATTTTCTACAGACAGAGTGTTTCAAAACTGCTCAATCAAAAGTATGGTTTAACTCTGTTAGCTGAATGCTCAGATCAGAAAGAAGTTTCACAGAATGCTTCTGTGTAGTTTATATTTGAATATATTCCTTTTTCCACTACTACTCTCTTAGCGCTCCAAATGTCCAGTTGCATTTTCTACAGAAAGAGTGTTCAGATCTGCTCAATCAAAAGTATGGTTTAACTCTGTTAGCTGAATGCACAGATCAGAAAGAAGTTTCACAGAATGATTCTGTGTAGTTTATATTTGAAGACATTCCTTTTTCCACTATTACCCTCTTAGCGCTCCGAATCTCCACTTGCATTTTCTACAGAAAGAGTGTTTCAGAACGGCTCAATCAAAACTAAGGTTCAACTCTTTTAGTTGAACAAACAGAACAGAAAGAAGTTTCACACAATTCTTCTGTGTAGTTTTTATTTGTAGACATTCTTTTTCCCAATATAGGCCTCTTAGCGCTCAGAATGTCCAATTGCAGTTTCTACAGAAAGAGTGTTTCAGAACGGCTCAATCAAAAGTAAGGTTCAACTCTGTTAGTTGAATGCACAGAACAGAAAGAAGTTTCATACAATGCTTCTGTGTAGTTTATATTTGAACATATTCTTTTTTCCACTATTACCCACTTAGCGCTACGAATGTCCAGTTGCATTTTCTACAGACAGAGTGTTTCAAAACTGCTCAATCAAAAGTATGGTTTAACTCTGTTAGCTGAATGCTCAGATCAGAAAGAAGTTTCACAGAATGCTTCTGTGTAGTTTATATTTGAATATATTCCTTTTTCCACTACTACGCTCTTAGCAATCCAAATGTCCAGTTGTATTTTCAACAGAAAGAGTGTTCAGATCTGCTCAATCAAAAGTATGGTTTAACACTGTTAGCTGAATGCACAGATCAGAAAGAAGTTTCACCGAAAGATTCTGTGTAGTTTATATTTGAAGACATTCCTTTTTCCACTATTACCCTCTTAGCGCTCCGAATCTCCACTTGCATTTTCTACAAAAAGGGTGTTTCATAACTGCTCAATCAAAAATATGTTTTATCTCTGTTAACTGAAATTACACATCAGAAATAAGTTTCACAGAATGCATCTGTGAGGTTTTTATTTGAAGATATTCTTTTTCCCAATGTAGGCCTCTTAGCGCTTAGCATGTCCAATTGCAGTTTCTACAGAAAGAGTGTTTCAGAACGGCT
Source organism: Symphalangus syndactylus (assembly GCF_028878055.3). Classification (NCBI taxonomy): domain Eukaryota; kingdom Metazoa; phylum Chordata; class Mammalia; order Primates; family Hylobatidae; genus Symphalangus; species Symphalangus syndactylus. The sequence goes on along the minus strand of NC_072433.2, from coordinate 139,692,743 downwards.
CAATCAAAAGTAAGGTTCAACTCTGTTAGTTGAATGCACAGAACAGAAAGAATTTTCACAGAATGCTACTGTGTAGTTTATATTTGAATATATTCCTTTTTCCACTATTACCCTCTTAGCGCGCCGAATGTCCACTTGCATTTTCTACAGAAAGAGTGTTCAGAACTGCGCAATCAAAAGTATGGTTTAACTCTGTTAGCTTAATGAACATATTAGAAATAAGTTTCACACAATGCTTCTGTGTAGTTTTTATTTGAAGATATTATTTTTCCCAATAGAGGCCTCTTAGCGCTCAGAATGTCCAATTGCAGTTTCTACAGAAAGAGTGTTTCAGAAAGGCTCAATCAAAAGTAAGGTTCAACTCTGTTAGTTGAATGCACAGAACAGAAAGAAGTTTCATACAATGCTTCTGTGTAGTTTATATTTGAACATATTCTTTTTTCCACTATTACCCACTTAGCGCTACGAATGTCCAGTTGCATTTTCTACAGACAGAGTGTTTCAAAACTGCTCAATCAAAAGTATGGTTTAACTCTGTTAGCTGAATGCTCAGATCAGAAAGAAGTTTCACAGAATGCTTCTGTGTAGTTTATATTTGAATATATTCCTTTTTCCACTACTACGCTCTTAGCGCTCCAAATGTCCAGTTGCATTTTCTACAGAAAGAGTGTTCAGATCTGCTCAATCAAAAGTATGGTTTAACTCTGTTAGCTGAATGCACAGATCAGAAAAAAGTTTCACAGAATGATTCTGTATAGTTTATATTTGGAGACATTCCTTTTTCCACTATTACCCTCTTAGCGCTCCGAATCTCCACTTGCATTTTCTACAGAAAGAGTGTTTCAGAACGGCTCAATCAAAACTAAAGTTCAACTCTTTTAGTTGAACAAACAGAACAGAAAGAAGTTTCACACAATTCTTCTGTGTAGTTTTTATTTGTAGACATTCTTTTTCCCAATATAGGCCTCTTAGCGCTCAGAATGTCCAATTGCAGTTTCTACAGAAAGAGTGTTTCAGAACGGCTCAATCAAAAGTAAGGTTCAACTCTGTTAGTTGAATGCACAGAACAGAAAGAAGTTTCATACAATGCTTCTGTGTAGTATATATTTGAACATATTTTTTTCCACTATTACCCACTTAGCGCTACGAATGTCCAGTTGCATTTTCTACAGACAGAGTGTTTCAAAACTGCTCAATCAAAAGTATGGTTTAACTCTGTTAGCTGAATGCTCAGATCAGAAAGAAGTTTCACAGAATGCTTCTGTGTAGTTTATATTTGAATATATTCCTTTTTCCACTACTACGCTCTTAGCGCTCCAAATGTCCAGTTGCATTTTCTACAGAAAGAGTGTTCAGATATTCTCAATCAAAAGTATGGTTTAACTCTGTTAGCTGAATGCACAGATCAGAAAGAAGTTTCACCGAATGATTCTGTGTAGTTTATATTTGAAGACATTCCTTTTTCCACTATTACCCTCTTAGCGCTCCGAATCTCCACTTGCATTTTCTACAAAAAGAGTGTTTCATAACTGCTCAATGAAAAATATGTTTTATCTCTGTTAACTGAAATTACACATCAGAAATAAGTTTCACAGAATGCATCTGTGTAGTTTTTATTTGAAGATATTCTTTTTCCCAATGTAGGCCTCTTAGCGCTTAGCATGTCCAATTGCAGTTTCTACAGAAAGAGTGTTTCAGAACGGCTCAATCAAAAGTAAGGTTCAACTCTGTTAGTTGAATGCACAGAACAGAAAGAATTTTCACAGAATGCTACTGTGTAGTTTATATTTGAATATATTCCTTTTTCCACTATTACCCTCTTAGCGCTCCGAATGTCCACTTGCATTTTCTACAGAAAGACTGTTCAGAACTGCGCAATCAAAAGTATGGTTTAACTCTGTTAGCTTAATGAACATATCAGAAATAAGTTTCACACAATGCTTCTGTGTAGTTTTTATTTGAAGATATTATTTTTCCCAATATAGTCCTCTTAGCGCTCAGAATGTCCAATTGCAGTTTCTACAGAAAGAGTGTTTCAGAAAGGCTCAATCAGAAGTAAGGTTCAACTCTGTTAGTTGAATGCACAGAACAGAAAGAAGTTTCATACAATGCTTCTGTGTAGTTTATATTTGAACATATTCTTTTTTCCACTATTACCCACTTAGCGCTACGAATGTCCAGTTGCATTTTCTACAGACAGAGTGTTTCAAAACTGCTCAATAAAAAGTATGATTTAACTCTGGTAGCTGAATGCTCAGATCAGAAAGACGTTTCACAGAATGCTTCTGTGTAGTTTATATTTGAATATATTCCTTTTTCCACTACTACTCTCTTAGCGCTCCAAATGTCCAGTTGCATTTTCTACAGAAAGAGTGTTCAGATCTGCTCAATCAAAAGTATGGTTTAACTCTGTTAGCTGAATGCACAGATCAGAAAGAAGTTTCACAGAATGATTCTGTGTAGTTTATATTTGGAGACATTCCTTTTTCCACTACTACCCTCTTAGCGCTCCGAATCTCCACTTGCATTTTCTACAGAAAGAGTGTTTCAGAACGGCTCAATCAAAACTAAGGTTCAACTCTTTTAGTTGAACAAACAGAACAGAAAGAAGTTTCACACAATTCTTCTGTGTAGTTTTTATTTGTAGACATTCTTTTTCCCAATATAGCCCTCTTAGCCCTCAGAATGTACAATTGCAGTTTCTACAGAAAGAGTGTTTCAGAGCGGCTCAATCAAAAGTAAGGTTCAACTCTGTTAGTTGAATGCACAGAACAGAAAGAAGTTTCATACAATGCTTCTGTGTAGTTTATATTTGAAAATATTCTTTTTTCCACTATTACCCACTTAGCGCTACGAATGTCCAGTTGCATTTTCTACAGACAGAGTGTTTCAAAACTGCTCAATCATAAGTATGGTTTAACTCTGTTAGCTGAATGCTCAGATCAGAAAGAAGTTTCACAGAATGCTTCTGTGTAGTTTATATTTGAATATATTCCTTTTTCCACTGCTACTCTCTTAGCGCTCCAAATGTCCAGTTGCATTTTCTACAGAAAGAGTGTTCAGATCTGCTCAATCAAAAGTATAGTTTAACTCTGTTAGCTGAATGCACAGATCAGAAAGAAGTTTCACCGAATGATTCTGTGTAGTTTATATTTGAAGACATTCCTTTTTCCACTATTAACCTCTTAGCGCTCCGAATCTCCACTTGCATTTTCTACAAAAAGAGTGTTTCATAACTGCCCAATCAAAAATATGTTTTATCTCTGTTAACTGAAATTACAGATCAGAAATAAGTTTCACAGAATGCATCTGTGTAGTTTTTATTTGAAGATATTATTTTTCCCAATGTAGGCCTCTTAGCGCTTAGCATGTCCAATTGCAGTTTCTACAGAAGGAGTGTTTCAGAACGGCTCAATCAAAAGTAAGGTTTAACTCTGTTAGTTGAATGCACAGAACAGAAAGAATTTTCACAGAATGCTACTGTGTAGTTTATATTTGAATATATTCCTTTTTCCACTATTATCCTCTTAATGCTCCGAATGTCCACTTGCATTTTCTACAGAAAGAGTGTTCAGAACTGCGCAATCAAAAGTATGGTTTAACTCTGTTAGCTTAATGAACATATCAGAAATAAGTTTCACACAATGCTTCTGTGTACTTTTTATTTGAAGATATTATTTTTCCCAATATAGGCCTCTTAGCGCTCAGAATGTCCAATTGCAGTTTCTACAGAAAGAGTGTTTCAGAAAGGCTCAATCAAAAGTAAGGTTCAACTCTGTTAGTTGAATGCACAGAACAGAAAGAAGTTTCATACAATGCTTCTGTGTAGTTTATATTTGAAAATATTCTTTTTTCCACTATTACCCACTTAGCTCTACGAATGTCCAGTTGCATTTTCTACAGACAGAGTGTTTCAAAACTGCTCAATCATAAGTATGGTTTAACTCTGTTAGCTGAATGCTCAGATCAGAAAGAAGTTTCACAGAATGCTTCTGTGTAGTTTATATTTGAAGACATTCCTTTTTCCACTATTACCCTCTTAGCGCTCTGAATCTCCCCTTGCATTTTCTACAAAAAGAGTGTTTCATAACTGCTCAATCAAAAATATGTTTTATCTCTGTTAACTGCAATTACAGATCAGAAATAAGTTTCACAGAATGCATCTGTGTAGTTTTTATTTGAAGATATTCTTTTTCCCAATGTAGGCCTCTTAGCGCTTAGCATGTCCAATTGCAGTTTCTACAGAAAGAGTGTTTCAGAACGGCTCAATCAAAAGTAAGGTTCAACTCTGTTAGTTGAATGCACAGAACAGAAAGAATTTTCACAGAATGCTACTGTGTAGTTTATATTTGAATATATTCCTTTTTCCACTATTACCCTCTTAGCGCTCCGAATGTACACTTGCATTTTCTACAGAAAGAGTGTTCAGAACTGCGCAATCAAAAGTATGGTTTAACTCTGTTAGCTTAATGAACATATCAGAAATAAGTTTCACACAATGCTTCTTTGTAGTTTTTATTTGAAGATATTATTTTTCCCAATATAGGCCTCTTAGCGCTCAGAATGTCCAATTGCAGTTTCTACAGAAAGAGTGTTTCAGAAAGGCTCAATCAAAAGTAAGGTTCAACTCTGTTAGTTGAATGCACAGAACAGAAAGAAGTTTCATACAATGCTTCTGTGTAGTTTATATTTGAACATATTCTTTTTTCCACTATTACCCACTTAGCGCTACGAATGTCCAGTTGCATTTTCTACAGACAGAGTGTTTCAAAACTGCTCAATCAAAAGTATGGTTTAACTCTCTTAGCTGAATGCTCAGATCAGAAAGAAGTTTCACAGATTGCTTCTGTGTAGTTTATATTTGAATATATTCCCGTTTTCCACTACTACTCTCTTAGCGCTCCAAATGTCCTGTTGCATTTTCTACAGAAAGAGTGTTCAGATCTGCTCAATCAAAAGTATGGTTTAACTCTGTTAGCTGAATGCACAGATCAGAAAGAAGTTTCACAGAATGATTCTGTGTAGTTTATATTTGGAGACATTCCTTTTTCCACTATTACCCTCTTAGCGCTCCGAATCTCCACTTGCATTTTCTACAGAAAGAGTGTTTCAGAACGGCTCAATCAAAACTAAGGTTCAACTCTTTTAGTTGAACAAACAGAACAGAAGGAAGTTTCACACAATTCTTCTGTGTAGTTTTTATTTGTAGACATTCTTTTTCCCAATATAGGCCTCTTAACGCTCATAATGTCCAATTGCAGTTTCTACAGAAAGAGTGTTTCAGAACGGCTCAATCAAAAGTAAGGTTCAACTCTGTTAGTTGAATGCACAGAACAGAAAGAAGTTTCATACAATGCTTCTGTGAAGTTTATATTTGAACATATTCTTTTTTCCACTATTACCCACTTAGCGCTACGAATGTCCAGTTGCATTTTCTACAGACAGAGTGTTTCAAAACTGCTCAATCAAAAATATGGTTTAACTCTGTTAGCTGTATGCTCAGATCAGAAAGAAGTTTCACAGAATGCTTCTGTGTAGTTTATATTTGATTATATTCCTTTTTCCACTACTACGCTCTTAGCGCTCCAAATGTCCAGTTGCATTTTCAACAGAAAGAGTGTTCAGATCTGCTCAATCAAAAGCATGGTTTAACTCTGTTAGCTGAATGCACAGATCAGAAAGAAGTTTCACCGAATGATTCTGTGTAGTTTATATTTGAAGACATTCCTTTTTCCACTCTTACCCTCTTAGCGCTCCGAATCTCCACTTGCATTTTCTACAGAAAGAGTGTTTCAGAACGGATCAATCAAAACTAAGGTTCAACTCTTTTAGTTGAACAAACAGAACAGAAAGAAGTTTCACACAATTCTTCTGTGTAGTTTTTATTTGTAGACATTCTGTTTCCCAATATAGGCCTCTTAGCGCTCAGAATGTCCAATTGCAGTTTCTACAGAAAGAGTGTTTCAGAACGGCTCAATCAAAAGTAAGGTTCAACTCTGTTAGTTGAATGCACAGAACAGAAAGAAGTTTCATACAATGCTTCTGTGTAGTTTATATTTGAACATATTCTTTTTTCCACTATTTCCCACTTAGCGCTACGAATGTCCAGTTGCATTTTCTACAGACAGAGTGTTTCAAAACTGCTCAATCAAAAGTATGGTTTAACTCTGTTAGCTGAATGCTCAGATCAGAAAGAAGTTTCACAGAATGCTTCTGTGTAGTTTATATTTGAATATATTCCTTTTTCCACTACTACGCTCTTAGCGCTCCAAATGTCCAGTTGCATTTTCAACAGAAAGAGTGTTCAGATCTGCTCAATCAAAAGTATGGTTTAACACTGTTAGCTGAATGCACAGATCAGAAAGAAGTTTCACCGAATGATTCTGTGTAGTTTATACTTGAAGACATTCCTTTTTCCACTATTACCCTCTTAGCGCTCCGAATCTCCACTTGCATTTTCTACAAAAAGAGTGTTTCATAACTGCTCAATCAAAAATATGTTTTATCTCTGTTAACTGAAATTACACATCAGAAATAAGTTTCACAGAATGCATCTGTGTAGTTTTTATTTGAAGATATTCTTTTTCCCAATGTAGGCCTCTTAGCGCTTAGCATGTCCAATTGCAGTTTCTACAGAAAGAGTGTTTCAGAATGGCTCAATCAAAAGTAAGGTTCAACTCTGTTAGTTGAATGCACAGAACAGAAAGAATTTTCACAGAATGCTACTGTGTAGTTTATATTTGAATATATTCCTTTTTCCACTATTACCCTCTTAGCGCGCCGAATGTCCACTTGCATTTTCTACAGAAAGAGTGTTCAGAACTGCGCAATCAAAAGTATGGTTTAACTCCGTTAGCTTAATGAACATATCAGAAATAAGTTTCACACAATGCTTCTGTGTAGTTTTTATTTGAAGATATTATTTTTCCCAATAGAGGCCTCTTAGCGCTCAGAATGTCCAATTGCAGTTTCTACAGAAAGAGTGTTTCAGAAAGGCTCAATCAAAAGTAAGGTTCAACTCTGTTAGTTGAATGCACAGAACAGAAAGTAGTTTCATACAATGCTTCTGTGTAGTTTATATTTGAAAATATTCTTTTTTCCACTATTACCCACTTAGCGCTACGAATGTCCAGTTGCATTTTCTACAGACAGAGTGTTTCAAAACTGCTCAATCAAAAGTATGGTTTAACTCTGTTAGCTGAATTCTCAGATCAGAAAGAAGTTTCACAGAATGCTTCTGTGTAGTTTATATTTGAATATATTCCTTTTTCCACTACTACGCTCTTAGCGCTCCAAATGTCCAGTTGCATTTTCTACAGAAAGAGTGTTCAGATCTGCTCAATCAAAAGTATGGTTTAACTCTGTTAGCTGAATGCACAGATCAGAAAGAAGTTTCACAGAATGATTCTGTATAGTTTATATTTGGAGACATTCCTTTTTCCACTATAACCCTCTTAGCGCTCCGAATCTCCACTTGCATTTTCTACTGAAAGAGTGTTTCAGAACGGCTCAATCAAAACTAAAGTTCAACTCTTTTAGTTGAACAAACAGAACAGAAAAAACTTTCACACAATTCTTCTGTGTAGTTTTTATTTGTAGACATTCTTTTTCCCAATATAGGCCTCTTAGCGCTCAGAATGTCCAATTGCAGTTTCTACAGAAAGAGTGTTTCAGAACGGCTCAATCAAAAGTAAGGTTCAACTCTGTTAGTTGAATGCACAGAACAGAAAGAAGTTTCATACAATGCTTCTGTGTAGTTTATATTTGAACATATTCTTTTTTCCACTATTACCCACTTAGCGCTACGAATGTCCAGTTGCATTTTCTACAGACAGAGTGTTTCAAAACTGCTCAATCAAAAGTATGGTTTAACTCTGTTAGCTGAATGCTCAGATCAGAAAGAAGTTTCACAGAATGCTTCTGTGTAGTTTATATTTGAATATATTACTTTTTCCACTACTACGCTCTTAGCGCTCCAAATGTCCAGTTGCATTTTCTACAGAAAGAGTGTTCAGATCTGCTCAATCAAAAGTATGGTTTAACTCTGTTAGCTGAATGCACAGATCAGAAATAATTTTCACCGAATGATTCTGTGTAGTTTATATTTGAAGACATTCCTTTTTCCACTATTACCCTCTTAGCGCTCCGAATCTCCACTTGCATTTTCTACAAAAAGAGTGTTTCATAACTGCTCAATCAAAAATATGTTTTATCTCTGTTAACTGAAATTACAGATCAGAAATAAGTTTCACAGAATGCATCTGTGTAGTTTTTATTTGAAGATATTCTTTTTCCCAATGTAGGCCTCTTAGCGCTTAGCATGTCCAATTGCAGTTTCTACAGAAAGAGTGTTTCAGAACGGCTCAATCAAAAGTAAGGTTCAACTCTGTTAGTTGAATGCACAGAACAGAAAGAATTTTCACAGAATGCTACTGTGTAGTTTATATTTGAATATATTCCTTTTTCCACTATTACCCTCTTAGCGCTCCGAATGTCCACTTGCATTTTCTACAGAAAGAGTGTTCAGAACTGCGCAATCAAAAGTATGGTTTAACTCTGTTAGCTTAATGAACATATCAGAAATAAGTTTCACACAATGCTTCTGTGTAGTTTTTATTTGAACATATTATTTTTCCCAATATAGGCCTCTTAGCGCTCAGAATGTCCAATTGCAGTTTCTACAGAAAGAGTGTTTCAGAAAGGCTCAATCAGAAGTAAGGTTCAACTCTGTTAGTTGAATGCACAGAACAGAAAGAAGTTTCATACAATGCTTCTGTGTAGTTTATATTTGAACATATTCTTTTTTCCACTATTACCCACTTAGCGCTACGAATGTCCAGTTGCATTTTCTACAGACAGAGTGTTTCAAAACTGCTCAATCAAAAGTATGGTTTAACTCTGTTAGCTGAATGCTCAGATCAGAAAGAAGTTTCACAGAATGCTTCTGTGTAGTTTATATTTGAATATATTCCTTTTTCCACTACTACTCTCTTAGCGCTCCAAATGTCCAGTTGCATTTTCTACAGAAAGAGTGTTCAGATCTGCTCAATCAAAAGTATGGTTTAACTCTGTTAGCTGAATGCACAGATCAGAAAGAAGTTTCACAGAATGATTCTGTGTAGTTTATATTTGAAGACATTCCTTTTTCCACTATTACCCTCTTAGCGCTCCGAATCTCCACTTGCATTTTCTACAGAAAGAGTGTTTCAGAACGGCTCAATCAAAACTAAGGTTCAACTCTTTTAGTTGAACAAACAGAACAGAAAGAAGTTTCACACAATTCTTCTGTGTAGTTTTTATTTGTAGACATTCTTTTTCCCAATATAGGCCTCTTAGCGCTCAGAATGTCCAATTGCAGTTTCTACAGAAAGAGTGTTTCAGAACGGCTCAATCAAAAGTAAGGTTCAACTCTGTTAGTTGAATGCACAGAACAGAAAGAAGTTTCATACAATGCTTCTGTGTAGTTTATATTTGAACATATTCTTTTTTCCACTATTACCCACTTAGCGCTACGAATGTCCAGTTGCATTTTCTACAGACAGAGTGTTTCAAAACTGCTCAATCAAAAGTATGGTTTAACTCTGTTAGCTGAATGCTCAGATCAGAAAGAAGTTTCACAGAATGCTTCTGTGTAGTTTATATTTGAATATATTCCTTTTTCCACTACTACGCTCTTAGCAATCCAAATGTCCAGTTGCATTTTCAACAGAAAGAGTGTTCAGATCTGCTCAATCAAAAGTATGGTTTAACACTGTTAGCTGAATGCACAGATCAGAAAGAAGTTTCACCGAAAGATTCTGTGTAGTTTATATTTGAAGACATTCCTTTTTCCACTATTACCCTCTTAGCGCTCCGAATCTCCACTTGCATTTTCTACAAAAAGGGTGTTTCATAACTGCTCAATCAAAAATATGTTTTATCTCTGTTAACTGAAATTACACATCAGAAATAAGTTTCACAGAATGCATCTGTGAGGTTTTTATTTGAAGATATTCTTTTTCCCAATGTAGGCCTCTTAGCGCTTAGCATGTCCAATTGCAGTTTCTACAGAAAGAGTGTTTCAGAACGGCTCAATCAAAAGTAAGGTTCAACTCTGTTAGTTGAATGCACAGAACAGAAAGAATTTTCACAGAATGCTACTGTGTAGTTTATATTTGAATATATTCCTTTTTCCACTATTACCCTCTTAGCGCGCCGAATGTCCACTTGCATTTTCTACAGAAAGAGTGTTCAGAACTGCGCAATCAAAAGTATGGTTTAACTCTGTTAGCTTAATGAACATATTAGAAATAAGTTTCACACAATGCTTCTGTGTAGTTTTTATTTGAAGATATTATTTTTCCCAATAGAGGCCTCTTAGTGCTCAGAATGTCCAATTGCAGTTTCTACAGAAAGAGTGTTTCAGAAAGGCTCAATCAAAAGTAAGGTTCAACTCTGTTAGTTGAATGCACAGAACAGAAAGAAGTTTCATACAATGCTTCTGTGTAGTTTATATTTGAACATATTCTTTTTTCCACTATTACCCACTTAGCGCTACGAATGTCCAGTTGCATTTTCTACAGACAGAGTGTTTCAAAACTGCTCAATCAAAAGTATGGTTTAACTCTGTTAGCTGAATGCTCAGATCAGAAAGAAGTTTCACAGAATGCTTCTGTGTAGTTTATATTTGAATATATTCCTTTTTCCACTACTACGCTCTTAGCGCTCCAAATGTCCAGTTGCATTTTCTACAGAAAGAGTGTTCAGATCTGCTCAATCAAAAGTATGGTTTAACTCTGTTAGCTGAATGCACAGATCAGAAAAAAGTTTCACAGAATGATTCTGTATAGTTTATATTTGGAGACATTCCTTTTTCCACTATTACCCTCTTAGCGCTCCGAATCTCCACTTGCATTTTCTACAGAAAGAGTGTTTCAGAACGGCTCAATCAAAACTAAAGTTCAACTCTTTTAGTTGAACAAACAGAACAGAAAGAAGTTTCACACAATTCTTCTGTGTAGTTTTTATTTGTAGACATTCTTTTTCCCAATATAGGCCTCTTAGCGCTCAGAATGTCCAATTGCAGTTTCTACAGAAAGAGTGTTTCAGAACGGCTCAATCAAAAGTAAGGTTCAACTCTGTTAGTTGAATGCACAGAACAGAAAGAAGTTTCATACAATGCTTCTGTGTAGTATATATTTGAACATATTTTTTTCCACTATTACCCACTTAGCGCTACGAATGTCCAGTTGCATTTTCTACAGACAGAGTGTTTCAAAACTGCTCAATCAAAAGTATGGTTTAACTCTGTTAGCTGAATGCTCAGATCAGAAAGAAGTTTCACAGAATGCTTCTGTGTAGTTTATATTTGAATATATTCCTTTTTCCACTACTACGCTCCTAGCGCTCCAAATGTCCAGTTGCATTTTCTACAGAAAGAGTGTTCAGATATGCTCAATCAAAAGTATGGTTTAACTCTGTTAGCTGAATGCACAGATCAGAAAGAATTTTCACCGAATGATTCTGTGTAGTTTATATTTGAAGACATTCCTTTTTCCACTATTACCCTCTTAGCGCTCCGAATCTCCACTTGCATTTTCTACAAAAAGAGTGTTTCATAACTGCTCAATCAAAAATATGTTTTATCTCTGTTAACTGAAATTACAGATCAGAAATAAGTTTCACAGAATGCATCTGTGTAGTTTTTATTTGAAGATATTCTTTTTCCCAATGTAGGCCTCTTAGCGCTTAGCATGTCCAATTGCAGTTTCTACAGAAAGAGTGTTTCAGAACGGCTCAATCAAAAGTAAGGTTCAACTCTGTTAGTTGAATGCACAGAACAGAAAGAATTTTCACAGAATGCTACTGTGTAGTTTATATTTGAATATATTCCTTTTTCCACTATTACCCTCTTAGCGCTCCGAATGTCCACTTGCATTTTCTACAGAAAGACTGTTCAGAACTGCGCAATCAAAAGTATGGTTTAACTCTGTTAGCTTAATGAACATATCAGAAATAAGTTTCACACAATGCTTCTGTGTAGTTTTTATTTGAAGATATTATTTTTCCCAATATAGTCCTCTTAGCGCTCAGAATGTCCAATTGCAGTTTCTACAGAAAGAGTGTTTCAGAAAGGCTCAATCAGAAGTAAGGTTCAACTCTGTTAGTTGAATGCACAGAACAGAAAGAAGTTTCATACAATGCTTCTGTGTAGTTTATATTTGAACATATTCTTTTTTCCACTATTACCCACTTAGCGCTACGAATGTCCAGTTGCATTTTCTACAGACAGAGTGTTTCAAAACTGCTCAATCAAAAGTATGATTTAACTCTGGTAGCTGAATGCTCAGATCAGAAAGACGTTTCACAGAATGCTTCTGTGTAGTTTATATTTGAATATATTCCTTTTTCCACTACTACTCTCTTAGCGCTCCAAATGTCCAGTTGCATTTTCTACAGAAAGAGTGTTCAGATCTGCTCAATCAAAAGTATGGTTTAACTCTGTTAGCTGAATGCACAGATAAGAAAGAAGTTTCACAGAATGATTCTGTGTAGTTTATATTTGGAGACATTCCTTTTTCCACTACTACCCTCTTAGCGCTCCGAATCTCCACTTGCATTTTCTACAGAAAGAGTGTTTCAGAACGGCTCAATCAAAACTAAGGTTCAACTCTTTTAGTTGAACAAACAGAACAGAAAGAAGTTTCACACAATTCTTCTGTGTAGTTTTTATTTGTAGACATTCTTTTTCCCAATATAGCCCTCTTAGCGCTCAGAATGTACAATTGCAGTTTCTACAGAAAGAGTGTTTCAGAGCGGCTCAATCAAAAGTAAGGTTCAACTCTGTTAGTTGAATGCACAGAACAGAAAGAAGTTTCATACAATGCTTCTGTGTAGTTTATATTTGAAAATATTCTTTTTTCCACTATTACCCACTTAGCGCTACGAATGTCCAGTTGCATTTTCTACAGACAGAGTGTTTCAAAACTGCTCAATCATAAGTATGGTTTAACTCTGTTAGCTGAATGCTCAGATCAGAAAGAAGTTTCACAGAATGCTTCTGTGTAGTTTATATTTGAATATATTCCTTTTTCCACTGCTACTCTCTTAGCGCTCCAAATGTCCAGTTGCATTTTCTACAGAAAGAGTGTTCAGATCTGCTCAATCAAAAGTATAGTTTAACTCTGTTAGCTGAATGCACAGATCAGAAAGAAGTTTCACCGAATGATTCTGTGTAGTTTATATTTGAAGACATTCCTTTTTCCACTATTAACCTCTTAGCGCTCCGAATCTCCACTTGCATTTTCTACAAAAAGAGTGTTTCATAACTGCCCAATCAAAAATATGTTTTATCTCTGTTAACTGAAATTACAGATCAGAAATAAGTTTCACAGAATGCATCTGTGTAGTTTTTATTTGAAGATATTATTTTTCCCAATGTAGGCCTCTTAGCGCTTAGCATGTCCAATTGCAGTTTCTACAGAAGGAGTGTTTCAGAACGGCTCAATCAAAAGTAAGGTTTAACTCTGTTAGTTGAATGCACAGAACAGAAAGAATTTTCACAGAATGCTACTGTGTAGTTTATATTTGAATATATTCCTTTTTCCACTATTATCCTCTTAATGCTCCGAATGTCCACTTGCATTTTCTACAGAAAGAGTGTTCAGAACTGCGCAATCAAAAGTATGGTTTAACTCTGTTAGCTTAATGAACATATCAGAAATAAGTTTCACACAATGCTTCTGTGTACTTTTTATTTGAAGATATTATTTTTCCCAATATAGGCCTCTTAGCGCTCAGAATGTCCAATTGCAGTTTCTACAGAAAGAGTGTTTCAGAAAGGCTCAATCAAAAGTAAGGTTCAACTCTGTTAGTTGAATGCACAGAACAGAAAGAAGTTTCATACAATGCTTCTGTGTAGTTTATATTTGAAAATATTCTTTTTTCCACTATTACCCACTTAGCGCTACGAATGTCCAGTTGCATTTTCTACAGACAGAGTGTTTCAAAACTGCTCAATCATAAGTATGGTTTAACTCTGTTAGCTGAATGCTCAGATCAGAAAGAAGTTTCACAGAATGCTTCTGTGTAGTTTATATTTGAAGACATTCCTTTTTCCACTATTACCCTCTTAGCGCTCCGAATCTCCCCTTGCATTTTCTACAAAAAGAGTGTTTCATAACTGCTCAATCAAAAATATGTTTTATCTCTGTTAACTGCAATTACAGATCAGAAATAAGTTTCACAGAATGCATCTGTGTAGTTTTTATTTGAAGATATTCTTTTTCCCAATGTAGGCCTCTTAGCGCTTAGCATGTCCAATTGCAGTTTCTACAGAAAGAGTGTTTCAGAACGGCTCAATCAAAAGTAAGGTTCAACTCTGTTAGTTGAATGCACAGAACAGAAAGAATTTTCACAGAATGCTACTGTGTAGTTTATATTTGAATATATTCCTTTTTCCACTATTACCCTCTTAGCGCTCCGAATGTACACTTGCATTTTCTACAGAAAGAGTGTTCAGAACTGCGCAATCAAAAGTATGGTTTAACTCTGTTAGCTTAATGAACATATCAGAAATAAGTTTCACACAATGCTTCTTTGTAGTTTTTATTTGAAGATATTATTTTTCCCAATATAGGCCTCTTAGCGCTCAGAATGTCCAATTGCAGTTTCTACAGAAAGAGTGTTTCAGAAAGGCTCAATCAAAAGTAAGGTTCAACTCTGTTAGTTGAATGCACAGAACAGAAAGAAGTTTCATACAATGCTTCTGTGTAGTTTATATTTGAACATATTCTTTTTTCCACTATTACCCACTTAGCGCTACGAATGTCCAGTTGCATTTTCTACAGACAGAGTGTTTCAAAACTGCTCAATCAAAAGTATGGTTTAACTCTCTTAGCTGAATGCTCAGATCAGAAAGAAGTTTCACAGATTGCTTCTGTGTAGTTTATATTTGAATATATTCCCGTTTTCCACTACTACTCTCTTAGCGCTCCAAATGTCCTGTTGCATTTTCTACAGAAAGAGTGTTCAGATCTGCTCAATCAAAAGTATGTTTTAACTCTGTTAGCTGAATGCACAGATCAGAAAGAAGTTTCACAGAATGATTCTGTGTAGTTTATATTTGGAGACATTCCTTTTTCCACTATTACCCTCTTAGCGCTCCGAATCTCCACTTGCATTTTCTACAGAAAGAGTGTTTCAGAACGGCTCAATCAAAACTAAGGTTCAACTCTTTTAGTTGAACAAACAGAACAGAAGGAAGTTTCACACAATTCTTCTGTGTAGTTTTTATTTGTAGACATTCTTTTTCCCAATATAGGCCTCTTAACGCTCATAATGTCCAATTGCAGTTTCTACAGAAAGAGTGTTTCAGAACGGCTCAATCAAAAGTAAGGTTCAACTCTGTTAGTTGAATGCACAGAACAGAAAGAAGTTTCATACAATGCTTCTGTGTAGTTTATATTTGAACATATTCTTTTTTCCACTATTACCCACTTAGCGCTACGAATGTCCAGTTGCATTTTCTACAGACAGAGTGTTTCAAAACTGCTCAATCAAAAATATGGTTTAACTCTGTTAGCTGTATGCTCAGATCAGAAAGAAGTTTCACAGAATGCTTCTGTGTAGTTTATATTTGATTATATTCCTTTTTCCACTACTACGCTCTTAGCGCTCCAAATGTCCAGTTGCATTTTCAACAGAAAGAGTGTTCAGATCTGCTCAATCAAAAGCATGGTTTAACTCTGTTAGCTGAATGCACAGATCAGAAAGAAGTTTCACCGAATGATTCTGTGTAGTTTATATTTGAAGACATTCCTTTTTCCACTCTTACCCTCTTAGCGCTCGGAATCTCCACTTGCATTTTCTACAAAAAGAGTGTTTCATAACTGCTCAATCAAAAATATGTTTTATCTCTGTTAACTGAATTTACAGATCAGAAATATGTTTCACAGAATGCATCTGTGTAGTTTTTATTTGAAGATATTCTTTTTCCCAATGTAGGCCTCTTAGCGCTTAGCATGTCCATTTGCAGTTTCTACAGAAACAGTGTTTCAGAATGGCTCAATCAAAAGTAAGGTTCAAATCTGTTAGTTGAATGCACAGAACAGAAAGAATTTTCACAGAATGCTACTGTGTAGTTTATATTTGAATATATTCCTTTTTCCACTATTACCCTCTTAGCGCTCCGAATGTCCACTTGCATTTTCTACGGAAAGAGTGTTCAGAACTGCGCAATCAAAAGTATGGTTTAACTCTGTTAGCTTAATGAACATATCAGAAATAAGTTTCACACAATGCTTCTGTGTAGTTTTATTTGAAGATATTATTTTTCCCAATATAGGCCTCTTAGCGCTCAGAATGTCCAATTGCAGTTTCTACAGAAAGAGTGTTTCAGAAAGGCTCAATCAAAAGTAAGGTTCAACTCTGTTAGTTGAATGCACAGAACAGAAAGAAGTTTCATACAATGCTTCTGTGTAGTTTATATTTGAAAATATTCTTTTTTCCACTATTACCCTCTTAGCGCTAAGAATGTCCAGTTGCATTTTCTACAGACAGAGTGTTTCAAAACTGCTCAATCATAAGTATGGTTTAACTCTGTTAGCTGAATGCTCAGATCAGAAAGAAGTTTCACAGAATGCTTCTGTGTAGTTTATATTTGAATATATTCCTTTTTCCTCTACCATTCTCTTAGCGCTCCAAATGTCCAGTTGCATTTTCTACAGAAAGAGTGTTCAGATCTGCTCAATCAAAAGTATGGTTTAACTCTGTTAGCTGAATGCACAGATCAGAAAGAAGTTTCACAGAATGATTCTGTGTAGTTTATATTTGGAGACATTAATTTTTCCACTATTACCCTCTTAGCGCTCCGAATCTCCACTTGCATTTTCTACAGAAATAGTGTTTCAGAACGGCTCAATCAAAACTAAGGTTCAACTCTTTTAGTTGAACAAACAGAACAGAAAGTAGTTTCACACAATTCTTCTGTGTAGTTTTTATTTGTAGACATTCTTTTTCCCAATATAGGCCTCTTAGCGCTCAGAATGTCCAATTGCAGTTTCTACAGAAAGAGTGTTTCAGAACGGCTCAATCAAAAGTAAGGTTCAACTCTGTTAGTTGAATGCACAGAACAGAAAGAAGTTTCATACAATGCTTCTGTGTAGTTTATATTTGAACATATTCTTTTTTCCACTATTACCCACTTAGCGCTACGAATGTCCAGTTGCATTTTCTACAGACAGAGAGTTTCAAAACTGCTCAATCAAAAGTATGGTTTAACTCTGTTAGCTGTATGCTCAGATCAGAAAGAAGTTTCACAGAATGCTTCTGTGTAGTTTATATTTGCATATATTCCTTTTTCCACTACTACGCTCTTAGCGCTCCAAATGTCCAGTTGCATTTTCAACAGAAAGAGTGTTCAGATGTGCTCAATCAAAAGTATGGTTTAACTCTGTTAGCTGAATGCACAGATCAGAAAGAAGTTTCACCGAATGATTCTGTGTAGTTTATATTTGAAGACATTCCTTTTTCCACTATTAGCCTCTTAGCGCTCCGAATCTCCACTTGCATTTTCTACAAAAAGAGTGTTTCATAACTGCTCAATCAAAAATATGTTTCATCTCTGTTAACTGAATTTACAGATCAGAAATAAGTTTCACAGAATGCATCTGTGTAGTTTTTATTTGAAGATATTCTTTTTCCTAATGTAGGCCTCTTAGCGCTTAGCATGTCCAATTGCAGTTTCTACAGAAAGAGTGTTTCAGAACGGCTCAATCAAAAGTAAGGTTCAACTCTCTTAGTTGAATGCACAGAACAGAAAGAATTTTCACAGAATGCTACTGTGTAGTTTATATTTGAATATATTCCTTTTTCCACTATTACCCTCTTAGCGCTCCGATTGTCCACTTGCATTTTCTACAGAAAGAGTGTTCAGAACTGCGCAATCAAAAGTATGGTTTAACTCTGTTAGCTTAATGAACATATCAGAAATAAGTTTCACACAATGCTTCTGTGTAGTTTTTATTTGAAGATATTATTTTTCCCAATATAGGCCTCTTAGCGCTCAGAATGTCCAATTGCAGTTTCTACAGAAAGAGTGTTTCAGAAAGGCTCAATCAAAAGTAAGGTTCAACTCTGTTAGTTGAATGCACAGAACAGAAAGAAGTTTCATACAATGCTTCTGTGTAGTTTATATTTGAAAATATTCTTTTTTCCACTATTACCCACTTAGCGCTACGAATGTCCAGTTGCATTTTCTACAGACAGAGTGTTTCAAAACTGCTCAATCATAAGAATGGTTTAAATCTGTTAGCTGAATGCTCAGATCAGAAAGAAGTTTCACAGAATGCTTCTGTGTAGTTTATATTTGAATATATTCCTTTTTCCACTACTACTCTCTTAGCGCTCCAAATGTCCAGTTGCATTATCTACAGAAAGAGTGTTCAGATCTGCTCAATCAAAAGTATGGTTTAACCCTGTTAGCTGAATGCACAGATCAGAAAGAAGTTTCACAGAATGATTCTGTGTAGTTTATATTTGGAGACATTCCTTTTTCCACTATTACCCTCTTAGCGCTCCGGATCTCCACTTGCATTTTCTACAGAAAGAGTGTTTCAGAACGGCTCAATCAAAACTAAGGTTCAACTCTTTTAGTTGAACAAACAGAACAGAAAGTAGTTTCACACAATTCTTCTGTGTAGTTTTTATTTGTAGACATTCTTTTTCCCAATATAGGCCTCTTAGCGCTCAGAATGTCCAATTGCAGTTTCTACAGAAAGAGTGTTTCAGAACGGCTCAATCAAAAGTAAGGTTCAACACTGTTAGTTGAATGCACAGAACAGAAAGAAGTTTCATACAATGCTTCTGTGTAGTTTATATTTGAACATATTCTTTTTTCCACTATTACCCACTTAGCGCTACGAATGTCCAGTTGCATTTTCTACAGACAGAGAGTTTCAAAACTGCTCAATCAAAAGTATGGTTTAACTCTGTTAGCTGTATGCTCAGATCAGAAAGAAGTTTCACAGAATGTTTCTGTGTAGTTTATATTTGCATATATTCCTTTTTCCACTACTACGCTCTTAGCGCTCCAAATGTCCAGTTGCAATTTCAACAGAAAGAGTGTTCAGATGTGCTCAATCAAAAGTATGGTTTAACTCTGTTAGCTGAATGCACAGATCAGAAAGAAGTTTCACCGAATGATTCTGTGTAGTTTATATTTGAAGACATTCCTTTTTCCACTATTACCCTCTTAGCGCTCCGAAACTCCACTTGCATTTTCTACAAAAAGAGTGTTTCATAACTGCTCAATCAAAAATATGTTTTATCTCTGTTAACTGAATTTACAGATAAGAAATAAGTTTCACAGAATGCATCTGTGTAGTTTTTATTTGAAGATATTCTTTTTCCTAATGTAGGCCTCTTAGCGCTTAGCATGTCCAATTGCAGTTTCTTCACAAAGAGTGTTTCAGAACGGCTCAATCAAAAGTAAGGTTCAACTCTGTTAGTTGAATGCACAGAACAGAAAGAATTTTCACAGAATGCTACTGTGTAGTTTATATTTGAATATATTCCTTTTTCCACTATTACCCTCTTAGCGCTCCGAATGTCCACTTGCATTTTCTACAGAAAGAGTGTTCAGAACTGCGCAATCAAAAGTATGGTTTAACTCTGTTAGCTTAATGAACATATCAGAAATAAGTTTCACACAATGCTTCTGTGTAGTTTTTATTTGAAGATATTCTTTTTCCCAATATAGGCCTCTTAGCGCTCAGAATGTCCAATTGCAGTTTCTACAGAAAGAGTGTTTCAGAAAGGCTCAATCAAAAGGAAGGTTCAACTCTGTTAGTTGAATGCACAGAACAGAAAGAAGTTTCGTACAATGCTTCTGTGTAGTTTATATTTGAAAATATTCTTTTTTCCACTATTACCCACTTAGCGCTACGAATGTCCAGTTGCATTTTCTACAGACAGAGTGTTTCAAAACTGCTCAATCATAAGTATGGTTTAACTCTGTTAGCTGAATGCTCAGATCAGAAAGAAGTTTCACAGAATGCTTCTGTGTAGTTTTTATTTGAATATATTCCTTTTTCCACTACTACTCTCTTAGCGCTCCAAATGTCCAGTTGCATTTTCTACAGAAAGAGTGTTCAGATCTGCACAATCAAAGGTATGGTTTAACTCTCTTAGCTGAATGCACAGATCAGAAAGAAGTTTCACAGAATGATTCTGTGTAGTTTATATTTGGAGACATTCCTTTTTCCACTATTACCCTCTTAGCGCTCCGAATCTCCACTTGCATTTTCTACAGAAAGAGTGTTTCAGAACGGCTCAATCAAAAGAAAGGTTCAACTCTTTTAATTGAACAAACAGAACAGAAAGTAGTTTCACACAATTCTTCTGTGTAGTTTTTATTTGTAGACATTCTTTTTCCCAATATAGGCCTCTTAGCGCTCAGAATGTCCAATTGCAGTTTCTACAGAAAGAGTGTTTCAGAACGGCTCAATCAAAAGTAAGGTTCAACTCTGTTAGTTGAATGCACAGAACAGAAAGAAGTTTCATACAATGCTTCTGTGTAGTTTATATTTGAACATATTCTTTTTTCCACTATTACCCACTTAGCGCTACGAATGTCCAGTTGCATTTTCTACAGACAGAGAGTTTCAAAACTGCTCAATCAAAAGTATGGTTTAACTCTGTTAGCTGTATGCTCAGATCAGAAAGAAGTTTCACAGAATGCTTCTGTGTAGTTTATATTTGCATATATTCCTTTTTCCACTACTACGCTCTTAGCGCTCCAAATGTCCAGTTGCATTTTCAACAGAAAGAGTGTTCAGATGTGCTCAATCAAAAGTATGGTTTAACTCTGTTAGCTGAATGCACAGATCAGAAAGAAGTTTCACAGAATGATTCTGTGTAGTTTATATTTGAAGACATTCCTTTTTCCACTATTACCCTCTTAGCGCTCCGAATCTCCACTTGCATATTCTACAAAAAGAGTGTTTCATAACTGCTCAATCAAAAAAATGTTTTATCTCTGTTATCTGAATTTACAGATCAGAAATAAGTTTCACAGAATGCATCTGTGTAGTTTTTATTTGAAGATATTCTTTTTCCTAATGTAGGCCTCTTAGCGCTTAGCATGTCCAATTGCAGTTTCTACACAAAGAGTGTTTCAGAACGGCTCAATCAAAAGTAAGGTTCAACTCTGTTAGTTGAATGCACAGAACAGAAAGAATTTTCACAGAATGCTACTGTGTAGTTTATATTTGAATATATTCCTTTTTCCACTATTACGCTCTTAGCGCTCCGAATGTCCACTTGCATTTTCTACAGAAAGAGTGTTCAGAACTGCGCAATCAAAAGTATGGTTTAACTCTGTTAGCTTAATGAACATATCAGAAATAAGTTTCACACAATGCTTCTGTGTAGTTTTTATTTGAAGATATTATTTTTCCCAATATAGGCCTCTTAGCGCTCAGAATGTCCAATTGCAGTTTCTACAGAAAGAGTGTTTCAGAAAGGCTCAATCAAAAGTAAGGTTCAACTCTGTTAGTTGAATGCACAGAACAGAAAGAAGTTTCATACAATGCTTCTGTGTAGTTTATATTTGAAAATAGTCTTTTTTCCACTATTACCCACTTAGCGCTACGAATGTCCAGTTGCATTTTCTACAGACAGAGTGTTTCAAAACTGCTCAATCATAAGTATGGTTTAACTCTGTTAGCTGAATGCTCAGATCAGAAAGAAGTTTCACAGAATGCTTCTGTGTAGTTTATATTTGAATATATTCCTTTTTCCACTACTACTCTCTTAGCGCTCCAAATGTCCAGTTGCATTTTCTACAGAAACAGTGTTCAGATCTGCTCAATCAAAAGTATGGTTTAACTCTCTTAGCTGAATGCACAGATCAGAAAGAAGTTTCACAGAATGATTCTGTGTAGTTTATATTTGGAGACATTAATTTTTCCACTATTACCCTCTTAGCGCTCCGAATCTCCACTTGCATTTTCTACAGAAAGAGTGTTTCAGAACGGCTCAATCAAAACTAAGGTTCAACTCTTTTAGTTGAACAAACACAACAGAAAGTAGTTTCACACAATTCTTCTGTGTAGTTTTTATTTGTAGACATTCTTTTTCCCAATATAGGCCTCTTAGCGCTCAGAATGTCCAATTGCAGTTTCTACAGAAAGAGTGTTTCAGAACGGCTCAATCAAAAGTAAGGTTCAACTCTGTTAGTTGAATGCACAGAACAGAAAGAAGTTTCATACAATGCTTCTGTGTAGTTTATATTTGAACATATTCTTTTTTCCACTATTACCCACTTAGCGCTACGAATGTCCAGTTGCATTTTCTACAGACAGAGAGTTTCAAAACTGCTCAATCAAAAGTATGGTTTAACTCTGTTAGCTGTATGCTCAGATCAGAAAGAAGTTTCACAGAATGCTTCTGTGTAGTTTATATTTGCATATATTCCTTTTTCCACTACTACGCTCTTAGCGCTCCAAATGTCCAGTTGCATTTTCAACAGAAAGAGTGTTCAGATGTGCTCAATCAAAAGTATGGTTTAACTCTGTTAGCTGAATGCACAGATCAGAAAGAAGTTTCACCGAATGATTCTGTGTAGTTTATATTTGAAGACATTCCTTTTTCCACTA
This sequence comes from Symphalangus syndactylus, assembly GCF_028878055.3. NCBI lineage: Eukaryota > Metazoa > Chordata > Mammalia > Primates > Hylobatidae > Symphalangus > Symphalangus syndactylus. The sequence goes on along the minus strand of NC_072433.2, from coordinate 139,670,106 downwards.
TTACCCTCTTAGCGCTCCGAATCTCCACTTGCATTTTCTACAAAAAGAGTGTTTCATAACTGCTCAATCAAAAATATGTTTTATCTCTGTTAACTGAATTTACAGATCAGAAATAAGTTTCACAGAATGCATCTGTGTAGTTTTTATTTGAAGATATTCTTTTTCCTAATGTAGGCCTCTTAGCGCTTAGCATGTCCAATTGCAGTTTCTACAGAAAGAGTGTTTCAGAACGGCTCAATCAAAAGTAAGGTTCAACTCTCTTAGTTGAATGCACAGAACAGAAAGAATTTTCACAGAATGCTACTGTGTAGTTTATATTTGAATATATTCCTTTTTCCACTATTACCCTCTTAGCGCTCCGAATGTCCACTTGCATTTTCTACAGAAAGAGTGTTCAGAACTGCGCAATCAAAAGTATGGTTTAACTCTGTTAGCTTAATGAACATATCAGAAATAAGTTTCACACAATGCTTCTGTGTAGTTTTTATTTGAAGATATTATTTTTCCCAATATAGGCCTCTTAGCGCTCAGAATGTCCAATTGCAGTTTCTACAGAAAGAGTGTTTCAGAAATGCTCAATCAAAAGTAAGGTTCAACTCTGTTAGTTGAATGCACAGAACAGAAAGAAGTTTCATACAATGCTTCTGTGTAGTTTATATTTGAAAATATTCTTTTTTCCACTATTACCCACTTAGTGCTACGAATGTCCAGTTGCATTTTCTACAGACAGAGTGTTTCAAAACTGCTCAATCATAAGTATGGTTTAACTCTGTTAGCTGAATCCTCAGATCAGAAAGAAGTTTCACAGAATGCTTCTGTGTAGTTTATATTTGAATATATTCCTTTTTCCACTACTACTCTCTTAGCGCTCCAAATGTCCAGTTGCATTTTCTACAGAAAGAGTGTTCAGATCTGCTCAATCAAAAGTATGGTTTAACTCTGTTAGCTGAATGCACAGATCAGAAAGAAGTTTCACAGAATGATTCTGTGTAGTTTATATTTGGAGACATTCCTTTTTCCACTATTACCCTCTTAGCGCTCCGAATCTCCACTTGCATTTTCTACAGAAAGAGTGTTTCAGAACGGCTCAATCAAAACTAAGGTTCAACTCTTTTAGTTGAACAAACACAACAGAAAGTAGTTTCACACAATTCTTCTGTGTAGTTTTTATTTGTAGACATTTTTTTTCCCAATATAGGCCTCTTAGCGCTCAGAATGTCCAATTGCAGTTTCTACAGAAAGAGTGTTTCAGAACGGCTCAATCAAAAGTAAGGTTCAACTCTGTTAGTTGAATGCACAGAACAGAAAGAAGTTTCATACAATGCTTCTGTGTAGTTTATATTTGAACATATTCTTTTTTCCACTATTACCCACTTAGCGCTACGAATGTCCAGTTGCATTTTCTACAGACAGAGAGTTTCAAAACTGCTCAATCAAAAGTATGGTTTAACTCTGTTAGCTGTATGCTCAGATCAGAAAGAAGTTTCACAGAATGCTTCTGTGTAGTTTATATTTGAATATATTCCTTTTTCAACTACTACGCTCTTAGCGCTCCAAATGTCCAGTTGCATTTTCAACAGAAAGAGTGTTCAGATGTGCTCAATCAAAAGTATGGTTTAACTCTGTTAGCTGAATGCACAGATCAGAAAGAAGTTTCACCGAATGATTCTGTGTAGTTTATATTTGAAGACATTCCTTTTTCCACTATTACCCTCTTAGCGCTCCGAATCTCCACTTGCATTTTCTACAAAAAGTGTGTTTCATAACTGCTCAATCAAAAATATGTTTTATCTCTGTTAACAGAATTTACAGATCAGAAATAAGTTTCACAGAATGCATCTGTGTAGTTTTTATTTGAAGATATTCTTTTTCCTAATGTAGGCCTCTTAGCGCTTAGCATGTCCAATTGCAGTTTCTACACAAAGAGTGTTTCAGAACGGCTCAATCAAAAGTAAGGTTCAACTCTGTTAGTTGAATGCACAGAACAGAAAGAATTTTCACAGAATGCTACTGTGTAGTTTATATTTGAATATATTCCTTTTTCCACTATTACCCTCGTAGCGCTCCGAATGTCCACTTGCCTTTTCTACAGAAAGAGTGTTCAGAACTGCGCAATCAAAAGTATGGTTTAACTCTGTTAGCTTAATGAACATATCAGAAATAAGTTTCACACAATGCTTCTGTGTAGTTTTTATTTGAAGATATTATTTTTCCCAATAGAGTCCTCTTAGCGCTCAGAATGTCCAATTGCAGTTTCTACAGAAAGAGTGTTTCAGAAAGGCTCAATCAAAAGTAAGGTTCAACTCTGTTAGTTGAATGCACAGAACAGAAAGAAGTTTCATACAATGCTTCTGTGTAGTTTATATTTGAACATATTCTTTTTTCCACTATTACCCACTTAGCGCTACGAATGTCCAATTGCATTTTCTACAGACAGAGTGTTTCAAAACTGCTCAATCATCAGTATGGTTTAACTCTGTTAGCTGAATGCTCAGATCAGAAAGAAGTTTCACAGAATGCTTCTGTGTAGTTTATATTTGAATATATTCCTTTTTCCACTACTACTCTCTTAGCGCTCCAAATGTCCAGTTGCATTTTCTACAGAAAGAGTGTTCAGATCTGCTCAATCAAAAGTATGGTTTAACTCTGTTAGCTGAATGCACAGATCAGAAAGAAGTTTCACAGAATGATTCTGTGTAGTTTATATTTGGAGACATTCCTTTTTCCACTATTACCCTCTTAGCGCTACGAATCTCCACTTGCATTTTCTACAGAAAGAGTGTTTCAGAACGGCTCAATCAAAACTAAGGTTCAACTCTTTTAGTTGAACAAACAGAACAGAAAGTAGTTTCACACAATTCTTCTGTGTAGTTTTTATTTGTAGACATTCTTTTTCCCAATATAGGCCTCTTAGCGCTCAGAATGTCCAATTGCAGTTTCTACAGAAAGAGTGTTTCAGAACGGCTCAATCAAAAGTAAGGTTCAACTCTGTTAGTTGAATGCACAGAACAGAAAGAAGTTTCATACAATGCTTCTGTGTAGTTTATATTTGAACATATTCTTTTTTCCACTATTACCCACTTAGCGCTACGAATGTCCAGTTGCATTTTCTACAGAAAGAGAGTTCAGATGTGCTCAATCAAAAGTATGGTTTAACTCTGTTAGCTGAATGCACAGATCAGAAAGAAGTTTCACCGAATGATTCTGTGTAGTTTATATTTGAAGACATTCCTTTTTCCACTATTACCCTCTTAGCGCTCCGAATCTCCACTTGCATTTTCTACAAAAAGAGTGTTTCATAACTGCTCAATCAAAAATATGTTTTATCTCTGTTAACTGAATTTACAGATCAGAAATAAGTTTCACAGAATGCATCTGTGTAGTTTTTATTTGACGATATTCTTTTTCCTAATGTAGGCCTCTTAGCGCTTAGCATGTCCAATTGCAGTTTCTACACAAAGAATGTGTCAGAACGGCTCAATCAAAAGTAAGGTTCAACTCTGTTAGTTGAATGCACAGAACAGAAAGAATTTTCACAGAATGCTACTGTGTAGTTTATATTTGAATATATTCCTTTTTCCACTATTACCCTCTTAGCGCTCCGAATGTCCATTTGCATTTTCTACAGAAATAGTGTTCAGAACTGCGCAATCAAAAGTATGGTTTAACTCTGTTAACTTAATGAACATATCAGAAATAAGTTTCACAAAATGCTTCTGTGTAGTTTTTATTTGAAGATATTATTTTTCCCAATATAGGCCTCTTAGCGCTCAGAATGTCCAATTGCAGTTTCTACAGAAAGAGTGTTTCAGAAAGGCTCAATCAAAAGTAAGGTTCAACTCTGTTAGTTGAATGCACAGAACAGAAAGAAGTTTCATACAATGCTTCTGTGTAGTTTATATTTGAAAATATTCTTTTTGCCACTATTACCCACTTAGTGCTACGAATGTCCAGTTGCATTTTCTACAGACAGAGTGTTTCAAAACTGCTCAATCATAAGTATGGTTTAACTCTGTTAGCTGAATGCTCAGATCAGAAAGAAGTTTCACAGAATGCTTCTGTGTAGTTTATATTTGAATATATTCCTTTTTCCACTACTACTCTCTTAGCGCTCCAAATGTCCAGTTGCATTTTCTACAGAAAGAGTGTTCAGATCTGCTCAATCAAAAGTATGGTTTAACTCTGTTAGCTGAATGCACAGATCAGAAAGAAGTTTCACAGAATGATACTGTGTAGTTTATATTTGGAGACATTCCTTTTTCCACTATTACCCTCTTAGCGCTCCGAATCTCCACTTGCATTTTCTACAGAAAGAGTGTTTCAGAACGGCTCAATCAAAACTAAGGTTCAACTCTTTTAGTTGAACAAACAGAACAGAAAGTAGTTTCACACAATTCTTCTGTGTAGTTTTTATTTGTAGACATTCTTTTTCCCAATATATGCCTCTTAGCGCTCAGAATGTCCAATTGCAGTTTCTACAGAAAGAGTGTTTCAGAACGGCTCAATCAAAAGTAAGGTTCAACTCTGTTAGTTGAATGCACAGAACAGAAAGAAGTTTCATACAATGCTTCTGTGTAGTTTATATTTGAACATATTCTTTTTTCCACTATTACCCACTTAGCGCTACGAATGTCCAGTTGCATTTTCTACAGACAGAGAGTTTCAAAACTGCTCAATCAAAAGTATGGTTTAACTCTGTTAGCTGTATGCTCAGATCAGAAAGAAGTTTCACAGAATGCTTCTGTGAAGTTTATATTTGCATATATTCCTTTTTCCACTACTACGCTCTTAGCGCTCCAAATGTCCAGTTGCATTTTCAACAGAAAGAGTGTTCAGATGTGCTCAATCAAAAGTATGGTTTAACTCTGTTAGCTGAATGCACAGATCAGAAAGAAGTTTCACCGAATGATTCTGTGTAGTTTATATTTGAAGACATTCCTTTTTCCACTATTACCCTCTTAGCGCTCCGAATCTCCACTTGCATTTTCTACAAAAAGTGTGTTTCATAACTGCTCAATCAAAAATATGTTTTATCTCTGTTAACTGAATTTACAGATCAGAAATAAGTTTCACAGAATGCATCTGTGTAGTTTTTATTTGAAGATATTCTTTTTCCTAATGTAGGCCTCTTAGCGCTTAGCATGTCCAATTGCAGTTTCTACACAAAGAGTGTTTCAGAACGGCTCAATCAAAAGTAAGGTTCAACTCTGTTAGTTGAATGCACAGAACAGAAAGAATTTTCACAGAATGCTACTGTGTAGTTTATATTTGAATATATTCCTTTTTCCACTATTACCCTCGTAGCGCTCCGAATGTCCACTTGCCTTTTCTACAGAAAGAGTGTTCAGAACTGCGCAATCAAAAGTATGGTTTAACTCTGTTAGCTTAATGAACATATCAGAAATAAGTTTCACACAATGCTTCTGTGTAGTTTTTATTTGAAGATATTATTTTTCCCAATAGAGTCCTCTTAGCGCTCAGAATGTCCAATTGCAGTTTCTACAGAAAGAGTGTTTCAGAAAGGCTCAATCAAAAGTAAGGTTCAACTCTGTTAGTTGAATGCACAGAACAGAAAGAAGTTTCATACAATGCTTCTGTGTAGTTTATATTTGAACATATTCTTTTTTCCACTATTACCCACTTAGCGCTACGAATGTCCAATTGCATTTTCTACAGACAGAGTGTTTCAAAACTGCTCAATCATAAGTATGGTTTAACTCTGTTAGCTGAATGCTCAGATCAGAAAGAAGTTTCACAGAATGCTTCTGTGTAGTTTATATTTGAATATATTCCTTTTTCCACTACTACTCTCTTAGCGCTCCAAATGTCCAGTTGCATTTTCTACAGAAAGAGTGTTCAGATCTGCTCAATCAAAAGTATGGTTTAACTCTGTTAGCTGAATGCACAGATCAGAAAGAAGTTTCACAGAATGATACTGTGTGGTTTATATTTGGAGACATTCCTTTTTCCACTATTACCCTCTTAGCGCTCCGAATCTCCACTTGCATTTTCTACAGAAAGAGTGTTTCAGAACGGCTCAATCAAAACTAAGGTTCAACTCTTTTAGTTGAACAAACAGAACAGAAAGTAGTTTCACACAATTCTTCTGTGTAGTTTTTATTTGTAGACATTCTTTTTCCCAATATATGCCTCTTAGCGCTCAGAATGTCCAATTGCAGTTTCTACAGAAAGAGTGTTTCAGAACGGCTCAATCAAAAGTAAGGTTCAACTCTGTTAGTTGAATGCACAGAACAGAAACAAGTTTCATACAATGCTTCTGTGTAGTTTATATTTGAACATATTCTTTTTTCCACTATTACCCACTTAGCGCTACGAATGTCCAGTTGCATTTTCTACAGACAGAGAGTTTCAAAACTGCTCAATCAAAAGTATGGTTTAACTCTGTTAGCTGTATGCTCAGATCAGAAAGAAGTTTCACAGAATGCTTCTGTGTAGTTTATATTTGCATATATTCCTTTTTCCACTACTACGCTCTTAGCGCTCCAAATGTCCAGTTGCATTTTCAACAGAAAGAGTGTTCAGATGTGCTCAATCAAAAGTATGGTTTAACTCTGTTAGCTGAATGCACAGATCAGAAAGAAGTTTCACCGAATGATTCTGTGTAGTCTATATTTGAAGACATTCCTTTTTCCACTATTACCCTCTTAGCGCTCGGAATCTCCACTTGCATTTTCTACAAATAGTGTGTTTCATAACTGATCAATCAAAAATATGTTTTATCTCTGTTAACTGAATTTACAGATCAGAAATAAGTTTCACAGAATGCATCTGTGTAGTTTTTATTTGAAGATATTCTTTTTCCTAATGTAGGCCTCTTAGCGCTTAGCATGTCCAATTGCAGTTTCTACACAAAGAGTGTTTCAGAACGGCTCAATCAAAAGTAAGGTTCAACTCTGTTAGTTGAATGCACAGAAGAGAAAGAATTTTCACAGAATGCTACTGTGTAGTTTATATTTGAATATATTCCTTTTTCCACTATTACCCTCGTAGCGCTCCGCATGTCCACTTGCCTTTTCTACAGAAAGAGTGTTCAGAACTGCGCAATCAAAAGTATGGTTTAACTCTGTTAGCTTAATGAACATATCAGAAATAAGTTTCACACAATGCTTCTGTGTAGTTTTTATTTGAAGATATTATTTTTCCCAATAGAGTCCTCTTAGCGCTCAGAATGTCCAATTGCAGTTTCTACAGAAAGAGTGTTTCAGAAAGGCTCAATCAAAAGTAAGGTTCAACTCTGTTAGTTGAATGCACAGAACAGAAAGTAGTTTCATACAATGCTTCTGTGTAGTTTATATTTGAACATATTCTTTTTTCCACTATTACCCACTTAGCGCTACGAATGTCCAATTGCATTTTCTACAGACAGAGTGTTTCAAAACTGCTCAATCATAAGTATGGTTTAACTCTGTTAGCTGAATGCTCAGATCAGAAAGAAGTTTCACAGAATGCTTCTGTGTAGTTTATATTTGAATATATTCCTTTTTCCACTACTACTCTCTTAGCGCTCCAAATGTCCAGTTGCATTTTCTACAGAAAGAGTGTTCAGATCTGCTCAATCAAAAGTATGGTTTAACTCTGTTAGCTGAATGCACAGATCAGAAAGAAGTTTCACAGAATGATTCTGTGTAGTTTATATTTGGAGACATTCCTTTTTCCACTATTACCCTCTTAGCGCTACGAATCTCCACTTGCATTTTCTACAGAAAGAGTGTTTCAGAACGGCTCAATCAAAACTAAGGTTCAACTCTTTTAGTTGAACAAACAGAACAGAAAGTAGTTTCACACAATTCTTCTGTGTAGTTTTTATTTGTAGACATTCTTTTTCCCAATATAGGCCTCTTAGCGCTCAGAATGTCCAATTGCAGTTTCTACAGAAAGAGTGTTTCAGAACGGCTCAATCAAAAGTAAGGTTCAACTCTGTTAGTTGAATGCACTGAACAGAAAGAAGTTTCATACAATGCTTCTGTGTAGTTTATATTTGAACATATTCTTTTTTCCACTATTACCCACTTAGCGCTACGAATGTCCAGTTGCATTTTCTACAGAAAGAGAGTTCAGATGTGCTCAATCAAAAGTATGGTTTGACTCTGTTAGCTGAATGCACAGATCAGAAAGAAGTTTCACCGAATGATTCTGTGTAGTTTATATTTGAAGACATTCCTTTTTCCACTATTACCCTCTTAGCGCTCCGAATCTCCACTTGCATTTTCTACAAAAAGAGTGTTTCATAACTGCTCAATCAAAAATATGTTTTATCTCTGTTAACTGAATTTACAGATCAGAAATAAGTTTCACAGAATGCATCTGTGTAATTTTTATTTGAAGATATTCTTTTTCCTAATGTAGGCCTCTTAGCGCTTAGCATGTCCAATTGCAGTTTCTACACAAAGAATGTGTCAGAACGGCTCAATCAAAAGTAAGGTTCAACTCTGTTAGTTGAATGCACAGAACAGAAAGAATTTTCACAGAATGCTACTGTGTAGTTTATATTTGAATATATTCCTTTTTCCACTATTACCCTCTTAGCGCTCCGAATTTCCACTTGCATTTTCTACAGAAAGAGTGTTCAGAACTGCGCAATCAAAAGTATGGTTTAACTCTGTTAACTTAATGAACATATCAGAAATAAGTTTCACAAAATGCTTCTGTGTAGTTTTTATTTGAAGATATTATTTTTCCCAATATAGGCCTCTTAGCGCTCAGAATGTCCAATTGCAGTTCCTACAGAAAGAGTGTTTCAGAAAGGCTCAATCAAAAGTAAGGTTCAACTCTGTTAGTTGAATGCACAGAACAGAAAGAAGTTTCATACAATGCTTCTGTGTAGTTTATATTTGAAAATATTCTTTTTTCCACTATTACCCACTTAGCGCTACGAATGTCCAGTTGCATTTTCTACAGACAGAGTGTTTCAAAACTGCTCAATCATAAGTATGGTTTAACTCTGTTAGCTGAATGCTCAGATCAGAAAGAAGTTTCACAGAATGCTTCTGTGTAGTTTATATTTGAATATATTCCTTTTTCCACTACTACTCTCTTAGCGCTCCAAATGTCCAGTTGCATTTTCTACAGAAAGAGTGTTCAGATCTGCTCAATCAAAAGTATGGTTTAACTCTGTTAGCTGAATGCACAGATCAGAAAGAAGTTTCACAGAATGATTCTGTGTAGTTTATATTTGGAGACATTCCTTTTTCCACTATTACCCTCTTAGCGCTCCGAATCTCCACTTGCATTTTCTACAGAAAGAGTGTTTCAGAACGGCTCAATCAAAACTAAGGTTCAACTCTTTTAGTTGAACAAACAGAACAGAAAGTAGTTTCACACAATTCTTCTGTGTAGTTTTTATTTGTAGACATTCTTTTTCCCAATATAGGCCTCTTAGCGCTCAGAATGTCCAATTGCAGTTTCTACAGAAAGAGTGTTTCAGAACGGCTCAATCAAAAGTAAGGTTCAACTCTGTTAGTTGAATGCACAGAACAGAAAGAAGTTTCATACAATGCTTCTGTGTAGTTCATATTTGAACATATTCTTTTTTCCACTATTACCCACTTAGCGCTACGAATGTCCAGTTGCATTTTCTACAGACAGAGAGTTTCAAAACTGCTCAATCAAAAGTATGGTTTAACTCTGTTAGCTGTATGCTCAGATCAGAAAGAAGTTTCACAGAATGCTTCTGTGTAGTTTATGTTTGCATATATTCCTTTTTCCACTACTACGCTCTTAGCGCTCCAAATGTCCAGTTGCATTTTCAACAGAAAGAGTGTTCAGATGTGCTCAATCAAAAGTATGGTTTAACTCTGTTAGCTGAATGCACAGATCAGAAAGAAGTTTCACCGAATGATTCTGTGTAGTTTATATTTGAAGACATTCCTTTTTCCACTATTACCCTCTTAGCGCTCCGAATCTCCACTTGCATTTTCTACAAAAAGAGTGTTTCATAACTGCTCAATCAAAAATATGTTTTATCTCTGTTAACTGAATTTACAGATCAGAAATAAGTTTCACAGAATGCATCTGTGTAGTTTTTATTTGAAGATATTCTTTTTCCTAATGTAGGCCTCTTAGCGCTTAGCATGTCCAATTGCAGTTTCTACACAAAGAATGTGTCAGAACGGCTCAATCAAAAGTAAGGTTCAACTCTGTTAGTTGAATGCACAGAACAGAAAGAATTTTCACAGAATGCTACTGTGTAGTTTATATTTGAATATATTTCTTTTTCCACTATTACACTCTGAGCGCTCCGAATGTCCACTTGCATTTTCTACAGAAAGAGTGTTCAGAACTGCGCAATCAAAAGTATGTTTTAACTCTGTTAGCTTAATGAACATATCACAAATAAGTTTCACACAATGCTTCTGTGTAGTTTTTATTTGAAGATATTATTTTTCCCAATATAGGCCTCTTAGCGCTCAGAATGTCCAATTGCAGTTTCTACAGAAAGAGTGTTTCAGAAAGTCTCAATCAAAAGTAAGGTTCAACTCTGTTAGTTGAATGCACAGAACAGAAAGAAGTTTCATACAATGCTTCTGTGTAGTTTATATTTGAACATATTCTTTTTTCCACTATTACCCACTTAGCGCTACGAATGTCCAGTTGCATTTTCTACAGACAGAGTGTTTCAAAACTGCTCAATCATAAGTATGGTTTAACTCTGTTAGCTGAATGCTCAGATCAGAAAGAAGTTTCACAGAACGCTTCTGTGTAGTTTATATTTGAATATATTCCTTTTTCCACTACTACTCTCTTAGCGCTCCAAATGTCCAGTTGCATTTTCTACAGAAAGAGTGTTCAGATCTGCTCAATCAAAAGTATGGTTTAACTCTGTTAGCTGAATGCACAGATCAGAAAGAAGTTTCACAGAATGATTCTGTGTAGTTTATATTTGGAGACATTCATTTTTCCACTATTACCCTCTTAGCGCTCCGAATCTGCACTTGCATTTTCTACAGAAAGAGTGTTTCAGAACGGCTCAATCAAAACTAAGGTTCAATTCTTTTAGTTGAACAAACAGAACAGAAAGTAGTTTCACACAATTCTTCTGTGTAGTTTTTATTTGTAGACATTCTTTTTCCCAATATAGGCCTCTTAGCGCTCAGAATGTCCAATTGCAGTTTCTACAGAAAGAGTGTTTCAGAACGGCTCAATCAAAAGTAAGGTTCAACTCTGTTAGTTGAATGCACAGAACAGAAAGAAGTTTCATACAATGCTTCTGTGTAGTTTATATTTGAACATATTCTTATTTCCACTATTACCCACTTAGCGCTACGAATGTCCAGTTGCATTTTCTACAGACAGAGAGTTTCAAAACTGCTCAATCAAAAGTATGGTTTAACTCTGTTAGCTGTATGCTCAGATCAGAAAGAAGTTTCACAGAATGCTTCTGTGTAGTTTATATTTGCATATATTCCTTTTTCCACTACTACGCTCTTAGCGCTCCAAATGTCCAGTTGCATTTTCAACAGAAAGAGTGTTCAGATGTGCTCAATCAAAAGTATGGTTTAACTCTGTTAGCTGAATGCACAGATTAGAAAGAAGTTTCACCGAATGATTCTGTGTAGTTTATATTTGAAGACATTCCTTTTTCCACTATTACCCTCTTAGCGCTCCGAATCTCCACTTGCATTTTCTACAAAAAGAGTGTTTCATAACTGCTCAATCAAAAATATGTTTTACCTCTGTTAACTGAATTTACAGATCAGAAATAAGTTTCACAGAATGCATCTGTGTAGTTTTTATTTGAAGATATTCTTTTTCCTAATGTAGGCCTCTTAGCGCTTAGCATGTCCAATTGCAGTTTCTACACAAAGAATGTGTCAGAACGGCTCAATCAAAAGTAAGGTTCAACTCTGTTAGTTGAATGCACAGAACAGAAAGAATTTTCACAGAATGCTACTGTGTAGTTTATATTTGAATATATTCCTTTTTCCACTATTACCCTCTTAGCGCTCCGAATGTCCACTTGCATTTTCTACAGAAAGAGTGTTCAGAACTGCGCAATCAAAAGTATGGTTTAACTCTGTTAACTTAATGAACATATCAGAAATAAGTTTCACAAAATGCTTCTGTGTAGTTTTTATTTGAAGATATTATTTTTCCCAATATAGGCCTCTTAGCGCTCAGAATGTCCAATTGCAGTTCCTACAGAAAGAGTGTTTCAGATAGGCTCAATCAAAAGTAAGGTTCAACTCTGTTAGTTGAATGCACAGAACAGAAAGAAGTTTCATACAATGCTTCTGTGTAGTTTATATTTGAAAATATTCTTTTTTCCACTATTACCCACTTAGCGCTACGAATGTCCAGTTGCATTTTCTACAGACAGAGTGTTTCAAAACTGCTCAATCATAAGTATGGTTTAACTCTCTTAGCTGAATGCTCAGATCAGAAAGAAGTTTCACAGAATGCTTCTGTGTAGTTTATATTTGAATATATTCCTTTTTCCACTACTACTCTCTTAGCGCTCCAAATGTCCAGTTGCATTTTCTACAGAAAGAGTGTTCAGATCTGCTCAATCAAAAGTATGGTTTAACTCTGTTAGCTGAATGCACAGATCAGAAAGAAGTTTCACAGAATGATTCTGTGTAGTTTATATTTGGAGACATTCCTTTTTCCACTATTACCCTCTTAGCGCTCCGAATCTCCACTTGCATTTTCTACAGAAAGAGTGTTTCAGAACGGCTCAATCAAAACTAAGGTTCAACTCTTTTAGTTGAACAAACAGAACAGAAAGTAGTTTCACACAATTCTTCTGTGTAGTTTTTATTTGTAGACATTCTTTTTCCCAATATAGGCCTCTTAGCGCTCAGAATGTCCAATTGCAGTTTCTACAGAAAGAGTGTTTCAGAACGGCTCAATCAAAAGTAAGGTTCAACTCTGTTAGTTGAATGCACAGAACAGAAAGAAGTTTCATACAATGCTTCTGTGTAGTTCATATTTGAACATATTCTTTTTTCCACTATTACCCACTTAGCGCTACGAATGTCCAGTTGCATTTTCTACAGACAGAGAGTTTCAAAACTGCTCAATCAAAAGTATGGTTTAACTCTGTTAGCTGTATGCTCAGATCAGAAAGAAGTTTCACAGAATGCTTCTGTGTAGTTTATGTTTGCATATATTCCTTTTTCCACTACTACGCTCTTAGCGCTCCAAATGTCCAGTTGCATTTTCAACAGAAAGAGTGTTCAGATGTGCTCAATCAAAAGTATGGTTTAACTCTGTTAGCTGAATGCACAGATCAGAAAGAAGTTTCACCGAATGATTCTGTGTAGTTTATATTTGAAGACATTCCTTTTTCCACTATTACCCTCTTAGCGCTCCGAATCTCCACTTGCATTTTCTACAAAAAGAGTGTTTCATAACTGCTCAATCAAAAATATGTTTTATCTCTGTTAACTGAATTTACAGATCAGAAATAAGTTTCACAGAATGCATCTGTGTAGTTTTTATTTGAAGATATTCTTTTTCCTAATGTAGGCCTCTTAGCGCTTAGCATGTCCAATTGCAGTTTCTACACAAAGAATGTGTCAGAACGGCTCAATCAAAAGTAAGGTTCAACTCTGTTAGTTGAATGCACAGAACAGAAAGAATTTTCACAGAATGCTACTGTGTAGTTTATATTTGAATATATTTCTTTTTCCACTATTACACTCTGAGCGCTCCGAATGTCCACTTGCATTTTCTACAGAAAGAGTGTTCAGAACTGCGCAATCAAAAGTATGTTTTAACTCTGTTAGCTTAATGAACATATCACAAATAAGTTTCACACAATGCTTCTGTGTAGTTTTTATTTGAAGATATTATTTTTCCCAATATAGGCCTCTTAGCGCTCAGAATGTCCAATTGCAGTTTCTACAGAAAGAGTGTTTCAGAAAGTCTCAATCAAAAGTAAGGTTCAACTCTGTTAGTTGAATGCACAGAACAGAAAGAAGTTTCATACAATGCTTCTGTGTAGTTTATATTTGAACATATTCTTTTTTCCACTATTACCCACTTAGCGCTACGAATGTCCAGTTGCATTTTCTACAGACAGAGTGTTTCAAAACTGCTCAATCATAAGTATGGTTTAACTCTGTTAGCTGAATGCTCAGATCAGAAAGAAGTTTCACAGAATGCTTCTGTGTAGTTTATATTTGAATATATTCCTTTTTCCACTACTACTCTCTTAGCGCTCCAAATGTCCAGTTGCATTTTCTACAGAAAGATTGTTCAGATCTGCTCAATCAAAAGTATGGTTTAACTCTGTTAGCTGAATGCACAGATCAGAAAGAAGTTTCACAGAATGATTCTGTGTAGTTTATATTTGGAGACATTCATTTTTCCACTATTACCCTCTTAGCGCTCCGAATCTGCACTTGCATTTTCTACAGAAAGAGTGTTTCAGAACGGCTCAATCAAAACTAAGGTTCAATTCTTTTAGTTGAACAAACAGAACAGAAAGTAGTTTCACACAATTCTTCTGTGTAGTTTTTATTTGTAGACATTCTTTTTCCCAATATAGGCCTCTTAGCGCTCAGAATGTCCAATTGCAGTTTCTACAGAAAGAGTGTTTCAGAACGGCTCAATCAAAAGTAAGGTTCAACTCTGTTAGTTGAATGCACAGAACAGAAAGAAGTTTCATACAATGCTTCTGTGTAGTTTATATTTGAACATATTCTTTTTTCCACTATTACCCACTTAGCGCTACGAATGTCCAGTTGCATTTTCTACAGACAGAGAGTTTCAAAACTGCTCAATCAAAAGTATGGTTTAACTCTGTTAGCTGTATGCTCAGATCAGAAAGAAGTTTCACAGAATGCTTCTGTGTAGTTTATATTTGCATATATTCCTTTTTCCACTACTACGCTCTTAGCGCTCCAAATGTCCAGTTGCATTTTCAACAGAAAGAGTGTTCAGATGTGCTCAATCAAAAGTATGGTTTAACTCTGTTAGCTGAATGCACAGATTAGAAAGAAGTTTCACCGAATGATTCTGTGTAGTTTATATTTGAAGACATTCCTTTTTCCACTATTACCCTCTTAGCGCTCCGAATCTCCACTTGCATTTTCTACAAAAAGAGTGTTTCATAACTGCTCAATCAAAAATATGTTTTATCTCTGTTAACTGAATTTACAGATCAGAAATAAGTTTCACAGAATGCATCTGTGTAGTTTTTATTTGAAGATATTCTTTTTCCTAATGTAGGCCTCTTAGCGCTTAGCATGTCCAATTGCAGTTTCTACACAAAGAGTGTTTCAGAACGGCTCAATCAAATGTAAGGTTCAACTCTGTTAGTTGAATGCACAGAACAGAAAGAATTTTCACAGAATGCTACTGTGTAGTTTATATTAGAATATATTCCTTTTTCCACTATTACCCTCGTAGCGCTCCGAATGTCCCCTTGCATTTTCTACAGAAAGAGTGTTCAGAACTGCGCAATCAAAAGTATGGTTTAACTCTGTTAGCTTAATGAACATATCAGAAATAAGTTTCACACAATGCTTCTGTGTAGTTTTTATTTGAAGATATTATTTTTCCCAATAGAGTCCTCTTAGCGCTCAGAATGTCCAATTGCAGTTTCTACAGAAAGAGTGTTTCAGAAAGGCTCAATCAAAAGTAAGGTTCAACTCTGTTAGTTGAATGCACAGAACAGAAAGAAGTTTCATACAATGCTTCTGTGTAGTTTATATTTGAACATATTCTTTTTTCCACTATTACCCACTTAGCGCTACGAATGTCCAATTGCATTTTCTACAGACAGAGTGTTTCAAAACTGCTCAATCATAAGTATGGTTTAACTCTGTTAGCTGAATGCTCAGATCAGAAAGAAGTTTCACAGAATGCTTCTGTGTAGTTTATATTTGAATATATTCCTTTTTCCACTACTACTCTCTTAGCGCTCCAAATGTCCAGTTGCATTTTCTACAGAAAGAGTGTTCAGATCTGCTCAATCAAAAGTATGGTTTAACTCTGTTAGCTGAATGCACAGATCAGAAAGAAGTTTCACAGAATGATTCTGTGTAGTTTATATTTGGAGACATTCCTTTTTCCACTATTACCCTCTTAGCGCTCCGAATCTCCACTTGAATTTTCTACAGAAAGAGTGTTTCAGAACGGCTCTATCAAAACTAAGGTTCAACTCTTTTAGTTGAACAAACAGAACAGAAAGTAGTTTCACACAATTCTTCTGTGTAGTTTTTATATGTAGACATTCTTTTTCCCAATATAGGCCTCTTAGCGCTCAGAATGTCCAATTGCAGTTTCTACAGAAAGAGTGTTTCAGAACGGCTCAATCAAAAGTAAGGTTCAACTCTGTTAGTTGAATGCACAGAACAGAAAGAAGTTTCATACAATGCTTCTGTGTAGTTTATATTTGAACATATTCTTTTTTCCACTATTACCCACATAGCGCTACGAATGTCCAGTTGCATTTTCTACAGACAGAGAGTTTCAAAACTGCTCAATCAAAAGTATGGTTTAACTCAGTTAGCTGTATGCTCAGATCAGAAAGAAGTTTCACAGAATGCTTCTGTGTAGTTTATATTTGCATATATTCCTTTTTCCACTACTACGCTCTTAGCGCTCCAAATGTCCAGTTGCATTTTCAACAGAAAGAGTGTTCAGATGTGCTCAATCAAAAGTATGGTTTAACTCTGTTAGCTGAATGCACAGATCAGAAAGAAGTTTCACCGAATGATTCTGTGTAGTTTATATTTGAAGACATTCCTTTTTCCACTATTACCCTCTTAGCGCTCCGAATCTCCACTTGCATTTTCTACAAAAAGAGTGTTTCATAACTGCTCAATCAAAAATATGTTTTATCTCTGTTAACTGAATTTACAGATCAGAAATAAGTTTCACAGAATGCATCTGTGTAGTTTTTATTTGAAGATATTCTTTTTCCTAATGTAGGCCTCTTAGCGCTTAGCATGTCCAATTGCAGTTTCTACAGAAAGAGTGTGTCAGAACGGCTCAATCAAAAGTAAGGTTCAACTCTGTTAGTTGAATGCACAGAACAGAAAGAATTTTCACAGAATGCTACTGTGTAGTTTATATTTGAATATATTCCTTTTTCCACTATTACCCTCTTAGCGCTCCGAATGTCCACTTGCATTTTCTACAGAAAGAGTGTTCAGAACTGCGCAATCAAAAGTATGGTTTAACTCTGTTAGCTTAATGAACATATCAGAAATAAGTTTCACACAATGCTTCTGTGTAGTTTTTATTTGAAGATATTATTTTTCCCAATACAGGCCTCTTAGCGCTCAGAATGTCCAATTGCAGTTTCTACAGAAAGAGTGTTTCAGAAAGGCTCAATCAAATGTAAGGTTCAACTCTGTTAGTTGAATGCACAGAACAGAAAGAAGTTTCATACAATGCTTCTGTGTAGTTTATATTTGAAAATATTCTTTTTTCCACTATTACCCACTTAGCGCTACGAATGTCCAGTTGCATTTTCTACAGACAGAGTGTTTCAAAACTACTCAATCATAAGTATGGTTTAACTCTGTTAGCTGAATGCTCAGATCAGAAAGAAGTTTCACAGAATGCTTCTGTGTAGTTTGTATTTGAATATATTCCTTTTTCCACTACTACTCTCTTAGCGCTCCAAATGTCCAGTTGCATTTTCTACAGAAAGAGTGTTCAGATCTGCTCAATGAAAAGTATGTTTTAACTCTGTTAGCTGAATGCACAGATCAGAAAGAAGTTTCACAGAATGATTCTGTGTAGTTTATATTTGGAGACATTCCTTTTTCCACTATTAACCTCTTAGCGCTCCGAATCTCCACTTGCATTTTCTACAGAAAGAGTGTTTCAGAACGGCTCAATCAAAACTAAGGTTCAACTCTTTTAGTTGAACAAACAGAACGGAAAGTAGTTTCACACAATTCTTCTGTGTAGTTTTTATTTGTAGACATTCTTTTTCCCAATATAGGCCTCTTAGCGCTCAGAATGTCCAATTGCAGTTTCTACAGAAAGAGTGTTTCAGAACGGCTCAATCAAAAGTAAGGTTCAACTCTGTTAGTTGAATGCACAGAACAGAAAGAAGTTTCATACAATGCTTCTGTGTAGTTTATATTTGAACATATTCTTTTTTCCACTATTACCCACTTAGCGCTACGAATGTCCAGTTGCATTTTCTACAAACAGAGAGTTTCAAAACTGCTCAATCAAAAGTATGGTTTAACTCTGTTAGCTGTATGCTCAGATCAGAAAGAAGTTTCACAGAATGCTTCTGTGTAGTTTATATTTGCATATATTCCTTTTTCCACTACTACGCTCTTAGCGCTCCAAATGTCCAGTTGCATTTTCAACAGAAAGAGTGTTCAGATGTGCTCAATCAAAAGTATGGTTTAACTCTGTTAGCTGAATGCACAGATTAGAAAGAAGTTTCACCGAATGATTCTGTGTAGTTTATATTTGAAGACATTCCTTTTTCCACTATTACCCTCTTAGCGCTCCGAATCTCCACTTGCATTTTCTACAAAAAGAGTGTTTCATAACTGCTCAATCAAAAATATGTTTTATCTCTGTTAACTGAATTTACAGATCAGAAATAAGTTTCACAGAATGCATCTGTGTAGTTTTTATTTGAAGATATTCTTTTTCCTAATGTAGGCCTCTTAGCGCTTAGCATGTCCAATTGCAGTTTCTACACAAAGAGTGTTTCAGAACGGCTCAATCAAAAGTAAGGTTCAACTCTGTTAGTTGAATGCACAGAACAGAAAGAATTTTCACAGAATGCTACTGTGTAGTTTATATTTGAATATATTCCTTTTTCCACTATTACCCTCGTAGCGCTCCGAATGTCCACTTGCATTTTCTACAGAAAGAGTGTTCAGAACTGCGCAATCAAAAGTATGGTTTAACTCTGTTAGCTTAATGAACATATCAGAAATAAGTTTCACACAATGCTTCTGTGTAGTTTTTATTTGAAGATATTATTTTTCCCAATAGAGTCCTCTTAGCGCTCAGAATGTCCAATTGCAGTTTCTACAGAAAGAGTGTTTCAGAAAGGCTCAATCAAAAGTAAGGTTCAACTCTGTTAGTTGAATGCACAGAACAGAAAGTAGTTTCATACAATGCTTCTGTGTAGTTTATATTTGAACATATACTTTTTTCCACTATTACCCACTTAGCGCTACGAATGTCCAATTGCATTTTCTACAGACAGAGTGTTCAGATCTGCTCAATCAAAAGTATGGTTTAACTCTGTTAGCTGAATGCTCAGATCAGAAAGAAGTTTCACAGAATGCTTCTGTGTAGTTTATATTTGAATATATTCCTTTTTCCACTAC
The DNA here is from genome assembly GCF_028878055.3 of Symphalangus syndactylus. Lineage (NCBI taxonomy): Eukaryota > Metazoa > Chordata > Mammalia > Primates > Hylobatidae > Symphalangus > Symphalangus syndactylus. The sequence goes on along the minus strand of NC_072433.2, from coordinate 139,650,817 downwards.
TACTCTCTTAGCGCTCCAAATGTCCAGTTGCATTTTCTACAGAAAGAGTGTTCAGATCTGCTCAATCAAAAGTATGATTTAACTCTGTTAGCTGAATGCACAGATCAGAAAGAAGTTTCACAGAATGATTCTGTGTAGTTTATATTTGGAGACATTCCTTTTTCCACTATTACCCTCTTAGCGCTCCGAATCTCCACTTGAATTTTCTACAGAAAGAGTGTTTCAGAACGGCTCTATCAAAACTAAGGTTCAACTCTTTTAGTTGAACAAACAGAACAGAAAGTAGTTTCACACAATTCTTCTGTGTAGTTTTTATTTTTAGACATTCTTTTTCCCAATATAGGCCTCTTAGCGCTCAGAATGTCCAATTGCATTTTCTACAGAAAGAGTGTTTCAGAACGGCTCAATCAAAAGTAAGGTTCAACTCTGTTAGTTGAATGCACAGAACAGAAAGAAGTTTCATACAATGCTTCTGTGTAGTTTATATTTGAACATATTCTTTTTTCCACTATTACCCACTTAGCGCTACGAATGTCCAGTTGCATTTTCTACAGACAGAGAGTTTCAAAACTGCTCAATCAAAAGTATGGTTTAACTCTGTTAGCTGTATGCTCAGATCAGAAAGAAGTTTCACAGAATGCTTCTGTGTAGTTTATATTTGCATATATTCCTTTTTCCACTACTACGCTCTTAGCGCTCCAAATGTCCAGTTGCATTTTCAACAGAAAGAGTGTTCAGATGTGCTCAATCAAAAGTATGGTTTAACTCTGTTAGCTGAATGCACAGATCAGAAAGAAGTTTCACCGAATGATTCTGTGTAGTTTATATTTGAAGACATTCCTTTTTCCACTATTACCCTCTTAGCGCTCCGAATCTCCACTTGCATTTTCTACAAAAAGAGTGTTTCATAACTGCTCAATCAAAAATATGTTTTATCTCTGTTAACTGAATTTACAGATCAGAAATAAGTTTCACAGAATGCATCTGTGTAGTTTTTATTTGAAGATATTCTTTTTCCTAATGTAGGCCTCTTAGCGCTTAGCATGTCCAATTGCAGTTTCTACAGAAAGAGTGTTTCAGAACGGCTCAATCAAAAGTAAGGTTCAACTCTGTTAGTTGAATGCACAGAACAGAAAGAATTTTCACAGAATGCTACTGTGTAGTTTATATTTGAATATATTCCTTTTTCCACTATTACCCTCTTAGCGCTCCGAATGTCCACTTGCATTTTCTACAGAAAGAGTGTTCAGAACTGCGCAATCAAAAGTATGGTTTAACTCTATTAGCTTAATGAACATATCAGAAATAAGTTTCACACAATGCTTCTGTGTAGTTTTTATTTGAAGATATTATTTTTCCCAATATAGGCCTCTTAGCGCTCAGAATGTCCAATTGCAGTTTCTACAGAAAGAGTGTTTCAGAAAGGCTCAATCAAATGTAAGGTTCAACTCTGTTAGTTGAATGCACAGAACAGAAAGAAGTTTCATACAATGCTTCTGTGTAGTTTATATTTGAAAATATTCTTTTTTCCACTAATACCCACTTAGCGCTACGAATGTCCAGTTGCATTTTCTACAGACAGAGTGTTTCAAAACTGCTCAATCATAAGTATGGTTTAAATCTGTTAGCTGAATGCTCAGATCAGAAAGAAGTTTCACAGAATGCTTCTGTGTAGTTTATATTTGAATATATTCCTTTTTCCACTAATACTCTCTTAGCGCTCCAAATGTCCAGTTGCATTTTCTACAGAAAGAGTGTTCAGATCTGCTCAATCAAAAGTATGTTTTAACTCTGTTAGCTGAATGCACAGATCAGAAAGAAGTTTCACAGAATGATTCTGTGTAGTTTATATTTGGAGACATTCCTTTTTCCACTATTAACCTCTTAGCGCTCCGAATCTCCACTTGCATTTTCTACAGAAAGAGTGTTTCAGAACGGCTCAATCAAAACTAAGGTTCAACTCTTTTAGTTGAACAAACAGAACGGAAAGTAGTTTCACACAATTCTTCTGTGTAGTTTTTATTTGTAGACATTCTTTTTCCCAATATAGGCCTCTTAGCGCTCAGAATGTCCAATTGCAGTTTCAACAGAAAGAGTGTTTCAGAGCGGCTCAATCAAAAGTAAGGTTCAACTCTGTTAGTTGAATGCACAGAACAGAAAGAAGTTTCATACAATGCTTCTGTGTAGTTTATATTTGAACATATTCTTTTTCCCACTATTACCCACTTAGCGCTACGAATGTCCAGTTGCATTTTCTACAGACAGAGAGTTTCAAAACTGCTCAATCAAAAGTATGGTTTAACTCTGTTAGCTGTATGCTCAGATCAGAAAGAAGTTTCACAGAATGCTTCTGTGTAGTTTATATTTGCATATATTCCCTTTTCCACTACTACGCTCTTAGCGCTCCAAATGTCCAGTTGCATTTTCAACAGAAAGAGTGTTCAGATGTGCTCAATCAAAAGTATGGTTTAACTCTGTTAGCTGAATGCACAGATCAGAAAGAAGTTTCACCGAATGATTCTGTGTAGTTTATATTTGAAGACATTCCTTTTTCCACTATTACCCTCTTAGCGCTCCGAATCTCCACTTGCATTTTCTACAAAAAGAGTGTTTCATAACTGCTCAATCAAAAATATGTTTTATCTCTGTTAACTGAATTTACAGATCAAAAATAAGTTTCACAGAATGCATCTGTGTAGTTTTTATTTGAAGATATTCTTTTTCCTAATGTAGGCCTCTTAGCGCTTAGCATGTCCAATTGCAGTTTCTACACAAAGAGTGTTTCAGAACGGCTCAATCAAAAGTAAGGTTCAACTCTGTTAGTTGAATGCACAGAACAGAAAGAATTTTCACAGAATGCTACTGTGTAGTTTATATTTGAATATATTCCTTTTTCCACTATTACCCTCTTAGCGCTCCGAATGTCCACTTGCATTTTCTACAGAAAGAGTGTTGAGAACTGCGCAATCAAAAGTATGTTTTAACTCTGTTAGCTTAATGAACATATCAGAAATAAGTTTCACACAATGCTTCTGTGTAGTTTTTATTTGAAGATATTATTTTTCCCAATAGAGTCCTCTTAGCGCTCAGAATGTCCAATTGCAGTTTCTACAGAAAGAGTGTTTCCGAAAGGCTCAATCAAAAGTAAGGTTCAAATCTGTTAGTTGAATGCACAGAACAGAAAGAAGTTTCATACAATGCTTCTGTGTAGTTTATATTTGAACATATTCTTTTTTCCACTATTACCCACTTAGCGCTACGAATGTCCAATTGCATTTTCTACAGACAGAGTGTTTCAAAACTGCTCAATCATAAGTATGGTTTAACTCTGTTAGCTGAATGCTCAGATCAGAAAGAAGTTTCACAGAATGCTTCTGTGTAGTTTATATTTGAATATATTCCTTTTTCCACTACTACTCTCTTAGCGCTCCAAATGTCCAGTTGCATTTTCTACAGAAAGAGTGTTCAGATCTGCTCAATCAAAAGTATGGTTTAACTCTGTTAGCTGAATGCACAGATCAGAAAGAAGTTTGACAGAATGATTCTGTGTAGTTTATATTTGGAGACATTCCTTTTTCCACTATTACCCTCTTAGCGCTCCGAATCTCCACTTGCATTTTCTACAGAAAGTGTGTTTCAGAACGGCTCAATCAAAACTAAGGTTCAACTCTTTTAGTTGAACAAACAGAACAGAAAGTAGTTTCACACAATTCTTCTGTGTAGTTTTTATTTGTAGACATTCTTTTTCCCAATATAGGCCTCTTAGCGCTCAGAATGTCCAATTGCAGTTTCTACAGAAAGAGTGTTTCAGAACGGCTCAATCAAAAGTAAGGTTCAACTCTGTTAGTTGAATGCACAGAACAGAAAGAAGTTTCATACAATGCTTCTGTGTAGTTTATATTTGAACATATTCTTTTTTCCACTCTTACCCACTTAGCGCTACGAATGTCCAGTTGCATTTTCTACAGACAGAGAGTTTCAAAACTGCTCAATCAAAAGTATGGTTTAACTCTGTTAGCTGTATGCTCAGATCAGAAAGAAGTTTCACAGAATGCTTCTGTGTAGTTTATATTTGCATATATTCCTTTTTCCACTACTACGCTCTTAGCGCTCCAAATGTCCAGTTGCATTTTCAACAGAAAGAGTGTTCAGATGTGCTCAATCAAAAGTATGGTTTAACTCTGTTAGCTGAATGCACAGATCAGAAAGAAGTTTCACCGAATGATTCTGTGTAGTTTATATTTGAAGACATTACTTTTTCCACTATTACCCTCTTAGCGCTCCGAATCTCCACTTGCATTTTCTACAAAAAGAGTGTTTCATAACTGCTCAATCAAAAATATGTTTTATCTCTCTTAACTGAATTTACAGATCAGAAATAAGTTTCACAGAATGCATCTGTGTAGTTTTTATTTGAAGATATTCTTTTTCCTAATGTAGGCCTCTTAGCGCTTAGCATGTCCAATTGCAGTTTCTACACAAAGAGTGTTTCAGAACGGCTCAATCAAAAGTAAGGTTCAACTCTGTTAGTTGAATGCACAGAACAGAAAGAATTTTCACAGAATGCTACTGTGTAGTTTATATTTGTATATATTCCTTTTTCCACTATTACCCTCTTAGCGCTCCGAATGTCCACTTGCATTTTCTACAGAAAGAGTGTTCAGAACTGCGCAATCAAAAGTATGGTTTAACTCTGTTAGCTTAATGAACATATCAGAAATAAGTTTCACACAATGCTTCTGTGTAGTTTTTATTTGAAGATATTATTTTTCCCAATATAGGCCTCTTAGCGCTCAGAATGTCCAATTGCAGTTTCTACAGAAAGAGTGTTTCAGAAAGGCTCAATCAAAAGTAAGGTTCAACTCTGTTAGTTGAATGCACAGAACAGAAAGAAGTTTCATACAATGCTTCTGTGTAGTTTATATTTGAAAATATTCTTTTTTCCACTATTACCCACTTAGCGCTACGAATGTCCAGTTGCATTTTCTACAGACAGAGTGTTTCAAAACTGCTCAATCATAAGTATGGTTTAACTCTGTTAGCTGAATGCTCAGATCAGAAAGAAGTTTCACAGAATGCTTCTGTGTAGTTAATATTTGAATATATTCCTTTTTCCACTACTACTCTCTTAGCGCTCCAAATGTCCAGTTGCATTTTCTACAGAAAGAGTGTTCAGATCTGCTCAATCAAAAGTATGGTTTAACTCTGTTAGCTGAATGCACAGATCAGAAAGAAGTTTCACAGAATGATTCTGTGTAGTTTATATTTGGAGACATTCCTTTTTCCACTATGACCCTCTTAGCGCTCCGAATCTCCACTTGCATTTTCTACAGAAAGAGTGTTTCAGAACGGCTCAATCAAAACTAAGGTTCAACTCTTTTAGTTGAACAAACAGAACGGAAAGTAGTTTCACACAATTCTTCTGTGTAGTTTTTATTTGTAGACATTCTTTTTCCCAATATAGGCCTCTTAGCGCTCAGAATGTCCAATTGCAGTTTCTACAGAAAGAGTGTTTCAGAACGGCTCAATCAAAAGTAAGGTTCAACTCTGTTAGTTGAATGCACAGAACAGAAAGTAGTTTCATACAATGCTTCTGTGTAGTTTATATTTGAACATATTATTTTTTCCACTATTACCCACTTAGCGCTACGAATGTCCAGTTGCATTTTCTACAGACAGAGAGTTTCAAAACTGCTCAATCAAAAGTATGGTTTAACTCTGTTAGCTGTATGCTCAGATCAGAAAGAAGTTTCACAGAATGCTTCTGTGTAGTTTATATTTGCATATATTCCTTTTTCCACTACTACGCTCTTAGCGCTCCAAATGTCCAGTTGCATTTTCAACAGAAAGAGTGTTCAGATGTGCTCAATCAAAAGTATGTTTTAACTCTGTTAGCTGAATGCACAGATCAGAAAGAAGTTTCACCGAATGATTCTGTGTAGTTTATATTTGATGACATTCCTTTTTCCACTATTACCCTCTTAGCGCTCCGAATCTCCACTTGCATTTTCTACAAAAAGAGTGTTTCATAACTGCTCAATCAAAAATATGTTTTATCTCTGTTAACTGAATTTACAGATCAGAAATAAGTTTCACAGAATGCATCTGTGTAGTTTTTATTTGAAGATATTCTTTTTCCTAATGTAGGCCTCTTAGCGCTTAGCATGTCCAATTGCAGTTTCTACACAAAGAGTGTTTCAGAACGGCTCAATCAAAAGTAAGGTTCAACTCTGTTAGTTGAATGCACAGAACAGAAAGAATTTTCACAGAATGCTACTGTGTAGTTTGTATTTGAATATATTCCTTTTTCCACTATTACCCTCGTAGCGCTCCGAATGTCCACTTGTATTTTCTACTGAAAGAGTGTTCAGAACTGCGCAATCAAAAGTATGGTTTAACTCTGTTAGCTTAATGAACATATCAGAAATAAGTTTCACATAATGCTTCTGTGTAGTTTTTATTTGAAGATATTATTTTTCCCAATAGAGTCCTCTTAGCGCTCAGAATGTCCAATTGCAGTTTCTACAGAAAGAGTGTTTCAGAAAGGCTCAATCAAATGTAAGGTTCAACTCTGTTAGTTGAATGCACAGAACAGAAAGAAGTTTCATACAATGCTTCTGTGTAGTTTATATTTGAACATATTCTTTTTTCCACTATTACCCACTTAGCGCTACGAATGTCCAATTGCATTTTCTACAGACAGAGTGTTTCAAACTGCTCAATCATAAGTATGGTTTAACTCTGTTAGCTGAATGCTCAGATCAGAAAGAAGTTTCACAGAATGCTTCTGTGTAGTTTATATTTGAATATATTCCTTTTTCCAATACTACTCTCTTAGTGCTCCAAATGTCCAGTTGCATTTTCTACAGAAAGAGTGTTCAGATCTGCTCAATCAAAAGTATGGTTTAACTCTGTTAGCTGAATGCACAGATCAGAAAGAAGTTTCACAGAATGATTCTGTGTAGTTTATATTTGGAGACATTCCTTTTTCCACTATTACCCTCTTAGCGCTCCGAATCTCCACTTGCATTTTCTACAGAAAGAGTGTTTCAGAACGGCTCAATCAAAACTAAGGTTCAACTCTTTTAGTTGAACAAACAGAACAGAAAGTAGTTTCACACAATTCTTCTGTGTAGTTTTTATTTGTAGACATTCTTTTTCCCAATATAGGCCTCTTAGCGCTCAGAATGTCCAATTGCAGTTTCTACAGAAAGAGTGTTTCAGAACGGCTCAATCAAAAGTAAGGTTCAACTCTGTTAGTTGAATGCACAGAACAGAAAGAAGTTTCATACAATGCTTCTGTGTAGTTTATATTTGAACATATTCTTTTTTCCACTATTACCCACTTAGCGCTACGAATGTCCAGTTGCATTTTCTACAGACAGAGAGTTTCAAAACTGCTCAATCAAAAGTATGGTTTAACTCTGTTAGCTGTATGCTCAGATCAGAAAGAAGTTTCACAGAATGCTTCTGTGTAGTTTATATTTGCATATATTCCTTTTTCCACTACTACGCTCTTAGCGCTCCAAATGTCCAGTTGCATTTTCAACAGAAAGAGTGTTCAGATGTGCTCAATCAAAAGTATGGTTTAACTCTGTTAGCTGAATGCACAGATCAGAAAGAAGTTTCACCGAATGATTCTGTGTAGTTTATATTTGAAGACATTCCTTTTTCCACTATTACCCACTTAGCGCTACGAATGTCCAATTGCATTTTCTACAGACAGAGTGTTTCAAAACTGCTCAATCATAAGTATGGTTTAACTCTGTTAGCTGAATGCTCAGATCAGAAAGAAGTTTCACAGAATGCTTCTGTGTAGTTTATATTTGAATATATTCCTTTTTCCACTACTACTCTCTTAGCGCTCCAAATGTCCAGTTGCATTTTCTACAGAAAGAGTGTTCAGATCTGCTCAATCAAAAGTATGGTTTAACTCTGTTAGCTGAATGCACAGATCAGAAAGAAGTTTCACAGAATGATTCTGTGTAGTTTATATTTGGAGACATTCCTTTTTCCACTATTACCCTCTTAGCGCTCCGAATCTCCACTTGCATTTTCTACAGAAAGAGTGTTTCAGAACAGCTCAATCAAAACTAAGGTTCAACTCTTTTAGTTGAACAAACAGAACAGAAAGTAGTTTCACACAATTCTTCTGTGTAGTTTTTATTTGTAGACATTCTTTTTCCCAATATAGGCCTCTTAGCGCTCAGAATGTCCAATTGCAGTTTCTACAGAAAGAGTGTTTCAGAACGGCTCAATCAAAAGTAAGGTTCAACTCTGTTAGTTGAATGCACAGAACAGAAAGAAGTTTCATACAATGCTTCTGTGTAGTTTATATTTGAACATATTCTTTTTTCCACTATTACCCACTTAGCGCTACGAATGTCCAGTTGCATTTTCTACAGACAGAGAGTTTCAAAACTGCTCAATCAAAAGTATGGTTTAACTCTGTTAGCTGCATGCTCAGATCAGAAAGAAGTTTCACAGAATGCTTCTGTGTAGTTTATATTTGCATATATTCCTTTTTCCACTACTACGCTCTTAGCGCTCCAAATGTCCAGTTGCATTTTCAACAGAAAGAGTGTTCAGATGTGCTCAATCAAAAGTATGGTTTAACTCTGTTAGCTGAATGCACAGATCAGAAAGAAGTTTCACCGAATGATTCTGTGTAGTTTATATTTGAAGACATTCCTTTTTCCACTATTACCCTCTTAGCGCTCCGAATCTCCACTTGCATTTTCTACAAAAAGAGTGTTTCATAACTGCTCAATCAAAAATATGTTTTATCTCTGTTAACTGAATTTACAGATCAGAAATAAGTTTCACAGAATGCATCTGTGTAGTTTTTATTTGAAGATATTCTTTTTCCTAATGTAGGCCTCTTAGCGCTTAGCATGTCCAATTGCAGTTTCTACACAAAGAGTGTTTCAGAACGGCTCAATCAAATGTAAGGTTCAACTCTGTTAGTTGAATGCACAGAACAGAAAGAATTTTCACAGAATGCTACTGTGTAGTTTATATTTGAATATATTCCTTTTTCCACTATTACCCTCTTAGCGCTCCGAATGTCCACTTGCATTTTCTACAGAAAGAGTGTTCAGAACTGCGCAATCAAAAGTATGGTTTAACTCTGTTAGCTTAATGAACATATCAGAAATAAGTTTCACACAATGCTTCTGTGTAGTTTTTATTTGAAGATATTATTTTTCCCAATAGAGGCCTCTTAGCGCTCAGAATGTCCAATTGCAGTTTCTACAGAAAGAGTGTTTCAGAACGGCTCAATCAAAAGTAAGGTTCAACTCTGTTAGTTGAATGCACAGAACAGAAAGAAGTTTCATACAATGCTTCTGTGTAGTTTATATTTGAACATATTCTTTTTTCCACTATTACCCACTTAGCGCTACGAATGTCCAGTTGCATTTTCTACAGAGTGTTTCAAAACTGCTCAATCAAAAGTATGGTTTAACTGTGTTAGATATATGCTCAGATCAGAAAGAAGTTTCACAGAATGCTTCTGTGTAGTTTATATTTGAATATATTCCTTTTTCCACTACTACGCTCTTAGCGCTCCAAATGTCCAGTTGCATTATCCACAGAAAGAGTGTTCAGATCTGCTCAATCAAAAGTATGGTTTAACTCTGTTAGCTGAATGCACAGATCAGAAAGAAGTTTCACCGAATGATTCTGTGTAGTTTATATTTGAAGACATTCCTTTTTCCACTATTACCCACTTAGCGCTCCGAATCTCCACTTGCATTTTCTACAAAAAGAGTGTTTCATAACTGCTCAATCAAAAATATGTTTTATCTCTGTTAACTGAATTTACAGATCAGAAATAAGTTTCACAGAATGCATCTGTGTGGTATTTATTTGAAGATATTATTTTTCCCAATGTAGGCCTCTTAGCGCTTAGCATGTACAATTGCAGTTTCTACAGAAAGAGTGTTTCAGAACGGCTCAATCAAAAGTAAGGTTCAACTCTGTTAGTTGAATGCACAGAAAAGAAAGAATTTTCACAGAATGCTACTGTGTAGTTTATATTTGAATATATTCCTTTTTCCACTATTACCCTCTTAGCGCTCCGAATGTCCACTTGCATTTTCTACAGAAAGAGTGTTCAGAACTGCGCAATCAAAAGTATGGTTTAACTCTGTTAGCTTAATGAACATATCAGAAATAAGTTTCACACAATGCTTCTGTGTAGTTTTTATTTGAAGATATTATATTTCCCAATAGAGGCCTCTTAGCGCTCAGAATGTCCAATTGCAGTTTCTACAGAAAGAGTGTTTCAGAAAGGCTCAATCAAAAGTAAGGTTCAACTCTGTTAGTTGAATGCACAGAACAGAAAGAAGTTTCATACAATGCTTCTGTGTAGTTTATATTTGAACATATTCTTTTTTCCACTATTACCCACTTAGCGCTACGAATGTCCAGTTGCATTTTCTACAGACAGAGTGTTTCAAAACTACTCAATCATAAGTATGGTTTAACTCTGTTAGCTGAATGCTCAGATCAGAAAGAAGTTTCGCAGAATGCTTCTGTGTAGTTTATATTTGAATATATTCCTTTTTCCACTACTACTCTCTTAGCGCTCCAAATGTCCAGTTGCATTTTCTACAGAAAGAGTGTTCAGATCTTCTCAATCAAAAGTATGGTTTAACTCTGTTAGCTGAATGCACAGACCAGAAAGAAGTTTCACAGAATGATTCTGTGTAGTTTATATTTGGATACATTCCTTTTTCCACTATTACCCTCTTAGCGCTCCGAATGTCCACTTGCATTTTCTACAGAAAGAGTGTGTCAGAACGGCTCAAACAAAACTAAGGTTCAACTCTTTTAGTTGAACAAACAGAACAGAAAGAAGTTTCACACAATTCTTCTGTGTAGTTTTTATTTGTAGACATTCATTTTCCCAATATAGGCCTCTTAGCGCTCAGAATGTCCAATTGCAGTTTCTACAGAAAGAGTGTTTCAGAACGGCTCAATCAAAAGTAAGGTTCAACTCTGTTAGTTGAATGCACAGAACAGAAAGAAGTTTCATACAATGCTTCTGTGTAGTTTATATTTGAACATATTCTTTTTTCCACTATTACCCACTTAGTGCTACGAATGTCCAGTTGCATTTTCTACAGACAGAGTGTTTCAAAACTGCTCAATCAAAAGTATGGTTTAACTCTGTTAGCTGAATGCTCAGATCAGAAAGAAGTTTCACAGAATGCTTCTGTGTAGCTTATATTTGAATATATTCCTTTTTCCACTACTACCCTCTTAGCGCTCCGAATCTCCACTTGCATTTTCTACAGAAAGAGTGTTTCAGAACGGCTCAATCAAAACTAAGGTTCAACTCTTTTAGTTGAACAAACAGAACAGAAAGAAGTTTCACACAATTCTTCTGTGTAGTTTTTATTTGTAGACATTCTTTTTCCCAATATAGGCCTCTTAGCGCTCAGAATGTCCAATTGCAGTTTCTACAGAAGGAGTGTTTCAGAACGGCTCAATCAAAAGTAAGGTTCAACTCTGTTAGTTGAATGCACAGAACAGAAAGAAGTTTCATAAAATGCTTCTGTATAGTTTATATTTGAACATATTCTTTTTTCCACTATTACCCACTTAGCGCTACGAATGTCCAGTTGCATTTTCTACAGACAGAGAGTTTCAAAACTGCTCAATCAAAATATGGTTTAACTCTGTTAGCTGAATGCTCAGATCAGAAAGAAGTTTCACAGAATGCTTCTGTGTAGTTTATATTTGAATATATTCCTTTTTCCACTACTACGCTCTTAGCGCTCAAAATGTCCAGTTGCATTTTCTACAGAAAGAGTGTTCAGATCTGCTCAATGAAAAGTATGGTTTAACTCTGTTAGCTGAATGCACAGATCAGAAAGAAGTTTCACCGAATGATTCTGTTTAGTTTATATTTGAAGACATTCCTTTTTAAACTGTTACCCTCTTAGCGCTCCGAATCTCCACTTGCATTTTCTACAAAAAGAGTGTTTCATAACTGCTCAATCAAAAATATGTTTTATATCTGTTAACTGAATTTACAGATCAGAAATAAGTTTCACAGAATGCATCTGTGTAGTTTTTATTTGAAGATATTCTTTTTCCCAATGTAGGCCTCTTAGCGCTTAGCATGTCCAATTGCAGTTACTACAGAAAGAGTGTTTCAGAACGGCTCAATCAAAAGTAAGGTTCAACTCTGTTAGTTGAATGCACAGAACAGAAAGAATTTTCACAGAATGCTACTGTGTAGTTTATATTTGAATATATTCCTTTTTCCACTATTACCCTCTTAGCGCTCCGAATGTCCACTTGCATTTTCTACAGAAAGAGTGTTCAGAACTGCGCAATCAAAAGTATGGTTTAACTCTGTTAGCTTAATGAACATATCAGAAATAAGTTTCACACAATGCTTCTGTGTAGTTTTTATTTGAAGATATTATTTTTCCCAATAGAGGCCTCTTAGCGCTCAGAATGTCCAATTGCAGTTTCTACAGAAAGAGTGTTTCAGAAAGGCTCAATCAAAAGTAAGGTTCAACACTGTTAATTGAATGCACAGAACAGAAAGAAGTTTCATACAATGCTTCTGTGTAGTTTATATTTGAACATATTCTTTTTTCCACTATTACCCACTTAGCGCTACGAATGTCCAGTTGCATTTTCTACAGACAGAGTGTTTCAAAACTGCTCAATCAAAAGTATGGTTTAACTCTGTTAGCTGAATGCTCAGATCAGAAATAAGTTTCACAGAATGCTTCTGTGTAGTTTATATTTGAATATATTCCTTTTTCCACTACTACTCTCTTAGCGCTCCAAATGTCCAGTTGCATTTTCTACAGAAAGAGTGTTCAGATCTGCTCAATCAAAAGTATGGTTTAACTCTGTTAGCTGAATGCACAGCTCAGAAAGAAGTTTCACAGAATGATTCTGTGTAGTTTATATTTGGAGACATTCCTTTTTCCACTATTACCCTCTTAGCGCTCCGAATCTCCACTTGCATTTTCTACAGAAAGAGTGTTTCAGAACGGCTCAATCAAAACTAAGGTTCAACTCTTTTAGTTGAACAAACAGAACAGAAAGAACTTTCACACAATTCTTCTGTGTAGTTTTTATTTGTAGACATTCTTTTTCCCAGTATAGGCCTCTTAGCGCTCAGAATGTCCAATTGCAGTTTCTACAGAAAGAGTGTTTCAGAACGGCTCAATCAAAAGTAAGGTTCAACTCTGTTAGTTGAATGCACAGAACAGAAAGAAGTTTCATACAATGCTTCTGTGTAGTTTATATTTGAACATATTCTTTTTTCCACTATTACCCACTTAGCGCTACGAATGTCCAGTTGCATTTTCTACAGACAGAGTGTTTCAAAACTGCTCAATCAAATGTATGGTTTAACTCTGTTAGCTGAATGCTCAGATCAGAAAGAAGTTTCACAGAATGCTTCTGTGTAGTTTATATTTGAATATATTCCTTTTTCCACTACTACGCTCTTACCGCTCCAAATGTCCAGTTGCATTTTCAACAGAAAGAGTGTTCAGATCTGCTCAATCAAAAGTATGGTTTAACTCTGTTAGCTGAATGCACAGATCAGAAAGAAGTTTCACCGTATGATTCTGTGTAGTTTATATTTGAAGACATTCCTTTTTCCACTATTACCCTCTTAGCGCTCCGAATCTCCACTTGCATTTTCTACAAAAAGAGTGTTTCATAACTGCTCAATCAAAAATATGTTTTATCTCTGTTAACTGAATTTACAGATCAGAAATAAGTTTCACAGAGTGCATCTGTGTAGTTTTTATTTCAAGATATTTTTTTCCCAATGTAGGCCTCTTAGCGCTTAGCATGTCCAATTGCAGTTTCTACAGAAAGAGTGTTTCAGAACGGCTCAATCAAAAGTAAGGTTCAACTCTGTTAGTTGAATGCACAGAACAGAAAGAAGTTTCATACAATGCTTCCGTGTAGTTTATATTTGAACATATTCTTTTTTCCACTATTACCCACTTAGCGCTACGAATGTCCAGTTGCATTTTCTACAGACAGAGTGTTTCAAAACTGCTCAATCAAAAGTATGGTTTAACTCTGTTAGCTGAATGCTCAGATCAGAAAGAAGTTTCACCGAATGATTCTGTGTAGTTTATATTTGAAGACATGCCTTTTTCCACTGTTACCCTCTTAGCGCTCCGAATCTCCACTTGCATTTTCTACAAAAAGAGTGTTTCATAACTGCTCAATCAAAAATATGTTTTATATCTGTTAACTGAATTTACAGATCAGAAATAAGTTTCACAGAATGCATCTGTGTAGTTTTTATTTGAAGATATTCTTTTTCCCAATGTAGGCCTCTTAGCGCTTAGCATGTCCAATTGCAGTTACTACAGAAAGAGTGTTTCTGAACGGCTCAATCAAAAGTAAGGTTCAACTCTGTTAGTTGAATGCACAGAACAGAAAGAATTTTCACAGAATGCTACTGTGTAGTTTATATTTGAATATATTCCTTTTTCCACTATTACCCTCTTAGCGCTCCGAATGTCCACTTGCATTTTCTACAGAAAGAGTGTTCAGAACTGCGCAATCAAAAGTATGGTTTAACTCTGTTAGCTTAATGAACATATCAGAAATAAGTTTCACACAATGCTTCTGTGTAGTTTTTATTTGAAGATATTATTTTTCCCAATAGAGGACTCTTAGCGCTCAGAATGTCCAATTGCAGTTTCTACAGAAAGAGTGTTTCAGAAAGGCTCAATCAAAAGTAAGGTTCAACTCTGTTAGTTGAATGCACAGAACAGAAAGAAGTTTCATACAATGCTTCTGTGTAGTTTATATTTGAACATATTATTTTTTCCACTATTACCCACTTAGCGCTACGAATGTCCAGTTGCATTTTCTACAGACAGAGTGTTTCAAAACTGCTCAATCAAAAGTATGGTTTAACTCTGTTAGCTGAATGCTCAGATCAGAAATAAGTTTCACAGAATGCTTCTGTGTAGTTTATATTTGAATATATTCCTTTTTCCACTACTACTCTCTTAGCGCTCCAAATGTCCAGTTGCATTTTCTACAGAAAGAGTGTTCAGATCTGCTCAATCAAAAGTATGGTTTAACTCTGTTAGCTGAATGCACAGATCAGAAAGAAGTTTCACAGAATGATTCTGTGTAGTTTATATTTGGAGACATTCCTTTTTCCACTATTACCCTCTTAGCGCTCCGAATCTCCACTTGCATTTTCTACAGAAAGAGTGTTTCAGAACGGCTCAATCAAAACTAAGGTTCAACAATTTTAGTTGAACAAACAGAACAGAAAGAAGTTTCACACAATTCTTCTGTGTAGTTTTTATTTGTAGACATTCTTTTTCCCAATATATGCCTCTTAGCGCTCAGAATGTCCAATTGCAGTTTCTACAGAAAGAGTGTTTCAGAACGGCTCAATCAAAAGTAAGGTTCAACTCTGTTAGTTGAATGCACAGAACAGAAAGAAGTTTCATACAATGCTTCTGTGTAGTTTATATTTGAACATATTCTTTTTTCCACTATTACCCACTTAGCTCTACGAATGTCCAGTTGCATTTTCTACAGACAGAGTGTTTCAAAACTGCTCAATCAAAAGTATGGTTTAACTCTGTTAGCTGAATGCTCAGATCAGAAAGAAGTTTCACAGAATGCTTCTGTGTAGTTTATATTTGAATATATTCCTTTTTCCACTACTACGCTCTTACCGCTCCAAATGTCCAGTTGCATTTTCAACAGAAAGAGTGTTCAGATCTGCTCAATCAAAAGTATGGTTTAACTCTGTTAGCTGAATGCACAGATCAGAAAGAAGTTTCACCGAATGATTCTGTGTAGTTTATATTTGAAGACATTCCTTTTTCCACTGTTACCCACTTAGCGCTCCGAATCTCCACTTGCATTTTCTACAAAAAGAGTGTTTCATAACTGCTCAATCAAAAATATGTTTTATCTCTGTTAACTGAATTTACAGATCAGAAATAAGTTTCACAGAATGCATCTGTGTAGTTTTTATTTGAAGATATTCTTTTTCCCAATGTAGGCCTCTTAGCGCTTAGCATGTCCAATTGCAGTTACTACAGAAAGAGTGTTTCAGAACGGCTCAATCAAAAGTAAGGTTCAACTCTGTTAGTTGAATGCACAGAACAGAAAGAATTTTCACAGAATGCTACTGTGTAGTTTATATTTGAATATATTCCTTTTTCCACTATTACCCTCTTAGCGCTCCGAATGTCCACTTGCATTTTCTACAGAAAGAGTGTTCAGAACTGCGCAATCAAAAGTATGGTTTAACTCTGTTAGCTTAATGAACATATCAGAAATAAGTTTCACACAATGCTTCTGTGTAGTTTTTATTTGAAGATATTATTTTTCCCAATAGAGGCCTCTTAGCGCTCAGAATGTCCAATTGCAGTTTCTACAGAAAGAGTGTTTCAGAAAGGCTCAATCAAAAGTAAGGTTCAACTCTGTTAGTTGAATGCACAGAACAGAAAGAAGTTTCATACAATGCTTCTGTGTAGTTTATATTTGAACATATTCTTTTTTCCACTATTACCCACTTAGCGCTACGAATGTCCAGTTGCATTTTCTACAGACAGAGTGTTTCAAAACTGCTCAATCAAAAGTATGGTTTAACTCTGTTAGCTGAATGCTCAGATCAGAAATAAGTTTCACAGAATGCTTCTGTGTAGTTTATAATTGAATATATTCCTTTTTCCACTACTACTCTCTTAGCGCTCCAAATGTCCAGTTGCATTTTCTACAGAAAGAGTGTTCAGATCTGCTCAATCAAAAGTATGGTTTAACTCTGTTAGCTGAATGCACAGATCAGAAAGAAGTTTCACAGAATGATTCTGTGTAGTTTATATTTGGAGACATTCCTTTTTCCACTATTACCCTCTTAGCGCTCCGAATCTCCACTTGCATTTTCTACAGAAAGAGTGTTTCAGAACGGCTCAATCAAAACTAAGGTTCAACTATCTTAGTTGAACAAACAGAACAGAAAGAAGTTTCACACAATTCTTCTGTGTAGTTTTTATTTGTAGATATTCTTTTTCCCAATATAGGCCTCTTAGCGCTCAGAATGTCCAATTGCAGTTTCTACAGAAAGAGTGTTTCAGCACGGCTCAATCAAAAGTAAGGTTCAACTCTGTTAGTTGAATGCACAGAACAGAAAGAAGTTTCATACAATGCTTCTGTGTAGTTTATATTTGAACATATTCTTTTTTCCACTATTACCCACTTAGCTCTACGAATGTCCAGTTGCATTTTCTACAGACAGAGTGTTTCAAAACTGCTCAATCAAAAGTATGGTTTAACTCTGTTAGCTGAATGCTCAGATCAGAAAGAAGTTTCACAGAATGCTTCTGTGTAGTTTTTATTTGAATATATTCCTTTTTCCACTACTACGCTCTTACCGCTCCAAATGTCCAGTTGCATTTTCAACAGAAAGAGTGTTCAGATCTGCTCAATCAAAAGTATGGTTTAACTCTGTTAGCTGAATGCACAGATCAGAAAGAAGTTTCACCGAATGATTCTGTGTAGTTTATATTTGAAGACATTCCTTTTTCCACTATTACCCTCTTAGCGCTCCGAATCTCCACTTGCATTTTCTACAAAAAGAGTGTTTCATAACTGCTCAATCAAAAATATGTTTTATCTCTGTTAACTGAATTTACAGATCAGAAATAAGTTTCACAGAATGCATCTGTGTAGTTTTTATTTGAAGATATTCTTTTTCCCAATGTAGGCCTCTTAGCGCTTAGCATGTCCAATTGCAGTTTCTACACAAAGAGTGTTTCAGAACGGCTCAATCAAAAGTAAGGTTCAACTCTGTTAGTTGAATGCACAGAACAGAAAGAATTTTCACAGAATGCTACTGTGTAGTTTATATTTGAATATATTCCTTTTTCCACTATTACCCTCTTAGCGCTCCGAATGTCCACTTGCATTTTCTACAGAAAGAGTGTTCAGAACTGCGCAATCAAAAGTATGGTTTAACTCTGTTAGCTTAATGAACATATCAGAAATAAGTTTCACAAAATGCTTCTGTGTAGTTTTTATTTGAAGATATTATTTTTCCCAATAGAGGCCTCTTAGCGCTCAGAATGTCCAATTGCAGTTTCTACAGAAAGAGTGTTTCAGAAAGGCTCAATCAAAAGTAAGGTTCAACTCTGTTAGTTGAATGCACAGAACAGAAAGAAGTTTCATACAATGCTTCTGTGTAGTTTATATTTGAACATATTCTTTTTTCCACTATTACCCACTTAGCGCTACGAATGTCCAGTTGCATTTTCTACAGACAGAGTGTTTCAAAACTGCTCAATCATAAGTATGGTTTAACTCTGTTAGCTGAATGCTCAGATCAGAAAGAAGTTTCACAGAATGCTTCTGTGTAGTTTCTATTTGAATATATTCCTTTTTCCACTACTACTCTCTTAGCGCTCCAAATGTCCAGTTGCATTTTCTACAGAAAGAGTGTTCAGATCTGCTCAATCAAAAGTATGGTTTAACTCTGTTAGCTGAATGCACAGACCAGAAAGAAGTTTCACAGAATGATTCTGTGTAGTTTATATTTGGAGACATTCCTTTTTCCACTATTACCCTCTTAGCGCTCCGAATGTCCACTTGCATTTTCTACAGAAAGAGTGTGTCAGAACGGCTCAAACAAAACTAAGGTTCAACTCTTTTAGTTGAACAAACAGAACAGAAAGAAGTTTCACACAATTCTTCTGTGTAGTTTTTATTTGTAGACATTCATTTTCCCAATATAGGCCTCTTAGCGCTCAGAATGTCCAATTGCAGTTTCTACAGAAAGAGTGTTTCAGAACGGCTCAATCAAAAGTAAGGTTCAACTCTGTTAGTTGAATGCACAGAACAGAAAGAAGTTTCATACAATGCTTCTGTGTAGTTTATATTTGAACATATTCTTTTTTCCACTATTACCCACTTAGTGCTACGAATGTCCAGTTGCATTTTCTACAGACAGAGTGTTTCAAAACTGCTCAATCAAAAGTATGGTTTAACTCTGTTAGCTGAATGCTCAGATCAGAAAGAAGTTTCACAGAATGCTTCTGTGTAGCTTATATTTGAATATATTCCTTTTTCCACTACTACCCTCTTAGCGCTCCGAATCTCCACTTGCATTTTCTACAGAAAGAGTGTTTCAGAACGGCTCAATCAAAACTAAGGTTCAACTCTTTTAGTTGAACAAACAGAACAGAAAGAAGTTTCACAAAATTCTTCTGTGTAGTTTTTATTTGTAGACATTCTTTTTCCCAATATAGGCCTCTTAGCGCTCAGAATGTCCAATTGCAGTTTCTACAGAAGGAGTGTTTCAGAACGGCTCAATCAAAAGTAAGGTTCAACTCTGTTAGTTGAATGCACAGAACAGAAAGAAGTTTCATAAAATGCTTCTGTATAGTTTATATTTGAACATATTCTTTTTTCCACTATTACCTACTTAGCGCTACGAATGTCCAGTTGCATTTTCTACAGACAGAGAGTTTCAAAACTGCTCAATCAAAAGTATGGTTTAACTCTGTTAGCTGAATGCTCAGATAAGAAAGAAGTTTCACAGAATGCTTCTGTGTAGTTTATATTTGAATATATTCCTTTTTCCACTACTACGCTCTTAGCGCTCAAAATGTCCAGTTGCATTTTCTACAGAAAGATTGTTCAGATCTGCTCAATGAAAAGTATGGTTTAACTCTGTTAGCTGAATGCACAGATCAGAAAGAAGTTTCACCGAATGATTCTGTTTAGTTTATATTTGAAGACATTCCTTTTTCCACTGTTACCCTCTTAGCGCTCCGAATCTCCACTTGCATTTTCTACAAAAAGAGTGTTTCATAACTGCTCAATCAAAAATATGTTTTATATCTGTTAATTGAATTTACAGATCAGAAATAAGTTTCACAGAATGCATCTGTGTAGTTTTTATTTGAAGATATTCTTTTTCCCAATGTAGGCCTCTTAGCGCTTAGCATGTCCAATTGCAGTTACTACAGAAAGAGTGTTTCAGAACGGCTGAATCAAAAGTAAGGTTCAACTCTGTTAGTTGAATGCACAGAACAGAAAGAATTTTCACAGAATGCTACTGTGTAGTTTATATTTGAATATATTCCTTTTTCCACTATTACCCTCTTAGCGCTCCGAATGTCCACTTGCATTTTCTACAGAAAGAGTGTTCAGAACTGCGCAATCAAAAGTATGGTTTAACTCTGTTAGCTTAATGAACATATCAGAAATAAGTTTCACACAATGCTTCTGTGTAGTTTTTATTTGAAGATATTATTTTTCCCAATAGAGGCCTCTTAGCGCTCAGAATGTCCAATTGCAGTTTCTACAGAAAGAGTGTTTCAGAAAGGCTCAATCAAAAGTAAGGTTCAACTCTGTTAATTGAATGCACAGAACAGAAAGAAGTTTCATACAATGCTTCTGTGTAGTTTATATTTGAACATATTCTTTTTTCCACTATTACCCACTTAGCGCTACGAATGTCCAGTTGCATTTTCTACAGACAGAGTGTTTCAAAACTGCTCAATCAAAAGTATGGTTTAACTCTGTTAGCTGAATGCTCAGATCAGAAATAAGTTTCACAGAATGCTTCTGTGTAGTTTATATTTGAATATATTCCTTTTTCCACTACTATTCTCTTAGCGCTCCAAATGTCCAGTTGCATTTTCTACAGAAAGAGTGTTCAGATCTGCTCAATCAAAAGTATGGTTTAACTCTGTTAGCTGAATGCACAGCTCAGAAAGAAGTTTCACCGAATGATTCTGTGTAGTTTATATTTGAAGACATTCCTTTTTCCACTATTACCCTCTTAGCGCTCCGAATCTCCACTTGCATTTTCTACAAAAAGAGTGTTTCATAACTGCTCAATCAAAAATATGTTTTATCTCTGTTAACTGAATTTACAGATCAGAAATAAGTTTCACAGAGTGCATCTGTGTAGTTTTTATTTCAAGATATTTTTTTCCCAATGTAGGCCTCTTAGCGCTTAGCATGTCCAATTGCAGTTTCTACAGAAAGAGTGTTTCAGAACGGCTCAATCAAAAGTAAGGTTCAACTCTGTTAGTTGAATGCACAGAACAGAAAGAATTTTCACAGAATGCTACTGTGTAGTTTATATTTGAATATATTCCTTTTTCCACTATTACCCTCTTAGCGCTCCGAATGTCCACTTGGATTTTCTACAGAAAGAGTGTTCAGAACTGCGCAATCAAAAGTATGGTTTAACTCTGTTAGCTTAATGAACATATCAGAAATAAGTTTCACACAATGCTTCTGTGTAGTTTTTGTTTGAAGATATTATTTTTCCCAATAGAGGCCTCTTAGCGCTCAGAATGTCCAATTGCAGTTTCTACAGAAAGAGTGTTTCAGAACGGCTCAATCACAACTAAGGTTCAACTCTTTTAGTTGAACAAACAGAACAGAAAGAAGTTTCACACAATTCTTCTGTTTAGTTTTTATTTGTAGACATTCTTTTTCCCAATATAGGCCTCTTAGCGCTCAGAATGTCCAATTGCAGTTTCTACAGAAGGAGTGTTTCAGAACGGCTCAATCAAAAGTAAGGTTCAACTCTGTTAGTTGAATGCACAGAACAGAAAGAAGTTTCATACAATGCTTCTGTGTAGTTCATATTTGAACATATTCTTTTTTCCACTATTACCCACTTAGCGCTACGAATGTCCAGTTGCATTTTCTACAGACAGAGTGTTTCAAAACTGCTCAATCAAAAGTATGGTTTAACTCTGTTAGCTGAATTCTCAGATCAGAAAGAAGTTTCACAGAATGCTTCTGTGTAGTTTATATTTGAATATATTCCTTTTTCCACTACTACGCTCTTACCGCTCCAAATGTCCAGTTGCATTTTCAACAGAAAGAGTGTTCAGATCTGCTCAATCAAAAGTATGGTTTAACTCTGTTAGCTGAATGCACAGATCAGAAAGAAGTTTCACCGAATGATTCTGTGTAGTTTATATTTGAAGACATTCCTTTTTCCACTATTAACCTCTTAGCGCTCCGAATCTCCACTTGCATTTTCTACAAAAAGAGTGTTTCATAACTGCTCAATCAAAAATATGTTTTATCTCTGTTAACTGAATTTACAGATCAGAAATAAGTTTCACAGAATGCATCTGTGTAGTTTTTATTTGAAGATATTCTTTTTCCCAATGTAGGCCTCTTAGCGCTTAGCATGTCCAATTGCAGTTTCTACACAAAGAGTGTTTCAGAACGGCTCAATCAAAAGTAAGGTTCAACTCTGTTAGTTGAATGCACAGAACAGAAAGAATTTTCACAGAATGCTACTGTGTAGTTTATATTTGAATATATTCCTTTTTCCACTATTACCCTCTTAGCGCTCGGAATGTCCACTTGCATTTTCTACAGAAAGAGTGTTCAGAACTGCGCAATCAAAAGTATGGTTTAACTCTGTTAGCTTAATGAACATATCAGAAATAAGTTTCACAAAATGCTTCTGTGTAGTTTTTATTTGTAGACATTCTTTTTCCCAATATAGGCCTCTTAGCGCTCAGAATGTCCAATTGCAGTTTCTACAGAAAGAGTGTTTCAGAACGGCTCAATCAAAAGTAAGGTTCAACTCTGTTAGTTGAATGCACAGAACAGAAAGAAGTTTCATACAATGCTTCTGTGTAGTTCATATTTGAACATATTCTTTTTTCCACTATTACCCACTTAGCGCTACGAATGTCCAGTTGCATTTTCTACAGACAGAGTGTTTCAAAACTGCTCAATCAAAAGTATGGTTTAACTCTGTTAGCTGAATGCTCAGATCAGAAAGAAGTTTCACCGAATGATTCTGTGTAGTTTATATTTTAAGACATTCCTTTTTCCACTGTTACCCTCTTAGCGCTCCGAATCTCCACTTGCATTTTCTACAAAAAGAGTGTTTCATAACTGCTCAATCAAAAATATGTTTTATATCTGTTAACTGAATTTACAGATCAGAAATAAGTTTCACAGAATGCATCTGTGTAGTTTTTATTTGAAGATATTCTTTTTCCCAATGTAGGCCTCTTAGCGCTTAGCATGTCCAATTGCAGTTACTACAGAAAGAGTGTTTCAGAACGGCTCAATCAAAAGTAAGGTTCAACTCTGTTAGTTGAATGCACAGAACAGAAAGAATTTTCACAGAATGCTACTGTGTAGTTTATATTTGAATATATTCCTTTTTCCACTATTACCCTCTTAGCGCTCCGAATGTCCACTTGGATTTTCTACAGAAAGAGTGTTCAGAACTGCGCAATCAAAAGTATGGTTTAACTCTGTTAGCTTAATGAACATATCAGAAATAAGTTTCACACAATGCTTCTGTGTAGTTTTTGTTTGAAGATATTATTTTTCCCAATAGAGGCCTCTTAGCGCTCAGAATGTCCAATTGCAGTTTCTACAGAAAGAGTGTTTCAGAACGGCTCAATCAAAACTAAGGTTCAACTCTTTTAGTTGAACAAACAGAACAGAAAGAAGTTTCACACAATTCTTCTGTTTAGTTTTTATTTGTAGACATTCTTTTTCCCAATATAGGCCTCTTAGCGCTCAGAATGTCCAATTGCAATTTCTACAGAAAGAGTGTTTCAGAACGGCTCAATCAAAAGTAAGGTTCAACTCTGTTAGTTGAATGCACAGAACAGAAAGAAGTTTCATACAATGCATCTGTGTAGTTTATATTTGAACATATTCTTTTTTCCACTATTACCCACTTAACGCTACGAATGTCCAGTTGCATTTTCTACAGACAGAGTGTTTCAAAACTGCTCAATCAAAAGTATGGTTTAACTCTGTTAGCTGAATGCTCAGATCAGAAAGAAGTTTCACAGAATGCTTCTGTGTAGTTTATATTTGAATATATTCCTTTTTCCACTACTACTCTCTTAGCGCTCCAAATGTCCAGTTGCATTTTCTACAGAAAGAGTGTTCAGATCTGCTCAATCAAAAGTATGGTTTAACTCTGTTAGCTGAATGCACAGATCAGAAAGAAGTTTCACAGAATGATTCTGTGTAGTTTATATTTGGAGACATTCCTTTTTCCACTATTACCCTCTTAGCGCTCCGAATCTCCACTTGCATTTTCTACAGAAAGAGTGTTTCAGAACGGCTCAATCAAAACTGAGGTTCAACTCTTTTAGTTGAACAAACAGAACAGAAAGAATTTTCACACAATTCTTCTGTGTAGTTTTTATTTGTAGACATTCTTTTACCCAATATAGGCCTCTTAGCGCTCAGAATGTCCAATTGCAGTTTCTACAGAAAGAGTGTTTCAGAACGGCTCAATCAAAAGTAAGGTTCAACTCTGTTAGTTGAATGCACAGAACAGAAAGAAGTTTCATACAATGCTTCTGTGTAGTTCATATTTGAACATATTCTTTTTTCCACTATTACCCACTTAGCGCTACGAATGTCCAGTTGCATTTTCTACAGACAGAGTGTTTCAAAACTGCTCAATCAAAAGTATGGTTTAACTCTGTTAGCTGAATGCTCAGATCAGAAAGAAGTTTCACAGAATGCTTCTGTGTAGTTTATATTTGAATATATTCCTTTTTCCACTACTACGCTCTTACCGCTCCAAATGTCCAGTTGCATTTTCAACAGAAAGAGTGTTCAGATCTGCTCAATCAAAAGTATGGTTTAACTCTGTTAGCTGAATGCACAGATCAGAAAGAAGTTTCACCGAATGATTCTGTGTAGTTTATATTTGAAGACATTCCTTTTTCCACTATTAACCTCTTAGCGCTCCGAATCTCCACTTGCATTTTCTACAAAAAGAGTGTTTCATAACTGCTCAATCAAAAATATGTTTTATCTCTGTTAACTGAATTTACAGATCAGAAATAAGTTTCACAGAATGCATCTGTGTAGTTTTTATTTGAAGATATTCTTTTTCCCAATGTAGGCCTCTTAGCGCTTAGCATGTCCAATTGCAGTTTCTACACAAAGAGTGTTTCAGAACGGCTCAATCAAAAGTAAGGTTCAACTCTGTTAGTTGAATGCACAGAACAGAAAGAATTTTCACAGAATGCTACTGTGTAGTTTATATTTGAATATATTCCTTTTTCCACTATTACCCTCTTAGCGCTCGGAATGTCCACTTGCATTTTCTACAGAAAGAGTGTTCAGAACTGCGCAATCAAAAGTATGGTTTAACTCTGTTAGCTTAATGAACATATCAGAAATAAGTTTCACAAAATGCTTCTGTGTAGTTTTTATTTATAGACATTCTTTTTCCCAATATAGGCCTCTTAGCGCTCAGATTGTCCAATTGCAGTTTCTACAGAAAGAGTGTTTCAGAACGGCTCAATCAAAAGTAAGGTTCAACTCTGTTAGTTGAATGCACAGAACAGAAAGAAGTTTCATACAATGCTTCTGTGTAGTTCATATTTGAACATATTCTTTTTTCCACTATTACCCACTTAGCGCTACGAATGTCCAGTTGCATTTTCTACAGACAGAGTGTTTCAAAACTGCTCAATCAAAAGTATGGTTTAACTCTGTTAGCTGAATGCTCAGATCAGAAAGAAGTTTCACCGAATGATTCTGTGTAGTTTATATTTTAAGACATTCCTTTTTCCACTGTTACCCTCTTAGCGCTCCGAATCTCCACTTGCATTTTCTACAAAAAGAGTGTTTCATAACTGCTCAATCAAAAATATGTTTTATATCTGTTAACTGAATTTACAGATCAGAAATAAGTTTCACAGAATGCATCTGTGTAGTTTTTATTTGAAGATATTCTTTTTCCCAATGTAGGCCTCTTAGCGCTTAGCATGTCCAATTGCAGTTACTACAGAAAGAGTGTTTCAGAACGGCTCAATCAAAAGTAAGGTTCAACTCTGTTAGTTGAATGCACAGAACAGAAAGAATTTTCACAGTATGCTACTGTGTAGTTTATATTTGAATATATTCCTTTTTCCACTATTACCCTCTTAGCGCTCCGAATGTCCACTTGCATTTTCTACAGAAAGAGTGTTCAGAACTGCGCAATCAAAAGTATGGTTTAACTCTGTTAGCTTAATGAACATATCAGAAATAAGTTTCACACAATGCTTCTGTGTAGTTTTTATTTGAAGATATTATTTTTCCCAATAGAGGCCTCTTAGCGCTCAGAATGTCCAATTGCAGTTTCTACAGAAAGAGTGTTTCAGAAAGGCTCAATCAAAAGTAAGGTTCAACTCTGTTAGTTGAATGCACAGAACAGAAAGAAGTTTCATACAATGCTTCTGTGTAGTTTATATTTGAACATATTCTTTTTTCCACTATTACCCACTTAGCTCTACGAATGTCCAGTTGCATTTTCTACAGACAGAGTGTTTCAAAACTGCTCAATCAAAAGTATGGTTTAACTCTGTTAGCTGAATGCTCAGATCAGAAAGAAGTTTCACAGAATGCTTCTGTGTAGTTTATATTTGAATATATTCCTTTTTCCACTACTACGCTCTTACCGCACCAAATGTCCAGTTGCATTTTCAACAGAAAGAGTGTTCAGATCTGCTCAATCAAAAGTATGGTTTAACTCTGTTAGCTGAATGCACAGATCAGAAAGAAGTTTCACCGAATGATTCTGTGTAGTTTATATTTGAAGACATTCCTTTTTCCACTATTACCCTCTTAGAGCTCCGAATCTCCACTTGCATTCTCTACAAAAAGAGGGTTTCATAACTGCTCAATCAAAAATATGTTTTATCTCTGTTAACTGAATTTACAGATCAGAAATAAGTTTCACAGAATGCATCTGTGTAGTTTTTATTTGAAGATATTCTTTTTCCCAATGTAGGCCTCTTAGCGCTTAGCATGTCCAATTGCAGTTTCTACACAAAGAGTGTTTCAGAACGGCTCAATCAAAAGTAAGGTTCAACTCTGTTAGTTGAATGCACAGAACAGAAAGAATTTTCACAGAATGCTACTGTGTAGTTTATATTTGAATATATTCCTTTTTCCACTATTACCCTCTTAGCGCTCCGAATGTCCACTAGCATTTTCTACAGAAAGAGTGTTCAGAACTGCGCAATCAAAAGTATGGTTTAACTCTGTTAGCTTAATGAACATATCAGAAATAAGTTTCACAAAATGCTTCTGTGTAGTTTTTATTTGAAGATATTATTTTTCCCAATAGAGGCCTCTTAGCGCTCAGAATGTCCAATTGCAGTTTCTACAGAAAGAGTGTTTCAGAAAGGCTCAATCAAAAGTAAGGTTCAACTCTGTTAGTTGAATGCACAGAACAGAAAGAAGTTTCATACAATGCTTCTGTGTAGTTTATATTTGAACATATTCTTTTTTCCACTATTACCCACTTAGCGCTACGAATGTCCAGTTGCATTTTCTACAGACAGAGTGTTTCAAAACTGCTCAATCATAAGTATGGTTTAACTCTGTTAGCTGAATGCTCAGATCAGAAAGAAGTTTCACAGAATGCTTCTGTGTAGTTTCTATTTGAATATATTCCTTTTTCCACTACTACTCTCTTAGCGCTCCAAATGTCCAGTTGCATTTTCTACAGAAAGAGTGTTCAGATCTGCTCAATCAAAAGTATGGTTTAACTCTGTTAGCTGAATGCACAGACCAGAAAGAAGTTTCACAGAATGATTCTGTGTAGTTTATATTTGGAGACATTCCTTTTTCCACTATTACCCTCTTAGCGCTCCGAATGTCCACTTGCATTTTCTACAGAAAGAGTGTGTCAGAACGGCTCAAACAAAACTAAGGTTCAACTCTTTTAG
The DNA here is from genome assembly GCF_028878055.3 of Symphalangus syndactylus. Taxonomy (NCBI): domain Eukaryota; kingdom Metazoa; phylum Chordata; class Mammalia; order Primates; family Hylobatidae; genus Symphalangus; species Symphalangus syndactylus. The sequence continues at coordinate 139,623,077 of NC_072433.2, read as the reverse complement.
TTGAACAAACAGAACAGAAAGAAGTTTCACACAATTCTTCTGTGTAGTTTTTATTTGTAGACATTCATTTTCCCAATATAGGCCTCTTAGCGCTCAGAATGTCCAATTGCAGTTTCTACAGAAAGAGTGTTTCAGAACGGCTCAATCAAAAGTGAGGTTCAACTCTGTTAGTTGAATGCACAGAACAGAAAGAAGTTTCATACAATGCTTCTGTGTAGTTTATATTTGAACATATTCTTTTTTCCACTATTACCCACTTAGTGCTACGAATGTCCAGTTGCATTTTCTACAGACAGAGTGTTTCAAAACTGCTCAATCAAAAGTATGGTTTAACTCTGTTAGCTGAATGCTCAGATCAGAAAGAAGTTTCACAGAATGCTTCTGTGTAGCTTATATTTGAATATATTCCTTTTTCCACTACTACCCTCTTAGCGCTCCGAATCTCCACTTGCATTTTCTACAGAAAGAGTGTTTCAGAACGGCTCAATCAAAACTAAGGTTCAACTCTTTTAGTTGAACAAACAGAACAGAAAGAAGTTTCACAAAATTCTTCTGTGTAGTTTTTATTTGTAGACATTCTTTTTCCCAATATAGGCCTCTTAGCGCTCAGAATGTCCAATTGCAGTTTCTACAGAAGGAGTGTTTCAGAACGGCTCAATCAAAAGTAAGGTTCAACTCTGTTAGTTGAATGCACAGAACAGAAAGAAGTTTCATAAAATGCTTCTGTATAGTTTATATTTGAACATATTCTTTTTTCCACTATTACCCACTTAGCGCTACGAATGTCCAGTTGCATTTTCTACAGACAGAGAGTTTCAAAACTGCTCAATCAAAAGTATGGTTTAACTCTTTTAGCTGAATGCTCAGATAAGAAAGAAGTTTCACAGAATGCTTCTGTGTAGTTTATATTTGAATATATTCCTTTTTCCACTACTACGCTCTTAGCGCTCAAAATGTCCAGTTGCATTTTCTACAGAAAGAGTGTTCAGATCTGCTCAATGAAAAGTATGGTTTAACTCTGTTAGCTGAATGCACAGATCAGAAAGAAGTTTCACCGAATGATTCTGTTTAGTTTATATTTGAAGACATTCTTTTTCCACTGTTACCCTCTTAGCGCTCCGAATCTCCACTTGCATTTTCTACAGAAAGAGTGTTTCAGAACGGCTCAATCAAAACTAAGGTTCAACTCTTTTAGTGGAACAAACAGAACAGAAAGAAGTTTCACACAATTCTTCTGTGTAGTTTTTATTTGTAGACATTCTTTTTCCCAGTATAGGCCTCTTAGCGCTCAGAATGTCCAATTGCAGTTTCTACAGAAAGAGTGTTTCAGAACGGCTCAATCAAAAGTAAGGTTCAACTCTGTTAGTTGAATGCACAGAACAGAAAGAAGTTTCATACAATGCTTCTGTGTAGTTTATATTTGAACATATTCTTTTTTCCACTATTACCCACTTAGCGCTACGAATGTCCAGTTGCATTTACTACAGACAGAGTGTTTCAAAACTGCTCAATCAAAAGTATGGTTTAACTCTGTTAGCTGAATGCTCAGATCAGAAAGAAGTTTCACAGAATGCTTCTGTGTAGTTTATATTTGAATATATTCCTTTTTCCACTACTACGCTCTTACCGCACCAAATGTCCAGTTGCATTTTCAACAGAAAGAGTGTTCAGATCTGCTCAATCAAAAGTATGGTTTAACTCTGTTAGCTGAATGCACAGATCAGAAAGAAGTTTCACCGAATGATTCTGTGTAGTTTATATTTGAAGACATTCCTTTTTCCACTATTACCCTCTTAGAGCTCCGAATCTCCACTTGCATTTTCTACAAAAAGAGGGTTTCATAACTGCTCAATCAAAAATATGTTTTATCTCTGTTAACTGAATTTACAGATCAGAAATAAGTTTCACAGAATGCATCTGTGTAGTTTTTATTTGAAGATATTCTTTTTCCCAATGTAGGCCTCTTAGCGCTTAGCATGTCCAATTGCAGTTTCTACACAAAGAGTGTTTCAGAACGGCTCAATCAAAAGTAAGGTTCAACTCTGTTAGTTGAATGCACAGAACAGAAAGAATTTTCACAGAATGCTACTGTGTAGTTTATATTTGAATATATTCCTTTTTCCACTATTACCCTCTTAGCGCTCCGAATGTCCACTTGCATTTTCTACAGAAAGAGTGTTCAGAACTGCGCAATCAAAAGTATGGTTTAACTCTGTTAGCTTAATGAACATATCAGAAATAAGTTTCACAAAATGCTTCTGTGTAGTTTTTATTTGAAGATATTATTTTTCCCAATAGAGGCCTCTTAGCGCTCAGAATGTCCAATTGCAGTTTCTACAGAAAGAGTGTTTCAGAAAGGCTCAATCAAAAGTAAGGTTCAACTCTGTTAGTTGAATGCACAGAACAGAAAGAAGTTTCATACAATGCTTCTGTGTAGTTTATATTTGAACATATTCTTTTTTCCACTATTACCCACTTAGCGCTACGAATGTCCAGTTGCATTTTCTACAGACAGAGTGTTTCAAAACTGCTCAATCATAAGTATGGTTTAACTCTGTTAGCTGAATGCTCAGATCAGAAAGAAGTTTCACAGAATGCTTCTGTGTAGTTTCTATTTGAATATATTCCTTTTTCCACTACTACTCTCTTAGCGCTCCAAATGTCCAGTTGCATTTTCTACAGAAAGAGTGTTCAGATCTGCTCAATCAAAAGTATGGTTTAACTCTGTTAGCTGAATGCACAGACCAGAAAGAAGTTTCACAGAATGATTCTGTGTAGTTTATATTTGGAGACATTCCTTTTTCCACTATTACCCTCTTAGCGCTCCGAATGTCCACTTGCATTTTCTACAGAAAGAGTGTGTCAGAACGGCTCAAACAAAACTAAGGTTCAACTCTTTTAGTTGAACAAACAGAACAGAAAGAAGTTTCACACAATTCTTCTGTGTAGTTTTTATTTGTAGACATTCATTTTCCCAATATAGGCCTCTTAGCGCTCAGAATGTCCAATTGCAGTTTCTACAGAAAGAGTGTTTCAGAACGGCTCAATCAAAAGTAAGGTTCAACTCTGTTAGTTGAATGCACAGAACAGAAAGAAGTTTCATACAATGCTTCTGTGTAGTTTATATTTGAACATATTCTTTTTTCCACTATTACCCACTTAGTGCTACGAATGTCCAGTTGCATTTTCTACAGACAGAGTGTTTCAAAACTGCTCAATCAAAGTATGGTTTAACTCTGTTAGCTGAATGCTCAGATCAGAAAGAAGTTTCACAGAATGCTTCTGTGTAGCTTATATTTGAATATATTCCTTTTTCCACTACTACCCTCTTAGCGCTCCGAATCTCCACTTGCATTTTCTACAGAAAGAGTGTTTCAGAACGGCTCAATCAAAACTAAGGTTCAACTCTTTTAGTTGAACAAACAGAACAGAAAGAAGTTTCACAAAATTCTTCTGTGTAGTTTTTATTTGTAGACATTCTTTTTCCCAATATAGGCCTCTTAGCGCTCAGAATGTCCAATTGCAGTTTCTACAGAAGGAGTGTTTCAGAACGGCTCAATCAAAAGTAAGGTTCAACTCTGTTAGTTGAATGCACAGAACAGAAAGAAGTTTCATAAAATGCTTCTGTATAGTTTATATTTGAACATATTCTTTTTTCCACTATTACCCACTTAGCGCTACGAATGTCCAGTTGCATTTTCTACAGACAGAGAGTTTCAAAACTGCTCAATCAAAAGTATGGTTTAACTCTTTTAGCTGAATGCTCAGATAAGAAAGAAGTTTCACAGAATGCTTCTGTGTAGTTTATATTTGAATATATTCCTTTTTCCACTACTACGCTCTTAGCGCTCAAAATGTCCAGTTGCATTTTCTACAGAAAGAGTGTTCAGATCTGCTCAATGAAAAGTATGGTTTAACTCTGTTAGCTGAATGCACAGATCAGAAAGAAGTTTCACCGAATGATTCTGTTTAGTTTATATTTGAAGACATTCCTTTTTCCACTGTTACCCTCTTAGCGCTCCGAATCTCCACTTGCATTTTCTACAGAAAGAGTGTTTCAGAACGGCTCAATCAAAACTAAGGTTCAACTCTTTTAGTGGAACAAACAGAACAGAAAGAAGTTTCACACAATTCTTCTGTGTAGTTTTTATTTGTAGACATTCTTTTTCCCAGTATAGGCCTCTTAGCGCTCAGAATGTCCAATTGCAGTTTCTACAGAAAGAGTGTTTCAGAACGGCTCAATCAAAAGTAAGGTTCAACTCTGTTAGTTGAATGCACAGAACAGAAAGAAGTTTCATACAATGCTTCTGTGTAGTTTATATTTGAACATATTCTTTTTTCCACTATTACCCACTTAGCGCTACGAATGTCCAGTTGCATTTACTACAGACAGAGTGTTTCAAAACTGCTCAATCAAAAGTATGGTTTAACTCTGTTAGCTGAATGCTCAGATCAGAAAGAAGTTTCACAGAATGCTTCTGTGTAGTTTATATTTGAATATATTCCTTTTTCCACTACTACGCTCTTACCGCTCCAAATGTCCAGTTGCATTTTCAACAGAAAGAGTGTTCAGATCTGCTCAATCAAAAGTATGGTTTAACTCTGTTAGCTGAATGCACAGATCAGAAAGAAGTTTCACCGAATGATTCTGTGTAGTTTATATTTGAAGACATTCCTTTTTCCACTATTACCCTCTTAGCGCTCCGAATCTCCACTTGCATTTTCTACAAAAAGAGTGTTTCATAACTGCTCAATCAAAAATATGTTTTATCTCTGTTAACTGAATTTACAGATCAGAAATAAGTTTCACAGAGTGCATCTGTGTAGTTTTTATTTCAAGATATTTTTTTCCCAATGTAGGCCTCTTAGCGCTTAGCATGTCCAATTGCAGTTTCTACAGAAAGAGTGTTTCAGAACGGCTCAATCAAAAGTAAGGTTCAACTCTGTTAGTTGAATGCACAGAACAGAAAGAATTTTCACAGAATGCTACTGTGTAGTTTATATTTGAATATATTCCTTTTTCCACTATTACCCTCTTAGCGCTCCGAATGTCCACTTGGATTTTCTACAGAAAGAGTGTTCAGAACTGCGCAATCAAAAGTATGGTTTAACTCTGTTAGCTTAATGAACATATCAGAAATAAGTTTCACACAATGCTTCTGTGTAGTTTTTGTTTGAAGATATTATTTTTCCCAATAGAGGCCTCTTAGCGCTCAGAATGTCCAATTGCAGTTTCTACAGAAAGAGTGTTTCAGAACGGCTCAATCAAAACTAAGGTTCAAATCTTTTAGTTGAACAAACAGAACAGAAAGAAGTTTCACACAATTCTTCTGTTTAGTTTTTATTTGTAGACATTCTTTTTCCCAATATAGGCCTCTTAGCGCTCAGAATGTCCAATTGCAATTTCTACAGAAAGAGTGTTTCAGAACGGCTCAATCAAAAGTAAGGTTCAACTCTGTTAGTTGAATGCACAGAACAGAAAGAAGTTTCATACAATGCATCTGTGTAGTTTATATTTGAACATATTCTTTTTTCCACTATTACCCACTTAACGCTACGAATGTCCAGTTGCATTTTCTACAGACAGAGTGTTTCAAAACTGCTCAATCAAAAGTATGGTTTAACTCTGTTAGCTGAATGCTCAGATCAGAAAGAAGTTTCACAGAATGCTTCTGTGTAGTTTATATTTGAATATATTCCTTTTTCCACTACTACTCTCTTAGCGCTCCAAATGTCCAGTTGCATTTTCTACAGAAAGAGTGTTCAGATCTGCTCAATCAAAAGTATGGTTTAACTCTGTTAGCTGAATGCACAGATCAGAAAGAAGTTTCACAGAATGATTCTGTGTAGTTTATATTTGGAGACATTCCTTTTTCCACTATTACCCTCTTAGCGCTCCGAATCTCCACTTGCATTTTCTACAGAAAGAGTGTTTCAGAACGGCTCAATCAAAACTAAGGTTCAACTCTTTTAGTTGAACAGACAGAACAGAAAGAATTTTCACACAATTCTTCTGTGTAGTTTTTATTTGTAGACATTCTTTTTCCCAATATAGGCCTCTTAGCGCTCAGAATGTCCAATTGCAGTTTCTACAGAAAGAGTGTTTCAGAACGGCTCAATCAAAAGTAAGGTTCTACTCTGTTAGTTGAATGCACAGAACAGAAAGAAGTTTCATACAATGCTTCTGTGTAGTTCATATTTGAACATATTCTTTTTTCCACTATTACCCACTTAGCGCTACGAATGTCCAGTTGCATTTTCTACAGAGAGAGTGATTCAAAACTGCTCAATCAAAAGTATGGTTTAACTCTGTTAGCTGAATGCTCAGATCAGAAAGAAGTTTCACAGAATGCTTCTGTGTAGTTTATATTTGAATATATTCCTTTTTCCACTACTACGCTCTTACCGCTCCAAATGTCCAGTTGCATTTTCAACAGAAAGAGTGTTCAGATCTGCTCAATCAAAAGTGTGGTTTAACTCTGTTAGCTGAATGCACAGATCAGAAAGAAGTTTCACCGAATGATTCTGTGTAGTTTATATTTGAAGACATTCCTTTTTCCACTATTACCCTCTTAGCGCTCCGAATCTCCACTTGCATTTTCTACAAAAAGAGTGTTTCATAACTGCTCAATCAAAAATATGTTTTATCTCTGTTAACTGAATTTACAGATCAGAAATAAGTTTCACAGAATGCATCTGTGTAGTTTTTATTTGAAGATATTCTTTTTCCCAATGTAGGCCTCTTAGCGCTTAGCATGTCCAATTGCAGTTTCTACACAAAGAGTGTTTCAGAACGGCTCAATCAAAAGTAAGGTTCAACTCTGTTAGTTGAATGCACAGAACAGAAAGAATTTTCACAGAATGCTACTGTGTAGTTTTTATTTGAATATATTCCTTTTTCCACTATTACCCTCTTAGCGCTCCGAATGTCCACTTGCATTTTCTACAGAAAGAGTGTTCAGAACTGCGCAATCAAAAGTATGGTTTAACTCTGTTAGCTTAATGAACATATCAGAAATAAGTTTCACAAAATGCTTCTGTGTAGTTTTTATTTGAAGATATTATTTTTCCCAATAGAGGCCTCTTAGCGCTCAGAATGTCCAATTGCAGTTTCTACAGAAAGAGTGTTTCAGAAAGGCTCAATCAAAAGTAAGGTTCAACTCTGTTAGTTGAATGCACAGAACAGAAAGAAGTTTCATACAATGCTTCTGTGTAGTTTATATTTGAACATATTCTTTTTTCCACTATTACCCACTTAGCGCTACGAATGTCCAGTTGCATTTTCTACAGACAGAGTGTTTCAAAACTGCTCAATCATAAGTATGGTTTAACTCTGTTAGCTGAATGCTCAGATCAGAAAGAAGTTTCACAGAATGCTTCTGTGTAGTTTCTATTTGAATATATTCCTTTTTCCACTACTACTCTCTTAGCGCTCCAAATGTCCAGTTGCATTTTCTACAGAAAGAGTGTTCAGATCTGCTCAATCAAAAGTATGGTTTAACTCTGTTAGCTGAATGCACAGACCAGAAAGAAGTTTCACAGAATGATTCTGTGTAGTTTATATTTGGAGACATTCCTTTTTCCACTATTACCCTCTTAGCGCTCCGAATGTCCACTTGCATTTTCTACAGAAAGAGTGTGTCAGAACGGCTCAAACAAAACTAAGGTTCAACTCTTTTAGTTGAACAAACAGAACAGAAAGAAGTTTCACACAATTCTTCTGTGTAGTTTTTATTTGTAGACATTCATTTTCCCAATATAGGCCTCTTAGCGCTCAGAATGTCCAATTGCAGTTTCTACAGAAAGAGTGTTTCAGAACGGCTCAATCAAAAGTAAGGTTCAACTCTGTTAGTTGAATGCACAGAACAGAAAGAAGTTTCATACAATGCTTCTGTGTAGTTTATATTTGAACATATTCTTTTTTCCACTATTACCCACTTAGTGCTACGAATGTCCAGTTGCATTTTCTACAGACAGAGTGTTTCAAAACTGCTCAATCAAAAGTATGGTTTAACTCTGTTAGCTGAATGCTCAGATCAGAAAGAAGTTTCACAGAATGCTTCTGTGTAGCTTATATTTGAATATATTCCTTTTTCCACTACTACCCTCTTAGCGCTCCGAATCTCCACTTGCATTTTCTACAGAAAGAGTGTTTCAGAACGGCTCAATCAAAACTAAGGTTCAACTCTTTTAGTTGAACAAACAGAACAGAAAGAAGTTTCACAAAATTCTTCTGTGTAGTTTTTATTTGTAGACATTCTTTTTCGCAATATAGGCCTCTTAGCGCTCAGAATGTCCAATTGCAGTTTCTACAGAAGGAGTGTTTCAGAACGGCTCAATCAAAAGTAAGGTTCAACTCTGTTAGTTGAATGCACAGAACAGAAAGAAGTTTCATAAAATGCTTCTGTATAGTTTATATTTGAACATATTCTTTTTTCCACTATTACCCACTTAGCGCTACGAATGTCCAGTTGCATTTTCTACAGACAGAGAGTTTCAAAACTGCTCAATCAAAAGTATGGTTTAACTCTGTTAGCTGAATGCTCAGATAAGAAAGAAGTTTCACAGAATGCTTCTGTGTAGTTTATATTTGAATATATTCCTTTTTGCACTACTACGCTCTTAGCGCTCAAAATGTCCAGTTGCATTTTCTACAGAAAGAGTGTTCAGATCTGCTCAATGAAAAGTATGGTTTAACTCTGTTAGCTGAATGCACAGATCAGAAAGAAGTTTCACCGAATGATTCTGTTTAGTTTATATTTGAAGACATTCCTTTTTCCACTGTTACCCTCTTAGCGCTCCGAATCTCCACTTGCATTTTCTACAGAAAGAGTGTTTCAGAACGGCTCAATCAAAACTAAGGTTCAACTCTTTTAGTTGAACAAACAGAACAGAAAGAAGTTTCACACAATTCTTCTGTGTAGTTTTTATTTGTAGACATTCTTTTTCCCAGTATAGGCCTCTTAGCGCTCAGAATGTCCAATTGCAGTTTCTACAGAAAGAGTGTTTCAGAACGGCTCAATCAAAAGTAAGGTTCAACTCTGTTAGTTGAATGCACAGAACAGAAAGAAGTTTCATACAATGCTTCTGTGTAGTTTATATTTGAACATATTCTTTTTTCCACTATTACCCACTTAGCGCTACGAATGTCCAGTTGCATTTTCTACAGACAGAGTGTTTCAAAACTGCTCAATCAAAAGTATGGTTTAACTCTGTTAGCTGAATGCTCAGATCAGAGAGAAGTTTCAAAGAATGCTTCTGTGTAGTTTATGTTTGAATATATTCCTTTTTCCACTACTACGCTCTTACCGCTCCAAATGTCCAGTTGCATTTTCAACAGAAAGAGTGTTCAGATCTGCTCAATCAAAAGTATGGTTTAACTCTGTTAGCTGAATGCACAGATCAGAAAGAAGTTTCACCGAATGATTCTGTGTAGTTTATATTTGAAGACATTCCTTTTTCCACTATTACCCTCTTAGCGCTCCGAATCTCCACTTGCATTTTCTACAAAAAGAGTGTTTCATAACTGCTCAATCAAAAATATGTTTTATCTCTGTTAACTGAATTTACAGATCAGAAATAAGTTTCACAGAGTGCATCTGTGTAGTTTTTATTTCAAGATATTTTTTTCCCAATGTAGGCCTCTTAGCGCTTAGCATGTCCAATTGCAGTTTCTACAGAAAGAGTGTTTCAGAACGGCTCAATCAAAAGTAAGGTTCAACTCTGTTAGTTGAATGCACAGAACAGAAAGAATTTTCACAGAATGCTACTGTGTAGTTTATATTTGAATATATTCCTTTTTCCACTATTACCCTCTTAGCGCTCCGAATGTCCACTTGGATTTTCTACAGAAAGAGTGTTCAGAACTGCGCAATCAAAAGTATGGTTTAACTCTGTTAGCTTAATGAACATATCAGAAATAAGTTTCACACAATGCTTCTGTGTAGTTTTTGTTTGAAGATATTATTTTTCCCAATAGAGGCCTCTTAGCGCTCAGAATGTCCAATTGCAGTTTCTACAGAAAGAGTGTTTCAGAACGGCTCAATCAAAACTAAGGTTCAACTCTTTTAGTTGAACAAACAGAACAGAAAGAAGTTTCACACAATTCTTCTGTTTAGTTTTTATTTGTAGACATTCTTTTTCCCAATATTGGCCTCTTAGCGCTCAGAATGTCCAATTGCAATTTCTACAGAAAGAGTGTTTCAGAACGGCTCAATCAAAAGTAAGGTTCAACTCTGTTAGTTGAATGCACAGAACAGAAAGAAGTTTCATACAGTGCATCTGTGTAGTTTATATTTGAACATATTCTTTTTTCCACTATTACCCACTTAACGCTACGAATGTCCAGTTGCATTTTCTACAGACAGAGTGTTTCAAAACTGCTCAATCATAAGTATGGTTTAACTCTGTTAGCTGAATGCTCAGATCAGAAAGAAGTTTCACAGAATGCTTCTGTGTAGTTTCTATTTGAATATATTCCTTTTTCCACTACTACTCTCTTAGCGCTCCAAATGTCCAGTTGCATTTTCTACAGAAAGAGTGTTCAGATCTGCTCAATCAAAAGTATGGTTTAACTCTGTTAGCTGAATGCACAGACCAGAAAGAAGTTTCACAGAATGATTCTGTGTAGTTTATATTTGGAGACATTCCTTTTTCCACTATTACCCTCTTAGCGCTCCGAATGTCCACTTGCATTTTCTACAGAAAGAGTGTGTCAGAACGGCTCAAACAAAACTAAGGTTCAACTCTTTTAGTTGAACAAACAGAACAGAAAGAAGTTTCACACAATTCTTCTGTGTAGTTTTTATTTGTAGACATTCATTTTCCCAATATAGGCCTCTTAGCGCTCAGAATGTCCAATAGCAGTTTCTACAGAAAGAGTGTTTCAGAACGGCTCAATCAAAAGTAAGGTTCAACTCTGTTAGTTGAATGCACAGAACAGAAAGAAGTTTCATACAATGCTTCTGTGTAGTTTATATTTGAACATATTCTTTTTTCCACTATTACCCACTTAGTGCTACGAATGTCCAGTTGCATTTTCTACAGACAGAGTGTTTCAAAACTGCTCAATCAAAAGTATGGTTTAACTCTGTTAGCTGAATGCTCAGATCAGAAAGAAGTTTCACAGAATGCTTCTGTGTAGCTTATATTTGAATATATTCCTTTTTCCACTACTACCCTCTTAGCGCTCCGAATCTCCACTTGCATTTTCTACAGAAAGAGTGTTTCAGAACGGCACAATCAAAACTAAGGTTCAACTCTTTTAGTTGAACAAACAGAACAGAAAGAAGTTTCACAAAATTCTTCTGTGTAGTTTTTATTTGTAGACATTCTTTTTCGCAATATAGGCCTCTTAGCGCTCAGAATGTCCAATTGCAGTTTCTACAGAAGGAGTGTTTCAGAACGGCTCAATCAAAAGTAAGGTTCAACTCTGTTAGTTGAATGCACAGAACAGAAAGAAGTTTCATAAAATGCTTCTGTATAGTTTATATTTGAACATATTCTTTTTTCCACTATTACCCACTTAGCGCTACGAATGTCCAGTTGCATTTTCTACAGACAGAGAGTTTCAAAACTGCTCAATCAAAAGTATGGTTTAACTCTGTTAGCTGAATGCTCAGATAAGAAAGAAGTTTCACAGAATGCTTCTGTGTAGTTTATATTTGAATATATTCCTTTTTCCACTACTACGCTCTTAGCGCTCAAAATGTCCAGTTGCATTTTCTACAGAAAGAGTGTTCAGATCTGCTCAATGAAAAGTATGGTTTAACTCTGTTAGCTGAATGCACAGATCAGAAAGAAGTTTCACCGAATGATTCTGTTTAGTTTATATTTGAAGACATTCCTTTTTCCACTGTTACCCTCTTAGCGCTCCGAATCTCCACTTGCATTTTCTACAGAAAGAGTGTTTCAGAACGGCTCAATCAAAACTAAGGTTCAACTCTTTTAGTGGAACAAACAGAACAGAAAGAAGTTTCACACAATTCTTCTGTGTAGTTTTTATTTGTAGACATTCTTTTTCCCAGTATAGGCCTCTTAGCGCTCAGAATGTCCAATTGCAGTTTCTACAGAAAGAGTGTTTCAGAACGGCTCAATCAAAAGTAAGGTTCAACTCTGTTAGTTGAATGCACAGAACAGAAAGAAGTTTCATACAATGCTTCTGTGTAGTTTATATTTGAACATATTCTTTTTTCCACTATTACCCACTTAGCGCTACGAATGTCCAGTTGCATTTACTACAGACAGAGTGTTTCAAAACTGCTCAATCAAAAGTATGGTTTAACTCTGTTAGCTGAATGCTCAGATCAGAAAGAAGTTTCACAGAATGCTTCTGTGTAGTTTATATTTGAATATATTCCTTTTTCCACTACTACGCTCTTACCGCTCCAAATGTCCAGTTGCATTTTCAACAGAAAGAGTGTTCAGATCTGCTCAATCAAAAGTATGGTTTAACTCTGTTAGCTGAATGCACAGATCAGAAAGAAGTTTCACCGAATGATTCTGTGTAGTTTATATTTGAAGACATTCCTTTTTCCACTATTACCCTCTTAGCGCTCCGAATCTCCACTTGCATTTTCTACAAAAAGAGTGTTTCATAACTGCTCAATCAAAAATATGTTTTATCTCTGTTAACTGAATTTACAGATCAGAAATAAGTTTCACAGAGTGCATCTGTGTAGTTTTTATTTCAAGATATTTTTTTCCCAATGTAGGCCTCTTAGCGCTTAGCATGTCCAATTGCAGTTTCTACAGAAAGAGTGTTTCAGAACGGCTCAATCAAAAGTAAGGTTCAACTCTGTTAGTTGAATGCACAGAACAGAAAGAATTTTCACAGAATGCTACTGTGTAGTTTATATTTGAATATATTCCTTTTTCCACTATTACCCTCTTAGCGCTCCGAATGTCCACTTGGATTTTCTACAGAAAGAGTGTTCAGAACTGCGCAATCAAAAGTATGGTTTAACTCTGTTAGCTTAATGAACATATCAGAAATAAGTTTCACACAATGCTTCTGTGTAGTTTTTGTTTGAAGATATTATTTTTCCCAATAGAGGCCTCTTAGCGCTCAGAATGTCCAATTGCAGTTTCTACAGAAAGAGTGTTTCAGAACGGCTCAATCAAAACTAAGGTTCAAATCTTTTAGTTGAACAAACAGAACAGAAAGAAGTTTCACACAATTCTTCTGTTTAGTTTTTATTTGTAGACATTCTTTTTCCCAATATAGGCCTCTTAGCGCTCAGAATGTCCAATTGCAATTTCTACAGAAAGAGTGTTTCAGAACGGCTCAATCAAAAGTAAGGTTCAACTCTGTTAGTTGAATGCACAGAACAGAAAGAAGTTTCATACAATGCATCTGTGTAGTTTATATTTGAACATATTCTTTTTTCCACTATTACCCACTTAACGCTACGAATGTCCAGTTGCATTTTCTACAGACAGAGTGTTTCAAAACTGCTCAATCAAAAGTATGGTTTAACTCTGTTAGCTGAATGCTCAGATCAGAAAGAAGTTTCACAGAATGCTTCTGTGTAGTTTATATTTGAATATATTCCTTTTTCCACTACTACTCTCTTAGCGCTCCAAATGTCCAGTTGCATTTTCTACAGAAAGAGTGTTCAGATCTGCTCAATCAAAAGTATGGTTTAACTCTGTTAGCTGAATGCACAGATCAGAAAGAAGTTTCACAGAATGATTCTGTGTAGTTTATATTTGGAGACATTCCTTTTTCCACTATTACCCTCTTAGCGCTCCGAATCTCCACTTGCATTTTCTACAGAAAGAGTGTTTCAGAACGGCTCAATCAAAACTAAGGTTCAACTCTTTTAGTTGAACAGACAGAACAGAAAGAATTTTCACACAATTCTTCTGTGTAGTTTTTATTTGTAGACATTCTTTTTCCCAATATAGGCCTCTTAGCGCTCAGAATGTCCAATTGCAGTTTCTACAGAAAGAGTGTTTCAGAACGGCTCAATCAAAAGTAAGGTTCTACTCTGTTAGTTGAATGCACAGAACAGAAAGAAGTTTCATACAATGCTTCTGTGTAGTTCATATTTGAACATATTCTTTTTTCCACTATTACCCACTTAGCGCTACGAATGTCCAGTTGCATTTTCTACAGAGAGAGTGATTCAAAACTGCTCAATCAAAAGTATGGTTTAACTCTGTTAGCTGAATGCTCAGATCAGAAAGAAGTTTCACAGAATGCTTCTGTGTAGTTTATATTTGAATATATTCCTTTTTCCACTACTACGCTCTTACCGCTCCAAATGTCCAGTTGCATTTTCAACAGAAAGAGTGTTCAGATCTGCTCAATCAAAAGTGTGGTTTAACTCTGTTAGCTGAATGCACAGATCAGAAAGAAGTTTCACCGAATGATTCTGTGTAGTTTATATTTGAAGACATTCCTTTTTCCACTATTACCCTCTTAGCGCTCCGAATCTCCACTTGCATTTTCTACAAAAAGAGTGTTTCATAACTGCTCAATCAAAAATATGTTTTATCTCTGTTAACTGAATTTACAGATCAGAAATAAGTTTCACAGAATGCATCTGTGTAGTTTTTATTTGAAGATATTCTTTTTCCCAATGTAGGCCTCTTAGCGCTTAGCATGTCCAATTGCAGTTTCTACACAAAGAGTGTTTCAGAACGGCTCAATCAAAAGTAAGGTTCAACTCTGTTAGTTGAATGCACAGAACAGAAAGAATTTTCACAGAATGCTACTGTGTAGTTTATATTTGAATATATTCCTTTTTCCACTATTACCCTCTTAGCGCTCCGAATGTCCACTTGCATTTTCTACAGAAAGAGTGTTCAGAACTGCGCAATCAAAAGTATGGTTTAACTCTGTTAGCTTAATGAACATATCAGAAATAAGTTTCACAAAATGCTTCTGTGTAGTTTTTATTTGAAGATATTATTTTTCCCAATAGAGGCCTCTTAGCGCTCAGAATGTCCAATTGCAGTTTCTACAGAAAGAGTGTTTCAGAAAGGCTCAATCAAAAGTAAGGTTCAACTCTGTTAGTTGAATGCACAGAACAGAAAGAAGTTTCATACAATGCTTCTGTGTAGTTTATATTTGAACATATTCTTTTTTCCACTATTACCCACTTAGCGCTACGAATGTCCAGTTGCATTTTCTACAGACAGAGTGTTTCAAAACTGCTCAATCATAAGTATGGTTTAACTCTGTTAGCTGAATGCTCAGATCAGAATGAAGTTTCACAGAATGCTTCTGTGTAGTTTCTATTTGAATATATTCCTTTTTCCACTACTACTCTCTTAGCGCTCCAAATGTCCAGTTGCATTTTCTACAGAAAGAGTGTTCAGATCTGCTCAATCAAAAGTATGGTTTAACTCTGTTAGCTGAATGCACAGACCAGAAAGAAGTTTCACAGAATGATTCTGTGTAGTTTATATTTGGAGACATTCCTTTTTCCACTATTACCCTCTTAGCGCTCCGAATGTCCACTTGCATTTTCTACAGAAAGAGTGTGTCAGAACGGCTCAAACAAAACTAAGGTTCAACTCTTTTAGTTGAACAAACAGAACAGAAAGAAGTTTCACACAATTCTTCTGTGTAGTTTTTATTTGTAGACATTCATTTTCCCAATATAGGCCTCTTAGCGCTCAGAATGTCCAATTGCAGTTTCTACAGAAAGAGTGTTTCAGAACGGCTCAATCAAAAGTAAGGTTCAACTCTGTTAGTTGAATGCACAGAACAGAAAGAAGTTTCATACAATGCTTCTGTGTAGTTTATATTTGAACATATTCTTTTTTCCACTATTACCCACTTAGTGCTACGAATGTCCAGTTGCATTTTCTACAGACAGAGTGTTTCAAAACTGCTCAATCAAAAGTATGGTTTAACTCTGTTAGCTGAATGCTCAGATCAGAAAGAAGTTTCACAGAATGCTTCTGTGTAGCTTATATTTGAATATATTCCTTTTTCCACTACTACCCTCTTAGCGCTCCGAATCTCCACTTGCATTTTCTACAGAAAGAGTGTTTCAGAACGGCTCAATCAAAACTAAGGTTCAACTCTTTTAGTTGAACAAACAGAACAGAAAGAAGTTTCACAAAATTCTTCTGTGTAGTTTTTATTTGTAGACATTCTTTTTCGCAATATAGGCCTCTTAGCGCTCAGAATGTCCAATTGCAGTTTCTACAGAAGGAGTGTTTCAGAACGGCTCAATCAAAAGTAAGGTTCAACTCTGTTAGTTGAATGCACAGAACAGAAAGAAGTTTCATAAAATGCTTCTGTATAGTTTATATTTGAACATATTCTTTTTTCCACTATTACCCACTTAGCGCTACGAATGTCCAGTTGCATTTTCTACAGACAGAGAGTTTCAAAACTGCTCAATCAAAAGTATGGTTTAACTCTGTTAGCTGAATGCTCAGATAAGAAAGAAGTTTCACAGAATGCTTCTGTGTAGTTTATATTTGAATATATTCCTTTTTGCACTACTACGCTCTTAGCGCTCAAAATGTCCAGTTGCATTTTCTACAGAAAGAGTGTTCAGATCTGCTCAATGAAAAGTATGGTTTAACTCTGTTAGCTGAATGCACAGATCAGAAAGAAGTTTCACCGAATGATTCTGTTTAGTTTATATTTGAAGACATTCCTTTTTCCACTGTTACCCTCTTAGCGCTCCGAATCTCCACTTGCATTTTCTACAGAAAGAGTGTTTCAGAACGGCTCAATCAAAACTAAGGTTCAACTCTTTTAGTTGAACAAACAGAACAGAAAGAAGTTTCACACAATTCTTCTGTGTAGTTTTTATTTGTAGACATTCTTTTTCCCAGTATAGGCCTCTTAGCGCTCAGAATGTCCAATTGCAGTTTCTACAGAAAGAGTGTTTCAGAACGGCTCAATCAAAAGTAAGGTTCAACTCTGTTAGTTGAATGCACAGAACAGAAAGAAGTTTCATACAATGCTTCTGTGTAGTTTATATTTGAACATATTCTTTTTTCCACTATTACCCACTTAGCGCTACGAATGTCCAGTTGCATTTTCTACAGACAGAGTGTTTCAAAACTGCTCAATCAAAAGTATGGTTTAACTCTGTTAGCTGAATGCTCAGATCAGAGAGAAGTTTCAAAGAATGCTTCTGTGTAGTTTATGTTTGAATATATTCCTTTTTCCACTACTACGCTCTTACCGCTCCAAATGTCCAGTTGCATTTTCAACAGAAAGAGTGTTCAGATCTGCTCAATCAAAAGTATGGTTTAACTCTGTTAGCTGAATGCACAGATCAGAAAGAAGTTTCACCGAATGATTCTGTGTAGTTTATATTTGAAGACATTCCTTTTTCCACTATTACCCTCTTAGCGCTCCGAATCTCCACTTGCATTTTCTACAAAAAGAGTGTTTCATAACTGCTCAATCAAAAATATGTTTTATCTCTGTTAACTGAATTTACAGATCAGAAATAAGTTTCACAGAGTGCATCTGTGTAGTTTTTATTTCAAGATATTTTTTTCCCAATGTAGGCCTCTTAGCGCTTAGCATGTCCAATTGCAGTTTCTACAGAAAGAGTGTTTCAGAACGGCTCAATCAAAAGTAAGGTTCAACTCTGTTAGTTGAATGCACAGAACAGAAAGAATTTTCACAGAATGCTACTGTGTAGTTTATATTTGAATATATTCCTTTTTCCACTATTACCCTCTTAGCGCTCCGAATGTCCACTTGGATTTTCTACAGAAAGAGTGTTCAGAACTGCGCAATCAAAAGTATGGTTTAACTCTGTTAGCTTAATGAACATATCAGAAATAAGTTTCACACAATGCTTCTGTGTAGTTTTTGTTTGAAGATATTATTTTTCCCAATAGAGGCCTCTTAGCGCTCAGAATGTCCAATTGCAGTTTCTACAGAAAGAGTGTTTCAGAACGGCTCAATCAAAACTAAGGTTCAACTCTTTTAGTTGAACAAACAGAACAGAAAGAAGTTTCACACAATTCTTCTGTTTAGTTTTTATTTGTAGACATTCTTTTTCCCAATATTGGCCTCTTAGCGCTCAGAATGTCCAATTGCAATTTCTACAGAAAGAGTGTTTCAGAACGGCTCAATCAAAAGTAAGGTTCAACTCTGTTAGTTGAATGCACAGAACAGAAAGAAGTTTCATACAGTGCATCTGTGTAGTTTATATTTGAACATATTCTTTTTTCCACTATTACCCACTTAACGCTACGAATGTCCAGTTGCATTTTCTACAGACAGAGTGTTTCAAAACTGCTCAATCATAAGTATGGTTTAACTCTGTTAGCTGAATGCTCAGATCAGAAAGAAGTTTCACAGAATGCTTCTGTGTAGTTTCTATTTGAATATATTCCTTTTTCCACTACTACTCTCTTAGCGCTCCAAATGTCCAGTTGCATTTTCTACAGAAAGAGTGTTCAGATCTGCTCAATCAAAAGTATGGTTTAACTCTGTTAGCTGAATGCACAGACCAGAAAGAAGTTTCACAGAATGATTCTGTGTAGTTTATATTTGGAGACATTCCTTTTTCCACTATTACCCTCTTAGCGCTCCGAATGTCCACTTGCATTTTCTACAGAAAGAGTGTGTCAGAACGGCTCAAACAAAACTAAGGTTCAACTCTTTTAGTTGAACAAACAGAACAGAAAGAAGTTTCACACAATTCTTCTGTGTAGTTTTTATTTGTAGACATTCATTTTCCCAATATAGGCCTCTTAGCGCTCAGAATGTCCAATAGCAGTTTCTACAGAAAGAGTGTTTCAGAACGGCTCAATCAAAAGTAAGGTTCAACTCTGTTAGTTGAATGCACAGAACAGAAAGAAGTTTCATACAATGCTTCTGTGTAGTTTATATTTGAACATATTCTTTTTTCCACTATTACCCACTTAGTGCTACGAATGTCCAGTTGCATTTTCTACAGACAGAGTGTTTCAAAACTGCTCAATCAAAAGTATGGTTTAACTCTGTTAGCTGAATGCTCAGATCAGAAAGAAGTTTCACAGAATGCTTCTGTGTAGCTTATATTTGAATATATTCCTTTTTCCACTACTACCCTCTTAGCGCTCCGAATCTCCACTTGCATTTTCTACAGAAAGAGTGTTTCAGAACGGCACAATCAAAACTAAGGTTCAACTCTTTTAGTTGAACAAACAGAACAGAAAGAAGTTTCACAAAATTCTTCTGTGTAGTTTTTATTTGTAGACATTCTTTTTCGCAATATAGGCCTCTTAGCGCTCAGAATGTCCAATTGCAGTTTCTACAGAAGGAGTGTTTCAGAACGGCTCAATCAAAAGTAAGGTTCAACTCTGTTAGTTGAATGCACAGAACAGAAAGAAGTTTCATAAAATGCTTCTGTATAGTTTATATTTGAACATATTCTTTTTTCCACTATTACCCACTTAGCGCTACGAATGTCCAGTTGCATTTTCTACAGACAGAGAGTTTCAAAACTGCTCAATCAAAAGTATGGTTTAACTCTGTTAGCTGAATGCTCAGATAAGAAAGAAGTTTCACAGAATGCTTCTGTGTAGTTTATATTTGAATATATTCCTTTTTCCACTACTACGCTCTTAGCGCTCAAAATGTCCAGTTGCATTTTCTACAGAAAGAGTGTTCAGATCTGCTCAATGAAAAGTATGGTTTAACTCTGTTAGCTGAATGCACAGATCAGAAAGAAGTTTCACCGAATGATTCTGTTTAGTTTATATTTGAAGACATTCCTTTTTCCACTGTTACCCTCTTAGCGCTCCGAATCTCCACTTGCATTTTCTACAGAAAGAGTGTTTCAGAACGGCTCAATCAAAACTAAGGTTCAACTCTTTTAGTTGAACAAACAGAACAGAAAGAAGTTTCACACAATTCTTCTGTGTAGTTTTTATTTGTAGACATTCTTTTTCCCAGTATAGGCCTCTTAGCGCTCAGAATGTCCAATTGCAGTTTCTACAGAAAGAGTGTTTCAGAACGGCTCAATCAAAAGTAAGGTTCAACTCTGTTAGTTGAATGCACAGAACAGAAAGAAGTTTCATACAATGCTTCTGTGTAGTTTATATTTGAACATATTCTTTTTTCCACTATTACCCACTTAGCGCTACGAATGTCCAGTTGCATTTTCTACAGACAGAGTGTTTCAAAACTGCTCAATCAAAAGTATGGTTTAACTCTGTTAGCTGAATGCTCAGATCAGAAAGAAGTTTCACAGAATGCTTCTGTGTAGTTTATATTTGAATATATTCCTTTTTCCACTACTACGCTCTTACCGCTCCAAATGTCCAGTTGCATTTTCAACAGAAAGAGTGTTCAGATCTGCTCAATCAAAAGTATGGTTTAACTCTGTTAGCTGAATGCACAGATCAGAAAGAAGTTTCACCGAATGATTCTGTGTAGTTTATATTTGAAGACATTCCTTTTTCCACTATTACCCTCTTAGCGCTCCGAATCTCCACTTGCATTTTCTACAAAAAGAGTGTTTCATAACTGCTCAATCAAAAATATGTTTTATCTCTGTTAACTGAATTTACAGATCAGAAATAAGTTTCACAGAGTGCATCTGTGTAGTTTTTATTTCAAGATATTTTTTTCCCAATGTAGGCCTCTTAGAGCTTAGCATGTCCAATTGCAGTTTCTACAGAAAGAGTGTTTCAGAACGGCTCAATCAAAAGTAAGGTTCAACTCTGTTAGTTGAATGCACAGAACAGAAAGAATTTTCACAGAATGCTACTGTGTAGTTTATATTTGAATATATTCCTTTTTCCACTATTACCCTCTTAGCGCTCCGAATGTCCACTTGGATTTTCTACAGAAAGAGTGTTCAGAACTGCGCAATCAAAAGTATGGTTTAACTCTGTTAGCTTAATGAACATATCAGAAATAAGTTTCACACAATGCTTCTGTGTAGTTTTTGTTTGAAGATATTATTTTTCCCAATAGAGGCCTCTTAGCGCTCAGAATGTCCAATTGCAGTTTCTACAGAAAGAGTGTTTCAGAACGGCTCAATCAAAACTAAGGTTCAACTCTTTTAGTTGAACAAACAGAACAGAAAGAAGTTTCACACAATTCTTCTGTTTAGTTTTTATTTGTAGACATTCTTTTTCCCAATATTGGCCTCTTAGCGCTCAGAATGTCCAATTGCAATTTCTACAGAAAGAGTGTTTCAGAACGGCTCAATCAAAAGTAAGGTTCAACTCTGTTAGTTGAATGCACAGAACAGAAAGAAGTTTCATACAATGCTTCTGTGTAGTTTATATTTGAACATATTCTTTTTTCCACTATTACCCACTTAGCGCTACGAATGTCCAGTTGCATTTTCTACAGACAGAGTGTTTCAAAACTGCTCAATCATAAGTATGGTTTAACTCTGTTAGCTGAATGCTCAGATCAGAAAGAAGTTTCACAGAATGCTTCTGTGTAGTTTCTATTTGAATATATTCCTTTTTCCACTACTACTCTCTTAGCGCTCCAAATGTCCAGTTGCATTTTCTACAGAAAGAGTGTTCAGATCTGCTCAATCAAAAGTATGGTTTAACTCTGTTAGCTGAATGCACAGACCAGAAAGAAGTTTCACAGAATGATTCTGTGTAGTTTATATTTGGAGACATTCCTTTTTCCACTATTACCCTCTTAGCGCTCCGAATGTCCACTTGCATTTTCTACAGAAAGAGTGTGTCAGAACGGCTCAAACAAAACTAAGGTTCAACTCTTTTAGTTGAACAAACAGAACAGAAAGAAGTTTCACACAATTCTTCTGTGTAGTTTTTATTTGTAGACATTCATTTTCCCAATATAGGCCTCTTAGCGCTCAGAATGTCCAATTGCAGTTTCTACAGAAAGAGTGTTTCAGAACGGCTCAATCAAAAGTAAGGTTCAACTCTGTTAGTTGAATGCACAGAACAGAAAGAAGTTTCATACAATGCTTCTGTGTAGTTTATATTTGAACATATTCTTTTTTCCACTATTACCCACTTAGTGCTACGAATGTCCAGTTGCATTTTCTACAGACAGAGTGTTTCAAAACTGCTCAATCAAAAGTATGGTTTAACTCTGTTAGCTGAATGCTCAGATCAGAAAGAAGTTTCACAGAATGCTTCTGTGTAGCTTATATTTGAATATATTCCTTTTTCCACTACTACCCTCTTAGCGCTCCGAATCTCCACTTGCATTTTCTACAGAAAGAGTGTTTCAGAACGGCTCAATCAAAACTAAGGTTCAACTCTTTTAGTTGAACAAACAGAACAGAAAGAAGTTTCACAAAATTCTTCTGTGTAGTTTTTATTTGTAGACATTCTTTTTCGCAATATAGGCCTCTTAGCGCTCAGAATGTCCAATTGCAGTTTCTACAGAAGGAGTGTTTCAGAACGGCTCAATCAAAAGTAAGGTTCAACTCTGTTAGTTGAATGCACAGAACAGAAAGAAGTTTCATAAAATGCTTCTGTATAGTTTATATTTGAACATATTCTTTTTTCCACTATTACCCACTTAGCGCTACGAATGTCCAGTTGCATTTTCTACAGACAGAGAGTTTCAAAACTGCTCAATCAAAAGTATGGTTTAACTCTGTTAGCTGAATGCTCAGATAAGAAAGAAGTTTCACAGAATGCTTCTGTGTAGTTTATATTTGAATATATTCCTTTTTGCACTACTACGCTCTTAGCGCTCAAAATGTCCAGTTGCATTTTCTACAGAAAGAGTGTTCAGATCTGCTCAATGAAAAGTATGGTTTAACTCTGTTAGCTGAATGCACAGATCAGAAAGAAGTTTCACCGAATGATTCTGTTTAGTTTATATTTGAAGACATTCCTTTTTCCACTGTTACCCTCTTAGCGCTCCGAATCTCCACTTGCATTTTCTACAGAAAGAGTGTTTCAGAACGGCTCAATCAAAACTAAGGTTCAACTCTTTTAGTTGAACAAACAGAACAGAAAGAAGTTTCACACAATTCTTCTGTGTAGTTTTTATTTGTAGACATTCTTTTTCCCAGTATAGGCCTCTTAGCGCTCAGAATGTCCAATTGCAGTTTCTACAGAAAGAGTGTTTCAGAACGGCTCAATCAAAAGTAAGGTTCAACTCTGTTAGTTGAATGCACAGAACAGAAAGAAGTTTCATACAATGCTTCTGTGTAGTTTATATTTGAACATATTCTTTTTTCCACTATTACCCACTTAGCGCTACGAATGTCCAGTTGCATTTTCTACAGACAGAGTGTTTCAAAACTGCTCAATCAAAAGTATGGTTTAACTCTGTTAGCTGAATGCTCAGATCAGAGAGAAGTTTCAAAGAATGCTTCTGTGTAGTTTATGTTTGAATATATTCCTTTTTCCACTACTACGCTCTTACCGCTCCAAATGTCCAGTTGCATTTTCAACAGAAAGAGTGTTCAGATCTGCTCAATCAAAAGTATGGTTTAACTCTGTTAGCTGAATGCACAGATCAGAAAGAAGTTTCACCGAATGATTCTGTGTAGTTTATATTTGAAGACATTCCTTTTTCCACTATTACCCTCTTAGCGCTCCGAATCTCCACTTGCATTTTCTACAAAAAGAGTGTTTCATAACTGCTCAATCAAAAATATGTTTTATCTCTGTTAACTGAATTTACAGATCAGAAATAAGTTTCACAGAGTGCATCTGTGTAGTTTTTATTTCAAGATATTTTTTTCCCAATGTAGGCCTCTTAGCGCTTAGCATGTCCAATTGCAGTTTCTACAGAAAGAGTGTTTCAGAACGGCTCAATCAAAAGTAAGGTTCAACTCTGTTAGTTGAATGCACAGAACAGAAAGAATTTTCACAGAATGCTACTGTGTAGTTTATATTTGAATATATTCCTTTTTCCACTATTACCCTCTTAGCGCTCCGAATGTCCACTTGGATTTTCTACAGAAAGAGTGTTCAGAACTGCGCAATCAAAAGTATGGTTTAACTCTGTTAGCTTAATGAACATATCAGAAATAAGTTTCACACAATGCTTCTGTGTAGTTTTTGTTTGAAGTTATTATTTTTCCCAATAGAGGCCTCTTAGCGCTCAGAATGTCCAATTGCAGTTTCTACAGAAAGAGTGTTTCAGAACGGCTCAATCAAAACTAAGGTTCAACTCTTTTAGTTGAACAAACAGAACAGAAAGAAGTTTCACACAATTCTTCTGTTTAGTTTTTATTTGTAGACATTCTTTTTCCCAATATTGGCCTCTTAGCGCTCAGAATGTCCAATTGCAATTTCTACAGAAAGAGTGTTTCAGAACGGCTCAATCAAAAGTAAGGTTCAACTCTGTTAGTTGAATGCACAGAACAGAAAGAAGTTTCATACAGTGCATCTGTGTAGTTTATATTTGAACATATTCTTTTTTCCACTATTACCCACTTAACGCTACGAATGTCCAGTTGCATTTTCTACAGACAGAGTGTTTCAAAACTGCTCAATCATAAGTATGGTTTAACTCTGTTAGCTGAATGCTCAGATCAGAAAGAAGTTTCACAGAATGCTTCTGTGTAGTTTCTATTTGAATATATTCCTTTTTCCACTACTACTCTCTTAGCGCTCCAAATGTCCAGTTGCATTTTCTACAGAAAGAGTGTTCAGATCTGCTCAATCAAAAGTATGGTTTAACTCTGTTAGCTGAATGCACAGACCAGAAAGAAGTTTCACAGAATGATTCTGTGTAGTTTATATTTGGAGACATTCCTTTTTCCACTATTACCCTCTTAGCGCTCCGAATGTCCACTTGCATTTTCTACAGAAAGAGTGTGTCAGAACGGCTCAAACAAAACTAAGGTTCAACTCTTTTAGTTGAACAAACAGAACAGAAAGAAGTTTCACACAATTCTTCTGTGTAGTTTTTATTTGTAGACATTCATTTTCCCAATATAGGCCTCTTAGCGCTCAGAATGTCCAATTGCAGTTTCTACAGAAAGAGTGTTTCAGAACGGCTCAATCAAAAGTAAGGTTCAACTCTGTTAGTTGAATGCACAGAACAGAAAGAAGTTTCATACAATGCTTCTGTGTAGTTTATATTTGAACATATTCTTTTTTCCACTATTACCCACTTAGTGCTACGAATGTCCAGTTGCATTTTCTACAGACAGAGTGTTTCAAAACTGCTCAATCAAAAGTATGGTTTAACTCTGTTAGCTGAATGCTCAGATCAGAAAGAAGTTTCACAGAATGCTTCTGTGTAGCTTATATTTGAATATATTCCTTTTTCCACTACTACCCTCTTAGCGCTCCGAATCTCCACTTGCATTTTCTACAGAAAGAGTGTTTCAGAACGGCACAATCAAAACTAAGGTTCAACTCTTTTAGTTGAACAAACAGAACAGAAAGAAGTTTCACAAAATTCTTCTGTGTAGTTTTTATTTGTAGACATTCTTTTTCGCAATATAGGCCTCTTAGCGCTCAGAATGTCCAATTGCAGTTTCTACAGAAGGAGTGTTTCAGAACGGCTCAATCAAAAGTAAGGTTCAACTCTGTTAGTTGAATGCACAGAACAGAAAGAAGTTTCATAAAATGCTTCTGTATAGTTTATATTTGAACATATTCTTTTTTCCACTATTACCCACTTAGCGCTACGAATGTCCAGTTGCATTTTCTACAGACAGAGAGTTTCAAAACTGCTCAATCAAAAGTATGGTTTAACTCTGTTAGCTGAATGCTCAGATAAGAAAGAAGTTTCACAGAATGCTTCTGTGTAGTTTATATTTGAATATATTCCTTTTTCCACTACTACGCTCTTAGCGCTCAAAATGTCCAGTTGCATTTTCTACAGAAAGAGTGTTCAGATCTGCTCAATGAAAAGTATGGTTTAACTCTGTTAGCTGAATGCACAGATCAGAAAGAAGTTTCACCGAATGATTCTGTTTAGTTTATATTTGAAGACATTCCTTTTTCCACTGTTACCCTCTTAGCGCTCCGAATCTCCACTTGCATTTTCTACAGAAAGAGTGTTTCAGAACGGCTCAATCAAAACTAAGGTTCAACTCTTTTAGTTGAACAAACAGAACAGAAAGAAGTTTCACACAATTCTTCTGTGTAGTTTTTATTTGTAGACATTCTTTTTCCCAGTATAGGCCTCTTAGCGCTCAGAATGTCCAATTGCAGTTTCTACAGAAAGAGTGTTTCAGAACGGCTCAATCAAAAGTAAGGTTCAACTCTGTTAGTTGAATGCACAGAACAGAAAGAAGTTTCATACAATGCTTCTGTGTAGTTTATATTTGAACATATTCTTTTTTCCACTATTACCCACTTAGCGCTACGAATGTCCAGTTGCATTTTCTACAGACAGAGTGTTTCAAAACTGCTCAATCAAAAGTATGGTTTAACTCTGTTAGCTGAATGCTCAGATCAGAAAGAATTTTCACAGAATGCTTCTGTGTAGTTTATATTTGAATATATTCCTTTTTCCACTACTACGCTCTTACCGCTCCAAATGTCCAGTTGCATTTTCAACAGAAAGAGTGTTCAGATCTGCTCAATCAAAAGTATGGTTTAACTCTGTTAGCTGAATGCACAGATCAGAAAGAAGTTTCACCGAATGATTCTGTGTAGTTTATATTTGAAGACATTCCTTTTTCCACTATTACCCTCTTAGCGCTCCGAATCTCCACTTGCATTTTCTACAAAAAGAGTGTTTCATAACTGCTCAATCAAAAATATGTTTTATCTCTGTTAACTGAATTTACAGATCAGAAATAAGTTTCACAGAGTGCATCTGTGTAGTTTTTATTTCAAGATATTTTTTTCCCAATGTAGGCCTCTTAGAGCTTAGCATGTCCAATTGCAGTTTCTACAGAAAGAGTGTTTCAGAACGGCTCAATCAAAAGTAAGGTTCAACTCTGTTAGTTGAATGCACAGAACAGAAAGAATTTTCACAGAATGCTACTGTGTAGTTTATATTTGAATATATTCCTTTTTCCACTATTACCCTCTTAGCGCTCCGAATGTCCACTTGGATTTTCTACAGAAAGAGTGTTCAGAACTGCGCAATCAAAAGTATGGTTTAACTCTGTTAGCTTAATGAACATATCAGAAATAAGTTTCACACAATGCTTCTGTGTAGTTTTTGTTTGAAGATATTATTTTTCCCAATAGAGGCCTCTTAGCGCTCAGAATGTCCAATTGCAGTTTCTACAGAAAGAGTGTTTCAGAACGGCTCAATCAAAACTAAGGTTCAACTCTTTTAGTTGAACAAACAGAACAGAAAGAAGTTTCACACAATTCTTCTGTTTAGTTTTTATTTGTAGACATTCTTTTTCCCAATATTGGCCTCTTAGCGCTCAGAATGTCCAATTGCAATTTCTACAGAAAGAGTGTTTCAGAACGGCTCAATCAAAAGTAAGGTTCAACTCTGTTAGTTGAATGCACAGAACAGAAAGAAGTTTCATACAATGCATCTGTGTAGTTTATATTTGAACATATTCTTTTTTCCACTATTACCCACTTAACGCTACGAATGTCCAGTTGCATTTTCTACAGACAGAGTGTTTCAAAACTGCTCAATCAAAAGTATGGTTTAACTCTGTTAGCTGAATGCTCAGATCAGAAAGAAGTTTCACAGAATGCTTCTGTGTAGTTTATATTTGAATATATTCCTTTTTCCACTACTACTCTCTTAGCGCTCCAAATGTCCAGTTGCATTTTCTACAGAAAGAGTGTTCAGATCTGCTCAATCAAAAGTATGGTTTAACTCTGTTAGCTGAATGCACAGATCAGAAAGAAGTTTCACAGAATGATTCTGTGTAGTTTATATTTGGAGACATTCCTTTTTCCACTATTACCCTCTTAGCGCTCCGAATCTCCACTTGCATTTTCTACAGAAAGAGTGTTTCAGAACGGCTCAATCAAAACTAAGGTTCAACTCTTTTAGTTGAACAGACAGAACAGAAAGAATTTTCACACAATTCTTCTGTGTAGTTTTTATTTGTAGACATTCTTTTTCCCAATATAGGCCTCTTAGCGCTCAGAATGTCCAATTGCAGTTTCTACAGAAAGAGTGTTTCAGAACGGCTCAATCAAAAGTAAGGTTCAACTCTGTTAGTTGAATGCACAGAACAGAAAGAAGTTTCACCGAATGATTCTGTGTAGTTTATATTTGAAGACATTCCTTTTTCCACTATTACCCTCTTAGCGCTCCGAATCTCCACTTGCATTTTCTACAAAAAGAGTGTTTCATAACTGCTCAATCAAAAATATGTTTTATCTCTGTTAACTGAATTTACAGATCAGAAATAAGTTTCACAGAATGCATCTGTGTAGTTTTTATTTGAAGATATTCTTTTTCCCAATGTAGGCCTCTTAGCGCTTAGCATGTCCAATTGCAGTTTCTACAGAAAGAGTGTTTCAGAACGGCTCAATCAAAAGTAAGGTTCAACTCTGTTAGTTGAATGCACAGAACAGAAAGAATTTTCACAGAATGCTACTGTGTAGTTTATATTTGAATATATTCCTTTTTCCACTATTACCCTCTTAGCGCTCGGAATGTCCACTTGCATTTTCTACAGAAAGAGTGTTCAGAACTGCGCAATCAAAAGTATGGTTTAACTCTGTTAGCTTAATGAACATATCAGAAATAAGTTTCACAAAATGCTTCTGTGTAGTTTTTATTTGAAGATATTATTTTTCCCAATAGAGGCCTCTTAGCGCTCAGAATGTCCAATTGCAGTTTCTACAGAAAGAGTGTTTCAGAAAGGCTCAATCAAATGTAAGGTTCAACTCTGTTAGTTGAATGCACAGAACAGAAAGTAGTTTCATACAATGCTTCTGTGTAGTTTATATTTGAACATATTCTTTTTTCCACTATTACCCACTTAGCGCTACGAATGTCCAGTTGCATTTTCTACAGACAGAGTGTTTCAAAACTGCTCAATCATAAGTATGGTTTAACTCTGTTAGCTGAATGCTCAGATCAGAAAGAAGTTTCACAGAATGCTTCTGTGTAGTTTCTATTTGAATATATTCCTTTTTCCACTACTACTCTCTTAGCGCTCCAAATGTCCAGTTGCATTTTCTACAGAAAGAGTGTTCAGATCTGCTCAATCAAAAGTATGGTTTAACTCTGTTAGCTGAATGCACAGACCAGAAAGAAGTTTCACAGAATGATTCTGTGTAGTTTATATTTGGAGACATTCCTTTTTCCACTATTACCCTCTTAGCGCTCCGAATGTCCACTTGCATTTTCTACAGAAAGAGTGTGTCAGAACGGCTCAAACAAAACTAAGGTTCAACTCTTTTAGTTGAACAAACAGAACAGAAAGAAGTTTCACACAATTCTTCTGTGTAGTTTTTATTTGTAGATATTCATTTTCCCAATATAGGCCTCTTAGCGCTCAGAATGTCCAATTGCAGTTTCTACAGAAAGAGTGTTTCAGAACGGCTCAATCAAAAGTAAGGTTCAACTCTGTTAGTTGAATGCACAGAACAGAAAGAAGTTTCATACAATGCTTCTGTGTAGTTTATATTTGAACATATTCTTTTTTCCACTATTACCCACTTAGTGCTACGAATGTCCAGTTGCATTTTCTACAGACAGAGTGTTTCAAAACTGCTCAATCAAAAGTATGGTTTAACTCTGTTAGCTGAATGCTCAGATCAGAAAGAAGTTTCACAGAATGCTTCTGTGTAGCTTATATTTGAATATATTCCTTTTTCCACTACTACCCTCTTAGCGCTCCGAATCTCCACTTGCATTTTCTACAGAAAGAGTGTTTCAGAACGGCTCAATCAAAACTAAGGTTCAACTCTTTTAGTTGAACAAACAGAACAGAAAGAAGTTTCACACAATTTTTCTGTGTAGTTTTTATTTGTAGACATTCTTTTTCCCAATATAGGCCTCTTAGCGCTCAGAATGTCCAATTGCAGTTTCTACAGAAGGAGTGTTTCAGAACGGCTCAATCAAAAGTAAGGTTCAACTCTGTTATTTGAATGCACAGAACAGAAAGAAGTTTCATAAAATGCTTCTGTATAGTTTATATTTGAACATATTCTTTTTTCCACTATTACCCACTTAGCGCTACGAATGTCCAGTTGCATTTTCTACAGACAGAGAGTTTCAAAACTGCTCAATCAAAAGTATGGTTTAACTCTGTTAGCTGAATGCTCAGATAAGAAAGAAGTTTCACAGAATGCTTCTGTGTAGTTTATATTTGAATATATTCCTTTTTCCACTACTACGCTCTTAGCGCTCAAAATGTCCAGTTGCATTTTCAACAGAAAGAGTGTTCAGATCTGCTCAATCAAAAGTATGGTTTAACTCTGTTAGCTGAATGCACAGATCAGAAAGAAGTTTCACCGAATGATTCTGTGTAGTTTATATTTGAAGACATTCCTTTTTCCACTATTACCCTCTTAGCGCTCCGAATCTCCACTTGCATTTTCTACAAAAAGAGTGTTTCATAACTGCTCAATCAAAAATATGTTTTATCTCTGCTAACTGAATTTACAGATCAGAAATAAGTTTCACAGAATGCATCTGTGTAGTTTTTATTTGAAGATATTCTTTTTCCCAATGTAGGCCTCTTAGCGCTTAGCATGTCCAATTGCAGTTTCTACAGAAAGAGTGTTTAAGAACGGCTCAATCAAAAGTAAGGTTCAACTCTGTTAGTTGAATGCACAGAACAGAAAGAATTTTCACAGAATGCTACTGTGTAGTTTATATTTGAATATATTCCTTTTTCCACTATTACCCTCTTAGCGCTCCGAATGTCCACTTGCATTTTCTACAGAAAGAGTGTTCAGAACTGCGCAATCAAAAGTATGGTTTAACTCTGTTAGCTTAATGAACATATCAGAAATAAGTTTCACACGATGCTTCTGTGTAGTATTTATTTGAAGATATTATTTTTCCCAATAGAGGCCTCTTAGCGCTCAGAATGTCCAATTGCAGTTTCTACAGAAAGAGTGTTTCAGAAAGGCTCAATCAAAAGTAAGGTTCAACTCTGTTAGTTGAATGCACAGAACAGAAAGAAGTTTCATACAATGCTTCTTTGTAGTTTATATTTGAACATATTCTTTTTTCCACTATTACCCACTTAGCGCTACGAATGTCCAGTTGCATTTTCTACAGACAGAGTGTTTCAAAACTGCTCAATCAAAAGTATGGTTTAACTCTGTTAGCTGAATGCTCAGATCAGAAAGAAGTTTCACAGAATGCTTCTGTGTAGTTTATATTTGAATATATTCCTTTTTCCACTACTACTCTCTTAGCGCTCCAAATGTCCAGTTGCATTTTCTACAGAAAGAGTGTTCAGATCTGCTGAATCAAAAGTATGGTTTAACTCTGTTAGCTGAATGCACAGATCAGAAAGAAGTTTCACAGAATGATTCTGTGTAGTTTATATTTGGAGACATTCCTTTTTCCACTATTACCCTCTTAGCGCTCCGAATCTCCACTTGCATTTTCTACAGAAAGAGTGTTTCAGAACGGCTCAATCAAAACTAAGGTTCAACTCTTTTAGTTGAACAAACAGAACAGAAAGACGTTTCACACAATTCTTTTG
This sequence comes from Symphalangus syndactylus, assembly GCF_028878055.3. NCBI lineage: Eukaryota > Metazoa > Chordata > Mammalia > Primates > Hylobatidae > Symphalangus > Symphalangus syndactylus. The sequence continues at coordinate 139,591,623 of NC_072433.2, read as the reverse complement.
TGTAGTTTTTATTTGTAGACATTCTTTTTCCCAATATAGGCCTCTTAGCGCTCAGAATGTCCAATTGCAGTTTCTACAGAAACAGTGTCTCAGAACGGCTCAATCAAAAGTAAGGTTCAACTCTGTTAGTTGAATGCACAGAACAGAAAGTAGTTTCATACAATGCTTCTGTGTAGTTTATATTTGAACATATTCTTTTTTCCACTATTACCCACTTAGCGCTACGAATGTCCAGTTGCATTTTCTACAGACAGAGTGTTTCAAAACTGCTCAATCAAAAGTATGGTTTAACTCTGTTAGCTGTATGCTCAGATCAGAAAGAAGTTTCACAGAATGCTTCTGTGTAGTTTATATTTGAATATATTCCTTTTTCCACTACTACGCTCTTAGCGCTCCAAATGTCCAGTTGCATTTTCAACAGAAAGAGTGTTCAGATCTGCTCAATCAAATGTATGGTTTAACTCTGTTAGCTGAATGCACAGATCAGAAAGAAGTTTCACTGAATGATTCTGTGTAGTTTATATTTGAAGACATTCCTTTTTCCACTATTACCCCCTTAGCGCTCCGAAGCTCCACTTGCATTTTCTACAAAAAGAGTGTTTCATAACTGCTCAATCAAAAATATGTTTTATCTCTGTTAACTGAATTTACAGATCAGAAATAAGTTTCACAGAATGCATCTGTGTAGTTTTTATTGGAAGACATTCTTTTTCCCAATGTAGGCCTCTTAGCGCTTACCATGTCCAATTGCAGTTTCTACAGAAACAGTGTTTCAGAACGGCTCAATCAAAAGTAAGGTTCAACACTGTTAGTTGAATGCACAGAACAGAAAGAATTTTCACAGAATGCTACTGTGTAGTTTATATTTGAATATATTCCTTTTTCCACTATTACCCTCTTAGCGCTCCGAATGTCCACTTGCATTTTCTACAGAAAGAGTGTTCAGAACTGCGCAATCAAAAGTATGGTTTAACTCTGTTAGCTTAATGAACATATCAGAAATAAGTTTCACACAATGCTTCTGTGTAATTTTTATTTGAAGATATTATTTTTCCCAATAGAGGCCTCTTAGCGCTCAGAATGTCCAACTGCAGTTTCTACAGAAAGAGTGTTTCAGAAAGGCTCAATCAAAAGTAAGGTTCAACTCTGTTAGTTGAATGCACAGAACAGAAAGAAGTTTCATACAATGCTTCTGTGTAGTTTATATTTGAACATATTCTTTTTTCCACTATTACCCACTTAGCGCTACGAATGTCCAGTTGCATTTTCCACAGACAGAGTGTTTCAAAACTGCTCAATCAAAAGTATGGTTTAACACTGTTAGCTGAATTCTCAGTTCAGAAAGAAGTTTCACAGAATGCTTCTGTGTAGTTTATATTTGAATATATTCCTTTTTCCACTACTACTCTCTTAGCGCTCCAAATGTCCAGTTGCATTTTCTACAGAAAGAGTGTTCAGATCTGCTCAATCAAAAGTATGGTTTAACTCTGTTAGCTGAATGCACAGATCAGAAAGAAGTTTCACAGAATGATTCTGTGTAGTTTATATTTGGAGACATTCCTTTTTCCACTATTACCCTCTTAGCGCTCGGAATCTCCACTTGCATTTTCTACAGAAAGAGTGTTTCAGAACGGCTCAATCAAAACTAAGGTTCAACTCTTTTAGTTGAACAAACAGAACAGAAAGAAGTTTCACAAAATTCTTCTGTGTAGTTTTTATTTGTAGACATTCTTTTTCCCAATATAGGCCTCTTAGCGCTCAGAATGTCCAATTGCAGTTTCTACAGAAAGAGTGTTTCAGAACGGCTCTATCAAAAGTAAGGTTCAACTCTGTTAGTTGAATGCACAGAACAGAAAGAAGTTTCATACAATGCTTCTGTGTAGTTTATATTTGAACATATTCTTTTTTCCACTATTACCCACTTAGCGCTACGAATGTCCAGTTACATTTTCTACAGACAGAGTGTTTCAAAACTGCTCAATCAAAAGTATGGTTTAACTCTGTTAGCTGAATGCTCAGATCAGAAAGAAGTTTCACAGAATGCTTCTGTGTAGTTTATTTGAATATATTCCTTTTTCCACTACTACGCTCTTAGCTCTCCAAATGTCCAGTTGCATTTTCAACAGAAAGAGTGTTCAGATCTGCTCAATCAAAAGTATGGTTTAATTCTGTTAGCTGAATGCACAGATCAGAAAGAAGTTTCACCGAATGATTCTGTGTAGTTTATATTTGAAGACATTCCTTTTTAGACTATTACCCTCTTAGCGCTCCGAATCTCCACTTGCATTTTCTACAAAAAGAGTGTTTCATAACTGCTCAATCAAAAATATGTTTTATCTCTGTTAACTGAATTTACAGATCAGAAATAAGTTTCACAGAATGCATCTGTGTAGTTTTTATTTGAAGATATTCTTTTTCCCAATGTAGGCCTCTTAGCGCTTAGCATGTCCAATTGCAGTTTCTACAGAAAGAGAGTTTCAGAACGGCTCAATCAAAAGTAAGGTTCAACTCTGTTAGCTGAATGCACAAAACAGAAAGAGTTTTCACAGAATGCTACTGTGTAGTTTATATTTGAATATATTCCTTTTTCCACTATTACCCTCTTAGCGCTCCGAATGTCCACTTGCATTTTCTACAGAAAGAGTGTTCAGAACTGCGCAATCAAAAGTATGGTTTAACTCTGTTAGCTTAATGAACATATCAGAAATATGTTTCACACAATGCTTCTGTGTAGTTTTTATTTGAAGATATTATTTTTCCCAATAGAGGCCTCTTAGCGCTCAGAATGTCCAATTGCAGTTTCTACAGAAAGAGTGTTTCAGAAAGGCTCAATCAAAAGTAAGGTTCAACTCTGTTAGTTGAATGCACAGAACAGAAAGAAGTTTCATACAATGCTTCTGTGTAGTTTATATTTGAACATATTCTTTTTTCCACTATTACCCACTTAGCGCTACGAATGTCCAGTTGCATTTTCTACAGACAGAGTGTTTCAAAACTGCTCAATCAAAAGTATGGTTTAACTCTGTTAGCTGAATGCTCAGATCAGAAAGAAGTTTCACAGAATGCTTCTGTGTAGTTTATATTTGAATATATTCCTTTTTCCACTACTACTCTCTTAGCGCTCCAAATGTCCAGTTGCATTTTCTACAGAAAGAGTGTTCAGATCTGCTCAATCAAAAGTATGGTTTAACTCTGTTAGCTGAATGCACAGATCAGAAAGAAGTTTCACAGAATGATTCTGTGTAGTTTATATTTGTAGACATTCCTTCTTCCACTATTACCCTCTTAGCGCTCAGAATCTCCACTTGCATTTTCTACAGAAAGAGTGTTTCAGAACGACTCAATCAAAACTAAGGTTCAACTCCTTTTGTTGAACAAACAGAACAGAAAGAAGTTTCACACAATTCTTCTGTGTAGTTTTTATTTGTAGATATTCTTTTTCCCAATATAGGCCTCTTAGCGCTCAGAATGTCCAATTGCAGTTTCTACAGAAAGAGTGTTTCAGAACGGCTCAATCAAAAGTAAGGTTCAACTCTGTTAGTAGAATGCACAGAACAGAAAGAAGTTTCATACAATGCTTCTGTGTAGTTTATATTTGAACATATTCTCTTTTCCACTATTACCCACTTAGCGCTACGAATGTCCAGTTGCATTTTCTACAGACAGAGTGTTTCAAAACTGCTCAATCAAAAGTATGGTTTAACTCTGTTAGCTGTATGCTCAGATCAGAAAGAAGTTTCACAGAATGCTTCTGTGTAGTTTATATTTGAATATATTCCTTTTTCCACTACTACGCTCTTAGCGCTCCAAATGTCCAGTTGCATTTTCAACAGAAAGAGTGTTCAGATCTGCTCAATCAAATGTATGGTTTAACTCTGTTAGCTGAATGCACAGATCAGAAAGAAGTTTCACTGAATGATTCTGTGTAGTTTATATTTGAAGACATTCCTTTTTCCACTATTACCCCCTTAGCGCTCCGAAGCTCCACTTGCATTTTCTACAAAAAGAGTGTTTCATAACTGCTCAATCAAAAATATGTTTTATCTCTGTTAACTGAATTTACAGATCAGAAATAAGTTTCACAGAATGCATCTGTGTAGTTTTTATTGGAAGACATTCTTTTTCCCAATGTAGGCCTCTTAGCGCTTAGCATGTCCAATTGCAGTTTCTACAGAAACAGTGTTTCAGAACGGCTCAATCAAAAGTAAGGTTCAACACTGTTAGTTGAATGCACAGAACAGAAAGAATTTTCACAGAATGCTACTGTGTAGTTTATATTTGAATATATTCCTTTTTCCACTATTACCCTCTTAGCGCTCCGAATGTCCACTTGCATTTTCTACAGAAAGAGTGTTCAGAACTGCGCAATCAAAAGTATGGTTTAACTCTGTTAGCTTAATGAACATATCAGAAATAAGTTTCACACAATGCTTCTGTGTAATTTTTATTTGAAGATATTATTTTTCCCAATAGAGGCCTCTTAGCGCTCAGAATGTCCAACTGCAGTTTCTACAGAAAGAGTGTTTCAGAAAGGCTCAATCAAAAGTAAGGTTCAACTCTGTTAGTTGAATGCACAGAACAGAAAGAAGTTTCATACAATGCTTCTGTGTAGTTTATATTTGAACATATTCTTTTTTCCACTATTACCCACTTAGCGCTACGAATGTCCAGTTGCATTTTCCACAGACAGAGTGTTTCAAAACTGCTCAATCAAAAGTATGGTTTAACACTGTTAGCTGAATGCTCAGTTCAGAAAGAAGTTTCACAGAATGCTTCTGTGTAGTTTATATTTGAATATATTCCTTTTTCCACTACTACTCTCTTAGCGCTCCAAATGTCCAGTTGCATTTTCTACAGAAAGAGTGTTCAGATCTGCTCAATCAAAAGTATGGTTTAACTCTGTTAGCTGAATGCACAGATCAGAAAGAAGTTTCACAGAATGATTCTGTGTAGTTTATATTTGGAGACATTCCTTTTTCCACTATTACCCTCTTAGCGCTCGGAATCTCCACTTGCATTTTCTACAGAAAGAGTGTTTCAGAACGGCTCAATCAAAACTAAGGTTCAACTCTTTTAGTTGAACAAACAGAACAGAAAGAAGTTTCACAAAATTCTTCTGTGTAGTTTTTATTTGTAGACATTCTTTTTCCCAATATAGGCCTCTTAGCGCTCAGAATGTCCAATTGCAGTTTCTACAGAAAGAGTGTTTCAGAACGGCTCTATCAAAAGTAAGGTTCAACTCTGTTAGTTGAATGCACAGAACAGAAAGAAGTTTCATACAATGCTTCTGTGTAGTTTATATTTGAACATATTCTTTTTTCCACTATTACCCACTTAGCGCTACGAATGTCCAGTTACATTTTCTACAGACAGAGTGTTTCAAAACTGCTCAATCAAAAGTATGGTTTAACTCTGTTAGCTGAATGCTCAGATCAGAAAGAAGTTTCACAGAATGCTTCTGTGTAGTTTATTTGAATATATTCCTTTTTCCACTACTACGCTCTTAGCGCTCCAAATGTCCAGTTGCATTTTCAACAGAGTGTTCAGATCTGCTCAATCAAAAGTATGGTTTAATTCTGTTAGCTGAATGCACAGATCAGAAAGAAGTTTCACCGAATGATTCTGTGTAGTTTATATTTGAAGACATTCCTTTTTAGACTATTACCCTCTTAGCGCTCCGAATCTCCACTTGCATTTTCTACAAAAAGAGTGTTTCATAACTGCTCAATCAAAAATATGTTTTATCTCTGTTAACTGAATTTACAGATCAGAAATAAGTTTCACAGAATGCATCTGTGTAGTTTTTATTTGAAGATATTCTTTTTCCCAATGTAGGCCTCTTAGCGCTTAGCATGTCCAATTGCAGTTTCTACAGAAAGAGAGTTTCAGAACGGCTCAATCAAAAGTAAGGTTCAACTCTGTTAGCTGAATGCACAAAACAGAAAGAGTTTTCACAGAATGCTACTGTGTAGTTTATATTTGAATATATTCCTTTTTCCACTATTACCCTCTTAGCGCTCCGAATGTCCACTTGCATTTTCTACAGAAAGAGTGTTCAGAACTGCGCAATCAAAAGTATGGTTTAACTCTGTTAGCTTAATGAACATATCAGAAATAAATTTCACACAATGCTTCTGTGTAGTTTTTATTTGAAGATATTATTTTTCCCAATATAGGCCTCCTAGCGCTCAGAATGTCCAATTGCAGTTTCTACAGAAAGAGTGTTTCAGAACGGCTCAATCAAAAGTAAGGTTCAACTCTGTTAGTTGAATGCACAGAACAGAAAGAAGTTTCATACAATGCTTCTGTGTAGTTTATATTTGAACATATTCTTTTTTCCACTATTACCCACTTAGCGCTACGAATGTCCAGTTGCATTTTCTACAGACAGAGTGTTTCAAAACTGCTCAATCAAAAGTATGGTTTAACTCTGTTAGCTGAATGCTCAGATCAGAAAGAAGTTTCACAGAATGCTTCTGTGTAGTTTATATTTGAATATATTCCTTTTTCCACTACTACTCTCTTAGCGCTCCAAATGTCCAGTTGCATTTTCTACAGAAAGAGTGTTCAGATCTGCTCAATCAAAAGTATGGTTTAACTCTGTTAGCTGAATGCACAGATCAGAAAGAAGTTTCACAGAATGATTCTGTGTAGTTTATAATTGTAGACATTCCTTCTTCCACTATTACCCTCTTAGCGCTCAGAATCTCCACTTGCATTTTCTACAGAAAGAGTGTTTCAGAACGACTCAATCAAAACTAAGGTTCAACTCCTTTTGTTGAACAAACAGAACAGAAAGAAGTTTCACACAATTCTTCTGTGTAGTTTTTATTTGTAGATATTCTTTTTCCCAATATAGGCCTCTTAGCGCTCAGAATGTCCAATTGCAGTTTCTACAGAAAGAGTGTTTCAGAACGGCTCAATCAAAAGTAAGGTTCAACTCTGTTAGTAGAATGCACAGAACAGAAAGAAGTTTCATACAATGCTTCTGTGTAGTTTATATTTGAACATATTCTCTTTTCCACTATTACCCACTTAGCGCTACGAATGTCCAGTTGCATTTTCTACAGACAGAGTGTTTCAAAACTGCTCAATCAAAAGTATGGTTTAACTCTGTTAGCTGTATGCTCAGATCAGAAAGAAGTTTCACAGAATGCTTCTGTGTAGTTTATATTTGAATATATTCCTTTTTCCACTACTACGCTCTTAGCGCTCCAAATGTCCAGTTGCATTTTCAACAGAAAGAGTGTTCAGATCTGCTCAATCAAATGTATGGTTTAACTCTGTTAGCTGAATGCACAGATCAGAAAGAAGTTTCACTGAATGATTCTGTGTAGTTTATATTTGAAGACATTCCTTTTTCCGCTATTACCCCCTTAGCGCTCCGAAGCTCCACTTGCATTTTCTACAAAAAGAGTGTTTCATAACTGCTCAATCAAAAATATGTTTTATCTCTGTTAACTGAATTTACAGATCAGAAATAAGTTTCACAGAATGCATCTGTGTAGTTTTTATTGGAAGACATTCTTTTTCCCAATGTAGGCCTCTTAGCGCTTAGCATGTCCAATTGCAGTTTCTACAGAAACAGTGTTTCAGAACGGCTCAATCAAAAGTAAGGTTCAACACTGTTAGTTGAATGCACAGAACAGAAAGTATTTTCACAGAATGCTACTGTGTAGTTTATATTTGAATATATTCCTTTTTCCACTATTACCCTCTTAGCGCTCCGAATGTCCACTTGCATTTTCTACAGAAAGAGTGTTCAGAACTGCGCAATCAAAATTATGGTTTTACTCTGTTAGCTTAATGAACATATCAGAAATAAGTTTCACACAATGCTTCTGTGTAATTTTTATTTGAAGATATTATTTTTCCCAATAGAGGCCTCTTAGCGCTCAGAATGTAAAACTGCAGTTTCTACAGAAAGAGTGTTTCAGAAAGGCTCAATCAAAAGTAAGGTTCAACTCTGTTAGTTGAATGCACAGAACAGAAAGAAGTTTCATACAATGCTTCTGTGTAGTTTATATTTGAACATATTCTTTTTTCCACTATTACCCACTTAGCGCTACGAATGTCCAGTTGCATTTTCCACAGACAGAGTGTTTCAAACTGCTCAATCAAAAGTATGGTTTAACACTGTTAGCTGAATGCTCAGTTCAAAAAGAAGTTTCACAGAATGCTTCTGTGTAGTTTATATTTGAATATATTCCTTTTTCCACTACTACTCTCTTAGCGCTCCAAATGTCCAGTTGCATTTTCTACAGAAAGAGTGTTCAGATCTGCTCAATCAAAAGTATGGTTTAACTCTGTTAGCTGAATGCACAGATCAGAAAGAAGTTTCACAGAATGATTCTGTGTAGTTTATATTTGGAGACATTCCTTTTTCCACTATTACCCTCTTAGCGCTCGGAATCTCCACTTGCATTTTCTACAGAAAGAGTGTTTCAGAACGGCTCAATCAAAACTAAGGTTCAACTCTTTTAGTTGAACAAACAGAACAGAAAGAAGTTTCACAAAATTCTTCTGTGTAGTTTTTATTTGTAGACATTCTTTTTCCCAATATAGGCCTCTTAGCGCTCAGAATGTCCAATTGCAGTTTCTAGAGAAAGAGTGTTTCAGAACGGCTCTATCAAAAGTAAGGTTCAACTCTGTTAGTTGAATGCACAGAACAGAAAGAAGTTTCATACAATGCTTCTGTGTAGTTTATATTTGAACATATTCTTTTTTCCACTATTACCCACTTAGCGCTACGAATGTCCAGTTACATTTTCTACAGACAGAGTGTTTCAAAACTGCTCAATCAAAAGTATGGTTTAACTCTGTTAGCTGAATGCTCAGATCAGAAAGAAGTTTCACAGAATGCTTCTGTGTAGTTTATTTGAATATATTCCTTTTTCCACTACTACGCTCTTAGCGCTCCAAATGTCCAGTTGCATTTTCAACAGAAAGAGTGTTCAGATCTGCTCAATCAAAAGTATGGTTTAATTCTGTTAGCTGAATGCACAGATCAGAAAGAAGTTTCACCGAATGATTCTGTGTAGTTTATATTTGAAGACATTCCTTTTTAGACTATTACCCTCTTAGCGCTCCGAATCTCCACTTGCATTTTCTACAAAAAGAGTGTTTCATAACTGCTCAATCAAAAATATGTTTTATCTCTGTTAACTGAATTTACAGATCAGAAATAAGTTTCACAGAATGCATCTGTGTAGTTTTTATTTGAAGATATTCTTTTTCCCAATGTAGGCCTCTTAGCGCTTAGCATGTCCAATTGCAGTTTCTACAGAAAGAGAGTTTCAGAACGGCTCAATCAAAAGTAAGGTTCAACTCTGTTAGCTGAATGCACAAAACAGAAAGAGTTTTCACAGAATGCTACTGTGTAGTTTATATTTGAATATATTCCTTTTTCCACTATTACCCTCTTAGCGCTCCGAATGTCCACTTGCATTTTCTACAGAAAGAGTGTTCAGAACTGCGCAATCAAAAGTATGGTTTAACTCTGTTAGCTTAATGAACATATCAGAAATATGTTTCACACAATGCTTCTGTGTAGTTTTTATTTGAAGATATTATTTTTCCCAATAGAGGCCTCTTAGCGCTCAGAATGTCCAATTGCAGTTTCTACAGAAAGAGTGTTTCAGAAAGGCTCAATCAAAAGTAAGGTTCAACTCTGTTAGTTGAATGCACAGAACAGAAAGAAGTTTCATACAATGCTTCTGTGTAGTTTATATTTGAACATATTCTTTTTTCCACTATTACCCACTTAGCGCTACGAATGTCCAGTTGCATTTTCTACAGACAGAGTGTTTCAAAACTGCTCAATCAAAAGTATGGTTTAACTCTGTTAGCTGAATGCTCAGATCAGAAAGAAGTTTCACAGAATGCTTCTGTGTAGTTTATATTTGAATATATTCCTTTTTCCACTACTACTCTCTTAGCGCTCCAAATGTCCAGTTGCATTTTCTACAGAAAGAGTGTTCAGATCTGCTCAATCAAAAGTATGGTTTAACTCTGTTAGCTGAATGCACAGATCAGAAAGAAGTTTCACAGAATGATTCTGTGTAGTTTATATTTGTAGACATTCCTTCTTCCACTATTACCCTCTTAGCGCTCCGAATCTCCACTTGCATTTTCTACAGAAAGAGTGTTTCAGAACGACTCAATCAAAACTAAGGTTCAACTCCTTTTGTTGAACAAACAGAACAGAAAGAAGTTTCACACAATTGTTCTGTGTAGTTTTTATTTGTAGATATTCTTTTTCCCAGTATAGGCCTCTTAGCGCTCAGAATGTCCAATTGCAGTTTCTACAGAAAGAGTGTTTCAGAACGGCTCAATCAAAAGTAAGGTTCAACTCTGTTAGTAGAATGCACAGAACAGAAAGAAGTTTCATACAATGCTTCTGTGTAGTTTATATTTGAACATATTCTCTTTTCCACTATTACCCACTTAACGCTACGAATGTCCAGTTGCATTTTCTACAGACAGAGTGTTTCAAAACTGCTCAATCAAAAGTATGGTTTAACTCTGTTAGCTGTATGCTCAGATCAGAAAGAAGTTTCACAGAATGCTTCTGTGTAGTTTATATTTGAATATATTCCTTTTTCCACTACTACGCTCTTAGTGCTCCAAATGTCCAGTTGCATTTTCAACAGAAAGAGTGTTCAGATATGCTCAATCAAATGTATGGTTTAACTCTGTTAGCTGAATGCACAGATCAGAAAGAAGTTTCACCGAATGATTCTGTGTAGTTTATATTTGAAGACATTCCTTTTTCAACTATTACCCCCTTAGCGCTCGGAAGCTCCACTTGCATTTTCTACAAAAAGAGTGTTTCATAACTGCTCAATCAAAAATATGTTTTATCTCTGTTAACTGAATTTACAGATCAGAAATAAGTTTCACAGAATGCATCTGTGTAGTTTTTATTGGAAGACATTGTTTTTCCCAATGTAGGCCTCTTAGCGCTTAGCATGTCCAATTGCAGTTTCTACAGAAACAGTGTTTCAGAAAGGCTCAATCAAAAGTAAGGTTCAACACTGTTAGTTGAATGCACAGAACAGAAAGAATTTTCACAGAATGCTACTGTGTAGTTTATATTTGAATATATTCCTTTTTCCACTATTACCCTCTTAGCGCTCCGAATGTCCACTTGCATTTTCTACAGAAAGAGTGTTCAGAACTGCGAAATCAAAAGTATGGTTTAACTCTGTTAGCTTAATGAACATATCAGAAATAAGTTTCACACAATGCTTCTGTGTAATTTTTATTTGAAGATATTATTTTTCCCAATAGAGGCCTCTTAGCGCTCAGAATGTCCAATTGCAGTTTCTACAGAAAGAGTGTTTCAGAAAGGCTCAATCAAATGTAAGGTTCAACTCTGTTAGTTGAATGCACAGAACAGAAAGAAGTTTCATACAATGCTTCTGTGTAGTTTATATTTGAACATATTCTTTTTTCCACTATTACCCACTTAGCGCTACGAATGTCCAGTTGCATTTTCCACAGACAGAGTGTTTCAAAACTGCTCAATCAAAAGTATGGTTTAACTCTGTTAGCTGAATGCTCAGTTCAGAAAGAAGTTTCACAGAATGCTTCTGTGTAGTTTATATTTGAATATATTCCTTTTTCCACTACTACTCTCTTAGCGCTCCAAATGTCCAGTTGCATTTTCTACAGAAAGAGTGTTCAGATCTGCTCAATCAAAAGTATGGTTTAACTCTGTTAGCTGAATGCACAGATCAGAAAGAAGTTTCACAGAATGATTCTGTGTAGTTTATATTTGGAGACATTCCTTTTTCCACTATTACCCTCTTAGCGCTCGGAATCTCCACTTGCATTTTCTACAGAAAGAGTGTTTCAGAACGGCTCAATCAAAACTAAGGTTCAAATCTTTTAGTTGAACAAACAGAACAGAAAGAAGTTTCACACAATTCTTCTGTGTAGTTTTTATTTGTAGACATTCTTTTTCCCAATATAGGCCTCTTAGCGCTCAGAATGTCCAATTGCAGTTTCTACAGAAAGAGTGTTTCAGAACGGCTCAATCAAAAGTAAGGTTCAACTCTGTTAGTTGAATGCACAGAACAGAAAGAAGTTTCATACAATGCTTCTGTGTAGTTTATATTTGAACATATTCTTTTTTCCACTATTACCCACTTAGCGCTACGAATGTCCAGTTGCATTTTCTACAGACAGAGTGTTTCAAAACTGCTCAATCAAAAGTATGGTTTAACTCTGTTAGCTGAATGCACAGATCAGAAAGAAGTTTCACTGAATGATTCTGTGTAGTTTATATTTGAAGACATTCCTTTTTCCACTATTACCCACTTAGCGCTCCGAAGCTCCACTTGCATTTTCTACAAAAAGAGTGTTTCATAACTGCTCAATCAAAAATATGTTTTATCTCTGTTAACTGAATTTACAGATCAGAAATAAGTTTCACAGAATGCATCTGTGTTGTTTTTATTGGAAGACATTATTTTTCCCAATGTAGGCCTCTTAGCGCTTAGCATGTCCAATTGCAGTTTCTACAGAAACAGTGTTTCAGAACGGCTCAATCAAAAGTAAGGTTCAACACTGTTAGTTGAATGCACAGAACAGAAAGAATATTCACAGAATGCTACTGTGTAGTTTATATTTGAATATATTCCTTTTTCCACTATTACCCTCTTAGCGCTCCGAATGTCCACTTGCATTTTCTACAGAAAGAGTGTTCAGAACTGCGCAATCAAAAGTATGGTTTAACTCTGTTAGCTTAATGAACATATCAGAAATAAGTTTCACACAATGCTTCTGTGTAATTTTTATTTGAAGATATTATTTTTCCCAATAGAGGCCTCTTAGCGCTCAGAATGTCCAACTGCAGTTTCTACAGAAAGAGTGTTTCAGAAAGGCTCAATCAAAAGTAAGGTTCAACTCTGTTAGTTGAATGCACAGAACAGAAAGATGTTTCATACAATGCTTCTGTGTAGTTTATATTTGAACATATTCTTTTTTCCACTATTACCCACTTAGCGCTACGAATGTCCAGTTGCATTTTCCACAGACAGAGTGTTTCAAAACTGCTCAATCAAAAGTATGGTTTAACTCTGTTAGCTGAATGCTCAGTTCAGAAAGAAGTTTCACAGAATGCTTCTGTGTAGTTTATATTTGAATATATTCCTTTTTCCACTACTACTCTCTTAGCGCTCCAAATGTCCAGTTGCATTTTCTACAGAAAGAGTATTCAGATCTGCTCAATCAAAAGTATGGTTTAACTCTGTTAGCTGAATGCACAGATCAGAAAGAAGTTTCACAGAATGATTCTGTGTAGTTTATATTTGGAGACATTCCTTTTTCCACTATTACCCTCTTAGCGCTCGGAATCTCCACTTGCATTTTCTACAGAAAGAGTGTTTCAGAACGGCTCAATCAAAACTAAGGTTCAACTCTTTTAGTTGAACAAACAGAACAGAAAGAAGTTTCACACAATTCTTCTGTGTAGTTTTTATTTGTAGACATTCTTTTTCCCAATATAGGCCTCTTAGCGCTCAGAATGTCCAATTGCAGTTTCTACAGAAAGAGTGTTTCAGAAAGGCTCAATCAAATGTAAGGTTCAACTCTGTTAGTTGAATGCACAGAACAGAAAGAAGTTTCATACAATGCTTCTGTGTAGTTTATATTTGAACATATTCTTTTTTCCACTATTACCCACTTAGCGCTACGAATGTCCAGTTGCATTTTCCACAGACAGAGTGTTTCAAAACTGCTCAATCAAAAGTATGGTTTAACTCTGTTAGCTGAATGCTCAGTTCAGAAAGAAGTTTCACAGAATGCTTCTGTGTAGTTTATATTTGAATATATTCCTTTTTCCACTACTACTCTCTTAGCGCTCCAAATGTCCAGTTGCATTTTCTACAGAAAGAGTGTTCAGATCTGCTCAATCAAAAGTATGGTTTAACTCTGTTAGCTGAATGCACAGATCAGAAAGAAGTTTCACAGAATGATTCTGTGTAGTTTATATTTGGAGACATTCCTTTTTCCACTATTACCCTCTTAGCGCTCGGAATCTCCACTTGCATTTTCTACAGAAAGAGTGTTTCAGAACGGCTCAATCAAAACTAAGGTTCAAATCTTTTAGTTGAACAAACAGAACAGAAAGAAGTTTCACACAATTCTTCTGTGTAGTTTTTATTTGTAGACATTCTTTTTCCCAATATAGGCCTCTTAGCGCTCAGAATGTCCAATTGCAGTTTCTACAGAAAGAGTGTTTCAGAACGGCTCAATCAAAAGTAAGGTTCAACTCTGTTAGTTGAATGCACAGAACAGAAAGAAGTTTCATACAATGCTTCTGTGTAGTTTATATTTGAACATATTCTTTTTTCCACTATTACCCACTTAGCGCTACGAATGTCCAGTTGCATTTTCTACAGACAGAGTGTTTCAAAACTGCTCAATCAAAAGTATGGTTTAACTCTGTTAGCTGAATGCACAGATCAGAAAGAAGTTTCACTGAATGATTCTGTGTAGTTTATATTTGAAGACATTCCTTTTTCCACTATTACCCCCTTAGCGCTCCGAAGCTCCACTTGCATTTTCTACAAAAAGAGTGTTTCATAACTGCTCAATCAAAAATATGTTTTATCTCTGTTAACTGAATTTACAGATCAGAAATAAGTTTCACAGAATGCATCTGTGTTGTTTTTATTGGAAGACATTATTTTTCCCAATGTAGGCCTCTTAGCGCTTAGCATGTCCAATTGCAGTTTCTACAGAAACAGTGTTTCAGAACGGCTCAATCAAAAGTAAGGTTCAACACTGTTAGTTGAATGCACAGAACAGAAAGAATATTCACAGAATGCTACTGTGTAGTTTATATTTGAATATATTCCTTTTTCCACTATTACCCTCTTAGCGCTCCGAATGTCCACTTGCATTTTCTACAGAAAGAGTGTTCAGAACTGCGCAATCAAAAGTATGGTTTAACTCTGTTAGCTTAATGAACATATCAGAAATAAGTTTCACACAATGCTTCTGTGTAATTTTTATTTGAAGATATTATTTTTCCCAATAGAGGCCTCTTAGCGCTCAGAATGTCCAACTGCAGTTTCTACAGAAAGAGTGTTTCAGAAAGGCTCAATCAAAAGTAAGGTTCAACTCTGTTAGTTGAATGCACAGAACAGAAAGATGTTTCATACAATGCTTCTGTGTAGTTTATATTTGAACATATTCTTTTTTCCACTATTACCCACTTAGCGCTACGAATGTCCAGTTGCATTTTCCACAGACAGAGTGTTTCAAAACTGCTCAATCAAAAGTATGGTTTAACTCTGTTAGCTGAATGCTCAGTTCAGAAAGAAGTTTCACAGAATGCTTCTGTGTAGTTTATATTTGAATATATTCCTTTTTCCACTACTACTCTCTTAGCGCTCCAAATGTCCAGTTGCATTTTCTACAGAAAGAGTATTCAGATCTGCTCAATCAAAAGTATGGTTTAACTCTGTTAGCTGAATGCACAGATCAGAAAGAAGTTTCACAGAATGATTCTGTGTAGTTTATATTTGGAGACATTCCTTTTTCCACTATTACCCTCTTAGCGCTCGGAATCTCCACTTGCATTTTCTACAGAAAGAGTGTTTCAGAACGGCTCAATCAAAACTAAGGTTCAACTCTTTTAGTTGAACAAACAGAACAGAAAGAAGTTTCACACAATTCTTCTGTGTAGTTTTTATTTGTAGACATTCTTTTTCCCAATATAGGCCTCTTAGCGCTCAGAATGTCCAATTGCAGTTTCTACAGAAAGAGTGTTTCAGAAAGGCTCAATCAAATGTAAGGTTCAACTCTGTTAGTTGAATGCACAGAACAGAAAGAAGTTTCATACAATGCTTCTGTGTAGTTTATATTTGAACATATTCTTTTTTCCACTATTACCCACTTAGCGCTACGAATGTCCAGTTGCATTTTCCACAGACAGAGTGTTTCAAAACTGCTCAATCAAAAGTATGGTTTAACTCTGTTAGCTGAATGCTCAGTTCAGAAAGAAGTTTCACAGAATGCTTCTGTGTAGTTTATATTTGAATATATTCCTTTTTCCACTACTACTCTCTTAGCGCTCCAAATGTCCAGTTGCATTTTCTACAGAAAGAGTGTTCAGATCTGCTCAATCAAAAGTATGGTTTAACTCTGTTAGCTGAATGCACAGATCAGAAAGAAGTTTCACAGAATGATTCTGTGTAGTTTATATTTGGAGACATTCCTTTTTCCACTATTACCCTCTTAGCGCTCGGAATCTCCACTTGCATTTTCTACAGAAAGAGTGTTTCAGAACGGCTCAATCAAAACTAAGGTTCAAATCTTTTAGTTGAACAAACAGAACAGAAAGAAGTTTCACACAATTCTTCTGTGTAGTTTTTATTTGTAGACATTCTTTTTCCCAATATAGGCCTCTTAGCGCTCAGAATGTCCAATTGCAGTTTCTACAGAAAGAGTGTTTCAGAACGGCTCAATCAAAAGTAAGGTTCAACTCTGTTAGTTGAATGCACAGAACAGAAAGAAGTTTCATACAATGCTTCTGTGTAGTTTATATTTGAACATATTCTTTTTTCCACTATTACCCACTTAGCGCTACGAATGTCCAGTTGCATTTTCTACAGACAGAGTGTTTCAAAACTGCTCAATCAAAAGTATGGTTTAACTCTGTTAGCTGAATGCACAGATCAGAAAGAAGTTTCACTGAATGATTCTGTGTAGTTTATATTTGAAGACATTCCTTTTTCCACTATTACCCCCTTAGCGCTCCGAAGCTCCACTTGCATTTTCTACAAAAAGAGTGTTTCATAACTGCTCAATCAAAAATATGTTTTATCTCTGTTAACTGAATTTACAGATCAGAAATAAGTTTCACAGAATGCATCTGTGTTGTTTTTATTGGAAGACATTATTTTTCCCAATGTAGGCCTCTTAGCGCTTAGCATGTCCAATTGCAGTTTCTACAGAAACAGTGTTTCAGAACGGCTCAATCAAAAGTAAGGTTCAACACTGTTAGTTGAATGCACAGAACAGAAAGAATATTCACAGAATGCTACTGTGTAGTTTATATTTGAATATATTCCTTTTTCCACTATTACCCTCTTAGCGCTCCGAATGTCCACTTGCATTTTCTACAGAAAGAGTGTTCAGAACTGCGCAATCAAAAGTATGGTTTAACTCTGTTAGCTTAATGAACATATCAGAAATAAGTTTCACACAATGCTTCTGTGTAATTTTTATTTGAAGATATTATTTTTCCCAATAGAGGCCTCTTAGCGCTCAGAATGTCCAACTGCAGTTTCTACAGAAAGAGTGTTTCAGAAAGGCTCAATCAAAAGTAAGGTTCAACTCTGTTAGTTGAATGCACAGAACAGAAAGATGTTTCATACAATGCTTCTGTGTAGTTTATATTTGAACATATTCTTTTTTCCACTATTACCCACTTAGCGCTACGAATGTCCAGTTGCATTTTCCACAGACAGAGTGTTTCAAAACTGCTCAATCAAAAGTATGGTTTAACTCTGTTAGCTGAATGCTCAGTTCAGAAAGAAGTTTCACAGAATGCTTCTGTGTAGTTTATATTTGAATATATTCCTTTTTCCACTACTACTCTCTTAGCGCTCCAAATGTCCAGTTGCATTTTCTACAGAAAGAGTATTCAGATCTGCTCAATCAAAAGTATGGTTTAACTCTGTTAGCTGAATGCACAGATCAGAAAGAAGTTTCACAGAATGATTCTGTGTAGTTTATATTTGGAGACATTCCTTTTTCCACTATTACCCTCTTAGCGCTCGGAATCTCCACTTGCATTTTCTACAGAAAGAGTGTTTCAGAACGGCTCAATCAAAACTAAGGTTCAACTCTTTTAGTTGAACAAACAGAACAGAAAGAAGTTTCACACAATTCTTCTGTGTAGTTTTTATTTGTAGACATTCTTTTTCCCAATATAGGCCTCTTAGCGCTCAGAATGTCCAATTGCAGTTTCTACAGAAAGAGTGTTTCAGAAAGGCTCAATCAAATGTAAGGTTCAACTCTGTTAGTTGAATGCACAGAACAGAAAGAAGTTTCATACAATGCTTCTGTGTAGTTTATATTTGAACATATTCTTTTTTCCACTATTACCCACTTAGCGCTACGAATGTCCAGTTGCATTTTCCACAGACAGAGTGTTTCAAAACTGCTCAATCAAAAGTATGGTTTAACTCTGTTAGCTGAATGCTCAGTTCAGAAAGAAGTTTCACAGAATGCTTCTGTGTAGTTTATATTTGAATATATTCCTTTTTCCACTACTACTCTCTTAGCGCTCCAAATGTCCAGTTGCATTTTCTACAGAAAGAGTGTTCAGATCTGCTCAATCAAAAGTATGGTTTAACTCTGTTAGCTGAATGCACAGATCAGAAAGAAGTTTCACAGAATGATTCTGTGTAGTTTATATTTGGAGACATTCCTTTTTCCACTATTACCCTCTTAGCGCTCGGAATCTCCACTTGCATTTTCTACAGAAAGAGTGTTTCAGAACGGCTCAATCAAAACTAAGGTTCAAATCTTTTAGTTGAACAAACAGAACAGAAAGAAGTTTCACACAATTCTTCTGTGTAGTTTTTATTTGTAGACATTCTTTTTCCCAATATAGGCCTCTTAGCGCTCAGAATGTCCAATTGCAGTTTCTACAGAAAGAGTGTTTCAGAACGGCTCAATCAAAAGTAAGGTTCAACTCTGTTAGTTGAATGCACAGAACAGAAAGAAGTTTCATACAATGCTTCTGTGTAGTTTATATTTGAACATATTCTTTTTTCCACTATTACCCACTTAGCGCTACGAATGTCCAGTTGCATTTTCTACAGACAGAGTGTTTCAAAACTGCTCAATCAAAAGTATGGTTTAACTCTGTTAGCTGAATGCACAGATCAGAAAGAAGTTTCACTGAATGATTCTGTGTAGTTTATATTTGAAGACATTCCTTTTTCCACTATTACCCCCTTAGCGCTCCGAAGCTCCACTTGCATTTTCTACAAAAAGAGTGTTTCATAACTGCTCAATCAAAAATATGTTTTATCTCTGTTAACTGAATTTACAGATCAGAAATAAGTTTCACAGAATGCATCTGTGTTGTTTTTATTGGAAGACATTATTTTTCCCAATGTAGGCCTCTTAGCGCTTAGCATGTCCAATTGCAGTTTCTACAGAAACAGTGTTTCAGAACGGCTCAATCAAAAGTAAGGTTCAACACTGTTAGTTGAATGCACAGAACAGAAAGAATATTCACAGAATGCTACTGTGTAGTTTATATTTGAATATATTCCTTTTTCCACTATTACCCTCTTAGCGCTCCGAATGTCCACTTGCATTTTCTACAGAAAGAGTGTTCAGAACTGCGCAATCAAAAGTATGGTTTAACTCTGTTAGCTTAATGAACATATCAGAAATAAGTTTCACACAATGCTTCTGTGTAATTTTTATTTGAAGATATTATTTTTCCCAATAGAGGCCTCTTAGCGCTCAGAATGTCCAACTGCAGTTTCTACAGAAAGAGTGTTTCAGAAAGGCTCAATCAAAAGTAAGGTTCAACTCTGTTAGTTGAATGCACAGAACAGAAAGATGTTTCATACAATGCTTCTGTGTAGTTTATATTTGAACATATTCTTTTTTCCACTATTACCCACTTAGCGCTACGAATGTCCAGTTGCATTTTCCACAGACAGAGTGTTTCAAAACTGCTCAATCAAAAGTATGGTTTAACTCTGTTAGCTGAATGCTCAGTTCAGAAAGAAGTTTCACAGAATGCTTCTGTGTAGTTTATATTTGAATATATTCCTTTTTCCACTACTACTCTCTTAGCGCTCCAAATGTCCAGTTGCATTTTCTACAGAAAGAGTATTCAGATCTGCTCAATCAAAAGTATGGTTTAACTCTGTTAGCTGAATGCACAGATCAGAAAGAAGTTTCACAGAATGATTCTGTGTAGTTTATATTTGGAGACATTCCTTTTTCCACTATTACCCTCTTAGCGCTCGGAATCTCCACTTGCATTTTCTACAGAAAGAGTGTTTCAGAACGGCTCAATCAAAACTAAGGTTCAACTCTTTTAGTTGAACAAACAGAACAGAAAGAAGTTTCACACAATTCTTCTGTGTAGTTTTTATTTGTAGACATTCTTTTTCCCAATATAGGCCTCTTAGCGCTCAGAATGTCCAATTGCAGTTTCTACAGAAAGAGTGTTTCAGAAAGGCTCAATCAAATGTAAGGTTCAACTCTGTTAGTTGAATGCACAGAACAGAAAGAAGTTTCATACAATGCTTCTGTGTAGTTTATATTTGAACATATTCTTTTTTCCACTATTACCCACTTAGCGCTACGAATGTCCAGTTGCATTTTCCACAGACAGAGTGTTTCAAAACTGCTCAATCAAAAGTATGGTTTAACTCTGTTAGCTGAATGCTCAGTTCAGAAAGAAGTTTCACAGAATGCTTCTGTGTAGTTTATATTTGAATATATTCCTTTTTCCACTACTACTCTCTTAGCGCTCCAAATGTCCAGTTGCATTTTCTACAGAAAGAGTGTTCAGATCTGCTCAATCAAAAGTATGGTTTAACTCTGTTAGCTGAATGCACAGATCAGAAAGAAGTTTCACAGAATGATTCTGTGTAGTTTATATTTGGAGACATTCCTTTTTCCACTATTACCCTCTTAGCGCTCGGAATCTCCACTTGCATTTTCTACAGAAAGAGTGTTTCAGAACGGCTCAATCAAAACTAAGGTTCAAATCTTTTAGTTGAACAAACAGAACAGAAAGAAGTTTCACACAATTCTTCTGTGTAGTTTTTATTTGTAGACATTCTTTTTCCCAATATAGGCCTCTTAGCGCTCAGAATGTCCAATTGCAGTTTCTACAGAAAGAGTGTTTCAGAACGGCTCAATCAAAAGTAAGGTTCAACTCTGTTAGTTGAATGCACAGAACAGAAAGAAGTTTCATACAATGCTTCTGTGTAGTTTATATTTGAACATATTCTTTTTTCCACTATTACCCACTTAGCGCTACGAATGTCCAGTTGCATTTTCTACAGACAGAGTGTTTCAAAACTGCTCAATCAAAAGTATGGTTTAACTCTGTTAGCTGAATGCACAGATCAGAAAGAAGTTTCACTGAATGATTCTGTGTAGTTTATATTTGAAGACATTCCTTTTTCCACTATTACCCCCTTAGCGCTCCGAAGCTCCACTTGCATTTTCTACAAAAAGAGTGTTTCATAACTGCTCAATCAAAAATATGTTTTATCTCTGTTAACTGAATTTACAGATCAGAAATAAGTTTCACAGAATGCATCTGTGTTGTTTTTATTGGAAGACATTATTTTTCCCAATGTAGGCCTCTTAGCGCTTAGCATGTCCAATTGCAGTTTCTACAGAAACAGTGTTTCAGAACGGCTCAATCAAAAGTAAGGTTCAACACTGTTAGTTGAATGCACAGAACAGAAAGAATATTCACAGAATGCTACTGTGTAGTTTATATTTGAATATATTCCTTTTTCCACTATTACCCTCTTAGCGCTCCGAATGTCCACTTGCATTTTCTACAGAAAGAGTGTTCAGAACTGCGCAATCAAAAGTATGGTTTAACTCTGTTAGCTTAATGAACATATCAGAAATAAGTTTCACACAATGCTTCTGTGTAATTTTTATTTGAAGATATTATTTTTCCCAATAGAGGCCTCTTAGCGCTCAGAATGTCCAACTGCAGTTTCTACAGAAAGAGTGTTTCAGAAAGGCTCAATCAAAAGTAAGGTTCAACTCTGTTAGTTGAATGCACAGAACAGAAAGATGTTTCATACAATGCTTCTGTGTAGTTTATATTTGAACATATTCTTTTTTCCACTATTACCCACTTAGCGCTACGAATGTCCAGTTGCATTTTCCACAGACAGAGTGTTTCAAAACTGCTCAATCAAAAGTATGGTTTAACTCTGTTAGCTGAATGCTCAGTTCAGAAAGAAGTTTCACAGAATGCTTCTGTGTAGTTTATATTTGAATATATTCCTTTTTCCACTACTACTCTCTTAGCGCTCCAAATGTCCAGTTGCATTTTCTACAGAAAGAGTATTCAGATCTGCTCAATCAAAAGTATGGTTTAACTCTGTTAGCTGAATGCACAGATCAGAAAGAAGTTTCACAGAATGATTCTGTGTAGTTTATATTTGGAGACATTCCTTTTTCCACTATTACCCTCTTAGCGCTCGGAATCTCCACTTGCATTTTCTACAGAAAGAGTGTTTCAGAACGGCTCAATCAAAACTAAGGTTCAACTCTTTTAGTTGAACAAACAGAACAGAAAGAAGTTTCACACAATTCTTCTGTGTAGTTTTTATTTGTAGACATTCTTTTTCCCAATATAGGCCTCTTAGCGCTCAGAATGTCCAATTGCAGTTTCTACAGAAAGAGTGTTTCAGAAAGGCTCAATCAAATGTAAGGTTCAACTCTGTTAGTTGAATGCACAGAACAGAAAGAAGTTTCATACAATGCTTCTGTGTAGTTTATATTTGAACATATTCTTTTTTCCACTATTACCCACTTAGCGCTACGAATGTCCAGTTGCATTTTCCACAGACAGAGTGTTTCAAAACTGCTCAATCAAAAGTATGGTTTAACTCTGTTAGCTGAATGCTCAGTTCAGAAAGAAGTTTCACAGAATGCTTCTGTGTAGTTTATATTTGAATATATTCCTTTTTCCACTACTACTCTCTTAGCGCTCCAAATGTCCAGTTGCATTTTCTACAGAAAGAGTGTTCAGATCTGCTCAATCAAAAGTATGGTTTAACTCTGTTAGCTGAATGCACAGATCAGAAAGAAGTTTCACAGAATGATTCTGTGTAGTTTATATTTGGAGACATTCCTTTTTCCACTATTACCCTCTTAGCGCTCGGAATCTCCACTTGCATTTTCTACAGAAAGAGTGTTTCAGAACGGCTCAATCAAAACTAAGGTTCAAATCTTTTAGTTGAACAAACAGAACAGAAAGAAGTTTCACACAATTCTTCTGTGTAGTTTTTATTTGTAGACATTCTTTTTCCCAATATAGGCCTCTTAGCGCTCAGAATGTCCAATTGCAGTTTCTACAGAAAGAGTGTTTCAGAACGGCTCAATCAAAAGTAAGGTTCAACTCTGTTAGTTGAATGCACAGAACAGAAAGAAGTTTCATACAATGCTTCTGTGTAGTTTATATTTGAACATATTCTTTTTTCCACTATTACCCACTTAGCGCTACGAATGTCCAGTTGCATTTTCTACAGACAGAGTGTTTCAAAACTGCTCAATCAAAAGTATGGTTTAACTCTGTTAGCTGAATGCACAGATCAGAAAGAAGTTTCACTGAATGATTCTGTGTAGTTTATATTTGAAGACATTCCTTTTTCCACTATTACCCCCTTAGCGCTCCGAAGCTCCACTTGCATTTTCTACAAAAAGAGTGTTTCATAACTGCTCAATCAAAAATATGTTTTATCTCTGTTAACTGAATTTACAGATCAGAAATAAGTTTCACAGAATGCATCTGTGTTGTTTTTATTGGAAGACATTATTTTTCCCAATGTAGGCCTCTTAGCGCTTAGCATGTCCAATTGCAGTTTCTACAGAAACAGTGTTTCAGAACGGCTCAATCAAAAGTAAGGTTCAACACTGTTAGTTGAATGCACAGAACAGAAAGAATATTCACAGAATGCTACTGTGTAGTTTATATTTGAATATATTCCTTTTTCCACTATTACCCTCTTAGCGCTCCGAATGTCCACTTGCATTTTCTACAGAAAGAGTGTTCAGAACTGCGCAATCAAAAGTATGGTTTAACTCTGTTAGCTTAATGAACATATCAGAAATAAGTTTCACACAATGCTTCTGTGTAATTTTTATTTGAAGATATTATTTTTCCCAATAGAGGCCTCTTAGCGCTCAGAATGTCCAACTGCAGTTTCTACAGAAAGAGTGTTTCAGAAAGGCTCAATCAAAAGTAAGGTTCAACTCTGTTAGTTGAATGCACAGAACAGAAAGATGTTTCATACAATGCTTCTGTGTAGTTTATATTTGAACATATTCTTTTTTCCACTATTACCCACTTAGCGCTACGAATGTCCAGTTGCATTTTCCACAGACAGAGTGTTTCAAAACTGCTCAATCAAAAGTATGGTTTAACTCTGTTAGCTGAATGCTCAGTTCAGAAAGAAGTTTCACAGAATGCTTCTGTGTAGTTTATATTTGAATATATTCCTTTTTCCACTACTACTCTCTTAGCGCTCCAAATGTCCAGTTGCATTTTCTACAGAAAGAGTATTCAGATCTGCTCAATCAAAAGTATGGTTTAACTCTGTTAGCTGAATGCACAGATCAGAAAGAAGTTTCACAGAATGATTCTGTGTAGTTTATATTTGGAGACATTCCTTTTTCCACTATTACCCTCTTAGCGCTCGGAATCTCCACTTGCATTTTCTACAGAAAGAGTGTTTCAGAACGGCTCAATCAAAACTAAGGTTCAACTCTTTTAGTTGAACAAACAGAACAGAAAGAAGTTTCACACAATTCTTCTGTGTAGTTTTTATTTGTAGACATTCTTTTTCCCAATATAGGCCTCTTAGCGCTCAGAATGTCCAATTGCAGTTTCTACAGAAAGAGTGTTTCAGAAAGGCTCAATCAAATGTAAGGTTCAACTCTGTTAGTTGAATGCACAGAACAGAAAGAAGTTTCATACAATGCTTCTGTGTAGTTTATATTTGAACATATTCTTTTTTCCACTATTACCCACTTAGCGCTACGAATGTCCAGTTGCATTTTCCACAGACAGAGTGTTTCAAAACTGCTCAATCAAAAGTATGGTTTAACTCTGTTAGCTGAATGCTCAGTTCAGAAAGAAGTTTCACAGAATGCTTCTGTGTAGTTTATATTTGAATATATTCCTTTTTCCACTACTACTCTCTTAGCGCTCCAAATGTCCAGTTGCATTTTCTACAGAAAGAGTGTTCAGATCTGCTCAATCAAAAGTATGGTTTAACTCTGTTAGCTGAATGCACAGATCAGAAAGAAGTTTCACAGAATGATTCTGTGTAGTTTATATTTGGAGACATTCCTTTTTCCACTATTACCCTCTTAGCGCTCGGAATCTCCACTTGCATTTTCTACAGAAAGAGTGTTTCAGAACGGCTCAATCAAAACTAAGGTTCAAATCTTTTAGTTGAACAAACAGAACAGAAAGAAGTTTCACACAATTCTTCTGTGTAGTTTTTATTTGTAGACATTCTTTTTCCCAATATAGGCCTCTTAGCGCTCAGAATGTCCAATTGCAGTTTCTACAGAAAGAGTGTTTCAGAACGGCTCAATCAAAAGTAAGGTTCAACTCTGTTAGTTGAATGCACAGAACAGAAAGAAGTTTCATACAATGCTTCTGTGTAGTTTATATTTGAACATATTCTTTTTTCCACTATTACCCACTTAGCGCTACGAATGTCCAGTTGCATTTTCTACAGACAGAGTGTTTCAAAACTGCTCAATCAAAAGTATGGTTTAACTCTGTTAGCTGAATGCACAGATCAGAAAGAAGTTTCACTGAATGATTCTGTGTAGTTTATATTTGAAGACATTCCTTTTTCCACTATTACCCCCTTAGCGCTCCGAAGCTCCACTTGCATTTTCTACAAAAAGAGTGTTTCATAACTGCTCAATCAAAAATATGTTTTATCTCTGTTAACTGAATTTACAGATCAGAAATAAGTTTCACAGAATGCATCTGTGTTGTTTTTATTGGAAGACATTATTTTTCCCAATGTAGGCCTCTTAGCGCTTAGCATGTCCAATTGCAGTTTCTACAGAAACAGTGTTTCAGAACGGCTCAATCAAAAGTAAGGTTCAACACTGTTAGTTGAATGCACAGAACAGAAAGAATATTCACAGAATGCTACTGTGTAGTTTATATTTGAATATATTCCTTTTTCCACTATTACCCTCTTAGCGCTCCGAATGTCCACTTGCATTTTCTACAGAAAGAGTGTTCAGAACTGCGCAATCAAAAGTATGGTTTAACTCTGTTAGCTTAATGAACATATCAGAAATAAGTTTCACACAATGCTTCTGTGTAATTTTTATTTGAAGATATTATTTTTCCCAATAGAGGCCTCTTAGCGCTCAGAATGTCCAACTGCAGTTTCTACAGAAAGAGTGTTTCAGAAAGGCTCAATCAAAAGTAAGGTTCAACTCTGTTAGTTGAATGCACAGAACAGAAAGATGTTTCATACAATGCTTCTGTGTAGTTTATATTTGAACATATTCTTTTTTCCACTATTACCCACTTAGCGCTACGAATGTCCAGTTGCATTTTCCACAGACAGAGTGTTTCAAAACTGCTCAATCAAAAGTATGGTTTAACTCTGTTAGCTGAATGCTCAGTTCAGAAAGAAGTTTCACAGAATGCTTCTGTGTAGTTTATATTTGAATATATTCCTTTTTCCACTACTACTCTCTTAGCGCTCCAAATGTCCAGTTGCATTTTCTACAGAAAGAGTATTCAGATCTGCTCAATCAAAAGTATGGTTTAACTCTGTTAGCTGAATGCACAGATCAGAAAGAAGTTTCACAGAATGATTCTGTGTAGTTTATATTTGGAGACATTCCTTTTTCCACTATTACCCTCTTAGCGCTCGGAATCTCCACTTGCATTTTCTACAGAAAGAGTGTTTCAGAACGGCTCAATCAAAACTAAGGTTCAACTCTTTTAGTTGAACAAACAGAACAGAAAGAAGTTTCACACAATTCTTCTGTGTAGTTTTTATTTGTAGACATTCTTTTTCCCAATATAGGCCTCTTAGCGCTCAGAATGTCCAATTGCAGTTTCTACAGAAAGAGTGTTTCAGAAAGGCTCAATCAAATGTAAGGTTCAACTCTGTTAGTTGAATGCACAGAACAGAAAGAAGTTTCATACAATGCTTCTGTGTAGTTTATATTTGAACATATTCTTTTTTCCACTATTACCCACTTAGCGCTACGAATGTCCAGTTGCATTTTCCACAGACAGAGTGTTTCAAAACTGCTCAATCAAAAGTATGGTTTAACTCTGTTAGCTGAATGCTCAGTTCAGAAAGAAGTTTCACAGAATGCTTCTGTGTAGTTTATATTTGAATATATTCCTTTTTCCACTACTACTCTCTTAGCGCTCCAAATGTCCAGTTGCATTTTCTACAGAAAGAGTGTTCAGATCTGCTCAATCAAAAGTATGGTTTAACTCTGTTAGCTGAATGCACAGATCAGAAAGAAGTTTCACAGAATGATTCTGTGTAGTTTATATTTGGAGACATTCCTTTTTCCACTATTACCCTCTTAGCGCTCGGAATCTCCACTTGCATTTTCTACAGAAAGAGTGTTTCAGAACGGCTCAATCAAAACTAAGGTTCAAATCTTTTAGTTGAACAAACAGAACAGAAAGAAGTTTCACACAATTCTTCTGTGTAGTTTTTATTTGTAGACATTCTTTTTCCCAATATAGGCCTCTTAGCGCTCAGAATGTCCAATTGCAGTTTCTACAGAAAGAGTGTTTCAGAACGGCTCAATCAAAAGTAAGGTTCAACTCTGTTAGTTGAATGCACAGAACAGAAAGAAGTTTCATACAATGCTTCTGTGTAGTTTATATTTGAACATATTCTTTTTTCCACTATTACCCACTTAGCGCTACGAATGTCCAGTTGCATTTTCTACAGACAGAGTGTTTCAAAACTGCTCAATCAAAAGTATGGTTTAACTCTGTTAGCTGAATGCACAGATCAGAAAGAAGTTTCACTGAATGATTCTGTGTAGTTTATATTTGAAGACATTCCTTTTTCCACTATTACCCCCTTAGCGCTCCGAAGCTCCACTTGCATTTTCTACAAAAAGAGTGTTTCATAACTGCTCAATCAAAAATATGTTTTATCTCTGTTAACTGAATTTACAGATCAGAAATAAGTTTCACAGAATGCATCTGTGTTGTTTTTATTGGAAGACATTATTTTTCCCAATGTAGGCCTCTTAGCGCTTAGCATGTCCAATTGCAGTTTCTACAGAAACAGTGTTTCAGAACGGCTCAATCAAAAGTAAGGTTCAACACTGTTAGTTGAATGCACAGAACAGAAAGAATATTCACAGAATGCTACTGTGTAGTTTATATTTGAATATATTCCTTTTTCCACTATTACCCTCTTAGCGCTCCGAATGTCCACTTGCATTTTCTACAGAAAGAGTGTTCAGAACTGCGCAATCAAAAGTATGGTTTAACTCTGTTAGCTTAATGAACATATCAGAAATAAGTTTCACACAATGCTTCTGTGTAATTTTTATTTGAAGATATTATTTTTCCCAATAGAGGCCTCTTAGCGCTCAGAATGTCCAACTGCAGTTTCTACAGAAAGAGTGTTTCAGAAAGGCTCAATCAAAAGTAAGGTTCAACTCTGTTAGTTGAATGCACAGAACAGAAAGATGTTTCATACAATGCTTCTGTGTAGTTTATATTTGAACATATTCTTTTTTCCACTATTACCCACTTAGCGCTACGAATGTCCAGTTGCATTTTCCACAGACAGAGTGTTTCAAAACTGCTCAATCAAAAGTATGGTTTAACTCTGTTAGCTGAATGCTCAGTTCAGAAAGAAGTTTCACAGAATGCTTCTGTGTAGTTTATATTTGAATATATTCCTTTTTCCACTACTACTCTCTTAGCGCTCCAAATGTCCAGTTGCATTTTCTACAGAAAGAGTATTCAGATCTGCTCAATCAAAAGTATGGTTTAACTCTGTTAGCTGAATGCACAGATCAGAAAGAAGTTTCACAGAATGATTCTGTGTAGTTTATATTTGGAGACATTCCTTTTTCCACTATTACCCTCTTAGCGCTCGGAATCTCCACTTGCATTTTCTACAGAAAGAGTGTTTCAGAACGGCTCAATCAAAACTAAGGTTCAACTCTTTTAGTTGAACAAACAGAACAGAAAGAAGTTTCACACAATTCTTCTGTGTAGTTTTTATTTGTAGACATTCTTTTTCCCAATATAGGCCTCTTAGCGCTCAGAATGTCCAATTGCAGTTTCTACAGAAAGAGTGTTTCAGAAAGGCTCAATCAAATGTAAGGTTCAACTCTGTTAGTTGAATGCACAGAACAGAAAGAAGTTTCATACAATGCTTCTGTGTAGTTTATATTTGAACATATTCTTTTTTCCACTATTACCCACTTAGCGCTACGAATGTCCAGTTGCATTTTCCACAGACAGAGTGTTTCAAAACTGCTCAATCAAAAGTATGGTTTAACTCTGTTAGCTGAATGCTCAGTTCAGAAAGAAGTTTCACAGAATGCTTCTGTGTAGTTTATATTTGAATATATTCCTTTTTCCACTACTACTCTCTTAGCGCTCCAAATGTCCAGTTGCATTTTCTACAGAAAGAGTGTTCAGATCTGCTCAATCAAAAGTATGGTTTAACTCTGTTAGCTGAATGCACAGATCAGAAAGAAGTTTCACAGAATGATTCTGTGTAGTTTATATTTGGAGACATTCCTTTTTCCACTATTACCCTCTTAGCGCTCGGAATCTCCACTTGCATTTTCTACAGAAAGAGTGTTTCAGAACGGCTCAATCAAAACTAAGGTTCAAATCTTTTAGTTGAACAAACAGAACAGAAAGAAGTTTCACACAATTCTTCTGTGTAGTTTTTATTTGTAGACATTCTTTTTCCCAATATAGGCCTCTTAGCGCTCAGAATGTCCAATTGCAGTTTCTACAGAAAGAGTGTTTCAGAACGGCTCAATCAAAAGTAAGGTTCAACTCTGTTAGTTGAATGCACAGAACAGAAAGAAGTTTCATACAATGCTTCTGTGTAGTTTATATTTGAACATATTCTTTTTTCCACTATTACCCACTTAGCGCTACGAATGTCCAGTTGCATTTTCTACAGACAGAGTGTTTCAAAACTGCTCAATCAAAAGTATGGTTTAACTCTGTTAGCTGAATGCACAGATCAGAAAGAAGTTTCACTGAATGATTCTGTGTAGTTTATATTTGAAGACATTCCTTTTTCCACTATTACCCCCTTAGCGCTCCGAAGCTCCACTTGCATTTTCTACAAAAAGAGTGTTTCATAACTGCTCAATCAAAAATATGTTTTATCTCTGTTAACTGAATTTACAGATCAGAAATAAGTTTCACAGAATGCATCTGTGTTGTTTTTATTGGAAGACATTATTTTTCCCAATGTAGGCCTCTTAGCGCTTAGCATGTCCAATTGCAGTTTCTACAGAAACAGTGTTTCAGAACGGCTCAATCAAAAGTAAGGTTCAACACTGTTAGTTGAATGCACAGAACAGAAAGAATATTCACAGAATGCTACTGTGTAGTTTATATTTGAATATATTCCTTTTTCCACTATTACCCTCTTAGCGCTCCGAATGTCCACTTGCATTTTCTACAGAAAGAGTGTTCAGAACTGCGCAATCAAAAGTATGGTTTAACTCTGTTAGCTTAATGAACATATCAGAAATAAGTTTCACACAATGCTTCTGTGTAATTTTTATTTGAAGATATTATTTTTCCCAATAGAGGCCTCTTAGCGCTCAGAATGTCCAACTGCAGTTTCTACAGAAAGAGTGTTTCAGAAAGGCTCAATCAAAAGTAAGGTTCAACTCTGTTAGTTGAATGCACAGAACAGAAAGATGTTTCATACAATGCTTCTGTGTAGTTTATATTTGAACATATTCTTTTTTCCACTATTACCCACTTAGCGCTACGAATGTCCAGTTGCATTTTCCACAGACAGAGTGTTTCAAAACTGCTCAATCAAAAGTATGGTTTAACTCTGTTAGCTGAATGCTCAGTTCAGAAAGAAGTTTCACAGAATGCTTCTGTGTAGTTTATATTTGAATATATTCCTTTTTCCACTACTACTCTCTTAGCGCTCCAAATGTCCAGTTGCATTTTCTACAGAAAGAGTATTCAGATCTGCTCAATCAAAAGTATGGTTTAACTCTGTTAGCTGAATGCACAGATCAGAAAGAAGTTTCACAGAATGATTCTGTGTAGTTTATATTTGGAGACATTCCTTTTTCCACTATTACCCTCTTAGCGCTCGGAATCTCCACTTGCATTTTCTACAGAAAGAGTGTTTCAGAACGGCTCAATCAAAACTAAGGTTCAACTCTTTTAGTTGAACAAACAGAACAGAAAGAAGTTTCACACAATTCTTCTGTGTAGTTTTTATTTGTAGACATTCTTTTTCCCAATATAGGCCTCTTAGCGCTCAGAATGTCCAATTGCAGTTTCTACAGAAAGAGTGTTTCAGAAAGGCTCAATCAAATGTAAGGTTCAACTCTGTTAGTTGAATGCACAGAACAGAAAGAAGTTTCATACAATGCTTCTGTGTAGTTTATATTTGAACATATTCTTTTTTCCACTATTACTCACTTAGCGCTACGAATGTCCAGTTGCATTTTCCACAGACAGAGTGTTTCAAAACTGCTCAATCAAAAGTATGGTTTAACTCTGTTAGCTGAATGCTCAGTTCAGAAAGAAGTTTCACAGAATGCTTCTGTGTAGTTTATATTTGAATATATTCCTTTTTCCACTACTACTCTCTTAGCGCTCCAAATGTCCAGTTGCATTTTCTACAGAAAGAGTGTTCAGATCTGCTCAATCAAAAGTATGGTTTAACTCTGTTAGCTGAATGCACAGATCAGAAAGAAGTTTCACAGAATGATTCTGTGTAGTTTATATTTGGAGACATTCCTTTTTCCACTATTACCCTCTTAGCGCTCGGAATCTCCACTTGCATTTTCTACAGAAAGAGTGTTTCAGAACGGCTCAATCAAAACTAAGGTTCAAATCTTTTAGTTGAACAAACAGAACAGAAAGAAGTTTCACACAATTCTTCTGTGTAGTTTTTATTTGTAGACATTCTTTTTCCCAATATAGGCCTCTTAGCGCTCAGAATGTCCAATTGCAGTTTCTACAGAAAGAGTGTTTCAGAACGGCTCAATCAAAAGTAAGGTTCAACTCTGTTAGTTGAATGCACAGAACAGAAAGAAGTTTCATACAATGCTTCTGTGTAGTTTATATTTGAACATATTCTTTTTTCCACTATTACCCACTTAGCGCTACGAATGTCCAGTTGCATTTTCTACAGACAGAGTGTTTCAAAACTGCTCAATCAAAAGTATGGTTTAACTCTGTTAGCTGAATGCACAGATCAGAAAGAAGTTTCACTGAATGATTCTGTGTAGTTTATATTTGAAGACATTCCTTTTTCCACTATTACCCCCTTAGCGCTCCGAAGCTCCACTTGCATTTTCTACAAAAAGAGTGTTTCATAACTGCTCAATCAAAAATATGTTTTATCTCTGTTAACTGAATTTACAGATCAGAAATAAGTTTCACAGAATGCATCTGTGTTGTTTTTATTGGAAGACATTATTTTTCCCAATGTAGGCCTCTTAGCGCTTAGCATGTCCAATTGCAGTTTCTACAGAAACAGTGTTTCAGAACGGCTCAATCAAAAGTAAGGTTCAACACTGTTAGTTGAATGCACAGAACAGAAAGAATATTCACAGAATGCTACTGTGTAGTTTATATTTGAATATATTCCTTTTTCCACTATTACCCTCTTAGCGCTCCGAATGTCCACTTGCATTTTCTACAGAAAGAGTGTTCAGAACTGCGCAATCAAAAGTATGGTTTAACTCTGTTAGCTTAATGAACATATCAGAAATAAGTTTCACACAATGCTTCTGTGTAATTTTTATTTGAAGATATTATTTTTCCCAATAGAGGCCTCTTAGCGCTCAGAATGTCCAACTGCAGTTTCTACAGAAAGAGTGTTTCAGAAAGGCTCAATCAAAAGTAAGGTTCAACTCTGTTAGTTGAATGCACAGAACAGAAAGATGTTTCATACAATGCTTCTGTGTAGTTTATATTTGAACATATTCTTTTTTCCACTATTACCCACTTAGCGCTACGAATGTCCAGTTGCATTTTCCACAGACAGAGTGTTTCAAAACTGCTCAATCAAAAGTATGGTTTAACTCTGTTAGCTGAATGCTCAGTTCAGAAAGAAGTTTCACAGAATGCTTCTGTGTAGTTTATATTTGAATATATTCCTTTTTCCACTACTACTCTCTTAGCGCTCCAAATGTCCAGTTGCATTTTCTACAGAAAGAGTATTCAGATCTGCTCAATCAAAAGTATGGTTTAACTCTGTTAGCTGAATGCACAGATCAGAAAGAAGTTTCACAGAATGATTCTGTGTAGTTTATATTTGGAGACATTCCTTTTTCCACTATTACCCTCTTAGCGCTCGGAATCTCCACTTGCATTTTCTACAGAAAGAGTGTTTCAGAACGGCTCAATCAAAACTAAGGTTCAACTCTTTTAGTTGAACAAACAGAACAGAAAGAAGTTTCACACAATTCTTCTGTGTAGTTTTTATTTGTAGACATTCTTTTTCCCAATATAGGCCTCTTAGCGCTCAGAATGTCCAATTGCAGTTTCTACAGAAAGAGTGTTTCAGAAAGGCTCAATCAAATGTAAGGTTCAACTCTGTTAGTTGAATGCACAGAACAGAAAGAAGTTTCATACAATGCTTCTGTGTAGTTTATATTTGAACATATTCTTTTTTCCACTATTACCCACTTAGCGCTACGAATGTCCAGTTGCATTTTCCACAGACAGAGTGTTTCAAAACTGCTCAATCAAAAGTATGGTTTAACTCTGTTAGCTGAATGCTCAGTTCAGAAAGAAGTTTCACAGAATGCTTCTGTGTAGTTTATATTTGAATATATTCCTTTTTCCACTACTACTCTCTTAGCGCTCCAAATGTCCAGTTGCATTTTCTACAGAAAGAGTGTTCAGATCTGCTCAATCAAAAGTATGGTTTAACTCTGTTAGCTGAATGCACAGATCAGAAAGAAGTTTCACAGAATGATTCTGTGTAGTTTATATTTGGAGACATTCCTTTTTCCACTATTACCCTCTTAGCGCTCGGAATCTCCACTTGCATTTTCTACAGAAAGAGTGTTTCAGAACGGCTCAATCAAAACTAAGGTTCAAATCTTTTAGTTGAACAAACAGAACAGAAAGAAGTTTCACACAATTCTTCTGTGTAGTTTTTATTTGTAGACATTCTTTTTCCCAATATAGGCCTCTTAGCGCTCAGAATGTCCAATTGCAGTTTCTACAGAAAGAGTGTTTCAGAACGGCTCAATCAAAAGTAAGGTTCAACTCTGTTAGTTGAATGCACAGAACAGAAAGAAGTTTCATACAATGCTTCTGTGTAGTTTATATTTGAACATATTCTTTTTTCCACTATTACCCACTTAGCGCTACGAATGTCCAGTTGCATTTTCTACAGACAGAGTGTTTCAAAACTGCTCAATCAAAAGTATGGTTTAACTCTGTTAGCTGAATGCACAGATCAGAAAGAAGTTTCACTGAATGATTCTGTGTAGTTTATATTTGAAGACATTCCTTTTTCCACTATTACCCCCTTAGCGCTCCGAAGCTCCACTTGCATTTTCTACAAAAAGAGTGTTTCATAACTGCTCAATCAAAAATATGTTTTATCTCTGTTAACTGAATTTACAGATCAGAAATAAGTTTCACAGAATGCATCTGTGTTGTTTTTATTGGAAGACATTATTTTTCCCAATGTAGGCCTCTTAGCGCTTAGCATGTCCAATTGCAGTTTCTACAGAAACAGTGTTTCAGAACGGCTCAATCAAAAGTAAGGTTCAACACTGTTAGTTGAATGCACAGAACAGAAAGAATATTCACAGAATGCTACTGTGTAGTTTATATTTGAATATATTCCTTTTTCCACTATTACCCTCTTAGCGCTCCGAATGTCCACTTGCATTTTCTACAGAAAGAGTGTTCAGAACTGCGCAATCAAAAGTATGGTTTAACTCTGTTAGCTTAATGAACATATCAGAAATAAGTTTCACACAATGCTTCTGTGTAATTTTTATTTGAAGATATTATTTTTCCCAATAGAGGCCTCTTAGCGCTCAGAATGTCCAATTGCAGTTTCTACAGAAAGAGTGTTTCAGAAAGGCTCAATCAAAAGTAAGGTTCAACTCTGTTAGTTGAATGCACAGAAGAGAAAGAAGTTTCATACAATGCTTCTGTGTAGTTTATATTTGAACATATTCTTTTTTCCACTATTACCCCCTTAGCGCTACGAATGTCCAGTTGCATTTTCCACAGACAGAGTGTTTCAAAACTGCTCAATCAAAAGTATGATTTAACTCTGTTAGGTGAATGCTCAGTTCAGAAAGAAGTTTCACAGAATGCTTCTGTGTAGTTTATATTTGAATATATTCCTTTTTCCACTACTACTCTCTTAGCGCTCCAAATGTCCAGTTGCATTTTCTACAGAAAGAGTGTTCAGATCTGCTCAATCAAAAGTATGGTTTAACTCTGTTAGCTGAATGCACAGATCAGAAAGAAGTTTCACAGAATGATTCTGTGTAGTTTATATTTGTAGACATTCCTTCTTCCACTATTACCCTCTTAGCGCTCCGAATCTCCACTTGCATTTTCTACAGAAAGAGTGTTTCAGAACGACTCAATCAAAACTAAGGTTCAACTCCTTTTGTTGAACAAACAGAACAGAAAGTAGTTTCACACAATTCTTCTGTGTAGTTTTTATTTGTAGATATTCTTTTTCCCAATATAGGCCTCTTAGCGCTCAGAATGTCCAATTGCAGTTTCTACAGAAAGAGTGTTTCAGAACGGCTCAATCAAAAGTAAGGTTCAACTCTGTTAGTAGAATGCACAGAACAGAAAGAAGTTTCATACAATGCTTCTGTGTAGTTTATATTTGAACATATTCTCTTTTCCACTATTACCCACTTAGCGCTACGAATGTCCAGTTGCATTTTCTACAGACAGAGTGTTTCAAAACTGCTCAATCAAAAGTATGGTTTAACTCTGTTAGCTGTATGCTCAGATCAGAAAGAAGTTTCACAGAATGCTTCTGTGTAGTTTATATTTGAATATATTCCTTTTTCCACTACTACGCTCTTAGCGCTCCAAATGTCCAGTTGCATTTTCAACAGAAAGAGTGTTCAGATCTGCTCAATCAAATGTATGGTTTAACTCTGTTAGCTGAATGCACAGATCAGAAAGAAGTTTCACCGAATGATTCTGTGTAGTTTATATTTGAAGACATTCTTTTTCAACTATTACCCCCTTAGCGCTCCGAAGCTCCACTTGCATTTTCTACAAAAAGAGTGTTTCAAAACTGCTCAATCAAAAATATGTTTTATCTCTGTTAACTGAATTTACAGATCAGAAATAAGTTTCACAGAATGCATCTGTGTAGTTTTTATTGGAAGACATTCTTTTTCCCAATGTAGGCCTCTTAGCGCTTAGCATGTCCAATTGCAGTTTCTACAGAAACAGTGTTTCAGAAAGGCTCAATCAAAAGTAAGGTTCAACACTGTTAGTTGAATGCACAGAACAGAAAGAATTTTCACAGAATGCTACTGTGTAGTTTATATTTGAATATATTCCTTTTTCCACTATTACCCACTTAGCGCTCCGAATGTCCACTTGCATTTTCTACAGAAAGAGTGTTCAGAACTGCGCAATCAAAAGTATGGTTTAACTCTGTTAGCTTAATGAACATATCAGAAATAAGTTTCACACAATGCTTCTGTGTAATTTTTATTTGAAGATATTATTTTTCCCAATAGAGTCCTCTTAGCGCTCAGAATGTCCAATTGCAGTTTCTACAGAAAGAGTGTTTCAGAAAGGCTCAATCAAAAGTAAGGTTCAACTCTGTTAGTTGAATGCACAGAAGAGAAAGAAGTTTCATACAATGCTTCTGTGTAGTTTATATTTGAACATATTCTTTTTTCCACTATTACCCACTTAGCGCTACGAATGTCCAGTTGCATTTTCCACAGACAGAGTGTTTCAAAACTGCTCAATCAAAAGTATGGTTTAACTCTGTTAGCTGAATGCTCAGTTCAGAAAGAAGTTTCACAGAATGCTTCTGTGTAGTTTATATTTGAATATATTCCTTTTTCCACTACTACTCTCGTAGCGCTCCAAATGTCCAGTTGCATTTTCTACAGAAAGAGTGTTCAGATCTGCTCAATCAAAAGTATGGTTTAACTCTGTTAGCTGAATGCACAGATCAGAAAGAAGTTTCACCGAATGATTCTGTGTAGTTTATATTTGAAGACATTCCTTTTTCCACTATTACCCTCTTAGCGCTCCGAATCTCCACTTGCATTTTCTACAAATAGAGTGTTTCATAACTGCTCAATCAAAAATATGTTTTATCTCTGTTAACTGAATTTACAGATCAGAAATAAGTTTCACAGAATGCATCTGTGTAGTTTTTATTTGAAGATATTCTTTTTCCCAATGTAGGCCTCTTAGCGCTTAGCATGTCCAATTGCAGTTTCTACAGAAACAGTGTTTCAGAACGGCTCAATCAAAAGTAAGGTTCAACTCTGTTAGCTGAATGCAGAGATCAGAAAGAAGTTTCACAGAATGATTCTGTGTAGTTTATATTTGGAGACATTCCTTTTTCCACTATTACCCTCTTAGCGCTCCGAATCACCACTTGCATTATCTACAGAAAGAGTGTTTCAGAACGGCTCAATCAAAACTAAGGTTCAACACTTTTAGTTGAACAAACAGAACAGAAAGAAGTTTCACACAATTCTTCTGTGTAGTTTTTATTTGTAGACATTCTTTTTCCCAATATAGGCCTCTTAGCGCTCAGAATGTCCAATTGCAGTTTCTACAGAAAGAGTGTTCAGAACGGCTCAATCAAAAGTAAGGTTCAACTCTGTTAGTTGAATGCACAGAACAGAAAGAAGTTTCATACAATGCTTCTGTGTAGTTTATATTTGAAAATATTCTTTTATCCACTATTACCCACTTAGCGCTACGAATGTCCAGTTGCATTTTCTACAGACAGAGTGTTTCAAAACTGCTCAATAAAAAGTATGGTTTAACTCTGTTAGCTGAATGCTCAGATCAGAAAGAAGTTTCACAGAATGCTTCTGTGTAGTTTATATTTGAATATATTCCTTTTTCCACTACTACTCTGTTAGCGCTCCAAATGTCCAGTTGCATTTTCTACAGAAAGAGTGTTCAGATCTGCTCAATCAAAAGTATGGTTTAACTCTGTTAGCTGAATGCACAGATCAGAAAGAAGTTTCACAGAATGATTCTGTGTAGTTTATATTTGGAGACATTCCTTTTTCCACTATTACCCTCTTAGCGCTCCGAATCTCCACTTGCATTTTCTAAAGAAAGAGTGTTTCAGAACGGCTCAATCAAAACTAAGGTTCAACTCTTTTAGTTGAACAAACAGAACAGAAAGAAGTTTCACACAATCCTTCTGTGTAGTTTTTATTTGTAGACATTCTTTTTCCCAATATAGGCCTCTTAGCGCTCAGAATGTCCAATTGCAATTTCTACAGAAAGAGTGTTTCAGAACGGCTCAATCAAAAGTAAGGTTCAACTCTGTTAGTTGAATGCACAGAACAGAAAGAAGTTTCATACAATGCTTCTGTGTAGTTTATATTTGAACATATTCTTTTTTCCACTATTACCCACTTAGCGCTACGAATGTCCAGTTGCATTTTC
The DNA here is from genome assembly GCF_028878055.3 of Symphalangus syndactylus. Lineage (NCBI taxonomy): Eukaryota > Metazoa > Chordata > Mammalia > Primates > Hylobatidae > Symphalangus > Symphalangus syndactylus. The sequence continues at coordinate 139,552,973 of NC_072433.2, read as the reverse complement.
TACAGACAGAGTGTTTCAAAACTGCTCAATCAAAAGTATGGTTTAACTCTGTTAGCTGAATGCTCAGATCAGAAAGAAGTTTCACAGAATGCTTCTGTGTAGTTTATATTTGAATATATTCCTTTTTCCACTACTACTCTCTTAGCGCTCCAAATGTCCAGTTGCATTTTCTACAGAAAGAGTGTTCAGATCTGCTCAATCAAAAGTATGGTTTAACACTGTTAGCTGAATGCACAGATCAGAAAGAAGTTTCACAGAATGATTCTGTGTAGTTTATATTTGGAGACATTCCTTTTTCCACTATTACCCACTTAGCGCTCCGAATCTCCACTTGCATTTTCTACAGAAAGACTGTTTCAGAACGGCTCAATCAAAACTAAGGTTCAACTCTTTTAGTTGAACAAACAGAACAGAAAGAAGTTTCACACAATTATTCTGTGTAGTTTTTATTTGTAGACATTCTTTTTCCCAATATAGGCCTCTTAGCGCTCAGAATGTCCAATTGCAGTTTCTACAGAAAGAGTGTTTCAGAACGGCTCAATCAAAAGTAAGGTTCAACTCTGTTAGTTGAATGCACAGAACAGAAAGAAGTTTCATACAATGCTTCTGTGTAGTTTATATTTGAACATATTCTTTTTTCCACTATTACCCACTTAGCGCTACGAATGTCCAGTTGCATTTTCTACAGACAGAGTGTTTCAAAACTGCTCAACCAAAAGTATGGTTTAACTCTGTTAGCTGTATGCTCAGATCAGAAAGAAGTTTCACAGAATGCTTCTGTGTAGTTTATATTTGAATATATTCCTTTTTCCACTACTACGCTCTTAGCGCTCCAAATGTCCAGTTGCATTTTCAACAGAAAGAGTGTTCAGATCTGCTCAATCAAAAGTATGGTTTAACTCTGTTAGCTGAATGCACAGATCAGAAAGAAGTTTCACCGAATGATTCTGTGTAGTTTATATTTGAAGACATTCCTTTTTCCACTATTACCCTCTTAGCGCTCCGAATCTCCACTTGCATTTTCTACAAAAAGAGTGTTTCATAACTGCTCAATCAAAAATATGTTTTATCTCTGTTAACTGAATTTACAGATAAGAAATAAGTTTCACAGAATGCATCTGTGTAGTTTTTATTTGAAGATATTCTTTTTCCCAATGTAGGCCTCTTAGCGCTTAGCATGTCCAATTGCAGTTTCTACAGAAAGAGTGTTTCAGAACGGCTCAATCAAAAGTAAGGTTCAACTCTGTTAGTTGAATGCACAGAACAGAAAGAATTTTCACAGAATGCTACTGTGTAGTTTATATTTGAATATATTCCTTTTTCCACTCTTACCCTCTTTGCGCTCCGAATGTCCACTTGCATTTTCTACAGAAAGAGTGTTCAGAACTGCGCAATCAAAAGTATGGTTTAACTCTGTTAGCTTAATGAACATATCAGAAATAAGTTTCACACAATGCTTCTGTGTAGTTTTTATTTGAAGATATTATTTTTCCCAATATAGGCCTCTTAGCGCTCAGAATGTCCAATTGCAGTTTCTACAGAAAGAGTGTTTCAGAAAGGCTCAATCAAAAGTAAGGTTCAACTCTGTTAGTTGAATGCACAGAACAGAAAGAAGTTTCATACAATGCTTCTGTGTAATTTATATTTGAACATATTCTTTTTTCCACTATTACCCACTTAGCGCTACGAATGTCCAGTTGCATTTTCTACAGACAGAGTGTTTCAAAACTGCTCAATCAAAAGTATGGTTTAACTCTGTTAGCTGAATGCTCAGATCAGAAAGAAGTTTCACAGAATGCTTCTGTGTAGTTTATATTTGAATATATTCCTTTTTCCACTACTACACTCTTAGCGCTCCAAATGTCCAGTTGCATTTTCTACAGAAAGAGTGTTCAGATCTGCTCAATCAAAAGTATGGTTTAACTCTGTTAGCTGAATGCACAGATCAGAAAGAAGTTTCACCGAATGATTCTGTGTAGTTTATATTTGAAGACATTCCTTTTTCCACTATTACCCTCTTAGCGCTCCGAATGTCCACTTGCATTTTCTACAGAAAGTGTGTTCAGAACTGCGCAATCAAAAGTATGGTTTAACTCTGTTAGCTTAATGAACATATCAGAAATAAGTTTCACACAATGCTTCTGTGTAGTTTTTATTTGAAGATATTATTTTTCCCAATAGAGGCCTCTTAGCGCTCAGAATGTCCAATTGCAGTTTCTACAGAAAGAGTGTTTCAGAAAGGCTCAATCAAATGTAAGGTGCAACTCTGTTAGTTGAATGCACAGAACAGAAAGAAGTTTCATACAATGCTTCTGTGTAGTTTATATTTGAACATATTCTTTTTTCCACTATTACCCACTTAGCACTACGAATGTCCAGTTGCATTTTCTACAGAGTGTTTCAAAACTGCTCAATCAAAAGTATGGTTTAACTCTGTTAGCTGAATGCTCAGATCAGAAAGAAGTTTCACAGAATGCTTCTGTGTAGTTTATATTTGAATATATTCCTTTTTCCACTACTACTCTCTGAGCGCTCCAAATGTCCAGTTGCATTTTCTACAGAAAGAGTGTTCAGATCTGCTCAATCAAAAGTATGGTTTAACTCTGATAGCTGAATGCACAGATCAGAAAGAAGTTTCACAGAATTATTCTGTGTAGTTTATATTTGGTGACATTCCTTTTTCCACTATTACCCTCTTAGCGCTCCGAATCTCCACTTGCATTTTCTACAGAAAGAGTGTTTCAGAACGGCTCAATCAAAACTAAGGTTCAACTCTTTTAGTTGAACAAACAGACCAGAAAGATGTTTCACACAATTCTTCTGTGTAGTTTTTATTTGTAGACATTCTTTTTCCCAATATAGGCCTCTTAGCGCTCAGAATGTCCAATTGCAGTTTCTACAGAAAGAGTGTTTCAGAACGGCTCAATCAAAAGTAAGGTTCAACTCTGTTAGTTGAATGCACAGAACAGAAAGAAGTTTCATACAATGCTTCTGTGTAGTTCATATTTGAACATATTCATTTTTCCACTATTACCCACTTAGCGCTACGAATGTCCAGTTGCATTTTCTACAGACAGAGTGTTTCCAAACTGCTCAATCAAAAGTATGGTTTAACTCTGATAGCTGAATGCTCAGATCAGAAAGAAGTTTCACAGAATGCTTCTGTGTAGTTTATATTTGAATATATTCCTTTTTCCACTACTACGCTCTTAGCGCTCCAAATGTCCAGTTGCATTTTCTACAGAAAGAGTGTTCAGATCTGCTCAATCAAAAGTATGGTTTAACTCTGTTAGCTGAATGCACAGATCAGAAAGAAGTTTCACCGAATGATTCTGTGTAGTTTATATTTGAAGACATTCCTTTTTCCACTATTACCCACTTAGCGCTCCGAATCTCCACTTGCATTTTCTACAAAAAGAGTGTTTCATAACTGCTCAATCAAAAATATGTTTTATCTCTGTTAACTGAATTTACAGATCAGAAATAAGTTTCACAAAATGCATCTGTGTAGTTTTTATTTGAAGATATTCTTTTTCCCGATGTAGGCCTCTTAGCGCTTAGCATGTCCAATTGCAGTTTCTACAGAAAGAGTGTTTCAGAACAGCTCAATCAAAAGTAAGGTTCAACTCTGTTAGTTGAATGCACAGAACAGAAAGAATTTTCACAGAATGCTACTGTGTAGTCTATATTTGAATATATTACTTTCTCCACTATTACCCTCTTAGCGCTCCGAATGTCCACTTGCATTTTCTACAGAAAGAGTGTTCAGAACTGCGCAATCAAAAGTATGGTTTAACTCTGTTAGCTTAATGAACATATCAGAAATAAGTTTCACACAATGCTTCTGTGTAGTTTTTATTTGAAGATATTATTTTTCCCAATAGAGGCCTCTTAGCGCTCAGAATGTCCAATTGCAGTTTCTACAGAAAGAGTGTTTCAGAAAGGCTCAATCAAAAGTAAGGTTCAACTCTGTTAGTTGAATGCACAGAACAGAAAGAAGTTTCATACAATGATTCTGTGTAGTTTATATTTGAACATATTCTTTTTTCCACTATTACCCACTTAGCGCTACGAATGTCCAGTTGCATTTTCTACAGACAGAGTGTTTCAAAACTGCTCAATCAAAAGTATGGTTTAACTCTGTTAGCTGAATGCTCAGATCAGAAAGAAGTTTCACAGAATTCTTCTGTGTAGTTTATATTTGAATATATTCCTTTTTCCACTACTACTCTCTTAGCGCTCCAAATGTCCAGTTGCATTTTCTACAGAAAGAGTGTTCAGATCTGCTCAATCAAAAGTATGGTTTAACTCTGTTAGCTGAATGCACAGATCAGAAAGAAGTTTCACAGAATGATTCTGTGTAGTTTATATTTGGAGACATTCCTTTTTCCACTATTACCCTCTTAGCGCTCCGAATCACCACTTGCATTTTCTACAGAAAGAGTGTTTCAGAACGGCTCAAACAAAACTAAGGTTCAACTCATTTAGTTGAACAAACAGAACAGAAAGAAGTTTCACACAATTCTTCTGTGTAGTTTTTATTTGTAGACATTCTTTTTCCCAATATAGGCCTCTTAGCGCTGAGAATGTCCAATTGCAGTTTCTACAGAAAGAGTGTTTCAGAACGGCTCAATCAAAAGTAAGGTTCAACTCTGTTAGTTGAATGCACAGAACAGAAAGAAGTTTCATACAATGCTTCTGTGTAGTTCATATTTGAACATATTCTTTTTTCCACTATTACCCACTTAGCGCTACGAATGTCCAGTTGCATTTTCTACAGACAGAGTGTTTCCAAACTGCTCAATCAAAAGTATGGTTTAACTCTGTTAGCTGAATGCTCAGATCAGAAAGAAGTTTCACAGAATGCTTCTGTGTAGTTTATATTTGAATATATTCCTTTTTCCACTACTACGCTCTTAGCGCTCCAAATGTCCAGTTGCATTTTCTACAGAAAGAGTGTTCAGATCTGCTCAATCAAAAGTATGGTTTAACTCTGTTAGCTGAATGCACAGATCAGAAAGAAGTTTCACCGAATGATTCTGTGTAGTTTATATTTGAAGACATTCCTTTTTCCACTATTACCCACTTAGCGCTCCGAATCTCCACTTGCATTTTCTACAAAAAGAGTGTTTCATAACTGCTCAATCAAAAATATGTTTTATCTCTGTTAACTGAATTTACAGATCAGAAATAAGTTTCACAAAATGCATCTGTGTAGTTTTTATTTGAAGATATTCTTTTTCCCAATGTAGGCCTCTTAGCGCTTAGCATGTCCAATTGCAGTTTCTACAGAAAGAGTGTTTCAGAACAGCTCAATCAAAAGTAAGGTTCAACTCTGTTAGTTGAATGCACAGAACAGAAAGAATTTTCACAGAATGCTACTGTGTAGTCTATATTTGAATATATTACTTTCTCCACTATTACCCTCTTAGCGCTCCGAATGTCCACTTGCATTTTCTACAGAAAGAGTGTTCAGAACTGCGCAATCAAAAGTATGGTTTAACTCTGTTAGCTTAATGAACATATCAGAAATAAGTTTCACACAATGCTTCTGTGTAGTTTTTATTTGAAGATATTATTTTTCCCAATAGAGGCCTCTTAGCGCTCAGAATGTCCAATTGCAGTTTCTACAGAAAGAGTGTTTCAGAAAGGCTCAATCAAAAGTAAGGTTCAACTCTGTTAGTTGAATGCACAGAACAGAAAGAAGTTTCATACAATGATTCTGTGTAGTTTATATTTGAACATATTCTTTTTTCCACTATTACCCACTTAGCGCTACGAATGTCCAGTTGCATTTTCTACAGACAGAGTGTTTCCAAACTGCTCAATCAAAAGTATGGTTTAACTCTGTTAGCTGAATGCTCAGATCAGAAAGAAGTTTCACAGAATTCTTCTGTGTAGTTTATATTTGAATATATTCCTTTTTCCACTACTACTCTCTTAGCGCTCCAAATGTCCAGTTGCATTTTCTACAGAAAGAGTGTTCAGAACTGCTCAATCAAAAGTATGGTTTAACTCTGTTAGCTGAATGCACAGATCAGAAAGAAGTTTCACAGAATGATTCTGTGTAGTTTATATTTGGAGACATTCCTTTTTCCACTATTACCCTCTTAGCGCTCCGAATCTCCACTTGCATTTTCTACAGAAAGAGTGTTTCAGAACGGCTCAAACAAAACTAAGGTTCAACTCATTTAGTTGAACAAACAGAACAGAAAGAAGTTTCACACAATTCTTCTGTGTAGTTTTTATTTGTAGACATTCTTTTTCCCAATATAGGCCTCTTAGCGCTGAGAATGTCCAATTGCAGTTTCTACAGAAAGAGTGTTTCAGAACGGATCAATCAAAAGTAAGGTTCAACTCTGTTAGTTGAATGCACAGAACAGAAAGAAGTTTCATACAATGCTTCTGTGTAGTTTATATTTGAACATATTCTTTTTTCCACTATTACCCACTTAGCGCTACGAATGTCCAGTGGCATTTTCTACAGACAGAGTGTTTCAAAACTGCTCAATCAAAAGTATGGTTTAACTCTGTTAGCTGAATGCTCAGATCAGAAAGAAGTTTCACAGAATGCTTCTGTGTAGTTTATATTTGAATATATTCCTTTTTCCACTACTATGCTCTTAGCGCTCCAAATGTCCAGTTGCATTTTCTACAGAAAGAGTGTTCATATCTGCTCAATCAAAAGTATGGTTTAACTCTGTTAGCTGAATGCACAGATCAGAAAGAAGTTTCACCGAATGATTCTGTGTAGTTTATATTTGAAGACATTCCTTTTTCCACTATTACCCACTTAGCGCTCCGAATCTCCACTTGCATTTTCTACAAAAAGAGTGTTTCATAACTGCTCAATCAAAAATATGTTTTATCTCTGTTAACTGAATTTACAGATCAGAAATAAGTTTCACAGAATGCATCTGTGTAGTTTTTATTTGAAGATATTCTTTTTCCCAATGTAGGCCTCTTAGCGCTTAGCATGTCCAATTGCAGTTTCTACAGAAAGAGTGTTTCAGAACGACTCAATCAAAAGTAAGGTTCAACTCTGTTAGTTGAATGCACAGAACAGAAAGAATTTTCACAGAAAGCTACTGTGTAGTTTATATTTGAATATATTCCTTTCTCCACTATTTCCCTCTTAGCGCTCCGAATGTCCACTTGCATTTTCTACAGAAAGTGTGTTCAGAACTGCGCAATCAAAAGTATGGTTTAACTCTGTTAGCTTAATGAACATATCAGAAATAAGTTTCACACAATGCTTCTGTGTAGTTTTTATTTGAAGATATTATTTTTCCCAATATAGGCCTCTTAGCGCTCAGAATGTCCAATTGCAGTTTCTACAGAAAGAGTGTTTCAGAAAGGCTCAATCAAAAGTAAGGTTCAACTCTGTTAGTTGAATGCACAGAACAGAAAGAAATTTCATACAATGCTTCTGTGTCGTTTATATTTGAACATATTCTTTTTTCCACTATTACCCACTTAGCGCTACGAATGTCCAGTTGCATTTTCTACAGACAGAGTGTTTCAAAACTGCTCAATCAAAAGTATGGTTTAACTCTGTTAGCTGAATGCTCAGATCAGAAAGAAGTTTCAAAGAATGCTTCTGTGTAGTTTATATTTGAATATATTACTTTTTCCACTACTACGCTCTTAGCGCTCCAAATGTCCTGTTGCATTTTCTACAGAAAGAGTGTTCAGATCTGAGCAATCAAAAGTATGGTTTAACTCTGTTAGCTGAATGCACAGATCAGAAAGAAGTTTCAACGAATGATTCTGTGTAGTTTATATTTGAAGACATTCCTTTTTCCACTATTACCCTCTTAGCGCTCCGAATCTCCACTTGCATTTTCTACAAAAAGAGTGTTTCATAACTGCTCAATCAAAAATATGTTTTATCTCTGTTACCTGAATTTACAGATCAGAAATAGGTTTCACAGAATGCATCTGTGTAGTTTTTATTTGAAGATATTCTTTTTCCCAATGTAGGCCTCTTAGCACTTAGCATGTCCAATTGCAGTTTCTACAGAAAGAGTGTTTCAGAACGGCTCAATCAAAAGTAAGGTTCAACTCTGTTAGTTGAATGCACAGAACAGAAAGGATTTTCACAGAATGCTACTGTGTAGTTTATAGTTGAATATATTCCTTTCTCCACTATTACCCTCTTAGCGCTCCGAATGTCCACTTGAATTTTCTACAAAAAGAGTGTTCAGAACTGCGCAATCAAAAGTATGGTTTAACTCTGTTAGCTTAATGATCATATCAGAAATAAGTTTCACACAATGCTTATGTGTAGTTTTTATTTGAAGATATTATTTTTCCCAATATAGGCCTCTTAGCGCTCAGAATGTCCAATTGCAGTTTCTACAGAAAGAGTGTTTCAGAAAGGCTCAATCAAAAGTAAGGTTCAACTCTGTTAGTTGAATGCACAGAACAGAAAGTAATTTCATACAATGCTTCTGTGTAGTTTATATTTGAACATATTCTTTTTTCCACTATTACCCACTTGGCGCTACGAATGTCCAGTTGCATTTTCTACAGACAGAGTGTTTCAAAACTGCTCAATCAAAAGTATGGTTTAACTCTGTTAGCTGAATGCTCAGATCAGAAAGAAGTTTCACAGAATGCTTCTGTGTAGTTTATATTTGAATATATCCCTTTTTCCACTACTACTCTCTTAGCGCTCCAAATGTCCAGTTGCATTTTCTACAGAAAGAGTGTTCAGATCTGCTCAATCAAAAGTATGGTTTTACTCTGTTAGCTGAATGCACAGATCAGGAAGAAGTTTCACAGAATTATTCTGTGTAGTTTATATTTGGAGACATTCCTTTTTCCACTATTACCCTCTTAGCGCTCCGAATCTCCACTTGCATTTTCTACAGAAAGAGTGTTTCAGAACGGCTCAATCAAAACTAAGGTTCAACTCTTTTAGTTGAACAAACAGAACAGAAAGAAGTTTCACACAATTCTTCTGTGTAGTTTTTATTTGTAGACATTCTTTTTCCCAATATAGGCCTCTTAGCGCTCAGAATGTCCAATTGCAGTTTCTACAGAAAGAGTGTTTCAGAACGGCTCAATCAAAAGTAAGGTTCAACCCTGTTAGTTGAATGCACAGAACAGAAAGAAGTTTCATACAATGCTTCTGTGTAGTTTATATTTGAACATATTCTTTTTTCCACTATTACCCACTTAGCGCTACGAATGTCCAGTGGCATTTTCTACAGACAGAGTGTTTCAAAACTGCTCAATCAAAAGTATGGTTTAACTCTGTTAGCTGAATGCTCAGATCAGAAAGAAGTTTCACAGAATGCTTCTGTGTAGTTTATATTTGAATATATTCCTTTTTCCACTACTATGCTCTTAGCGTTCCAAATGTCCAGTTGCATTTTCTACAGAAAGAGTGTTCAGATCTGCTCAGTCAAAATTATGGTTTAACTCTGTTAGCTGAATGCACAGATCAGAAAGAAGTTTCACCGAATGATTCTGTGTAGTTTATATTTGAAGACATTCCTTTTTCCACTATTACCCTCTTAGCGCTCCAAATCTCCACTTGCATTTTCTACAAAAAGAGTGTTTCATAACTGCTCAATCAAAAATATGTTTTATCTCTGTTAACTGAATTTACAGATCAGAAATAAGTTTCACAGAATGCATCTGTGTAGTTTTTATTTGAAGATATTCTTTTTCCCAATGTAGGCCTCTTAGCGCTTAGCATGTCCAATTGCAGTTTCTACAGAAAGAGTGTTTCAGAACGGCTCAATCAAAAGTAAGGTTCAACTCTGTTAGTTGAATGCACAGAACAGAAAGAATTTTCACAGAATGCTACTGTGTAGTTTATATTTGAATATATTCCTTTCTCCACTATTTCCCTCTTAGCGCTCCGAATGTCCACTTGCATTTTCTACAGAAAGTGTGTTCAGAACTGCGCAATCAAAAGTATGGTTTAACTCTGTTAGCTTAATGAACATATCAGAAAAAAGTTTCACACAATGCTTCTGTGTAGTTTTTATTTGAAGATATTATTTTTCCCAATATAGGCCTCTTAGCGCTCAGAATGTCCAATTGCAGTTTCTACAGAAAGAGTGTTTCAGAAAGGCTCAATCAAAAGTAAGGTTCAACTCTGTTAGTTGAATGCACAGAACAGAAAGAAATTTCATACAATGCTTCTGTGTAGTTTATATTTGAAGATATTCTTTTTTCCACTATTACCCACTTGGCGCTACGAATGTCCAGTTGCACTTTCTACAGACAGAGTGTTTCAAAACTGCTCAATCAAAAGTATGGTTTAACTCTGTTAGCTGAATGCTCAGATCAGAAATAAGTTTCACAGAATGCTTCGGTGTAGTTTATATTTGAATATATTCCTTTTTCCACTACTACTCTCTTAGCGCTCCAAATGTCCAGTTGCATTTTCTACAGAAAGAGTGTTCAGATCTGCTCAATCAAAAGTATGGTTTTACTCTGTTAGCTGAATGCACAGATCAGAAAGAAGTTTCACAGAATGATTCTGTGTAGTTTATATTTGGAGACATTCCTTTTTCCACTATTACCCTCTTAGCGCTCCGAATCTCCACTTGCATATTCTACAGAAAGTGTGTTTCAGAACGGCTCAATCAAAACTAAGGTTCAACTCTTTTAGTTGAACAAACAGAACAGAAAGAAGTTTCACACAATTCTTCTGTGTAGTTTTTATTTGTAGACATTCTTTTTCCCAATATAGGCCTCTTAGCTCTCAGAATGTCCAATTGCAGTTTCTACAGAAAGAGTGTTTCAGAACGGCTCAATCAAAAGTAAGGTTCAACTCTGTACGTTGAATGCACAGAACAGAAAGAAGTTTCATACAATGCTTCTGTGTAGTTTATATTTGAATATATTCTGTTTTCCACTATTACCCACTTAGCGCTATCAATGTCCAGTTGCATTTTCTACAGACAGAGTGTTTCAAAACTGCTCAATCAAAGGTATGGTTTAACTCTGTTAGCTGAATGCTGAGATCAGAAAGAAGTTTCACAGAATGCTTCTGTGTAGTTTATATTTGAATATATTCCTTTTTCCACTACTACGCTCTTAGCGCTCCAAATGTCCAGTTGCATTTTCTACAGAAAGAGTGTTCAGATCTGCTCAATCAAAAGTATGGTTTAACTCTGTTAGCTGAATGCACAGATGAGAAAGGAGTTTCACAGAATGATTCTGTGTAGTTTATATTTGAAGACATTCCTTTTTCCACTATTACCCTCTTAGCGCTCCGAATGTCCACTTGCATTTTCTACAGAAAGAGTGTTCAGAACTGCGCAATCAAAAGTATGTTTTAACTCTGTTAGCTTAATGAACATATCAGAAATAAGTTTCACACAATGCTTCTGTGTAGTTTTTATTTGAAGATATTATTTTTCCCAATATAGGCCTCTTAGCGCTCAGAATGTCCAATTGCAGTTTCTACAGAAAGAGTGTTTCAGAAAGGCTCAATCAAAAGTAAGGTTCAACTCTGTTAGTTGAATGCACAGAACAGAAAGAAGTTTCATACAATGTTTCTGTGTAGTTTATATTTGAAAATATTCTTTTTTCCACTATTACACACTTAGCGCTAAGAATGTCCAGTTGCATTTTCTACAGACAGAGTGTTTCAAATCTGCTCAATCAAAAGTATGGTTTAAATCTGTTAGCTGAATCCTCAGATCAGAAAGAAGTTTCACAGAATGCTTCTTTGTAGTTTATATTTGAATATATTACTTTTTCCACTACTACGCTCTTAGCGCTCCAGATGTCCAGTTGCATTTTCAACAGAAAGAGTGTTCAGATCTGCTCAATCAAAAGTATGGTTTAACTCTGTTAGCTGAATGCACAGATCAGAAAGAAGTTTCACCGAATGATTCTGTGTAGTTTATATTTGAAGACATTCCTTTTTCCACTATTACCCTCTTAGCGCTCCGAATCTCCACTTGCATTTTCTACAAAAAGAGTGTTTCATAACTGCTCAATCAAAAATATGTTTTATCTCTGTTAACTGAATTTACAGATCAGAAATAAGTTTCACAGAATGCATCTGTGTAGTTTTTATTTGAAGATATTCTTTTTCCCAATGTAGGCCTCTTAGCGCTTAGCATGTCCAATTGCAGTTTCTACAGAAAGAGTGTTTCAGAACGGCTCAATCAAAAGTAAGGTTCAACTCTGTTAGTTGAATGCACAGAACAGAAAGAATTTTCACAGAATGCTACTGTGTAGTTTATATTTGAATATATTCCTTTTTCCACTATTACGCTCTTAGCGCTCCGAATGTCCACTTGCATTTTCTACAGAAAGAGTGTTCAGAACTGCGCAATCAAAAGTATGGTTAACTCTGTTAGCTTAATGTACATATCAGAAATAAGTTTCACACAATGCTTCTGTGTAGTTTTTATTTGAAGATATTATTTTTCCCAATATAGGCCTCTTAGCGCTCAGAATGTCCAATTGCAGTTTCTACAGAAAGAGTGTTTCAGAAAGGCTCAATCAAAAGTAAGGTTCAACTCTGTTAGTTGAATGCATAGAACAGAAAGAAGTTTCATACAATGCTTCTGTGTAGTTTATATTTGAAAATATTCTTTTTTCCACTATTACCCACTTAGCGCTACGAATGTCCAGTTGCATTTTCTACAGACAGAGTGTTTCAAAACTGCTCAATCATACGTATGGTTTAACTCTGTTAGCTGAATGCTCAGATCAGAAAGAAGTTTCACAGAATGCTTCTGTGTAGTTTATATTTGAATATATTCCTTTTTCCACTACTACTCTCTTAGCGCTCCAAATGTCCAGTTGCATTTTCTACAGAAAGAGTGTTCAGATCTGCTCAATCAAAATTATGGTTTAACTCTGTTAGCTGAATGCACAGATCAGAAAGATGTTTCACAGAATGATTCTGTGTAGTTTATATTTGGAGACATTCCTTTTTCCACTATTACCCTCTTAGCGCTCCGAATCTCCACTTGCATTTTCTACAGAAAGAGTGTTTCAGAACGGCTCAATCAAAACTAAGGTTCAACTCTTTTAGTTGAACAAACAGAACAGAAAGTAGTTTGACACAATTCTTCTGTTTAGTTTTTATTTGTAGACATTCTTTTTCCCAATATAGGCCTCTTAGCGCTCAGAATGTCCAATTGCAGTTTCTACAGAAAGAGTGTTTCAGAACGGCTCAATCAAAACTAAGGTTCAACTCTTTTAGTTGAACAAACAGAACAGAAAGAAGTTTCACACAATTCTTCTGTGTAGTTTTTATTTGTAGACATTCTTTTTCCCAATATAGGCCTCTTAGCGCTCAGAATGTCCAATTGCAGTTTCTACAGAAAGAGTGTTTCAGAACGGCTCAATCAAAATTAAGGTTCAACTCTGTTAGTTGAATGCACAGAACAGAAAGAAGTTTCATACAATGCTTCTGTGTAGTTTATATTTGAACATATTCTTTTTTCCACTATTACCCACTTAGCGCTAAGAATGTCCAGTTGCATTTTCTACAGACAGAGTGTTTCAAATCTGCTCAATCAAAAGTATGGTTTAAATCTGTTAGCTGAATGCTCAGATCAGAAAGAAGTTTCACAGAATGCTTCTATGTAGTTTATATTTGAATATATTCCTTTTTCCACTACTACGCTCTTAGCGCTCCAGATGTCCAGTTGCATTTTCAACAGAAAGAGTGTTCAGATCTGCTCAATCAAAAGTATGGTTTAACTCTGTTAGCTGAATGCACAGATCAGAAAGAAGTTTCACCGAATGATTCTGTGTAGTTTATATTTGAAGACATTCCTTTTTCCACTATTACCCTCTTAGCGCTCCGAATCTCCACTTGCATTTTCTACAAAAAGAGTGTTTCATAACTGCTCAATAAAAAATATGTTTTATCTCTGTTAACTGAATTTACAGATCAGAAATAAGTTTCACAGAATGCATCTGTGTAGTTTTTATTTGAAGATATTCTTTTTCCCAATGTAGGCCTCTTAGCGCTTAGCATGTCCAATTGCAGTTTCTACAGAAAGAGTGTTTCAGAACGGCTCAATCAAAAGTAAGGTTCAACTCTGTTAGTTGAATGCACAGAACAGAAAGAATTTTCACAGAATGCTACTGTGTAGTTTATATTTGAATATATTCCTTTTTCCACTATTACCCTCTTAGCGCTCCGAATGTCCACTTGCATTTTCTACAGAAAGAGTGTTCAGAACTGCGCAATCAAAAGTATGGTTTTACTCTGTTAGCTTAATGTACATATCAGAAATAAGTTTCACACAATGCTTCTGTGTAGTTTTTATTTGAAGATATTATTTTTCCCAATATAGGCCTCTTAGCGCTCAGAATGACCAATTGCAGTTTCTACAGAAAGAGTGTTTCAGAAAGGCTCAATCAAAAGTAAGGTTCAACTCTGTTAGTTGAATGCACAGAACAGAAAGAAGTTTCATACAATGCTTCTGTGTAGTTTATATTTGAAAATATTCTTTTTTCCACTATTACCCACTTAGCGCTACGAATGTCCAGTTGCATTTTCTACAGACAGAGTGTTTCAAAACTGCTCAATCATAAGTATGGTTAACTCTGTTAGCTGAATGCTCAGATCAGAAAGAAGTTTCACAGAATGCTTCTGTGTAGTTTATATTTGAATATATTCCTTTTTCCACTACTACTCTCTTAGCGCTCCAAATGTCCAGTTGCATTTTCTACAGAAAGAGTGTTCAGATCTGCTCAATCAAAATTATGGTTTAACTCTGTTAGCTGAATGCACAGATCAGAAAGATGTTTCACAGAATGATTCTGTGTAGTTTATATTTGGAGACATTCCTTTTTCCACTATTACCCTCTTAGCGCTCCGAATCTCCACTTGCATTTTCTACAGAAAGAGTGTTTCAGAACGGCTCAATCAAAACTAAGGTTCAACTCTTTTAGTTGAACAAACAGAACAGAAAGTAGTTTGACACAATTCTTCTGTTTAGTTTTTATTTGTAGACATTCTTTTTCCCAATATAGGCCTCTTAGCGCTCAGAATGTCCAATTGCAGTTTCTACAGAAAGAGTGTTTCAGAACGGCTCAATCAAAACTAAGGTTCAACTCTTTTAGTTGAACAAACAGAACAGAAAGAAGTTTCACACAATTCTTCTGTGTAGTTTTTATTTGTAGACATTCTTTTTCCCAATATAGGCCTCTTAGCGCTCAGAATGTCCAATTGCAGTTTCTACAGAAAGAGTGTTTCAGAACGGCTCAATCAAAATTAAGGTTCAACTCTGTTAGTTGAATGCACAGAACAGAAAGAAGTTTCATACAATGCTTCTGTGTAGTTTATATTTGAACATATTCTTTTTTCCACTATTACCCACTTAGCGCTAAGAATGTCCAGTTGCATTTTCTACAGACAGAGTGTTTCAAATCTGCTCAATCAAAAGTATGGTTTAAATCTGTTAGCTGAATGCTCAGATCAGAAAGAAGTTTCACAGAATGCTTCTATGTAGTTTATATTTGAATATATTCCTTTTTCCACTACTACGCTCTTAGCGCTCCAGATGTCCAGTTGCATTTTCAACAGAAAGAGTGTTCAGATCTGCTCAATCAAAAGTATGGTTTAACTCTGTTAGCTGAATGCACAGATCAGAAAGAAGTTTCACCGAATGATTCTGTGTAGTTTATATTTGAAGACATTCCTTTTTCCACTATTACCCTCTTAGCGCTCCGAATCTCCACTTGCATTTTCTACAAAAAGAGTGTTTCATAACTGCTCAATAAAAAATATGTTTTATCT
The DNA here is from genome assembly GCF_028878055.3 of Symphalangus syndactylus. Taxonomy (NCBI): domain Eukaryota; kingdom Metazoa; phylum Chordata; class Mammalia; order Primates; family Hylobatidae; genus Symphalangus; species Symphalangus syndactylus. Next base: position 139,537,228 of record NC_072433.2, on the reverse strand, counting down.
CTGTTAACTGAATTTACAGATCAGAAATAAGTTTCACAGAATGCATCTGTGTAGTTTTTATTTGAAGATATTCTTTTTCCCAATGTAGGCCTCTTAGCGCTTAGCATGTCCAATTGCAGTTTCTACAGAAAGAGTGTTTCAGAACGGCTCAATCAAAAGTAAGGTTCAACTCTGTTAGTTGAATGCACAGAACAGAAAGAATTTTCACAGAATGCTACTGTGTAGTTTATATTTGAATATATTCCTTTTTCCACTATTACCCTCTTAGCGCTCCGAATGTCCACTTGCATTTTCTACAGAAAGAGTGTTCAGAACTGCGCAATCAAAAGTATGGTTTTACTCTGTTAGCTTAATGTACATATCAGAAATAAGTTTCACACAATGCTTCTGTGTAGTTTTTATTTGAAGATATTATTTTTCCCAATATAGGCCTCTTAGCGCTCAGAATGTCCAATTGCAGTTTCTACAGAAAGAGTGTTTCAGAAAGGCTCAATCAAAAGTAAGGTTCAACTCTGTTAGTTGAATGCACAGAACAGAAAGAAGTTTCATACAATGCTTCTGTGTAGTTTATATTTGAAAATATACTTTTTTCCACTATTACCCACTTAGCGCTACGAATGTCCAGTTGCATTTTCTACAGACAGAGTGTTTCAAAACTGCTCAATCATAAGTATGGTTAACTCTGTTAGCTGAATGCTCAGATCAGAAAGAAGTTTCACAGAATGCTTCTGTGTAGTTTATATTTGAATATATTCCTTTTTCCACTACTACTCTCTTAGCGCTCCAAATGTCCAGTTGCATTTTCTACAGAAAGAGTGTTCAGATCTGCTCAATCAAAAGTATGGTTTAACTCTGTTAGCTGAATGCACAGATCAGAAAGATGTTTCACAGAATGATTCTGTGTAGTTTATATTTGGAGACATTCCTTTTTCCACTATTACCCTCTTAGCGCTCCGAATCTCCACTTGCATTTTCTACAGAAAGAGTGTTTCAGAACGGCTCAATCAAAACTAAGGTTCAACTCTTTTAGTTGAACAAACAGAACAGAAAGTAGTTTGACACAATTCTTCTGTGTAGTTTTTATTTGTAGACATTCTTTTTCCCAATATAGGCCTCTTAGCGCTCAGAATGTCCAATTGCAATTTCTACAGAAAGAGTGTTTCAGAACGGCTCAATCAAAAGTAAGGTTCAACTCTGTTAGTTGAATGCACAGAACAGAAAGAAGTTTCATACAATGCTTCTGTGTAGTTTATATTTGAACATATTCTTTTTTCCACTATTACCCACTTAGCGCTACGAATGTCCAGTTGCATTTTTTAGAGACAGAGTGTTTCAAAACTGCTCAATCAAAAGTATGGTTTAACTCTGTTAGCTGAATGCTCAGATCAGAAAGAAGTTTCACAGAATGCTTCTGTGTAGTTTATATTTGAATATATTCCTTTTTCCACTACTACTCTCTTAGCGCTCCAAATGTCCAATTGCATTTTCTACAGAAAGAGTGTTCAGATCTCCTCAATCAAAAGTATGGTTTAACTCTGTTAGCTGAATGCACAGATCAGAAAGAAGTTTCACAGAATGATTCTGTGTAGTTTATATTTGGAGACATTTCTTTTTCCACTATTACCCTCTTAGCGCTCCGAATCTCCACTTGCATTTTCTACAGAAAGAGTGTTTCAGAACGGCTCAATCAAAACTAAGGTTCAACTCTTTTAGTTGAACAAACAGAACAGAAAGAAGTTTCACACAATTCTTCTGTGTAGTTTTTATTTGTAGACATTCTTTTTCCCAATATAGGCCTCTTAGCGCTCAGAATGTCCAATTGCAGTTTCTACAGAAAGAGTGTTTCAGAACGGCTCAATCAAAATTAAGGTTCAATTCTGTTAGTTGAATGAACAGAACAGAAAGAAGTTTCATACAATGCTTCTGTGTAGTTTATATTTGAACATATTCTTTTTTCCACTATTACCCACTTGGCGCTACGAATGTCCAGTTGCATTTTCTACAGACAGAGTGTTTCAAAACTGCTCAATCAAAAGTATGGTTTAACTCTGTTAGCTGTATGCTCAGATCAGAAAGAAGTTTCACAGAATGCTTCTGTGTAGTTTATATTTGAATATATTCCTTTTTCCACTACTACGCTCTTAGCGCTCCAAATGTCCAGTTGCATTTTCAACAGAAAGAGTGTTCAGATCTGCTCAATCAAAAGAATGGTTTAACTCTGTTAGCTGAATGCACAGATCAGAAAGAAGTTTCACCGAATGATTCTGTGTAGTTTCTATTTGAAGACATTCCTTTTTCCACTATTACCCTCTTAGCTCTCCGAATCTCCACTTGCATTTTCTACGAAAAGAGTGTTTCATAACTGCTCAATCAAAAATATGTTTTATCTCTGTTAACTGAATTTACAGATCAGAAATAAGTTTCACAGAATTCATCTGTATACTTTTTATTTGAAGATATTCTTTTTCCCAATGTAGGCCTCTTAGCGCTTAGCATGTCCAATTGCAGTTTCTACAGAAAGAGTGTTTCAGAACGGCTCAATCAAAAGTAAGGTTCAACTGTGTTAGTTGAATGCACAGAACAGAAAGAATTTTCACAGAATGCTACTGTGTAGTTTATATTTGAATATATTCCTTTTTCCACTATTACCCTCTTAGCGCTCCGAATGTCCACTTGCATTTTCTACAGAAAGAGTGTTCAGAACTACGCAATCAAAAGTATGGTTTAACTCTGTTAGCTTAATGAACATATCAGAAATAAGTTTCACACAATGCTTCTGTGTAGTTTTTATTTGAAGATATTATTTTTCCGAATATAGGCCTCTTAGCGCTCAGAATGTCCAATTGCAGTTTCTACAGAGAGAGTGTTTCAGAAAGGCTCAATCAAAAGTAAGGTTCAACTCTGTTAGTTGAATGCACAGAACAGAAAGGAGTTTCATACAATGCCTCTGTGTAGTTTATATTTGAACATATTCATTTTCCACTATTACCCACTTAGCGCTACGAATGTCCAGTTGCATTTTCTACAGACAGAGTGTTTCAAATCTGCTCAATCAAAAGTATGGTTTAACTCTGTTAGCTGAATGCTCAGATCAGAAAGAAGTTTCACAGAATGCTTCTGTGTAGTTTATATTTGAATATATTCCTTTTTCCACTACTACTCTCTTAGCGCTCCAAATGTCCAGTTGCATTTTCTACAGAAAGAGTGTTCAGATCTGCTCAATCAAAAGTATGGTTTAACTCTGTTAGCTGAATGCACAGATCAGAAATAAGTTTCACAGAATGATTCTGTGTAGTTTATATTTGGAGACATTCCTTTTTCCACTATTACCCTCTTAGCGCTCCGAATCTCCACTTGCATTTTCTACAGAAAGAGTGTTTCAGAACGGCTCAATCAAAACTAAGGTTCAACTCTTTTAGTTGAACAAACAGAACAGAAAGAATGTTCACACAATTTTCTGTGTAGTTTTTATTTGTAGACATTCTTTTTCCCAATATAAGCCTCTTAGCGCTCAGAATGTCCAATTGCAGTTTCTACAGAAAGAGTGTTTCAGAACGGCTCAATCAAAAGTAAGGTTCAACTCTGTTAGTTGAATGCACCGAACAGAAAGAAGTTTCATACAATGCTTCTGTGTAGTTCATATTTGAACATATTCTTTTTTCCACTATTACACACTTAGCGCTACGAATGTCCAGTTGCATTTTCTACAGACAGAGTGTTTCAAAACTGCTCAATCAAAAGTATGGTTTAACTCTGTTAGCTGAATGCTCAGATCAGAAAGAAGTTTCACAGAATGCTTCTGTGTAGTTTATATTTGAATATATTCCTTTTTCCACTACTACTCTCTTAGCGCTCCAAATGTCCAATTGCATTTTCTACAGAAAGAGTGTTCAGATCTCCTCAATCAAAAGTATGGTTTAACTCTGTTAGCTGAATGCACAGATCAGAAAGAAGTTTCACAGAATGATTCTGTGTAGTTTATATTTGGAGACATTTCTTTTTCCACTATTACCCTCTTAGCGCTCCGAATCTCCACTTGCATTTTCTACAGAAAGAGTGTTTCAGAACGGCTCAATCAAAACTAAGGTTCAACTCCTTTAGTTGAACAAACAGAACAGAAAGAAGTTTCACACAATTCTTCTGTGTAGTTTTTATTTGTAGACATTCTTTTTCCCAATATAGGCCTCTTAGCGCTCAGAATGTCCAATTGCAGTTTCTACAGAAAGAGTGTTTCAGAACGGCTCAATCAAAATTAAGGTTCAACTCTGTTAGTTGAATGAACAGAACAGAAAGAAGTTTCATACAATGCTTCTGTGTAGTTTATATTTGAACATATTCTTTTTTCCACTATTACCCACTTGGCGCTACGAATGTCCAGTTGCATTTTCTACAGACAGAGTGTTTCAAAACTGCTCAATCAAAAGTATGGTTTAACTCTGTTAGCTGTATGCTCAGATCAGAAAGAAGTTTCACAGAATGCTTCTGTGTAGTTTATATTTGAATATATTCCTTTTTCCACTACTACGCTCTTAGCGCTCCAAATGTCCAGTTGCATTTTCAACAGAAAGAGTGTTCAGATCTGCTCAATCAAAAGAATGGTTTAACTCTGTTAGCTGAATGCACAGATCAGAAAGAAGTTTCACCGAATGATTCTGTGTAGTTTCTATTTGAAGACATTCCTTTTTCCACTATTACCCTCTTAGCTCTCCGAATCTCCACTTGCATTTTCTACGAAAAGAGTGTTTCATAACTGCTCAATCAAAAATATGTTTTATCTCTGTTAACTGAATTTACAGATCAGAAATAAGTTTCACAGAATGCATCTGTATAGTTTTTATTTGAAGATATTCTTTTTCCCAATGTAGGCCTCTTAGCGCTTAGCATGTCCAATTGCAGTTTCTACAGAAAGAGTGTTTCAGAACGGCTCAATCAAAAGTAAGGTTCAACTCTGTTAGTTGAATGCACAGAACAGAAAGAATTTTCACAGAATGCTACTGTGTAGTTTATATTTGAATATATTACTTTTTCCACTATTACCCTCTTAGCGCTCCGAATGTCCACTTGCATTTTCTACAGAAAGAGTGTTCAGAACTACGCAATCAAAAGTATGGTTTAACTCTGTTAGCTTAATGAACATATCAGAAATAAGTTTCACACAATGCTTCTGTGTAGTTTTTATTTGAAGATATTTTTTTTCCCAATAGAGGCCTCTTAGCGCTCAGAATGTCCAATTGCAGTTTCTACAGAGAGAGTGTTTCAGAAAGGCTCAATCAAAAGTAAGGTTCAACTCTGTTAGTTGAATGCACAGAACAGAAAGGAGTTTCATACAATGCCTCTGTGTAGTTTATATTTGAACATATTCATTTTCCACTATTACCCACTTAGCGCTACGAATGTCCAGTTGCATTTTCTACAGACAGAGTGTTTCAAAACTGCTCAATCAAAAGTATGGTTTAACTCTGTTAGCTGAATGCTCAGATCAGAAAGAAGTTTCACAGAATGCTTCTGTGTAGTTTATATTTAAATATATTCCTTTTTCCACTACTACTCTCTTAGCGCTCCAAATGTCCAGTTGCATTTTCTACAGAAAGAGTGTTCAGATCTGCTCAATCAAAAGTATGGTTTAACTCTGTTAGCTGAATGCACAGATCAGAAAGAAATTTCACAGAATGATTCTGTGTAGTTTATATTTGGAGACATTCCTTTTTCCACTATTACCCTCTTAGCGCTCCGAATCTCCACTTGCATTTTCTACAGAAAGAGTGTTTCAGAACGGCTCAATCAAAACTAATGTTCAACTCTTTTAGTTGAACAAACAGAACAGAAAGAAGGTTCACACAATTTTCTGTGTAGTTTTTATTTGTAGACATTCTTTTTCCCAATATAAGCCTCTTAGCGCTCAGAATGTCCAATTGCAGTTTCTACAGAAAGAGTGTTTCAGAACGGCTCAATCAAAAGTAAGGTTCAACTCTGTTAGTTGAATGCACAGAACAGAAAGAAGTTTCATACAATGCTTCTGTGTAGTTCATATTTGAACATATTCTTTTTTCCACTATTACCCACTTAGCGCTACGAATGTCCAGTTGCATTTTCTACAGACAGAGTGTTTCAAAACTGCTCAATCAAAAGTATGGTTTAACTCTGTTAGCTGAATGCTCAGATCAGAAAGAAGTTTCACAGAATGCTTCTGTGTAGTTTATATTTGAATATATTCCTTTTTCCACTACTACTCTCTTAGCGCTCCAAATGTCCAGTTGCATTTTCTACAGAAAGAGTGTTCAGATCTGCTCAATCAAAAGTATGTTTTAACTCTGTTAGCTGAATGCACAGATCAGAAAGAAGTTTCACAGAATGATTCTGTGTAGTTTATATTTGGAGACATTCCTTTATCCACTATTACCCTCTTAGCGCTCCGAATCTCCACTTGCATTTTCTACAGAAAGAGTGTTTCAGAACGGCTCAATCAAAACTAATGTTCAACTCTTTTAGTTGAACAAACAGAACAGAAAGAAGTTTCACACAATTCTTCTGTGTAGTTTTTATTTGTAGACATTCTTTTTCCCAATATAGGCCTCTTAGCGCTCAGAATGTCCAATTGCAGTTTCTACAGAAAGAATGTTTCAGAACGGCTCAATCAAAAGTAAGGTTCAACTCTGTTAGTTGAATGCACAGAACAGAAAGAAGTTTCATACAATGCTTCTGTGTAGTTTATATTTGAACATATTCTTTTTTCCACTATTACCCACTTGGCGCTACGAATGTCCAGTTGCATTTTCTACAGACAGAGTGTTTCAAAACTGCTCAATCAAAAGTATGGTTTAACTCTGTTAGCTGTATGCTCAGATCAGAAAGAAGTTTCACAGAATGCTTCTGTGTAGTTTATATTTGGATATATTCCTTTTTCCACTACTACGCTCTTAGCGCTCCAAATGTCCAGTTGCATTTTCAACAGAAAGAGTGTTCAGATCTGCTCAATCAAAAGAATGGTTTAACTCTGTTAGCTGAATGCACAGATCAGAAAGAAGTTTCACCGAATGATTCTGTGTAGTTTCTATTTGAAGACATTCCTTTTTCCACTATTACCCTCTTAGCTCTCCGAATCTCCACTTGCATTTTCTACGAAAAGAGTGTTTCATAACTGCTCAATCAAAAATATGTTTTATCTCTGTTAACTGAATTTACAGATCAGAAATAAGTTTCACAGAATTCATCTGTATACTTTTTATTTGAAGATATTCTTTTTCCCAATGTAGGCCTCTTAGCGCTTAGCATGTCCAATTGCAGTTTCTACAGAAAGAGTGTTTCAGAACGGCTCAATCAAAAGTAAGGTTCAACTGTGTTAGTTGAATGCACAGAACAGAAAGAATTTTCACAGAATGCTACTGTGTAGTTTATATTTGAATATATTCCTTTTTCCACTATTACCCTCTTAGCGCTCCGAATGTCCACTTGCATTTTCTACAGAAAGAGTGTTCAGAACTACGCAATCAAAAGTATGGTTTAACTCTGTTAGCTTAATGAACATATCAGAAATAAGTTTCACACAATGCTTCTGTGTAGTTTTTATTTGAAGATATTTTTTTTCCCAATAGAGGCCTCTTAGCGCTCAGAATGTCCAATTGCAGTTTCTACAGAGAGAGTGTTTCAGAAAGGCTCAATCAAAAGTAAGGTTCAACTCTGTTAGTTGAATGCACAGAACAGAAAGGAGTTTCATACAATGCCTCTGTGTAGTTTATATTTGAACATATTCATTTTCCACTATTACCCACTTAGCGCTACGAATGTCCAGTTGCATTTTCTACAGACAGAGTGTTTCAAATCTGCTCAATCAAAAGTATGGTTTAACTCTGTTAGCTGAATGCTCAGATCAGAAAGAAGTTTCACAGAATGCTTCTGTGTAGTTTATATTTGAATATATTCCTTTTTCCACTACTACTCTCTTAGCGCTCCAAATGTCCAGTTGCATTTTCTACAGAAAGAGTGTTCAGATCTGCTCAATCAAAAGTATGGTTTAACTCTGTTAGCTGAATGCACAGATCAGAAATAAGTTTCACAGAATGATTCTGTGTAGTTTATATTTGGAGACATTCCTTTTTCCACTATTACCCTCTTAGCGCTCCGAATCTACACTTGCATTTTCTACAGAAAGAGTGTTTCAGAACGGCTCAATCAAAACTAAGGTTCAACTCTTTTAGTTGAACAAACAGAACAGAAAGAATGTTCACACAATTTTCTGTGTAGTTTTTATTTGTAGACATTCTTTTTCCCAATATAAGCCTCTTAGCGCTCAGAATGTCCAATTGCAGTTTCTACAGAAAGAGTGTTTCAGAACGGCTCAATCAAAAGTAAGGTTCAACTCTGTTAGTTGAATGCACAGAACAGAAAGAAGTTTCATACAATGCTTCTGTGTAGTTCATATTTGAACATATTCTTTTTTCCACTATTACCCACTTAGCGCTACGAATGTCCAGTTGCATTTTCTACAGACAGAGTGTTTCAAAACTGCTCAATCAAAAGTATGGTTTAACTCTGTTAGCTGAATGCTCAGATCAGAAAGAAGTTTCACAGAATGCTTCTGTGTAGTTTATATTTGAATATATTCCTTTTTCCACTACTACTCTCTTAGCGCTCCAAATGTCCAATTGCATTTTCTACAGAAAGAGTGTTCAGATCTCCTCAATCAAAAGTATGGTTTAACTCTGTTAGCTGAATGCACAGATCAGAAAGAAGTTTCACAGAATGATTCTGTGTAGTTTATATTTGGAGACATTTCTTTTTCCACTATTACCCTCTTAGCGCTCCGAATCTCCACTTGCATTTTCTACAGAAAGAGTGTTTCAGAACGGCTCAATCAAAACTAAGGTTCAACTCTTTTAGTTGAACAAACAGAACAGAAAGAAGTTTCACACAATTCTTCTGTGTAGTTTTTATTTGTAGACATTCTTTTTCCCAATATAGGCCTCTTAGCGCTCAGAATGTCCAATTGCAGTTTCTACAGAAAGAGTGTTTCAGAACGGCTCAATCAAAATTAAGGTTCAACTCTGTTAGTTGAATGAACAGAACAGAAAGAAGTTTCATACAATGCTTCTGTGTAGTTTATATTTGAACATATTCTTTTTTCCACTATTACCCACTTGGCGCTACGAATGTCCAGTTGCATTTTCTACAGACAGAGTGTTTCAAAACTGCTCAATCAAAAGTATGGTTTAACTCTGTTAGCTGTATGCTCAGATCAGAAAGAAGTTTCACAGAATGCTTCTGTGTAGTTTATATTTGAATATATTCCTTTTTCCACTACTACGCTCTTAGCGCTCCAAATGTCCAGTTGCATTTTCAACAGAAAGAGTGTTCAGATCTGCTCAATCAAAAGAATGGTTTAACTCTGTTAGCTGAATGCACAGATCAGAAAGAAGTTTCACCGAATGATTCTGTGTAGTTTATATTTGAAGACATTCCTTTTTGCACTATTACCCTCTTAGCTCTCCGAATCTCCACTTGCATTTTCTACGAAAAGAGTGTTTCATAACTGCTCAATCAAAAATATGTTTTATCTCTGTTAACTGAATTTACAGATCAGAAATAAGTTTCACAGAATGCATCTTTATAGTTTTTATTTGAAGATATTCTTTTTCCCAATGTAGGCCTCTTAGCGCTTAGCATGTCCAATTGCAGTTTCTACAGAAAGAGTGTTTCAGAACGGCTCAATCAAAAGTAAGGTTCAACTCTGTTAGTTGAATGCACAGAACAGAAAGAATTTTCACAGAATGCTACTGTGTAGTTTATATTTGAATATATTCCTTTTTCCACTATTACCCTCTTAGCGCTCCGAATGTCCACTTGCATTTTCTACAGAAAGAGTGTTCAGAACTACGCAATCAAAAGTATGGTTTAACTCTGTTAGCTTAATGAACATATCAGAAATAAGTTTCACACAATGCTTCTGTGTAGTTTTTATTTGAAGATATTTTTTTTCCCAATAGAGGCCTCTTAGCGCTCAGAATGTCCAATTGCAGTTTCTACAGAGAGAGTGTTTCAGAAAGGCTCAATCAAAAGTAAGGTTCAACTCTGTTAGTTGAATGCACAGAACAGAAAGGAGTTTCATACAATGCCTCTGTGTAGTTTATATTTGAACATATTCATTTTCCACTATTACCCACTTAGCGCTACGAATGTCCAGTTGCATTTTCTACAGACAGAGTGTTTCAAAACTGCTCAATCAAAAGTATGGTTTAACTCTGTTAGCTGAATGCTCAGATCAGAAAGAAGTTTCACAGAATGCTTCTGTGTAGTTTATATTTAAATATATTCCTTTTTCCACTACTACTCTCTTAGCGCTCCAAATGTCCAGTTGCATTTTCTACAGAAAGAGTGTTCAGATCTGCTCAATCAAAAGTATGGTTTAACTCTGTTAGCTGAATGCACAGATCAGAAAGAAGTTTCACAGAATGATTCTGTGTAGTTTATATTTGGAGACATTCCTTTTTCCACTATTACCCTCTTAGCGCTCCGAATCTCCACTTGCATTTTCTACAGAAAGAGTGTTTCAGAACGGCTCAATCAAAACTAAGGTTCAACCCTTTTAGTTGAACAAACAGAACAGAAAGAAGGTTCACACAATTTTCTGTGTAGTTTTTATTTGTAGACATTCTTTTTCCCAATATAAGCCTCTTAGCGCTCAGAATGTCCAATTGCAGTTTCTACAGAAAGAGTGTTTCAGAACGGCTCAATCAAAAGTAAGGTTCAACTCTGTTAGTTGAATGCACAGAACAGAAAGAAGTTTCATACAATGCTTCTGTGTAGTTCATATTTGAACATATTCTTTTTTCCACTATTACCCACTTAGCGCTACGAATGTCCAGTTGCATTTTCTACAGACAGAGTGTTTCAAAACTGCTCAATCAAAAGTATGGTTTAACTCTGTTAGCTGAATGCTCAGATCAGAAAGAAGTTTCACAGAATGCTTCTGTGTAGTTTATATTTGAATATATTCCTTTTTCCACTACTACTCTCTTAGCGCTCCAAATGTCCAGTTGCATTTTCTACAGAAAGAGTGTTCAGATCTGCTCAATCAAAAGTATGTTTTAACTCTGTTAGCTGAATGCACAGATCAGAAAGAAGTTTCACAGAATGATTCTGTGTAGTTTATATTTGGAGACATTCCTTTATCCACTATTACCCTCTTAGCGCTCCGAATCTCCACTTGCATTTTCTACAGAAAGAGTGTTTCAGAACGGCTCAATCAAAACTAATGTTCAACTCTTTTAGTTGAACAAGCAGAACAGAAAGAAGTTTCACACAATTCTTCTGTGTAGTTTTTATTTGTAGACATTCTTTTTCCCAATATAGGCCTCTTAGCGCTCAGAATGTCCAATTGCAGTTTCTACAGAAAGAATGTTTCAGAACGGCTCAATCAAAAGTAAGGTTCAACTCTGTTAGTTGAATGCACAGAACAGAAAGAAGTTTCATACAATGCTTCTGTGTAGTTTATATTTGAACATATTCTTTTTTCCACTATTACCCACTTAGCGCTGCGAATGTCCAGTTGCATTTTCTACAGACAGAGTGTTTCAAAACTGCTCAATCAAAAGTATGGTTTAACTCTGTTAGCTGAATGCTCAGATCAGAAAGAAGTTTCACAGAATGCTTCTGTGTAGTTTATATTTGGATATATTCCTTTTTCCACTATTACGCTCTTAGCGCTCCAAATGTCCAGTTGCATTTTCTACAGAAAGAGTGTTCAGATCTGCTCAATCAAAAGTATGGTTTAACTCTGTTAGCTGAATGCAGAGATCAGAAAGAAGTTTCACCGAATGATTCTGTGTAGTTTATATTTGAAGACATTCCTTTTTCCACTATTACCCTCTTAGCGCTCCGAATCTCCACTTGCATTTTCTACAAAAAGAGTGTTTTATAACTGCTCAATCAAAAATATGTTTTATCTCTGTTAACTGAATTTACAGATCAGAAATAAGTTTCATAGAATGCATCTGTGTAGTTTTTATTTGAAGATATTCTTTTTCCCAATGTAGGCCTCTTAGCGCTTAGCATGTCCAATTGCAGTTTCTACAGAAAGAGTGTTTCAGAACGGCTCAATCAAAAGTAAGGTTCAACTCTGTTAGTTGAATGCACAGAACAGAAAGAATTTTCACAGAATGCTACTGTGTAGTTTATATTTGAATATATTCCTTTCTCCACTATTACCCTCTTAGCGCTCCGAATGTCCACTTGCATTTTCAACAGAAAGATTGTTCAGAACTGCGCAATCAAAAGTATGGTTTAACTCTGTTAGCTTAATGAACATATCAGAAATAAGTTTCACACAATGCTTCTGTGTAGTTTTTATTTGAAGATATTATTTTTCCCAATAGAGGCCTCTTAGCGCTCAGAATGTCCAATTGCATTTTCTACAGAAAGAGTGTTTCAGAAAGGCTCAATCAAACGTAAGGTTCAACTCTGTTAGTTGAATGCACAGAACAGAAACAAGTTTCATACAATGATTCTGTGTAGTTTATATTTGAACATATTCTTTTTTCCACTATTACCCACTTAGCGCTACGAATGTCCAGTTGCATTTTCTACAGACAGAGTGTTTCAAAACTGCTCAATCAAAAGTATGGTTTAACTCTGTTAGCTGAATGCTCAGATCAGAAAGAAGTTTCACAGAATGCTTCTGTGTAGTTTATATTTGAATATATTCCTTTTTCCACTACTACTCTCTTAGCGCTCCAAATGTCCAGTTGCATTTTCTACAGAAAGAGTGTTCAGATCTGCTCAATCAAAAGTATGTTTTAACTCTGTTAGCTGAATGCACAGATCAGAAAGAAGTTTCACAGAATGATTCTGTGTAGTTTATATTTGGAGACATTCCTTTATCCACTATTACCCTCTTAACGCTCCGAATCTCCACTTGCATTTTCTACAGAAAGAGTGTTTCAGAACGGCTCAATCAAAACTAATGTTCAACTCTTTTAGTTGAACAAACAGAACAGAAAGAAGTTTCACACAATTCTTCTGTGTAGTTTTTATTTGTAGACATTCTTTTTCCCAATATAGGCCTCTTAGCGCTCAGAATGTCCAATTGCAGTTTCTACAGAAAGAATGTTTCAGAACGGCTCAATCAAAAGTAAGGTTCAACTCTGTTAGTTGAATGCACAGAACAGAAAGAAGTTTCATACAATGCTTCTGTGTAGTTTATATTTGAACATATTCTTTTTTCCACTATTACCCACTTAGCGCTACGAATGTCCAGTTGCATTTTCTACAGACAGAGTGTTTCAAAACTGCTCAATCAAAAGTATGGTTTAACTCTCTTAGCTGAATGCTCAGATCAGAAAGAAGTTTCACAGAATGCTTCTGTGTAGTTTATATTTGAATATATTCCTTTTTCCACTATTACGCTCTTAGCGCTCCAAATGTCCAGTTGCATTTTCTACAGAAAGAGTGTTCAGATCTGCTCATTCAAAAGTATGGTTTAACTCTGTTAGCTGAATGCAGAGATCAGAAAGAAGTTTCACCGAATGATTCTGTGTAGTTTATATTTGAAGACATTCCTTTTTCCACTATTACCCTCTTAGCGCTCCGAATCTCCACTTGCATTTTCTACAAAAAGAGTGTTTCATAACTGCTCAATCAAAAATATGTTTTATCTCTGTTAACTGAATTTACAGATCAGAAATAAGTTTCACAGAATGCATCTGTGTAGTTTTTATTTGAAGATATTATTTTTCCCAATGTAGGCCTCTTAGCGCTTAGCATGTCCAATTGCAGTTTCTACAGAAAGAGTGTTTCAGAACGGCTCAATCAAAAGTAAGGTTCAACTCTGTTAGTTGAATGCACAGAACAGAAAGAATTTTCACAGAATGCTACTGTGTAGTTTATATTTGAATATATTCCTTTCTCCACTATTACCCTCTTAGCGCTCCGAATGTCCACTTGCATTTTCTACAGAAAGAGTGTTCAGAACTGCGCAATCAAAAGTATGGTTTAACTCTGTTAGCTTAATGAACATATCAGAAATAAGTTTCACACAATGCTTCTGTGTAGTTTTTATTTGAAGATATTGTTTTTCCCAATAGAGGCATCTTAGCGCTCAGAATGTCCAATTGCAGTTTCTACAGAAAGAGTGTTTCAGAAAGGCTCAATCAAAAGTAAGGTTCAACTCTGTTAGTTGAATGCACAGAACAGAAAGAAGTTTCATACAATGCTTCTGTGTAGTTTATATTTGAACATATTCTTTTTTCCACTATTACCCACTTAGCGCTACGAATGTCCAGTTGCATTTTCTACAGACAGAGTGTTTCAAAACTGCTCAATCAAAAGTATGGTTTAACTCTGTTAGCTGAATGCTCAGATCAGAAAGAAGTTTCACAGAATGCTTCTGTGTAGTTTATATTTGAATATATTCCTTTTTCCACTACTACTCTCTTAGCGCTCCAAATGTCCAGTTGCATTTTCTACAGAAAGAGTGTTCAGATCTGCTCAATCAAAAGTATGGTTTAACTCTGTTAGCTGCATGCACAGATCAGAAAGAAGTTTCACAGAATGATTCTGTGTAGTTTATATTTGGAGACATTCCTTTTTCCACTATTACCCTCTTAGCGCTCCGAATCTCCACTTGCATTTTCTACAGAAAGAGTGTTTCAGAACGGCTCAATCAAAACTAAGGTTCAACTCATTTAGTTGAACAAACAGAACAGAAAGAAGTTTCACACAATTCTTCTGTGTAGTTTTTATTTGTAGACATTCTTTTTCTCAATATAGGCCCCTTAGCGCTCAGAAAGTCCAATTGCAGTTTCTACAGAAAGAGAGTTTCAGAACGGCTCAATTAAAAGTAAGGTTCAACTCTGTTAGTTGAATGCACAGAACAGAAAGAAGTTTCATACAATGCTTCTGTGTAGTTTATATTTGAACATATTCTTTTTTCCACTATTACCCACTTAGCGCTACGAATGTCCAGTTGCATTTTCTACAGACAGAGTGTTTCAAAACTGCTCAATCAAAAGTATGCTTTAACTCTGTTAGCTGAATGCTCAGATCAGAAAGAAGTTTCACAGAATGCTTCTGTGTAGTTTATATTTGAATATATTCCTTTTTCCACTACTATGCTCTTAGCGCTCCAAATGTCCAGTTGCATTTTCTACAGAAAGAGTGTTCAGATCTGCTCAATCAAAAGTATGGTTTAACTCTGTTAGCTGAAAGCACAGATCAGAAAGAAGTTTCACCGAATGATTCTATGTAGTTTATATTTGAAGACATTCCTTTTTCCAATATTACCCTCTCAGCGCTCCGAATCTCCACTTGCATTTTCTACAAAAAGAGTGTTTCATAACTGCTCAATCAAAAATATGTTTTATCTCTGTTAACTGAATTTACAGATCAGAAATAAGTTTCACAGAATGCATCTGTGTAGTTTTTATTTGAAGATATTCTTTTTCCCAATGTAGGCCTCTTAGCGCTTAGCATGTCCAATTGCAGTTTCTACAGAAAGAGTATTTCAGAACGGCTCAATCAAAAGTAAGGTTCAACTCTGTTAGTTGAATGCACAGAACAGAAAGAATTTTCACAGAATGCTACTGTGTAGTTTATATTTGAATATATTCCTTTCTCCACTATTAAACTCTTAGCGCTCCGAATGTCCACTTGCATTTTCTACAGAAAGAGTGTTCAGAACTGCGCAATCAAAAGTATGTTTTAACTCTGTTAGCTTAATGAACATATCAGAAATAAGTTTCACACAATGCTTCTGTGTAGTTTTTATTTGAAGATATTATTTTTCCCAATATAGGCCTTTTAGCGCTCAGAATGTCCAATTGCAGTTTCTACAGAAAGAGTGTTTCAGAAAGGCTCAATCAAAAGTAAGGTTCAACTCTGTTAGTTGAATGCGCAGAACAGAAAGAAATTTCATACAATGCTTCTGTGTAGTTTATATTTGAAGATATTCTTTTTTCCACTATTACCCACTTGGCGCTACGAATGTCCAGTTGCATTTTCTACAGACAGAGTGTTTCAAACTGCTCAATCAAAAGTATGGTTTAACTCTGTTAGCTGAATGCTCAGATCAGAAAGAAGTTTCACAGAATGCTTCTGTGTAGTTTATATTTGAATATATTCCTTTTTCCACTACTACTCTCTTAGCGCTCCAAATGTCCAGGTGCATTTTCTACAGAAAGAGTGTTCAGATCTGCTCAATCAAAAGTATGGTTTAACTCTGTTAGCTGAATGCACAGATCAGAAAGAAGTTTCACAGAATGATTCTGTGTAGTTTATATTTGGAGACATTCCTTTTTCCACTATTACCCTCTTAACACTCCGAATCTCCACTTGCATTTTCTACAGAAAGAGTGTTTCAGAACGGCTCAATCAAAACTAAGGTTCAACTCTTTTAGTTGAACAAACAGAACAGAAAGAAGTTTCACACAATTCTTCTGTGTAGTTTTTATTTGTAGACATTCTGTTTCCCAATATAGGCCTCTTAGCGCTAAGAATGTCCAATTGCAGTTTCTACAGAAAGAGTGTTTCAGAACGGCTCAATCAAAAGTATGGTTCAACTCTGTTAGTTGAATGCACAGAACAGAAAGAAGTTTCATACAATGCTTCTGTGTAGTTTATATTTGAACATATTCTTTTTTCCACTATTACCTACTTGGTGCTACGAATGTCCAGTTGCATTTTCTACAGACAGAGTGTTTCAAAACTGCTCAATCAAAAGTATGGTTTAACTCTGTTAGCTGAATGCTCAGATCAGAAAGAAGTTTCACAGAATGCTTCTGTGTAGTTTATAATTGAATATATTCCTTTTTCCACTTCTACGCTCTTAGCGCTCCAAATGTCCAGTTGCATTTTCTACAGAAAGAGTGTTCAGATCTGCTCAATCAAAAGTATGGTTTAACTCTGTTAGCTGAATGCACAGATCAGAAAGAAGTTTCACCGAATGATTCTGTGTAGTTTATATTTGAAGACATTCCTTTTTCCACTATTACCCTCTTAGCGCTCCGAATCTCCACTTGCATTTTCTACAAAAAGAGTGTTTCATAACTGCTCAATCAAAAATATGTTTTATCTCTGTTAACTGAATTTACAGATCAGAAATAAGTTTCACAGAATGCATCTGTGTAGTTTTTATTTGAAGATATTCTTTTTCCCAATGTAGGCCTCTTAGCGCTTAGCATGTCCAATTGCAGTTTCTACAGAAAGAGTGTTTCAGAACGGCTCAATCAAAAGTAAGGTTCAACTCTGTTAGTTGAATGCACAGAACAGAAAGAATTTTCACAGAATGCTACTGTGTAGTTTATATTTGAATACATTCCTTTCTCCACTATTACGCTCTTAGCGCTACGAATGTCCACTTGCATTTTCTACAGAAAGAGTGTTCAGAACTGCGCAATCAAAAGTATGGTTTAACTCTGTTAGCTTAATGAACATATCAGAAATAAGTTTCACACAATGCTTCTGTGTAGTTTTTATTTGAAGATATTATTTTTCCCAATATAGGCCTCTTAGCGCTCAGAATGTCCAATTGCAGTTTCTACAGAAAGAGTGTTTCAGAAAGGCTCAATGAAAACTAACGTTCAACTCTGTTAGTTGAATGCACAGAACAGAAAGAAATTTCAAACAATGCTTCTGTGTAGTTTATATTTGAACATATTCTTTTTTCCACTATTACCCACTTGGCGCTACGAATGTCCAGTTGCATTTTCTACAGACAGAGTGTTTCAAAACTGCTCAATCAAAAGTATGGTTTAACTCTGTTAGCTGAATGCTCAGATCAGAAAGAAGTTTCACAGAATGCTTCTGTGTAGTTTATATTTGAATATATTCCTTTTTCCACTACTACTCTCTTAGCGCTCCAAATGTCCAGTTGCATTTTCTACAGAAAGAGTGTTCAGATCTGCTCAATCAAAAGTATGGTTTAACTCTGTTAGCTGCATGCACAGATCAGAAAGAAGTTTCACAGAATGATTCTGTGTAGTTTATATTTGGAGACATTTCTTTTTCCACTATTACCCTCTTAGCGCTCCGAATCTCCACTTGCATTTTCTACAGAAAGAGTGTTTCAGAACGGCTCAATCAAAACTAAGGTTCAACTCTTTTAGTTGAACAAACAGAACAGAAAGAAGTTTCACACAATTCTTCTGTGTAGTTTTTATTTGTAGACATTCTTTTTCTCAATATAGGCCCCTTAGCGCTCAGAAAGTCCAATTGCAGTTTCTACAGAAAGAGAGTTTCAGAACGGCTCAATTAAAAGTAAGGTTCAACTCTGTTAGTTGAATGCACAGAACAGAAAGAAGTTTCATACAATGCTTCTGTGTAGTTTATATTTGAACATATTCTTTTTTCCACTATTACCCACTTAGCGCTACGAATGTCCAGTTGCATTTTCTACAGACAGAGTGTTTCAAAACTGCTCAATCAAAAGTATGGTTTAACTCTGTTAGCTGAATGCTCAGATCAGAAAGAAGTTTCACAGAATGCTTCTGTGTAGTTTATATTTGAATATATTCCTTTTTCCACTACTATGCTCTTAGCGCTCCAAATGTCCAGTTGCATTTTCTACAGAAAGAGTGTTCAGATCTGCTCAATCAAAAGTATGGTTTAACTCTGTTAGCTGAATGCACAGATCAGAAAGAAGTTTCACCGAATGATTCTATGTAGTTTATATTTGAAGACATTCCTTTTTCCAATATTACCCTCTTAGCGCTCCGAATCTCCACTTGCATTTTCTACAAAAAGAGTGTTTCATAACTGCTCAATCAAAAATATGTTTTATCTCTGTTAACTGAATTTACAGATCAGAAATAAGTTTCACAGAATGCATCTGTGTAGTTTTTATTTGAAGATATTCTTTTTCCCAATGTAGGCCTCTTAGCGCTTAGCATGTCCAATTGCAGTTTCTACAGAAAGAGTATTTCAGAACGGCTCAATCAAAAGTAAGGTTCAACTCTGTTAGTTGAATGCACAGAACAGAAAGAATTTTCACAGAATGCTACTGTGTAGTTTATATTTGAATATATTCCTTTCTCCACTATTACCCTCTTAGCGCTCCGAATGTCCACTTGCATTTTCTACAGAAAGAGTGTTCAGAACTGCGCAATCAAAAGTATGGTTTAACTCTGTTAGCTTAATGAACATATCAGAAATAAGTTTCACACAATGCTTCTGTGTAGTTTTTATTTGAAGATATTGTTTTTCCCAATAGAGGCATCTTAGCGCTCAGAATGTCCAATTGCAGTTTCTACAGAAAGAGTGTTTCAGAAAGGCTCAATCAAAAGTAAGGTTCAACTCTGTTAGTTGAATGCACAGAACAGAAAGAAGTTTCATACAATGCTTCTGTGTAGTTTATATTTGAACATATTCTTTTTTCCACTATTACCCACTTAGCGCTACGAATGTCCAGTTGCATTTTCTACAGACAGAGTGTTTCAAAACTGCTCAATCAAAAGTATGGTTTAACTCTGTTAGCTGAATGCTCAGATCAGAAAGAAGTTTCACAGAATGCTTCTGTGTAGTTTATATTTGAATATATTCCTTTTTCCACTACTACTCTCTTAGCGCTCCAAATGTCCAGTTGCATTTTCTACAGAAAGAGTGTTCAGATCTGCTCAATCAAAAGTATGGTTTAACTCTGTTAGCTGCATGCACAGATCAGAAAGAAGTTTCACAGAATGATTCTGTGTAGTTTATATTTGGAGACATTTCTTTTTCCACTATTACCCTCTTAGCGCTCCGAATCTCCACTTGCATTTTCTACAGAAAGAGTGTTTCAGAACGGCTCAATCAAAACTAAGGTTCAACTCTTTTAGTTGAACAAACAGAACAGAAAGAAGTTTCACACAATTCTTCTGTGTAGTTTTTATTTGTAGACATTCTTTTTCTCAATATAGGCCCCTTAGCGCTCAGAAAGTCCAATTGCAGTTTCTACAGAAAGAGAGTTTCAGAACGGCTCAATTAAAAGTAAGGTTCAACTCTGTTAGTTGAATGCACAGAACAGAAAGAAGTTTCATACAATGCTTCTGTGTAGTTTATATTTGAACATATTCTTTTTTCCACTATTACCCACTTAGCGCTACGAATGTCCAGTTGCATTTTCTACAGACAGAGTGTTTCAAAACTGCTCAATCAAAAGTATGCTTTAACTCTGTTAGCTGAATGCTCAGATCAGAAAGAAGTTTCACAGAATGCTTCTGTGTAGTTTATATTTGAATATATTCCTTTTTCCACTACTATGCTCTTAGCGCTCCAAATGTCCAGTTGCATTTTCTACAGAAAGAGTGTTCAGATCTGCTCAATCAAAAGTATGGTTTAACTCTGTTAGCTGAAAGCACAGATCAGAAAGAAGTTTCACCGAATGATTCTATGTAGTTTATATTTGAAGACATTCCTTTTTCCAATATTACCCTCTCAGCGCTCCGAATCTCCACTTGCATTTTCTACAAAAAGAGTGTTTCATAACTGCTCAATCAAAAATATGTTTTATCTCTGTTAACTGAATTTACAGATCAGAAATAAGTTTCACAGAATGCATCTGTGTAGTTTTTATTTGAAGATATTCTTTTTCCCAATGTAGGCCTCTTAGCGCTTAGCATGTCCAATTGCAGTTTCTACAGAAAGAGTATTTCAGAACGGCTCAATCAAAAGTAAGGTTCAACTCTGTTAGTTGAATGCACAGAACAGAAAGAATTTTCACAGAATGCTACTGTGTAGTTTATATTTGAATATATTCCTTTCTCCACTATTAAACTCTTAGCGCTCCGAATGTCCACTTGCATTTTCTACAGAAAGAGTGTTCAGAACTGCGCAATCAAAAGTATGTTTTAACTCTGTTAGCTTAATGAACATATCAGAAATAAGTTTCACACAATGCTTCTGTGTAGTTTTTATTTGAAGATATTATTTTTCCCAATATAGGCCTTTTAGCGCTCAGAATGTCCAATTGCAGTTTCTACAGAAAGAGTGTTTCAGAAAGGCTCAATCAAAAGTAAGGTTCAACTCTGTTAGTTGAATGCGCAGAACAGAAAGAAATTTCATACAATGCTTCTGTGTAGTTTATATTTGAAGATATTCTTTTTTCCACTATTACCCACTTGGCGCTACGAATGTCCAGTTGCATTTTCTACAGACAGAGTGTTTCAAACTGCTCAATCAAAAGTATGGTTTAACTCTGTTAGCTGAATGCTCAGATCAGAAAGAAGTTTCACAGAATGCTTCTGTGTAGTTTATATTTGAATATATTCCTTTTTCCACTACTACTCTCTTAGCGCTCCAAATGTCCAGGTGCATTTTCTACAGAAAGAGTGTTCAGATCTGCTCAATCAAAAGTATGGTTTAACTCTGTTAGCTGAATGCACAGATCAGAAAGAAGTTTCACAGAATGATTCTGTGTAGTTTATATTTGGAGACATTCCTTTTTCCACTATTACCCTCTTAACACTCCGAATCTCCACTTGCATTTTCTACAGAAAGAGTGTTTCAGAACGGCTCAATCAAAACTAAGGTTCAACTCTTTTAGTTGAACAAACAGAACAGAAAGAAGTTTCACACAATTCTTCTGTGTAGTTTTTATTTGTAGATATTCTGTTTCCCAATATAGGCCTCTTAGCGCTAAGAATGTCCAATTGCAGTTTCTACAGAAAGAGTGTTTCAGAACGGCTCAATCAAAAGTATGGTTCAACTCTGTTAGTTGAATGCACAGAACAGAAAGAAGTTTCATACAATGCTTCTGTGTAGTTTATATTTGAACATATTCTTTTTTCCACTATTACCTACTTGGTGCTACGAATGTCCAGTTGCATTTTCTACAGACAGAGTGTTTCAAAACTGCTCAATCAAAAGTATGGTTTAACTCTGTTAGCTGAATGCTCAGATCAGAAAGAAGTTTCACAGAATGCTTCTGTGTAGTTTATAATTGAATATATTCCTTTTTCCACTTCTACGCTCTTAGCGCTCCAAATGTCCAGTTGCATTTTCTACAGAAAGAGTGTTCAGATCTGCTCAATCAAAAGTATGGTTTAACTCTGTTAGCTGAATGCACAGATCAGAAAGAAGTTTCACCGAATGATTCTGTGTAGTTTATATTTGAAGACATTCCTTTTTCCACTATTACCCTCTTAGCGCTCCGAATCTCCACTTGCATTTTCTACAAAAAGAGTGTTTCATAACTGCTCAATCAAAAATATGTTTTATCTCTGTTAACTGAATTTACAGATCAGAAATAAGTTTCACAGAATGCATCTGTGTAGTTTTTATTTGAAGATATTCTTTTTCCCAATGTAGGCCTCTTAGCGCTTAGCATGTCCAATTGCAGTTTCTACAGAAAGAGTGTTTCAGAACGGCTCAATCAAAAGTACGGTTCAACTCTGTTAGTTGAATGCACAGAACAGAAAGAATTTTCACAGAATGCTACTGTGTAGTTTATATTTGAATACATTCCTTTCTCCACTATTACGCTCTTAGCGCTACGAATGTCCACTTGCATTTTCTACAGAAAGAGTGTTCAGAACTGCGCAATCAAAAGTATGGTTTAACTCTGTTAGCTTAATGAACATATCAGAAATAAGTTTCACACAATGCTTCTGTGTAGTTTTTATTTGAAGATATTATTTTTCCCAATATAGGCCTCTTAGCGCTCAGAATGTCCAATTGCAGTTTCTACAGAAAGAGTGTTTCAGAAAGGCTCAATGAAAACTAAGGTTCAACTCTGTTAGTTGAATGCACAGAACAGAAAGAAATTTCAAACAATGCTTCTGTGTAGTTTATATTTGAACATATTCTTTTTTCCACTATTACCCACTTGGCGCTACGAATGTCCAGTTGCATTTTCTACAGACAGAGTGTTTCAAAACTGCTCAATCAAAAGTATGGTTTAACTCTGTTAGCTGAATGCTCAGATCAGAAAGAAGTTTCACAGAATGCTTCTGTGTAGTTTATATTTGAATATATTCCTTTTTCCACTACTACTCTCTTAGCGCTCCAAATGTCCAGTTGCATTTTCTACAGAAAGAGTGTTCAGATCTGCTCAATCAAAAGTATGGTTTAATTCTGTTAGCTGAATGCACAGATCAGAAAGAAGTTTCACAGAATGATTCTGTGTAGTTTATATTTGGAGACATTCCTTTTTCCACTATTACCCTCTTAGCGCTCCGAATCTCCACTTGCATTTTCTACAGAAAGAGTGTTTCAGAACGGCTCAATCAAAACTAAATTTCAACACTTTTAGTTGAACAAACAGAACAGAAAGAAGTTTCACACAATTCTTCTGTGTAGTTTTTATTTGTAGACATTATTTTTCCCAATATAGGCCTCTTAGCGCTCAGAATGTCCAATTGCAGTTTCTACAGAAAGAGTGTTTCAGAACGGCTCAATCAAAATTAAGGTTCAACTCTGTTAGTTGAATACACAGAACAGAAAGAAGTTTCATACAATGCTTCTGTGTAGTTTATATTTGAACATATTCTTTTTTCCACTGTTACCCACTTAGCGCTACGAATGTCTAATTGCATTTTGTACAGACAGAGTGTTTCAAAACTGCTCAATCAAAAGTATGGTTTAACTCCGTTAGCTGAATGCTCAGATCAGAAAGAAGTTTCACAGAATGCTTCTGTGTAGTTTATATTTGAATATATCCCTTTTTCCACTACTACGCTCTTAGCGCTCCAAATGTCCAGTTGCATTTTCTACAGAAAGAGTGTTCAGATCTGCTCAATCAAAAGTATGGTTTAACTCTGTTAGCTGAATGCACAGATCAGAAAGAAGTTTCACCGAATGATTCTGTGTAGTTTATATTTGAAGACATTCCTTTTTCCACTATTACCCCCTTAGCGCTCCGAATCTCCACTTGCATTTTCTACAAAAAGAGTGTTTCATAACTCCTCAATCAAAAATATGTTTTAACTCTGTTAACTGAATTTACAGATCAGAAATAAGTTTCACAGAATGCATCTGTGTAATTTTTATTTGAAGATATTCTTTTTCCCAATGTAGGCCTCTTAGCGCTTAGCATGTCCAATTGCAGTTTCTACAGAAAGAGTGTTTCAGAACGGCTCAATTAAAAGTAAGGTTCAACTCTGTTAGTTGAATGCACAGAACAGAAAGTATTTTCACAGAATGCTACTGCGTAGTTTATATTTGAATATATTCCTTTTTCCACTATTACCCTCTTAGCGCTCCGAATGTCCACTTGCATTTTCTACAGAAAGAGTGTTCAGAACTGCACAATCAAAAGTATGGTTTAAATCTGTTAGCTTAATGAACATATCAGAAATAAGTTTCACACAATGCTTCTGTGTAGTTTTTACTTGAAGATATTATTTTTCCCAATAGAGGCCTCTTAGCGCTCAGAATGTCCAATTGCAGTTTCTACAGAAAGAGTGTTTCAGAAAGGCTCAATCAAAAGTAAGGTTCAACTCTGTTAGTTGAATGCACAGAACAGAAAGAAATTTCATACAATGCTTCTGTGTAGTTTATATTTGAACATATTCTTTTTTCCACTATTACCAACTTAGCGCTACGAATGTCCAGTTGCATTTTCTACAGAGTGTTTCAAAACTGCTCAATCAAAAGTATGGTTTAACTCTGTTAGCTGAATGCACAGATCAGAAAAAAGTTTCACAGAATGCTTCTGTGTAGTTTATATTTGTAGACATTCCTTTTTCCACTATTACCCTCTTAGCGCTCCGAATCTCCACATGCATTTTCTACAGAAAGAGTGTTTCAGAACGGCTCAATCAAAACTAAGGTTCAACTCTTTTAGTTGAACAAACAGAACAGAAAGAAGTTTCACACAATTCTTCTGTGTAGTTTTTATTTGTAGACATTCTTTTTCCCAATATAGGCCTCTTAGCGCTCAGAATGTCCAATTGCAGTTTCTACAGAAAGAGTGTTTCAGAACGGCTCAATCAAAAGTAAGGTTCAACTCTGTTAGTTGAATGCACAGAACAGAAAGAAGTTTCATACAGTGCTTCTGTGTAGTTTATATTTGAACATATTCTTTTTTCCTCTATTACCCTCTTAGCGCTACGAATGTCCAGTTGCATTTTCTACAGACAGAGTGTTTCAAAACTGCTCAATCAAAAGTATGGTTTAACTCTGTTAGCTGAATGCTCAGATCAGAAAGAAGTTTCACAGAATGCTTCTGTGTAGTTTATATTTGAATATATTCCTTTTTCCACTACTACGCTCTTAGCGCTCCAAATGTCCAGTTGCATTTTCTACAGAAAGAGTGTTCAGATCTGCTCAATCAAAACTATGGTTTAACTCTGTTAGCTGAATGCACAGATCAGAAAGAAGTTTCACCGAATGATTCTGTGTAGTTTATATTTGAAGACATTCCTTTTTCCACTATTACCCTCTTAGCGCTCCGAATCTCCACTTGCATTTTCTACAAAAAGAGTGTTTCATAACTGC
This sequence comes from Symphalangus syndactylus, assembly GCF_028878055.3. Taxonomy (NCBI): domain Eukaryota; kingdom Metazoa; phylum Chordata; class Mammalia; order Primates; family Hylobatidae; genus Symphalangus; species Symphalangus syndactylus. The sequence goes on along the minus strand of NC_072433.2, from coordinate 139,511,830 downwards.
TCAATCAAAAATATGTTTTATCTCTGTTAACTGAATTTACAGATCAGAAATAAGTTTCACAGAATGCATCTGTGTAGTATTTATTTGAAGATATTCTTTTTCCCAATGTAGGCCTCTTAGCGCTTAGCATGTCCAATTGCAGTTTCTACAGAAAGAGTGTTTCAGAACGGTTCAATCAAAAGTAAGTTTCAACTCTGTTAGTTGAATGCACAGAACAGAAAGGATTTTCACAGAATGCTACTGTGTATTTTATATTTGAATATATTCCTTTCTCCACTATTACCCTCTTAGCGCTCCGAATGTCCACTTGCATTTTCTACAGAAAGAGTGTTCAGAACTGCGCAATGAAAAGTATGGTTTAACTCTGTTAGCTTAATGAACATATCAGAAATAAGTTTCACACAATGCTTCTGTGTAGTTTTTATTTGAAGATATTATTTTTCCCAATATAGGCCTCTTAGCGCTCAGAATGTCCAATTGCAGTTTCTACAGAAAGAGTGTTTCAGAAAGGCTCAATCAAAAGTAAGGTTCAACTCTGTTAGTTGAATGCACAGAACAGAAAGAAATTTCATACAATGCTTCTGTGTAGTTTATATTTGAAGATATTCTTTTTTCCACTATTACCCACTTGGCGCTACGAAGGTCCAGTTGCATTTTCTACAGACAGAGTGTTTCAAAACTGCTCAATCAAAAGTATGGTTTAACTCTGTTAGCTGAATGCTCAGATCAGAAAGAAGTTTCACAGAATGCTTCTGTGTAGTTTATATTTGAATATATTCCTTTTTCCACTACTACTCTCTTAGCGCTCCAAATGTCCAGTTGCATTTTCTACAGAAAGAGTGTTCAGATCTGCTCAATCAAAAGTATGGTTTAACTCTGTTAGCTGAATGCACAGATCAGAAAGAAGTTTCACAGAATGATTCTGTGTAGTTTATATTTGGAGACATTCCTTTTTCCACTATTACCCTCTTAGCGCTCCGAATCTCCACTTGCATTTTCTACAGAAAGAGTGTTTCAGAACGGCTCAATCAAAACTAAGGTTCAACTCTTTTAGTTGAACAAACAGAACAGAAAGAAGTTTCACACAATTCTTCTGTGTAGTTTTTATTTGTAGACATTCTTTTTCCCAATATAGGCCTCTTAGCGCTCAGAATGTCCAATTGCAGTTTCTACAGAAAGAGTGTTTCAGAACGGCTCAATCAAAAGTAAGCTTCAACTCTGTTAGTTGAATGTACAGAACAGAAAGAAGTTTCATACAATGCTTCTGTGTAGTTTATATTTGAACATATTATTTTTTCCTCTATTACCCACTTAGCGCTACGAATGTCCAGTTGCATTTTCTACAGACAGAGTGTTTCAAAACTGCTCAATCTAAAGTATGTTTTAACTCTGTTTGCTGAATGCTCAGATCAGAAAGAAGTTTCACAGAATGCTTCTGTGTAGTTTATATTTGAATATATTCCTTTTTCCACTACTACGCTCTTAGCGCTCCAAATGTCCAGTTGCATTTTCTACAGAAAGAGTGTTCAGATCTCCTCAATCAAAAGTATGGTTTAACTCTGTTAGCTGCATGCACAGATCAGAAAGAAGTTTCACCGAATGATTCTGTGTAGTTTATATTTGAAGACATTCCTTTTTCCACTATTACCCTCTTAGCGCTCCGAATCTCCACTTGCATTTTCTACAAAAAGTGTGTTTCATAACTGCTCAATCAAAAATATGTTTTATCTCTGTTCACTGAATTTACAGATCAGAAATAAGTTTCACAGAATGCATCTGTGTAGTTTTTATTTGAAGATATTCTTTTTCCCAATGTAGGCCTCTTAGCGCTTAGCATGTCCAATTGCAGTTTCTACAGAAAGAGTGTTTCAGAACGGCTCAATCAAAAGTAAGGTTCAACTCTGTTAGTTGAATGCACAGAACAGAAAGAATTTTCACAGAATGCTACTGTGTAGTTTATATTTGAATATATTCCTTTCTCCACTATTACCCTCTTAGCGCTCCGAATGTCCACTTGCATATTCTACAGAAAGAGTGTTCAGAACTGCGCAATCAAAAGTATGGTTTAACTCTGTTAGCTTAATGAACATATCAGAAATAAGTTTCACACAATGCTTCTGTGTAGTTTTTATTTGAAGATATTATTTTTCCCAATATAGGCCTCTTAGCGCTCAGAATGTCCAATTGCAGTTTCTACAGAAAGAGAGTTTCAGAAATGCTCAATCAAAAGTAAGGTTCAAATCTGTTAGTTGAATGCACAGAACAGAAAGAAATTTCATACAATGCTTCTGTGTAGTTTATATTTGAAGATATTCTTTTTTCCACTATTACCCACTTGGCGCTACGAATGTCCAGTTGCATTTTCTACAGACAGAGTGTTTCAAAACTGCTCAATCAAAAGTATGGTTTAACTCTGTTAGCTGAATGCTCAGATCAGAAAAAAGTTTCACAGAATGCTTCTGTGTAGTTTATATTTGAATATATTCCTTTTTCCACTACTACTCTCTTAGCGCTCCAAATGTCCAGTTGCATTTTCTACAGAAAGAGTGTTCAGATCTGCTCAATCAAAAGTATGGTTTAACTCTGTTAGCTGAATGCACAGATCAGAAAGAAGTTTCACAGAATGATTCTGTGTAGTTTATATTTGGAGACATTCCTTTTTCCACTATTACCCTCTTAGCGCTCCGAATCTCCACTTGCATTTTCTACAGAAAGAGTGTTTCAGAACGGCTCAATCAAAACTAAGGTTCAACTCTTTTAGTTGAACAAACAGAACAGAAAGAAGTTTCACACAATTCTTCTGTGTAGTTTTTATTTGTAGACATTCTTTTTCCCAATATAGGCCTCTTAGCGCTCAGAATGTCCAATTGCAGTTGCTACAGAAAGAGTGTTTCAGAACGGCTCAATCAAAAGTAAGGTTCAACTCTGTTAGTTGAATGCACAGAACAGAAAGAAGTTTCATACAATGCTTCTGTGTAGTTTATATTTGAACATATTCTTTTTTCCTCTATTACCCACTTAGCGCTACGAATGTCCAGTTGCATTTTCTACAGACAGAGTGTTTCAAAACTGCTCAATCAAAAGTATGGTTTAACTCTGTTAGCTGAATGCTCAGATCAGAAAGAAGTTTCACAGAATGCTTCTGTGTAGTTTATATTTGAATATATTCCTTTTTCCACTAGTACGCTCTTAGCGCTCCAAATGTCCAGTGTCATTTTCTACAGAAAGAGTGTTCAGATCTGCTCAATCAAAAGTATGGTTTAACACTGTTAGCTGAATGCACAGATCAGAAAGAAGTTTCACCGAATGATTCTGTGTAGTTTATATTTGAAGACATTCCTTTTTCCACTATTACCCTCTTAGCGCTCCGAATCTCCACTTGCATTTTCTACAAAAAGAGTGTTTCATAACTGCTCAATCAAAAATATGTTTTATCTCTGTTAACTGAATTTACAGATCAGAAATAAGTTTCACAGAATGCATCTGTGTAGTTTTTATTTGAAGATATTCTTTTTCCCAATGTAGGCCTCTTAGCGCTTAGCATGTCCAATTGCAGTTTCTACAGAAAGAGTGTTTCAGAACGGCTCAATCAAAAGTAAGGTTCAACTCTGTTAGTTGAATGCACAGAACAGAAAGAATTTTCACAGAATGCTACTGTGTAGTTTATATTTGAATATATTCCTTTCTCCACTATTACCCTCTTAGCGCTCCGAATGTCCACTTGCATTTTCTACAGAAAGAGTGTTCAGAACTGCGCAATCAAAAGTATGGTTTAACTCTGTTAGCTTAATGAACATATCAGAAATAAGTTTCACACAATGCTTCTGTGTAGTTTTTATTTGAAGATATTATTTTTCCCAATAGAGGCCTCTTAGCGCTCAGAATGTCCAATTGCAGTTTCTACAGAAAGAGTGTTTCAGAAAGGCTCAATCAAAAGTAAGGTTCAACTCTGTTAGTTGAATGCACAGAACAGAAAGAAATTTCATACAATGCTTCTGTGTAGTTTATATTTGAAGATATACTTTTTTCCACTATTACCCACTTGGCGCTACGAATGTCCAGTTGCATTTTCTACAGACAGAGTGTTTCAAAACTGCTCAATCAAAAGTATGGTTTAACTCTGTTAGCTGAATGCTCAGATCAGAAAGAAGTTTCACAGAATGCTTCTGTGTAGTTTATATTTGAATATATTCCTTTTTCCACTACTACTCTCTTAGCGCTCCAAATGTCCAGTTGCATTTTCTACAGAAAGAGTGTTCAGATCTGCTCAATCAAAAGTATGGTTTAACTCTGTTAGCTGAATGCACAGATCAGAAAGAAGTTTCACAGAATGATTCTGTGTAGTTTATATTTGGAGACATTCCTTTTTCCACTATTACCCTCTTAGCGCTCCGAATCTCCACTTGCATTTTCTACAGAAAGAGTGTTTCAGAACGGCTCAATCAAAACTAAGGTTCAACTCTTTTAGTTGAACAAACAGAACAGAAAGAAGTTTCACACAATTCTTCTGTGTAGTTTTTATTTGTAGACATTCTTTCTCCCAATATAGGCCTCTTAGCGCTCAGAATGTCCAATTGCAGTTTCTACAGAAAGAGTGTTTCAGAACGGCTCAATCAAAAGTAAGCTTCAACTCTGTTAGTTGAATGTACAGAACAGAAAGAAGTTTCATAAAATGCTTCTGTGTAGTTTATATTTGAACATATTCTTTTTTCCTCTATTACCCACTTAGCGCTACGAATGTCCAGTTGCATTTTCTACAGACAGAGTGTTTCAAAACTGCTCAATCTAAACTATGTTTTAACTCTGTTTGCTGAATGCTCAGATCAGAAAGAAGTTTCACAGAATGCTTCTGTGTAGTTTATATTTGAATATATTCCTTTTTCCACTACTACGCTCTTAGCGCTCCAAATGTCCAGTTGCATTTTCAACAGAAAGAGGGTTCAGATCTCCTCAATCAAAAGTATGGTTTAACTCTGTTAGCTGCATGCACAGATCAGAAAGAAGTTTCACCGAATGATTCTGTGTAGTTTATATTTGAAGACATTCCTTTTTCCACTATTACCCTCTTAGCGCTCCGAATCTCCACTTGCATTTTCTACAAAAAGAGTGTTTCATAACTGCTCAATCAAAAATATGTTTTATCTCTGTTTACTGAATTTACAGATCAGAAATAAGTTTCACAGAATGCATCTGTGTAGTTTTTATTTGAAGATATTCTTTTTCCCAATGTAGGCCTCTTAGCGCTTAGCATGTCCAATTGCAGTTTCTACAGAAAGAGTGTTTCAGAACGGCTCAATCAAAAGTAAGGTTCAACTCTGTTAGTTGAATGCACAGAACAGAAAGAATTTTCACAGAATGCTACAGTGTAGTTTATATTTGAATATATTCCTTTCTCCACTATTACCTTCTTAGCGCTCCGAATGTCCACTTGCATATTCTACAGAAAGAGTGTTCAGAACTGCGCAATCAAAAGTATGGTTTAACTCTGTTAGCTTAATGAACATATCAGAAATAAGTTTCACACAATGCTTCTGTGTAGTTTTTATTTGAAGATATTATTTTTCCCAATATAGGCCTCTTAGCGCTCAGAATGTCCAATTGCAGTTTCTACAGAAAGAGAGTTTCAGAAAGGCTCAATCAAAAGTAAGGTTCAACTCTGTTAGTTGAATGCACAGAACAGAAAGAAATTTCATACAATGCTTCTGTGTAGTTTATATTTGAAGATATTCTTTTTTCCACTATTACCCACTTGGCACTACGAATGTCCAGTTGCATTTTCTACAGACAGAGTGTTTCAAAACTGCTCAATCAAAAGTATGGTTTAACTCTGTTAGCTGAATGCTCAGATCAGAAAAAAGTTTCACAAAATGCTTCTGTGTAGTTTATATTTGAATATATTCCTTTTTCCACTACTACTCTCTTAGCGCTCCAAATGTCCAGTTGCATTTTCTACAGAAAGAGTGTTCAGATCTGCTCAATCAAAAGTATGGTTTAACTCTGTTAGCTGAATGCACATATCAGAAAGAAGTTTCACAGAATGATTCTGTGTAGTTTATATTTGGAGACATTCCTTTTTCCACTATTACCCTCTTAGCGCTCCGAATCTCCACTTGCATTTTCTACAGAAAGAGTGTTTCAGAACGGCTCAATCAAAACTAAGGTTCAACTCTTTTAGTTGAACAAACAGAACAGAAAGAAGTTTCACACAATTCTTCTGTGTAGTTTTTATTTGTAGACATTCTTTTTCCCAATATAGGCCTCTTAGCGCTCAGAATGTCCAATTGCAGTTGCTACAGAAAGAGTGTTTCAGAACGGCTCAATCAAAAGTAAGGTTCAACTCTGTTAGTTGAATGCACAGAACAGAAAGAAGTTTCATACAATGCTTCTGTGTAGTTTATATTTGAACATATTCTTTTTTCCTCTATTACCCACTTAGCGCTACGAATGTCCAGTTGCATTTTCTACAGACAGAGTGTTTCAAAACTGCTCAATCAAAAGTATGGTTTAACTCTGTTAGCTGAATGCTCAGATCAGAAAGAAGTTTCACAGAATGCTTCTGTGTAGTTTATATTTGAATATATTCCTTTTTCCACTAATACGCTCTTAGCGTTCCAAATGTCCAGTTGCATTTTCAACAGAAAGAGTGTTCAGATCTGCTCAATCAAAAGTATGGTTTAATTCTGTTAGCTGAATGCACAGATCAGAAAGAAGATTCACCGAATGATTCTGTGTAGTTTATATTTGAAGACATTCCTTTTTCCACTATTACCCTCTTAGCGCTCCGAATCTCCACTTGCATTTTCTACAAAAAGAGTGTTTCATAACTGCTCAATCAAAAATATGTTTTATCTCTGTTAACTGAATTTACATATCAGAAATAAGTTTCACAGAATGCATCTGTGTAGTTTTTATTTGAAGATATTCTTTTTCCCAATGTAGGCCTCTTAGCGCTTAGCATGTCCAATTGCAGTTTCTACAGAAAGAGTGTTTCAGAACGGCTCAATCAAAAGTAAGGTTCAACTCTGTTAGTTGAATGCACAGAACAGAAAGAATTTTCACAGAATGCTACTGTGTAGTTTATATTTGAATATATTCCTTTTTCCACTATTACCCTCTTAGCGCTCCGAATGTCCACTTGCATTTTCTACAGAAAGAGTGATCAGAACTGCGCAATCAAAAGTATGGTTTAACTCTGTTAGCTTAATGAACATATCAGAAATAAGTTTCACACAATGCTTCTGTGTAGTTTTTATTTGAAGATATTATTTTTCCCAATAGAGGCCTCTTAGCGCTCAGAATGTCCAATTGCAGTTTCTACAGAAAGAGTGTTTCAGAAAGGCTCAATCAAAATTAAGGTTAAACTCTGTTAGTTGAATGCACAGAACAGAAAGAAGTTTCATACAATGCTTCTGTGTAGTTTATATTTGAACATATTCTTTTTTCCACTATTACCCACTTAGCGCTATGAATGTCCAGTTGCATTTTCTACAGACAGAATGTTTCAAAACTGCTCAATCAAAAGTATGGTTTAACTCTGTTAGCTGAATGCTCAGATCAGAAAGAAGTTTCACAGAATGCTTCTGTGTAGTTTATATTTGAATATATTCCTTTTTCCACTACTACGCTCTTAGCGCTCCAAATGTCCAGTTGCATTTTCTACAGAAAGAGTGTTCAGATCTGCTCAATCAAAAGTATGGTTTAACTCTGTTAGCTGAATGCACAGATCAGAAAGAAGTTTCACCGAATGATTCTGTGTAGTTTATATTTGAAGACATTACTTTTTCCACTATTACCCTCTTAGGGCTCCGAATCTCCACTTGCATTTTCTACAAAAAGAGTGTTTCATAACTGCTCAATCAAAAATATGTTTTATCTCTGTTTACTGAATTTACAGATCAGAAATAAGTTTCACAGAATGCATCTGTGTAGTTTTTATTTGAAGATATTATTTTTCCCAATGTAGGCCTCTTAGCGCTTAGCATGTCCAATTGCAGTTTCTACAGAAAGAGTGTTTCAGAACGGCTCAATCAAAAGTAAGGTTCAACTCTGTTAGTTGAATGCACAGAACAGAAAGAATTTTCACAGAATGCTACTGTGTAGTTTATATTTGAATATATTCCTTTCTCCACTATTACCCTCTTAGCGCTCCGAATGTCCACTTGAATATTCTACAGAAAGAGTGTTCAGAACTGCGCAATCAAAAGTATGGTTTAACTCTGTTAGCTGAATGCTCAGATCAGAAAGAAGTTTCACAGAATGCTTCTCTGTAGTTTATATTTGAATATATTCCTTTTTCCACTACTACTCTCTTAGCGCTCCAAATGTCCTGTTGCATTTTCTACAGAAAGAGTGTTCAGATCTGCTCAATCAAAAGTATGGTTTAACTCTGTTAGCTGAATGCACAGATCAGAAAGAAGTTTCACAGAATGATTCTGTGTAGTTTATATTTGGAGACATTCCTTTTTCCACTATTACCCTCTTAGCGCTCCGAATCTCCACTTGCATTTTCTACAGAAAGAGTGTTTCAGAACGGCTCAATCAAAACTAAGGATCAACTCTTTTAGTTGAACAAACAGAACAGAAAGGAGTTTCACAAAATTCTTCTGTGTAGTTTTTATTTGTAGACATTCTTTTTCCCAATATAGGCCTCTTAGCGCGCAGAATGTCCAATTGCAGTTGCTACAGAAAGAGGGTTTCAGAACGGCTCAATCAAAAGTAAGGTTCAACTCTGTTAGTTGAATGCACAGAACAGAAAGAAGTTTCATACAATGCTTCTGTGTAGTTTATATTTGAACATATTCTTTTTTCCTCTATTACCCACTTAGCGCTAGGAATGTCCAGTTGCATTTTCTACAGACAGAGTGTTTCAAAACTGCTCAATCAAAAGTATGGTTTAACTCTGTTAGCTGAATGCTCAGATCAGAAAGAAGTTTCACAGAATGCTTCTGTGTAGTTTATATTTGAATATATTCCTTTTTCCACTACTACGCTCTTAGCGCTCCAAATGTCTAGTTGCATTTTCTACAGAAAGAGTGTTCAGATCTGCTCAATCAAAAGTATGGTTTAACTCTGTTAGCTGAATGCACAGATCAGAAAGAAGTTTCACCGAATGATTCTGTGTAGTTTATATTTGAAGACATTCCTTTTTCCACTATTACCCTCTTAGCGCTCCGAATCTCCACTTGCATTTTCTACAAAAAGAGTGTTTCATAACTGCTCAATCAAAAATATGTTTTATCTCTGTTAACTGAATTTACAGATCAGAAATAAGTTTCACAGAATGCATCTGTGTAGTTTTTATTTGAAGATATTCTTTTTCCCAATGTAGGCCTCTTAGCGCTTAGCATGTCCAATTGCAGTTTCTACAGAAAGAGTGTTTCAGAACGGCTCAATCAAAAGTAAGGTTCAACTCTGTTAGTTGAATGCACAGAACAGAAAGAATTTTCACAGAATGCTACTGTGTAGTTTATATTTGAATATATTCCTTTCTCCACTATTACCCTCTTAGCGCTCCGAATGTCCACTTGCATTTTCTACAGAAAGAGTGTTCAGAACTGCGCAATCAAAAGTATGGTTTAACTCTGTTAGCTTAATGAACATATCAGAAATAAGTTTCACACAATGCTTCTGTGTAGTTTTTATTTGAAGATATTATTTTTCCCAATATAGGCCTCTTAGCGCTCAGAATGTCCAATTGCAGTTTCTACAGAAAGAGTGTTTCAGAAAGGCTCAATCAAAAGTAAGGTTCAACTCTGTTAGTTGAATGCACAGAACAGAAAGAAATTTCATACAATGCTTCTGTGTAGTTTATATTTGAAGTTATTCTTTTTTCCACTATTACCCACTTGGCGATACGAATGTCCAGTTGCATTTTCTACAGACAGTGTGTTTCAAAACTGCTCAATCAAAAGTATGGTTTAACTCTGTTAGCTGAATGCTCAGATCAGAAAGAAGTTTCACAGAATGCTTCTGTGTAGTTTATATTTGAATATATTCTTTTTCCACTACTACTCTCTTAGCGCTCCAAATGTCCAGTTGCATTTTCTACAGAAAGAGTGTTCAGATCTGCTCAATCAAAAGTATGGTTTAACTCTGTTAGCTGAATGCACAGATCAGAAAGAAGTTTCACAGAATGATTCTGTGTAGTTTATATTTGGAGACATTCCTTTTTCCACTATTACCCTCTTAGCGCTCCGAATCTCCACTTGCATTTTCTACAGAAAGAGTGTTTCAGAACGGCTCAATCAAAACTAAGGTTCAACTCTTTTAGTTGAACAAACAGAACAGAAAGAAGTTTCACACAATTCTTCTGTGTAGTTTTTATTTGTAGACATTCTTTTTCCCAATATAGGCCTCTTAGCGCTCAGAATGTCCAATTGCAGTTTCTACAGAAAGAGTGTTTCAGAACGGCTCAATCAAAAGTAAGCTTCAACTCTGTTAGTTGAATGTACAGAACAGAAAGAAGTTTCATACAATGCTTCTGTGTAGTTTATATTTGAACATATTCTTTTTTCCTCTATTACCCACTTAGCGCTACGAATGTCCAGTTGCATTTTCTACAGACAGAGTGTTTCAAAACTGCTCAATCTAAAGTATGTTTTAACTCTGTTTGCTGAATGCTCAGATCAGAAAGAAGTTTCACAGAATGCTTCTGTGTAGTTTATATTTGAATATATTCCTTTTTCCACTACTACGCTCTTAGCGCTCCAAATGTCCAGTTGCATTTTCAACAGAAAGAGGGTTCAGATCTCCTCAATCAAAAGTATGGTTTAACTCTGTTAGCTGCATGCACAGATCAGAAAGAAGTTTCACCGAATGATTCTGTGTAGTTTATATTTGAAGACATTCCTTTTTCCACTATTACCCTCTTAGCGCTCCGAATCTCCACTTGCATTTTCTACAAAAAGAGTGTTTCATAACTGCTCAATCAAAAATATGTTTTATCTCTGTTTACTGAATTTACAGATCAGAAATAAGTTTCACAGAATGCATCTGTGTAGTTTTTATTTGAAGATATTCTTTTTCCCAATGTAGGCCTCTTAGCGCTTAGCATGTCCAATTGCAGTTTCTACAGAAAGAGTGTTTCAGAACGGGTCAATCAAAAGTAAGGTTCAACTCTGTTAGTTGAATGCACAGAACAGAAAGAATTTTCACAGAATGCTACAGTGTAGTTTATATTTGAATATATTCCTTTCTCCACTATTACCTTCTTAGCGCTCCGAATGTCCACTTGCATATTCTACAGAAAGAGTGTTCAGAACTGCGCAATCAAAAGTATGGTTTAACTCTGTTAGCTTAATGAACATATCAGAAATAAGTTTCACACAATGCTTCTGTGTAGTTTTTATTTGAAGATATTATTTTTCCCAATATAGGCCTCTTAGCGCTCAGAATGTCCAATTGCAGTTTCTACAGAAAGAGAGTTTCAGAAAGGCTCAATCAAAAGTAAGGTTCAACTCTGTTAGTTGAATGCACAGAACAGAAAGAAATTTCATACAATGCTTCTGTGTAGTTTATATTTGAAGATATTCTTTTTTCCACTATTACCCACTTGGCACTACGAATGTCCAGTTGCATTTTCTACAGACAGAGTGTTTCAAAACTGCTCAATCAAAAGTATGGTTTAACTCTGTTAGCTGAATGCTCAGATCAGAAAAAAGTTTCACAAAATGCTTCTGTGTAGTTTATATTTGAATATATTCCTTTTTCCACTACTACTCTCTTAGCGCTCCAAATGTCCAGTTGCATTTTCTACAGAAAGAGTGTTCAGATCTGCTCAATCAAAAGTATGGTTTAACTCTGTTAGCTGAATGCACAGATCAGAAAGAAGTTTCACAGAATGATTCTGTGTAGTTTATATTTGGAGACATTCCTTTTTCCACTATTACCCTCTTAGCGCTCCGAATCTCCACTTGCATTTTCTACAGAAAGAGTGTTTCAGAACGGCTCAATCAAAACTAAGGTTCAACTCTTTTAGTTGAACAAACAGAACAGAAAGAAGTTTCACACAATTCTTCTGTGTAGTTTTTATTTGTAGACATTCTTTTTCCCAATATAGGCCTCTTAGCGCTCAGAATGTCCAATTGCAGTTGCTACAGAAAGAGTGTTTCAGAACGGCTCAATCAAAAGTAAGGTTCAACTCTGTTAGTTGAATGCACAGAACAGAAAGAAGTTTCATACAATGCTTCTGTGTAGTTTATATTTGAACATATTCTTTTTTCCTCTATTACCCACTTAGCGCTACGAATGTCCAGTTGCATTTTCTACAGACAGAGTGTTTCAAAACTGCTCAATCAAAAGTATGGTTTAACTCTGTTAGCTGAATGCTCAGATCAGAAAGAAGTTTCACAGAATGCTTCTGTGTAGTTTATATTTGAATATATTCCTTTTTCCACTAATACGCTCTTAGCGTTCCAAATGTCCAGTTGCATTTTCAACAGAAAGAGTGTTCAGATCTGCTAAATCAAAAGTATGGTTTAATTCTGTTAGCTGAATGCACAGATCAGAAAGAAGATTCACCGAATGATTCTGTGTAGTTTATATTTGAAGACATTCCTTTTTCCACTATTACCCTCTTAGCGCTCCGAATCTCCACTTGCATTTTCTACAAAAAGAGTGTTTCATAACTGCTCAATCAAAAATATGTTTTATCTCTGTTAACTGAATTTACAAATCAGAAATAAGTTTCACAGAATGCATCTGTGTAGTTTTTATTTGAAGATATTCTTTTTCCCAATGTAGGCCTCTTAGCGCTTAGCATGTCCAATTGCAGTTTCTACAGAAAGAGTGTTTCAGAACGGCTCAATCAAAAGTAAGGTTCAACTCTGTTAGTTGAATGCACAGAACAGAAAGAATTTTCACAGAATGCTACTGTGTAGTTTATATTTGAATATATTCCTTTTTCCACTATTACCCTCTTAGCGCTCCGAATGTCCACTTGCATTTTCTACAGAAAGAGTGATCAGAACTGCGCAATCAAAAGTATGGTTTAACTCTGTTAGCTTAATGAGCATATCAGAAATAAGTTTCACACAATGCTTCTGTGTAGTTTTTATTTGAAGATATTATTTTTCCCAATAGAGGCCTCTTAGCGCTCAGAATGTCCAATTGCAGTTTCTACAGAAAGAGTGTTTCAGAAAGGCTCTATCAAAATTAAGGTTCAACTCTGTTAGTTGAATGCACAGAACAGAAAGAAGTTTCATACAATGCTTCTGTGTAGTTTATATTTGAACATATTCTTTTTTCCACTATTACCCACTTAGCGCTACGAATGTCCAGTTGCATTTTCTACAGACAGAATGTTTCAAAACTGCTCAATCAAAAGTATGGTTTAACTCTGTTAGCTGAATGCTCAGATCAGAAAGAAGTTTCACAGAATGCTTCTGTGTAGTTTATATTTGAATATATTCCTTTTTCCACTACTACGCTCTTAGCGCTCCAAATGTCCAGTTGCATTTTCTACAGAAAGAGTGTTCAGATCTGCTCAATCAAAAGTATGGTTTAACTCTGTTAGCTGAATGCACAGATCAGAAAGAAGTTTCACCGAATGATTCTGTGTAGTTTATATTTGAAGACATTACTTTTTCCACTATTACCCTCTTAGGGCTCCGAATCTCCACTTGCATTTTCTACAAAAAGAGTGTTTCATAACTGCTCAATCAAAAATATGTTTTATCTCTGTTTACTGAATTTACAGATCAGAAATAAGTTTCACAGAATGCATCTGTGTAGTTTTTATTTGAAGATATTATTTTTCCCAATGTAGGCCTCTTAGCGCTTAGCATGTCCAATTGCAGTTTCTACAGAAAGAGTGTTTCAGAACGGCTCAATCAAAAGTAAGGTTCAACTCTGTTAGTTGAATGCACAGAACAGAAAGAATTTTCACAGAATGCTACTGTGTAGTTTATATTTGAATATATTCCTTTCTCCACTATTACCCTCTTAGCGCTCCGAATGTCCACTTGAATATTCTACAGAAAGAGTGTTCAGAACTGCGCAATCAAAAGTATGGTTTAACTCTGTTAGCTGAATGCTCAGATCAGAAAGAAGTTTCACAGAATGCTTCTCTGTAGTTTATATTTGAATATATTCCTTTTTCCACTACTACTCTCTTAGCGCTCCAAATGTCCTGTTGCATTTTCTACAGAAAGAGTGTTCAGATCTGCTCAATCAAAAGTATGGTTTAACTCTGTTAGCTGAATGCACAGATCAGAAAGAAGTTTCACAGAATGATTCTGTGTAGTTTATATTTGGAGACATTCCTTTTTCCACTATTACCCTCTTAGCGCTCCGAATCTCCACTTGCATTTTCTACAGAAAGAGTGTTTCAGAACGGCTCAATCAAAACTAAGGTTCAACTCTTTTAGTTGAACAAACAGAACAGAAAGGAGTTTCACAAAATTCTTCTGTGTAGTTTTTATTTGTAGACATTCTTTTTCCCAATATAGGCCTCTTAGCGCGCAGAATGTCCAATTGCAGTTGCTACAGAAAGAGGGTTTCAGAACGGCTCAATCAAAAGTAAGGTTCAACTCTGTTAGTTGAATGCACAGAACAGAAAGAAGTTTCATACAATGCTTCTGTGTAGTTTATATTTGAACATATTCTTTTTTCCTCTATTACCCACTTAGCGCTAGGAATGTCCAGTTGCATTTTCTACAGACAGAGTGTTTCAAAACTGCTCAATCAAAAGTATGGTTTAACTCTGTTAGCTGAATGCTCAGATCAGAAAGAAGTTTCACAGAATGCTTCTGTGTAGTTTATATTTGAATATATTCCTTTTTCCACTACTACGCTCTTAGCGCTCCAAATGTCTAGTTGCATTTTCTACAGAAAGAGTGTTCAGATCTGCTCAATCAAAAGTATGGTTTAACTCTGTTAGCTGAATGCACAGATCAGAAAGAAGTTTCACCGAATGATTCTGTGTAGTTTATATTTGAAGACATTCCTTTTTCCACTATTACCCTCTTAGCGCTCCGAATCTCCACTTGCGTTTTCTACAAAAAGAGTGTTTCATAACTGCTCAATCAAAAATATGTTTTATCTCTGTTAACTGAATTTACAGATCAGAAATAAGTTTCACAGAATGCATCTGTGTAGTTTTTATTTGAAGATATTCTTTTTCCCAATGTAGGCCTCTTAGCGCTTAGCATGTCCAATTGCAGTTTCTACAGAAAGAGTGTTTCAGAACGGCTCAATCAAAAGTAAGGTTCAACTCTGTTAGTTGAATGCACAGAACAGAAAGAATTTTCACAGAATGCTACTGTGTAGTTTATATTTGAATATATTCCTTTCTCCACTATTACCCTCTTAGCGCTCCGAATGTCCACTTGCATTTTCTACAGAAAGAGTGTTCAGAACTGCGCAATCAAAAGTATGGTTTAACTCTGTTAGCTTAATGAACATATCAGAAATAAGTTTCACACAATGCTTCTGTGTAGTTTTTATTTGAAGATATTATTTTTCCCAATATAGGCCTCTTAGCGCTCAGAATGTCCAATTGCAGTTTCTACAGAAAGAGTGTTTCAGAAAGGCTCAATCAAAAGTAAGGTTCAACTCTGTTAGTTGAATGCACAGAACAGAAAGAAATTTCATACAATGCTTCTGTGTAGTTTATATTTGAAGTTATTCTTTTTTCCACTATTACCCACTTGGCGATACGAATGTCCAGTTGCATTTTCTACAGACAGAGTGTTTCAAAACTGCTCAATCAAAAGTATGGTTTAACTCTGTTAGCTGAATGCTCAGATCAGAAAGAAGTTTCACAGAATGCTTCTGTGTAGTTTATATTTGAATATATTCTTTTTCCACTACTACTCTCTTAGCGCTCCAAATGTCCAGTTGCATTTTCTACAGAAAGAGTGTTCAGATCTGCTCAATCAAAAGTATGGTTTAACTCTGTTAGCTGAATGCACAGATCAGAAAGAAGTTTCACAGAATGATTCTGTGTAGTTTATATTTGGAGACATTCCTTTTTCCACTATTACCCTCTTAGCGCTCCGAATCTCCACTTGCATTTTCTACAGAAAGAGTGTTTCAGAACGGCTCAATCAAAACTAAGGTTCAACTCTTTTAGTTGAACAAACAGAACAGAAAGAAGTTTCACACAATTCTTCTGTGTAGTTTTTATTTGTAGACATTCTTTTTCCCAATATAGGCCTCTTAGCGCTCAGAATGTCCAATTGCAGTTTCTACAGAAAGAGTGTTTCAGAACGGCTCAATCAAAAGTAAGCTTCAACTCTGTTAGTTGAATGTACAGAACAGAAAGAAGTTTCATACAATGCTTCTGTGTAGTTTATATTTGAACATATTCTTTTTTCCTCTATTACCCACTTAGCGCTACGAATGTCCAGTTGCATTTTCTACAGACAGAGTGTTTCAAAACTGCTCAATCTAAAGTATGTTTTAACTCTGTTTGCTGAATGCTCAGATCAGAAAGAAGTTTCACACAATGCTTCTGTGTAGTTTATATTTGAATATATTCCTTTTTCCACTACTACGCTCTTAGCGCTCCAAATGTCCAGTTGCATTTTCAACAGAAAGAGGGTTCAGATCTCCTCAATCAAAAGTATGGTTTAACTCTGTTAGCTGCATGCACAGATCAGAAAGAAGTTTCACCGAATGATTCTGTGTAGTTTATATTTGAAGACATTCCTTTTTCCACTATTACCCTCTTAGCGCTCCGAATCTCCACTTGCATTTTCTACAAAAAGAGTGTTTCATAACTGCTCAATCAAAAATATGTTTTATCTCTGTTTACTGAATTTACAGATCAGAAATAAGTTTCACAGAATGCATCTGTGTAGTTTTTATTTGAAGATATTCTTTTTCCCAATGTAGGCCTCTTAGCGCTTAGCATGTCCAATTGCAGTTTCTACAGAAAGAGTGTTTCAGAACGGCTCAATCAAAAGTAAGGTTCAACTCTGTTAGTTGAATGCACAGAACAGAAAGAATTTTCACAGAATGCTACAGTGTAGTTTATATTTGAATATATTCCTTTCTCCACTATTACCTTCTTAGCGCTCCGAATGTCCACTTGCATATTCTACAGAAAGAGTGTTCAGAACTGCGCAATCAAAAGTATGGTTTAACTCTGTTAGCTTAATGAACATATCAGAAATAAGTTTCACACAATGCTTCTGTGTAGTTTTTATTTGAAGATATTATTTTTCCCAATATAGGCCTCTTAGCGCTCAGAATGTCCAATTGCAGTTTCTACAGAAAGAGAGTTTCAGAAAGGCTCAATCAAAAGTAAGGTTCAACTCTGTTAGTTGAATGCACAGAACAGAAAGAAATTTCATACAATGCTTCTGTGTAGTTTATATTTGAAGATATTCTTTTTTCCACTATTACCCACTTGGCACTACGAATGTCCAGTTGCATTTTCTACAGACAGAGTGTTTCAAAACTGCTCAATCAAAAGTATGGTTTAACTCTGTTAGCTGAATGCTCAGATCAGAAAAAAGTTTCACAAAATGCTTCTGTGTAGTTTATATTTGAATATATTCCTTTTTCCACTACTACTCTCTTAGCGCTCCAAATGTCCAGTTGCATTTTCTACAGAAAGAGTGTTCAGATCTGCTCAATCAAAAGTATGGTTTAACTCTGTTAGCTGAATGCACAGATCAGAAAGAAGTTTCACAGAATGATTCTGTGTAGTTTATATTTTTAGACATTCCTTTTTCCACTATTACCCTCTTAGCGCTCCGAATCTCCACTTGCATTTTCTACAGAAAGAGTGTTTCAGAACGGCTCAATCAAAACTAAGGTTCAACTCTTTTAGTTGAACAAACAGAACAGAAAGAAGTTTCACACAATTCTTCTGTGTAGTTTTTATTTGTAGACATTCTTTTTCCCAATATAGGCCTCTTAGCGCTCAGAATGTCCAATTGCAGTTGCTACAGAAAGAGTGTTTCAGAACGGCTCAATCAAAAGTAAGGTTCAACTCTGTTAGTTGAATGCACAGAACAGAAAGAAGTTTCATACAATGCTTCTGTGTAGTTTATATTTGAACATATTCTTTTTTCCTCTATTACCCACTTAGCGCTACGAATGTCCAGTTGCATTTTCTACAGACAGAGTGTTTCAAAACTGCTCAATCAAAAGTATGGTTTAACTCTGTTAGCTGAATGCTCAGATCAGAAAGAAGTTTCACAGAATGCTTCTGTGTAGTTTATATTTGAATATATTCCTTTTTCCACTAATACGCTCTTAGCGTTCCAAATGTCCAGTTGCATTTTCAACAGAAAGAGTGTTCAGATCTGCTAAATCAAAAGTATGGTTTAATTCTGTTAGCTGAATGCACAGATCAGAAAGAAGATTCACCGAATGATTCTGTGTAGTTTATATTTGAAGACATTCCTTTTTCCACTATTACCCTCTTAGCGCTCCGAATCTCCACTTGCATTTTCTACAAAAAGAGTGTTTCATAACTGCTCAATCAAAAATATGTTTTATCTCTGTTAACTGAATTTACAAATCAGAAATAAGTTTCACAGAATGCATCTGTGTAGTTTTTATTTGAAGATATTCTTTTTCCCAATGTAGGCCTCTTAGCGCTTAGCATGTCCAATTGCAGTTTCTACAGAAAGAGTGTTTCAGAACGGCTCAATCAAAAGTAAGGTTCAACTCTGTTAGTTGAATGCACAGAACAGAAAGAATTTTCACAGAATGCTACTGTGTAGTTTATATTTGAATATATTCCTTTTTCCACTATTACCCTCTTAGCGCTCCGAATGTCCACTTGCATTTTCTACAGAAAGAGTGATCAGAACTGCGCAATCAAAAGTATGGTTTAACTCTGTTAGCTTAATGAACATATCAGAAATAAGTTTCACACAATGCTTCTGTGTAGTTTTTATTTGAAGATATTATTTTTCCCAATAGAGGCCTCTTAGCGCTCAGAATGTCCAATTGCAGTTTCTACAGAAAGAGTGTTTCAGAAAGGCTCAATCAAAATTAAGGTTCAACTCTGTTAGTTGAATGCACAGAACAGAAAGAAGTTTCATACAATGCTTCTGTGTAGTTTATATTTGAACTTATTCTTTTTTCCACTATTACCCACTTAGCGCTACGAATGTCCAGTTGCATTTTCTACAGACAGAATGTTTCAAAACTGCTCAATCAAAAGTATGGTTTAACTCTGTTAGCTGAATGCTCAGATCAGAAAGAAGTTTCACAGAATGCTTCTGTGTAGTTTATATTTGAATATATTCCTTTTTCCACTACTACGCTCTTAGCGCTCCAAATGTCCAGTTGCATTTTCTACAGAAAGAGTGTTCAGATCTGCTCAATCAAAAGTATGGTTTAACTCTGTTAGCTGAATGCACAGATCAGAAAGAAGTTTCACCGAATGATTCTGTGTAGTTTATATTTGAAGACATTACTTTTTCCACTATTACCCTCTTAGGGCTCCGAATCTCCACTTGCATTTTCTACAAAAAGAGTGTTTCATAACTGCTCAATCAAAAATATGTTTTATCTCTGTTTACTGAATTTACAGATCAGAAATAAGTTTCACAGAATGCATCTGTGTAGTTTTTATTTGAAGATATTATTTTTCCCAATGTAGGCCTCTTAGCGCTTAGCATGTCCAATTGCAGTTTCTACAGAAAGAGTGTTTCAGAACGGCTCAATCAAAAGTAAGGTTCAACTCTGTTAGTTGAATGCACAGAACAGAAAGAATTTTCACAGAATGCTACTGTGTAGTTTATATTTGAATATATTCCTTTCTCCACTATTACCCTCTTAGCGCTCCGAATGTCCACTTGAATATTCTACAGAAAGAGTGTTCAGAACTGCGCAATCAAAAGTATGGTTTAACTCTGTTAGCTGAATGCTCAGATCAGAAAGAAGTTTCACAGAATGCTTCTCTGTAGTTTATATTTGAATATATTCCTTTTTCCACTACTACTCTCTTAGCGCTCCAAATGTCCTGTTGCATTTTCTACAGAAAGAGTGTTCAGATCTGCTCAATCAAAAGTATGGTTTAACTCTGTTAGCTGAATGCACAGATCAGAAAGAAGTTTCACAGAATGATTCTGTGTAGTTTATATTTGGAGACATTCCTTTTTCCACTATTACCCTCTTAGCGCTCCGAATCTCCACTTGCATTTTCTACAGAAAGAGTGTTTCAGAACGGCTCAATGAAAACTAAGGTTCAACTCTTTTAGTTGAACAAACAGAACAGAAAGGAGTTTCACAAAATTCTTCTGTGTAGTTTTTATTTGTAGACATTCTTTTTCCCAATATAGGCCTCTTAGCGCGCAGAATGTCCAATTGCAGTTGCTACAGAAAGAGGGTTTCAGAACGGCTCAATCAAAAGTAAGGTTCAACTCTGTTAGTTGAATGCACAGAACAGAAAGAAGTTTCATACAATGCTTCTGTGTAGTTTAGATTTGAACATATTCTTTTTTCCTCTATTACCCACTTAGCGCTAGGAATGTCCAGTTGCATTTTCTACAGACAGAGTGTTTCAAAACTGCTCAATCAAAAGTATGGTTTAACTCTGTTAGCTGAATGCTCAGATCAGAAAGAAGTTTCACAGAATGCTTCTGTGTAGTTTATATTTGAATATATTCCTTTTTCCACTACTACGCTCTTAGCGCTCCAAATGTCTAGTTGCATTTTCTACAGAAAGAGTGTTCAGATCTGCTCAATCAAAAGTATGGTTTAACTCTGTTAGCTGAATGCACAGATCAGAAAGAAGTTTCACCGAATGATTCTGTGTAGTTTATATTTGAAGACATTCCTTTTTCCACTATTACCCTCTTAGCGCTCCGAATCTCCACTTGCATTTTCTACAAAAAGAGTGTTTCATAACTGCTCAATCAAAAATATGTTTTATCTCTGTTAACTGAATTTACAGATCAGAAATAAGTTTCACAGAATGCATCTGTGTAGTTTTTATTTGAAGATATTCTTTTTCCCAATGTAGGCCTCTTAGCGCTTAGCATGTCCAATTGCAGTTTCTACAGAAAGAGTGTTTCAGAACGGCTCAATCAAAAGTAAGGTTCAACTCTGTTAGTTGAATGCACAGAACAGAAAGAATTTTCACAGAATGCTACTGTGTAGTTTATATTTGAATATATTCCTTTCTCCACTATTACCCTCTTAGCGCTCCGAATGTCCACTTGCATTTTCTACAGAAAGAGTGTTCAGAACTGCGCAATCAAAACTATGGTTTAACTCTGTTAGCTTAATGAACATATCAGAAATAAGTTTCACACAATGCTTCTGTGTAGTTTTTATTTGAAGATATTATTTTTCCCAATATAGGCCTCTTAGCGCTCAGAATGTCCAATTGCAGTTTCTACAGAAAGAGTGTTTCAGAAAGGCTCAATCAAAAGTAAGGTTCAACTCTGTTAGTTGAATGCACAGAACAGAAAGAAATTTCATACAATGCTTCTGTGTAGTTTATATTTGAAGTTATTCTTTTTTCCACTATTACCCACTTGGCGATACGAATGTCCAGTTGCATTTTCTACAGACAGAGTGTTTCAAAACTGCTCAATCAAAAGTATGGTTTAACTCTGTTAGCTGAATGCTCAGATCAGAAAGAAGTTTCACAGAATGCTTCTGTGTAGTTTATATTTGAATATATTCTTTTTCCACTACTACTCTCTTAGCGCTCCAAATGTCCAGTTGCATTTTCTACAGAAAGAGTGTTCAGATCTGCTCAATCAAAAGTATGGTTTAACTCTGTTAGCTGAATGCACAGATCAGAAAGAAGTTTCACAGAATGATTCTGTGTAGTTTATATTTGGAGACATTCCTTTTTCCACTATTACCCTCTTAGCGCTCCGAATCTCCACTTGCATTTTCTACAGAAAGAGTGTTTCAGAACGGCTCAATCAAAACTAAGGTTCAACTCTTTTAGTTGAACAAACAGAACAGAAAGAAGTTTCACAAAATTCTTCTGTGTAGTTTTTATTTGTAGACATCCTTTTTCCCAATATAGGCCTCTTAGCGCTCAGAATGTCCAATTGCAGTTTCTACAGAAAGAGTGTTTCAGAACGGCTCAATCAAAAGTAAGGTTCAACTCTGTTAGTTGAATGCACAGAACAGAAAGAAGTTTCATACAATGCTTCTGTGTAGTTTATATTTGAACATATTCTTTTTTCCACTATTACCCACTTAGCGCTACGAATGTCCAGTTGCATTTTCTACAGAAAGAGTGTTCAGAACTACGCAATCAAAAGTATGGTTTAACTCTGTTAGCTTAATGAACATATCAGAAATAAGTTTCACACAATGCTTCTGTGTAGTTTTCATTTGAAGATATTATTTTTCCCAATAGAGGCCTCTTAGCGCTCAGAATGTCCAATTGCAGTTTCTACAGAGAGAGTGTTTCAGAAAGGCTCAATCAAAGTAAGGTTCAACTCTGTTAGTTGAATGCACAGAACAGAAAGAAGTTTCATACAATGCTTCTGTGTAGTTTATATTTGAACATATTCTTTTTTCCACTATTACCCACTTAGCGCTACGAATGTCCAGTTGCATTTTCTACAGACAGAGTGTTTCAAAACTGCTCAATCAAAAGTATGGTTTAACTCTGTTAGCTGAATGCTCAGATCAGAAAGAAGTTTCACAGAATGCTTCTGTGTAGTTTATATTTGAATATATTCCTTTTTCCACTACTACGCTCTTAGCGCTCCAAATGTCCAGTTGCATTTTCAACAGAAAGAGTGTTCAGATCTGCTCAATCAAAAGTATGGTTTAACTCTGTTAGCTGAATGCACAGATCAGAAAGAAGTTTCACCGAATGATTCTGTGTAGTTTATATTTGAAGACATTCCTTTTTCCACTATTACCCTCTTAGCGCTCCGAATCTCCACTTGCATTTTCTACAAAAAGAGTGTTTCATAACTGCTCAATCAAAAATATGTTTTATCTCTGTTAACTGAATTTACAGATCAGAAATAAGTTTCACAGAATGCATCTGTGTAGTTTTTATTTGAAGATATTCTTTTTCCCAATGTAGGCATCTTAGCGCTTAGCATGTCCAATTGCAGTTTCTACAGAAAGAGTGTTTCAGAACGGCTCAATCAAAAGTAAGGTTCAACTCTGTTAGTTGAATGCACAGAACAGAAAGAATTTTCACAGAATGCTACTGTGTAGTTTATATTTGAATATATTCCTTTTTCCACTATTACCCTCTTAGCGCTCCGAATGTCCACTTGCATTTTCTACAGAAAGAGTGATCAGAACTGCGCAATCAAAAGTATGGTTTAACTCTGTTAGCTTAATGAACATATCAGAAATAAGTTTCCCACAATGCTTCTGTGTAGTTTTTATTTGAAGATATTATTTTTCCCAATAGAGGCCTCTTAGCGCTCACAATGTCCAATTGCAGTTTCTACAGAAAGAGTGTTTCAGAAAGGCTCAATCAAAAGTAAGGTTCAACTCTGTTAGTTGAATGCACAGAACAGAAAGAAGTTTCATACAATGCTTCTGTGTAGTTTATATTTGAACATATTCTTTTTTCCACTATTACCCACTTAGCGCTACGAATGTCCAGTTGCATTTTCTACAGACAGAATGTTTCAAAACTGCTCAATCAAAAGTATGGTTTAACTCTGTTAGCTGAATGCTCAGATCAGAAAGAAGTTTCACAGAATGCTTCTCTGTAGTTTATATTTGAATATATTCCTTTTTCCACTACTAATCTCTTAGCGCTCCAAAGGTCCTGTTGCATTTTCTACAGAAAGAGTGTTCAGATCTGCTCAATCAAAAGTATGGTTTAACTCTGTTAGCTGAATGCACAGATCAGAAAGAAGTTTCACAGAATGATTCTGTGTAGTTTATATTTGGAGACATTCCTTTTTCCACTATTACCCTCTTAGCGCTCCGAATCTCCACTTGCATTTTCTACAGAAAGAGTGTTTCAGAACGGCTCAATCAAAACTAAGGTTCAACTCTTTTAGTTCAACAAACAGAACAGAAAGAAGTTTCACACAATTCTTCTGTGTAGTTTTTATTTGTAGACATTCTTTTTCCCAATATAGGCCTCTTAGCGCTCAGAATGTCCAATTGCAGTTTCTACAGAAAGAGTGTTTCAGAACGGCTCAATCAAAAGTAAGGTTCAAATCTGTTAGTTGAATGCACAGAACAGAAAGAAGTTTCATACAATGCTTCTGTGTAGTTCATATTTGAACATATTCTTTTTTCCACTATTACCCACTTAGCGCTACGAATGTCCAGTTGCATTTTCTACAGACAGAGTGTTTCAAAACTGCTCAATCAAAAGTATGGTTTAACTCTGTTAGCTGAATGCTCAGATCAGAAAGAAGTTTCACAGAATGCTTCTTTGTAGTTTATATTTGAATATATTCCTTTTTCCACTACTACTCTCTTAGCGCTCCAAATGTCCAGTTGCATTTTCTACAGAAAGAGTGTTCAGATCTGCTCAATCAAAAGTATGGTTTAACTCTGTTAGCTGAATGCACAGATCAGAAAGAAGTTTCACAGAATGATTCTGTGTAGTTTATATTTGGAGACATTTCTTTTTCCACTATTACCCTCTTAGCGCTCCGAATCTCCACTTGCATTTTCTACAGAAAGAGTGTTTCAGAACGGCTCAATCAAAACTAAGGTTCAACTCTTTTAGTTGAACAAACAGAACAGAAAGTAGTTTCACACAATTCTTCTGTGTAGTTTTTATTTGTAGACATTCTTTTTCCCAATATAGGCCTCTTAGCGCTCAGAATGTCCAATTGCAGTTTCTACAGAAAGAGTGTTTCAGAACGGCTCAATCAAAAGTAAGGTTCAACTCTGTTAGTTGAATGCACAGAACAGAAAGAAGTTTCATACAATGCTTCTGTGTAGTTTATATTTGAACATATTCTTTTTTCCACTATTACCCACTTAGCGCTACGAATGTCCAGTTGCATTTTCTACAGACAGAGTGTTTCAAAACTGCGCAATCAAAAGTATGGTTTAACTCTGTCAGCTGAATGCTCAGATCAGAAAGAAGTTTCGCAGAATGCTTCTGTGTAGTTTATATTTGAATATATTCCTTTTTCCACTACTACGCTCTTAGCGCTCCAAATGTCCAGTTGCATTTTCAACAGAAAGAGTGTTCAGATCTGCTCAATCAAAAGAATGGTTTAACTCTGTTAGCTGAATGCACAGATCAGAACGAAGTTTCGCCGAATGTTTCTGTGTAGTTTATATTTGAAGATATTTCTTTTTCCACTATTACCCTCTTAGCGCTCCGAATCTCCACTTGCATTTTCTACGAAAAGAGTGTTTCATAACTGCTCAATCAAAAATATGTTTTATCTCTGTTAACTGAATTTACAGATCAGAAATAAGTTTCACAGAATGCATCTGTGTAGTTTTTATTTGAAGATATTCTTTTTCCCAATGTAGGCCTCTTAGCGCTTAGCATGTCCAATTGCAGTTTCTACAGAAAGAGTGTTTCAGAACGGCTCAATCAAAAGTAAGGTTCAACTCTGTTAGTTGAATGCACAGAACAGAAAGAATTTTCACAGAATGCTGCTGTGTAGTTTATATTTGAATATATTCCTTTTTCCACTATTACCCTCTTAGCGCTCCGAATGTGCACTTGCATTTTCTACAGAAAGAGTGTTCAGAACTACGCAATCAAAAGTATGGTTTAACTCTGTTAGCTTAATGAACATATCAGAAATAAGTTTCACACAATGCTTCTGTGTAGTTTTTATTTGAAGATATTATTTTTCCCAATAGAGGCCTCTTAGCGCTCAGAATGTCCAATTGCAGTTTCTACAGAAAGAGTGTTTCAGAAAGGCTCAATCAAAAGTAAGGTTCAACTCTGTTAGTTGAATGCACAGAACAGAAAGAAGTTTCATACAATTCTTCTGTGTAGTTTATATTTGAACATATTCTTTTTTCCACTATTACCCACTTAGCGCTACGAATGTCCAGTTGCATTTTCTACAGACAGAGTGTTTCAAAACTGCTCAATCAAAAGTATGGTTTAACTCTGTTAGCTGAATGCTCAGATCAGAAAGAAGTTTCACAGAATGCTTCTGTGTAGTTTATATTTGAATATATTCCTTTTTCCACTACTACTCTCTTAGCGCTCCAAATGTCCAGTTGCATTTTCTACAGAAAGAGTGTTCAGATCTGCTCAATCAAAAGTATGGTTTAACTCTGTTAGCTGAATGCACAGATCAGAAAGAAGTTTCACAGAATGATTCTGTGTAGTTTATATTTGGAGACATTCCTTTTTCCACTATTACCCTCTTAGCGCTCCGAATCTCCACTTGCATTGTCTACAGAAAGAGTGTTTCAGAACGGCTCAATCAAAACTAAGGTTCAACTATTTTAGTTGAACAAACAGAACAGAAAGAAGTTTCACACAATTCTTTTGTGTAGTTTTTATTTGTAGACATTCTTTTCCCCAATATAGGCCTCTTAGCGCTCAGAATGTCCAGTTGCAGTTTCTACAGAAAGAGTGTTTCAGAACGGCTCAATCAAAAGTAAGGTTCAACTCTGATAGTTGAATGCACAGAACAGAAAGAAGTTTCATACAATGCTTCTGTGTAGTTTATATTTGAACATATTCTTTTTTCCACTATTACCCACTTAGCGCTACGAATGTCCAGTTGCATTTTCTACAGACAGAGTGTTTCAAAACTGCTCAATCAAAAGTGCGGTTTAACTCTGTTAGCTGAATGCTCAGATCAGAAAGAAGTTTCACAGAATGCTTCTGTGTAGTTTATATTTGAATATATTCCTTTTTCCACTAATACGCTCTTAGCGCTCCAAATGTCCAGTTGCATTTTCAACAGAAAGAGTGTTCAGATCTGCTCAATCAAAAGTATGGTTTAACTCTGTTAGCTGAATGCACAGATCAGAAAGAAGTTTCACCGAATGATTCTGTGTAGTTTATATTTGAAGACATTCCTTTTTCCACTATTACCCACTTAGCGCTCCGAATCTCCACTTGCATTTTCTACAAAAAGAGTGTTTCATAACTGCTCAATCAAAAATATGTTTTATCTCTGTTAACTGAATTTACAAATCAGAAATAAGTTTCACAGAATGCATCTGTGTAGTTTTTATTTGAAGTTATTCTTTTTCCCAATGTAGGCCTCTTAGCACTTAGCATGTCCAATTGCAGTTTCTACAGAAAGAGTGTTTCAGAACGGCTCAATCAAAAGTAAGGTTCAACTCTGTTAGTTGAATGCACAGAACAGAAAGAATTTTCACAGAATGCTACTGTGTAGTTTATATTTGAATATATTCCTTTTTCCACTATTACCCTCTTAGCGCTCCGAATGTCCACTTGCATTTTCTACAGAAAGAGTGTTCAGAACTGCGCAATCAAATGTATGGTTTAACTCTGTTAGCTTAATGAACATATCAGAAATAAGTTTCACACAATGCTTATGTGTAGTTTTTATTTGAAGATATTATTTTTCCCAATATAGGCCTCTTAGCGCTCAGAATGTCCAATTGCAGTTTCTACAGAAAGAGTGTTTCAGAAAGGCTCAATCAAAAGTAAGGTTCAACTCTGTTAGTTGAATGCACAGAACAGAAAGAAGTTTCATACAATGCTTCTGTGTAGTTTATATTTGAACATATTCTTTTTTCCACTATTACCCACTTAGCGCTACGAATGTCAAGTTGCATTTTCTACAGACAGAGAGTTTCAAAACTGCTCAATCAAAAGTATGGTTTAACTCTGTTAGCTGAATGCTCATATCAGAAAGAAGTTTCACAGAATGCTTCTGTGTAGTTTATATTTGAATATATTCCTTTTTCCACTACTACTCTCTTAGCGCTCCAAATGTCCAGTTGCATTTTCTACAGAAAGAGTGTTCAGATCTGCTCAATCAAAAGTATGGTTTAACTCTGTTAGCTGAATGCACAGATCAGAAAGAACTTTCACAGAATGATTCTGTGTAGTTTATATTTGGAGACATTCCTTTTTCCACTATTACCCTCTTAGCGCTCCGAATCTCCACTTGTATTTTCTACAGAAAGAGTGTTTCAGAACGGCTCAATCAAAACTAAGGTTCAACTCTTTTAGTTGAACAAACAGAACAGAAAGTAGTTTCACACAATTCTTCTGTGTAGTTTTTATTTGTAGACATTCTTTTTCCCAATATAGGCCTCTTAGCGCTCAGAATGTCCAATTGCAGTTTCTACAGAAAGAGTGTTTCAGAACGGCTCAATCAAAAGTAAGGTTCAACTCTGTTAGTTGAATGCACAGAACAGAAAGAAGTTTCATACAATGCTTCTGTGTAGTTCATATTTGAACATATTCTTTTTTCCACTATTACCCACTTAGCGCTACGAATATCCAGTTGCATTTTCTACAGACAGAGTGTTTCAAAACTGCTCAATCAAAAGTATGGTTTAACTCTGTTAGCTGAATGCTCAGATCAGAAAGAAGTTTCACAGAATGCTTCTGTGTAGTTTATATTTGAATATATTCCTTTTTCCACTACTACGCTCTTAGCGCTCCAAATGTCCAGTTGCATTTTCTACAGAAAGATTGTTCAGATCTGCTCAATCAAAAGTATGGTTTAAATCTGTTAGCTGAATGCACAGATCAGAAAGAAGTTTCACCGAATGATTCTGTGTAGTTTATATTTGAAGACATTCCTTTTTCCACTATTACCCACTTAGCGCTCGGAATCTCCACTTGCATTTTCTACAAAAAAAGTGTTTCATAACTGCTCAAACAAAAATATGTTTTATCTCTGTTAACTGAATTTACAGATCAGAAATAAGTTTCACAGAATGCATCTGTGTAGTTTTTATTTGAAGATATTCTTTTTCCCAATGTAGGCCTCTTAGCGCTTAGCATGTCCAATTGCAGTTTCTACAGAACGAGTGTTTCAGAACGGCTCAATCAAAAGTAAGGTTCAACTCTCTTAGTTGAATGCACAGAACAGAAAGAATTTTCACAGAATGCTACTGTGTAGTTTATATTTGAATATATTCCTTTTTCCACTATTACCCTCTTAGCGCTCCGAATGTGCACTTGCATTTTCTACAGAAAGAGTGTTCAGAACTGCGCAATCAAAAGTATGGTTTAACTCTGTTAGCTTAATGAACATATCAGAAATAAGTTTCACACAATGCTTCTGTGTAGTTTTTATTTGAAGATATTATTTTTCCCAATAGAGGCCTCTTCGCGCTCAGAATGTCCAATTGCAGTTTCTACAGAAAGAGTGTTTCAGAAAGGCTCAATCAAAAGTAAGGTTCAACTCTGTTAGTTGAATGCACAGAACAGAAAGAAGTTTCATACAATGCTTCTGTGTAGTTTATATTTGAACATATTCTTTTTTCCACTATTACCCACTTAGCGCTACGAATGTCCAGTTGCATTTTCTACAGACAGAGTGTTTCAAAACTGCTCAATCAAAGTATGGTTTACCTCTGTTAGCTGAATGCTCAGATCAGAAAGAAGTTTCACAGAATGCTTCTGTGTAGTTTATATTTGAATATATTCCTTTTTCCACTACTACTCTCTTAGCGCTCCAAATGTCCAGTTGCATTTTCTACAGAAAGAGTGTTCAGATCTGCTCAATCAAAAGTATGGTTTAACTCTGTTAGCTGAATGCACAGATCAGAAAAAAGTTTCACAGAATGATTCTGTGTAGTTTATATTTGGAGACATTCCTTTTTCCACTATTACCTTCTTAGCGCTCCGAATCTCCACTTGCATTTTCTACAGAAAGAGTGTTTCAGAACGGCTCATTCAAAACTAAGGTTCAACTCTTTTAGTTGAACAAACAGAACAGAAAGAAGTTTCACACAATTCTTCTGTGTAGTTTTTATTTGTAGACATTCTTTTTCCCAATATAGGCCTCTTAGCGCTCAGAATGTCCAATTGCAGTTTCTACAGAAAGAGTGTTTCAGAACGGCTCAATCAAAAGTAAGGTTCAACTCTGTTAGTTGAATGCACAGAACAGAAAGAAGTTTCATACAATGCTTCTGTGTAGTTTATATTTGAACATATTCTTTTTTCCACTATTACCCACTTAGCGCTACGAATGTCCAGTTGCATTTTCTACAGACAGAGTGTTTCAAAACTGCTCAATCAAAAGTATGGTTTAACTCTGTTAGCTGAATGCTCAGATCAGAAAGAAGTTTCACAGAATGCTTCTGTGAAGTTTATATTTGAATATATTCCTTTTTCCACTACTACGCTCTTAGCGCTCCAAATGTCCAGTTGCATTTTCAACAGAAAGAGTGTTCAGATCTGCTCAATCAAAAGTATGGTTTAACTCTGTTAGCTGAATGCACAGATCAGAAAGAAGTTTCAGCGAATGATTCTGTGTAGTTTATATTTGAAGACATTCCTTTTTCCACTATTACCCTCTTAGCGCTCCGAATCTCCACTTGCATTTTCTACAAAAAGAGTGTTTCATAACTGCTCAATCAAAAATATGTTTTATCTCTGTTAACTGAATTTACAGATCAGAAATAAGTTTCACAGAATGCATCTGTGTAGTTTTTATTTGAAGATATTCTTTTTCCCAATGTAGGCCTCTTAGCGCTTAGCATGTCCAATTGCAGTTTCTACAGAAAGAGTGTTTCAGAACGGCTCAATCAAAAGTAAGGTTCAACTCTGTTAGTTGAATGCACAGAACAGAAAGAATTTTCACAGAATGCTACTGTGTAGTTTATATTTGAATATATTCCTTTTTCCACTATTACCCTCTTAGCGCTCCGAATGTCCACTTCAATTTTCTACAGAAAGAGTGTTCAGAACTGCGCAATCAAAAGTATGGTTTAACTCTGTCAGCTTAATGAACATATCAGAAATAAGTTTCACACAATGCTTCTGTGTAGTTTTTATTTGAAGATATTATTTTTCCCAATATAGGCCTCTTAGCGCTCAGTATGTCCAATTGCAGTTTCTACAGAAAGAGTGTTTCAGAAAGGCTCAATCAAAAGTAAGGTTCAACTCTGTTAGTTGAATGCACAGAACAGAAAGAAGTTTCATACAATGCTTCTGTGTAGTTTATATTTGAACATATTCTTTTTTCCACTATTACCCACTTAGCGCTACGAATGTCCAGTTGCATTTTCTACAGACAGAGTGTTTCAAAACTGCTCAATCAAAAGTATGGTTTAACTCTGTTAGCTGAATGCTCAGATCAGAAAGAAGTTTCACAGAATGCTTCTGTGTAGTTTATATTTGAATATATTCCTTTTTCCACTACTACTCTCTTAGCGCTCCAAATGTCCAGTTGCATTTTCTACAGAAAGAGTGTTCAGATCTGCCCAATCAAAAGTATGGTTTAACTCTGTTAGCTGAATGCACAGATCAGAAAGAAGTTTCACAGAATGATTCTGTGTAATTTATATTTGGAGACATTCCTTTTTCCACTATTACCCTCTTAGCGCTCCGAATCTCCACTTGCATTTTCTACAGAAAGAGTGTTTCAGAACGGCTCAATCAAAACTAAGGTTCAACTCTTTTAGTTGAACAAACAGAACAGAAAGAAGTTTCACACAATTCTTCTGTGTAGTTTTTATTTGTAGACATTCTTTTTCCCAATATAGGCCTCTTAGCGCTCAGAATGTCCAATTGCAGTTTCTACAGAAAGAGTGTTTCAGAACGGCTCAATCAAAAGTAAGGTTCAACTCTGTTAGTTGAATGCACAGAACAGAAAGAAGTTTCATACAATGCTTCTGTGTAGTTCATATTTGAACATATTCTTTTTTCCACTATTACCCACTTAGCGCTACGAATGTCCAGTTGCATTTTCTACAGACAGAGTGTTTCAAAACTGCTCAATCAAAAGTATGGTTTAACTCTGTTAGCTGAATGCTCAGATCAGAAAGAAGTTTCACAGAATGCTTCTGTGTAGTTTATATTTGAATATATTACTTTTTCCACTACTACGCTCTTAGCGCTCCAAATGTCCAGTTGCATTTTCTACAGAAAGAGTGTTCAGATCTGCTCAATCAAAAGTATGGTTTAACTCTGTTAGCTGAATGCACAGATCAGAAAGAAGTTTCACCGAATGATTCTGTGTAGTTTATAATTGAAGACATTCCTTTTTCCACTATTACCCACTTAGCGCTCCGAATCTCCACTTGCATTTTCTACAAAAAGAGTGTTTCATAACTGCACAAACAAAAATATGTTTTATCTCTGTTAACTGAATTTACAGATCAGAAATAAGTTTCACAGAATGCATCTGTGTAGTTTTTATTTGAAGATATTCTTTTTCCCAATGTAGGCCTCTTAGCGCTTAGCATGTCCAATTGCAGTTTCTACAGAACGAGTGTTTCAGAACGGCTCAATCAAAAGTAAGGTTCAACTCTCTTAGTTGAATGCACAGAACAGAAAGAATTTTCACAGAATGCTACTGTGTAGTTTATATTTGAATATATTCCTTTTTCCACTATTACCCTCTTAGCGCTCCGAATGTGCACTTGCATTTTCTACAGAAAGAGTGTTCAGAACTGCGCAATCAAAAGTATGGTTTAACTCTGTTAGCTTAATGAACATATCAGAAATAAGTTTCACACAATGCTTCTGTGTAGTTTTTATTTGAAGATATTATTTTTCCCAATAGAGGCCTC
This sequence comes from Symphalangus syndactylus, assembly GCF_028878055.3. Classification (NCBI taxonomy): domain Eukaryota; kingdom Metazoa; phylum Chordata; class Mammalia; order Primates; family Hylobatidae; genus Symphalangus; species Symphalangus syndactylus. Next base: position 139,479,289 of record NC_072433.2, on the reverse strand, counting down.
TTCGCGTTCAGAATGTCCAATTGCAGTTTCTACAGAAGGAGTGTTTCAGAAAGGCTCAATCAAAAGTAAGGTTCAACTCTGTTAGTTGAATGCACAGAACAGAAAGAAGTTTCATACAATGCTTCTGTGTAGTTTATATTTGAACATATTCTTTTTTCCACTATTACCCACTTAGCGCTACG